>NC_138823.1:4264898-4864898 GCF_965183815.1 Platalea leucorodia | reverse complement strand
ATATGAAATTCTTAATTCCAATAATTTGGACAGGGGCAGAAGTTGATGGAATTCCTGGGGAACAGGATACACAAGTAAGGCTTGTTTGCATCTGACACAAGGCAGACAGTGATGAGCACCTGTAATTTGCACCAAAATCAACAAAGCACCTGATAGTTAACTATCATGACACCATCTGCAGATCTTCAGCCAGGGATTAGAATTTAAAGAGGTGGCAGAAGCACCACATTACCTCTTAAAACTAACTTTTTGGCCAGAGACCATTTGAACACATGATAGAACAAGTAACTACAACGAAGTGTAGAGGAAAAAGGTTAATTTGAAATATGCCTGGCACAGTCAACGGCAGCATAAGCACACCTAACCTCTAATTATTTCCCAATATTTTGTAAATGTCAAAGTATGGTTTTTAAAGATGCTCAGCGTTTGTCTGAAACATGATTCCATTACATTTTAATTAGCTGCAGAATATTTCAGTGAACAAGTGAAGCGAGTTTCATAGATGACAGGCATTCAAAGAGGAAAAGCTCACTTAAAATGCAGCTATCTTCTTCTGTCAAAGACAACACTACTCAGAGGAATGATGAACACCAAAAAGAGAGAAGCAAAGAGCCAAAAGCGGAGCTTGTCAGGCTTCGAGAACATTTTTGTTCCACCTGGGCAACGAGGAACCGTCCTTGCGGGCCGCCGCGTACATACTGCTCTGCTGCTGGGCTTCGGTAGATGCGGTGCCAGCGGTCCTTCTACTCAAATGTAAACTTTGAGACATTAAGAGTTAATAAAATTTGCTCCAAAGAAATAAGCTGCAGATTATTTTCACACTCCAGAAGGAAATGAGTTTGCCCACTTTAAAGAGCGAAAAGAATATTTTGCTGATATAACCAGGAGTACAGAGCAGAGTATTTGATGAGACACTGCGGTTTACTCTACCGCTTCAAGTAAAGACAAGACCAACCCCCAAAACAAACACCCCAAGGCACCATCTTTCACTTTCTGCAAGGCTGCACAAGTTTTAAGAATCAAGAGTAAATTCTGATTCATTAACGTGCAATGCTAATTCCTCCTTTAAGATTTCAGTTAAGAGAGACTGAAAACATCGCTGTTCAAACTCTTCTTGTGAAAAATGTATTTTTCGCAGCAAGAACTTCAGCTGCACAGACTGTTTCACTGCTGTACTTCACAGCACAAGCGAGATACACACGAAAAGGGTGCTGGTGTGAGAAAACACCCTTCGGTGCAGAAGCGGCAGCACTGCCTCCCCCCATTTACTCCCTTATTTTATCTATCCCCTACCAAGCTCTTGCTAAAGGTCAGAAAGCTGAATTTCTTTCAAGATTTCTTCATTGAGGTTTCTATAGCCAACTCAAACTATGGAAGACTTTCCTCACCCCAAACCCGAGACTAATATTTTTTTAAACCAGACAACTGAAGATTCTTTTTTTTTAATTAATCAAAAGAAACTCGCAGCTCAGAGATTTCAGAGACAACAACTGATACCAAAACTAAACAAAAACTTGTTTCAGTTGCTGTTTATTTCACATTTGTGATGTACTAGGTTATTTGTTAAAAACATGTCTTATCCATTTTCCCTTGCACGTAGCAATTCAGTCATTTTAACACTATTTAAAAGGACAGGACTTAATTTTTTTTAAGTATTTCACTGCTGTGTCTGCCTTCAATTGCTTAATTTTCTGTCACCTGCAAAATACTTGATATTAAAAAAAAAATCTGAAATTAGAGCTGTTGCTTTTATAAATCAGATAAATGCCCAGGAAAAAAAAGGACCAAATACTTTATTCCTCATTTTCCAGATGTAAGACATAATTTTAGAACTGGATTTGTTCTTTCAGACATAAATTTAAAAAAGAAAATACGTTGCTGCACAGCGTGTATTCCATCTTAAACTTACAGATTTACCTTGATGTTTTATTAGGCATTTAACGAAAGTATATACCAATATAAGGTATTTACAAGAAAATTCTTTTGGATAGGGTTTCTCAATTCTTCCAGGACATCATGCAGGAGAGGCTTAAATTCCTTCAACAAAATTAAGATTAAAGAGAGATATAACAAATTACTTTGGGAATATTCCTAAGAACATGTTGTTTCAACAGAAAGCTCTGAACTTATAAATCAAGTTATTATAACATTTATATAATCCACTCTTACATGCTAAACAAAACAGTTCACAGCGATAAAACAGCATCTCTGTGGCCTGAAAGGAGTGAGAGGAAAAGGGAAAGAACACAAAGAAGTAGTAATCAAAGCCAGAAATAATAGTCCATCTAAAAATTCAGTGCCAAATTACACTGTACCACCAATGTCAAAGAAAACATACGCCATAATTAACAAATCAACAACCTGAAGCGTTCAGGATCCACCCTTCTTCAGGATGGCCTTAACTTTGCAAAGCCATGACCGTACCTACGGATTCCCAGGAGAACGGCAGCTTTGAATATGCAAGCGTGTTTCTGTTCGGGTGATAAGCAGGGGAATACAGATGTGCACACAGGTAAGGAAGAAGTGTTCAACACCTGAAAGGATCTGGCCCTACAAACCTGTAAAAAACTGCACAGTTGGTCACAAAGGACACATTTTATGAGCGACTTTATTGCATGACAGTAGGTTGACTGTCCTTGCAAGAACAGAAGGGTAATAGCCTACATCCTATCTACTGCCTGCTCCGAGAAATATTTTTCCCATTGGAGGAAAGGAACAAGACAGTATTTTTATTTCCATTTCCAACAGAACTGGAGCAATATTAATAATCTGAGTGTAGGCTGGATATAAAGAGTGAGGAAAGTCTAATAAAAAGAAGGAAAAATATTCCCTCCAAGAATTTTATGGTAATAAGTTACAAAAAGTTACAGATGAACTCCTGCTTCATATGATTATTCCAGGGCTGAAGCATCACGTATACCGCAGAGACGGAACCAAAACTAAAATTCATGGTATTTGTCACCTCCTCTGCCCAGGTACCATCCACACTAGCGAAAGGCAACAGCTCCCACTCCCCCCAAGGTAGTGTTATTCAAAAGAACTGAAGTTTACTCAACTTTTTGCTTACGTTCCTATCACTCCGCAGGAAATTACTGACTGGCTTAAGGCATCAGTCACTGATTCTTTAAAAAAAAAAAAAAAGCGTTAAAATAAATCATTACAGCATATCAGCAGTTTGTGTAGATCCATGAACATATGCCCCGGGCAAGCACACTTGACAGACAGGTAAAACCATTTTAAGTTGAGGTTTGGTATTCTACCTTCGGTCTGCCCTCTTGTTTTTACATCTCCAAATACAGTGTGTTCATACTGAACTTCTCTGAATCGCCTAATATCATACTGCAGAAAGACAGAAGAGATGTGAGTGCAAGTTTCAAAGCTGGCTTAATTTCTCATTCTCCTGAAGATGCACAAGCCATCACGGCTATGCAAATGTGTACAGAAACTTGAGATACCGAATGTAAACATCCTTAAGTTACTATTTCAGGAACCTCTGAATGGTAAGCATCTTCTCTAGTCATAAATACATATGATCCCATCTTATAACCAGTTTCAAATATGTAGCTTCCGATATGAGGGTTTTTCCCCCTTTTTTAATGAATTTTACTTGATCCTGAGACTCTTAAGCCCATCCTGGTTTATTTTGTTTTGGCCGAACTGTTATTTTAACACAAAAAAAAAAAACAGATGAAGAGAGATAAAGCTAGATTAAACAGAAATTAGTATCTGCCATTGCTTTTCTATGCTGGATAAACAGTTTCAAAAAAATAAATCACATATCTGAATTACTGCAAACTTTCTGTGCAACAAGTCCTCAAATTCACTTCTATCAGCTCAATAAGCAGCCATCAGATTTTAAACAACTTCACACTGGGCTGGTAACCAACACGTAATTATTTTTGCTTTGTCTTTAATTGCTAAACCATGAATGTTTCAGAAAAGCAACTCTCTACTTCAGTATTTTCTCTACATAGAATATTGTGCATCAGGTTAAGCACGACTTGATGGGGTCCAGGCTGTGATCTTCACTGGCTTAGGCCAGTCTATGACATCCATCATTTAAATGATGCTGGTGTCTAGTGACACCGCATTACAGAAGCGCTTAACCATCCTTTTTTCTCTTTCCTCACTCTTAAGGAACCTGCTATACGTTGAACTAATGCCCTGCAAGAAGTACTGAGCAGAAGCTTACAGCTATTTTTATCATTGCTCTGCGCTACAATATCAACTTTCTCGAATCTGTTGCTACCTTCCAGTCAATGTTTAGCAACTAAAACTATTTTCTACTAGAAAATTTTGCTAGAAAGGGCCCAATATAACCCTGCTCAAGGAAGGAACAGCAGCACCGCTGATCGATACGCGGTCCAGCCCACTGCTTCCCACAAGACGCAAGGTGCCGTGCGGTTCAGTCACACCTCTGGCCAAACCGAGTAACTTGCCCTGCTTTTCCTACAGCATGAAATGGGAATAACAAATATGGCCTATTTGTGTAAAGTGCTTTAACTAGTGGATGAGGTGATGGACAGAAACGTAATCAGGGTGTGCTTGTTTCTGAATTCAGATCCTTCTTACTGTGTTACCCACTCACATCCCTAACAGCCACCGCTCCCTTGCAGAACAGACGGGACACAGAAACAGCATTAACTACTTTCCCTTCCAATTTTAGGAAATGAGCAATTCTGGAGCTGAGAGATTCCAGAGTTTAATTTCAGCACGAACAACAAGAACTTTCAAAATTCGAGTTCAGAAAATAACCTGAAGGAGGGTTTATTGCAGAAATTATTAGGTAGCCACAGCAAGTGCTGCCGTTCCAACTGTAATACCTTGTTTTTCCATCACTGAGGTGTAGCGTACTTAAACCATACAAACATATCACATCCAGAGTTCTGAAAAGCAGCGAGATGTGACAGATGAGAGCAATACTCCAAATGAATTCTTACCGCACCTCCAGATCGATGGAAGATATTTAAAATTATGTTTAGATGTGCAAACTTGGTACTTTAAGCGTCATGCCCAACACTACTGGCCAACGCAGGTCACACAGCTTGTTTCAGTAAAACTAGAACAGTGCATCCAAAACCAGCAAGAAGTTTGTTCAATATCAGATCAAACCAGAACCTACACAACTCCCAAAATGATTTTGGAAGACAGAACAAGTAATGGACATTTTCCTGTCCAACCACTGATTATGCCCTGTATCCATTTATTTAGTTTGTATGTAGTATATATATAAAATATTACATATAATATATACTCTATAAAATAGTGTGTATGTGCATAAAAAAATATAAAAGTAAAAGCAACGTGGCCGAAGGAACTTAGCAGCAAACGTATGAGGGTGCAAATCCTTCATTTCAACGGCAGAACAGGAACGGTGCAATGACAGTCTCCTACCTCTGTATAAGAAAACTCCAGGCATTAAGTCCTCCCATTATAACTAGAGTAAAAAACCACTAATATTAGAAAGCACAGATTTAGAAACAGAGAGAGAAAAGCCTACCTTCTGCTAAAGCCTCCCGTTAGTTGATAAAACATTAACGTATTGAACGGACAGGCACCACTGCTATCTGCCCATCCGTGCTCAGAACAGCTGAGCTGGTTAGGGTGCAAATCATCAATTCCTTTGCCACCTGCACGATAAAAGCAGCATAGTAATTAGCACTGCGCTGCCAACACCATGGGGTGAAGAACAGATACACAACTCCCTGCCATCTGAACGGTACCTTTACCTTCTGGTAAAGGCTTGGGATGCATATCTACAGCACATGTATGCTTCCATTTTGACAGGTACCACTATATACAACCATAAATCAGAGACCCGTTAAGCCAGCCCTTTAATTTTGCCAGTATGAATCAAGACCATTGCAATCAAACACCTGAATGGACAAAAAGCTGCTGTTCAAGTCGACTGGCAATGCAAGTTGTTGTATGGGAATCAGCCGTTACGATCACATTGAAAAGGTTGCTCTACTCTAAAGTATCTTTGTTGCAGTTCTTCAGTTTATCTTGACCAACCATCACGCCACGGACCAGACAAAACCCCCTTTGAGTTGAACACACTAGGATTTCAGGAATATGATTCCTACTAGTATCTCCCCATAACAGCAAGGGCAACAGATCATTGCTGAGTTGCAAACGTAACTGCGGAAAGCCTATGAGAAGAGCTTAAATCTTATTGCCCCTTATCTTCAGAGGCCAGCTGAGAAGCTTCAGGAATACATCCAGTTCCTTCCCATACTCCTCCCTAGAAATAAAAGTTTAACAGGACTGCAGACCATTACTCACCCTGCAACTACTTTTGATGAAAAAGTTCTTTGTTACAATAACGTTTATACGCTTATTAAAGGAGAAAACTCAACCAGTATGGGAATCCATGATCAAATACTGGCAATAAAGTAATCAGTCTGGCTTCATCAAGAAGTAGTATCATTTAAATGAAGAAAGTCTGGTTTTACTGACAATTTTAAGTAGAGTTGGCTTAAGCCAAATTCTTCGAGGAATTAGAAGAAAAGCATGCAACAAAAGGACATTCTTTAATCGTTAGTCAGACAACCCCGGGGTGTCACATACTATAAGGAACACGACAGTGAAGATGACCTGCATCCTATAAGGAACACGACAGTGAAGATGACCTGCATCTTCTACAAGGTTGAGAAGCAAAAGCTTTCCATCACTGTTTTGGACATGTTTAAAGTTATTTTAGCTGTACCTCTTCCAATTCTGAAAGTAAACTGCCACATCCCCAAGGGCCCATTCAGCTAACGTAAGATCGACCGCTGGATGCAGAGAAGAAGTTAAGACTATTCAATTTTCTCTGACAAGAAGAGACTTTTAGTTCTACAGCACGTCAAATTGAAGTCAAAGTTTAGCTTTCAGTCTCAAAATGCCACACTTCAGTTTATTATGCTCTTCATCTGTTGATATGACACCCTCTATAGCTCTTCACTGCCGTGTTTTCAGTTGCTGTGAGCAGTTGTACCAAGTAATGGCAGAACTGAAGGTCACACACTGATTTTCTTCCTGTACTCACTCAAGATAAGGAGACTTAGCCCATGGAAAAAGCTGTTTTTCCTTAGAAATTTCCTCAATAAAGCAAAGGACAATACTTAATTCGCAGGGCGAGTCCAATTTAAATAAAAAAAGACAAACCAAATCCCTAGTGCTTAGTTTTATGGATCTCAAATCATTGGCAGGGGAAACATTATTTTGGAAAGCAGTGATGGTGCTTGGGAAAAGTAATAAGCATCTCTCTTCTGGCAAAGAAACAAACCTTGGTTATCAAATTTTAAAAAAAGGAGTTTGTTTACATATTATTTTCAATGAAATGACTCAGCACGATTGAATTCCACCCAGAAATACTTTTCATAACATCTTTGCTAAGCTACATTCAATATCAGAAGAGGAAAATCCAACACTCTTCCTGTATGCCAGTAAATAAAGCTTCACGTCAACCACCAGTTAACTCCCTAACCTCAGCAATCCCTGCCCTTTACAACCTGTCAGAAAAAAAATTGGCATCATTAATTCTCAACATGGATTCAATAGTAGATATTGCAGTGATCTCATTTATCTTGTAAGATGATGAAGTCTTCATGAATGCTACAATATTTTCATAACTGCTATAATTAAATACATTTATGATGTGCTGTACTGAGGCTTGTTTTAATATAACATTTACAAAGACATTTCCTTATGTCTGTCTTGCTTGCTGTGCTAGTTTATAGAACTCTGTGGCTTGTACGGGCTTGCCTACTGTAATGCGATGTGTATATTAATTTGTCTCCAGTTTTTAATAGATTACCATGAACAAATCCGTATCAGGTCACAAATTTAAGGATATAGTGAGGGGTTTTTTTTCAGACTAATAATTAATGGCAACTACATACTCTTTGCTGACACACTGAAATTTTTTACAAGACATGAATTTGCAACTATTCCATTTAAGCAACACTTCAGCAAGTGGAAGGATTGAGACAAGCCGATATATTTCTTACAAACACATCACCAGTCGCTCCAGTAAAAGCTGTACATGAAGATCAGTTGCCCAACGAATTGTGTTTGCTTAAAAACGTGAAAACTAAGAGATCATCTTTGGTATCTAAGGATGCCCATTTCGAAATACTGCAACTGTTGCCAGGCTAACTGTGTAAAGAAAATGATGCCGAGTCTGTGCGTGTTCGTGTGTATATATATATCTCTCTATGTGCCATATAGAAAAATACACACACGCACACAATGTGACTTGTGATAAAAAAATTCAAATATAAACTGAATAAGAAAGCTGTTATGGCCACAAACTCCTGTTTGACTTTTCAGCAAAAATGCATCGTTTCAATCAATACGCCATTCTCTTAAACGCTGACTTCCAGACTTTGCTCTTCAGCCTTTTTCTAACGCATCTTCAAAAGGATATTTAAAACATTTAGTTTTCCTTGCATAAGTTTTAGTTTTTCCCAGGCAGCTCAGAATTTAATTCCACGCTGGTTCACTGGTTCATTACTAGGTGCTACAATTGATAAGATCATACATCTCCATTACGCAGGCAACGGCGAATGCTCCCCCAGCGCTTAAAACAATCACTTTCCGTTTTTGTAAAAATATCTCAAGCTCCATCTTCTATTCCAGTAGTCTTTGAATAAGAAACAAATCACCCTAATGGAAATGCATCAGTCCTCTCCTAGCTGCATACTTCCTATACATTCTGAAGAACGCCAACGCTACCGCATGCTGTACTGTAACACCGAAGGGAAGAAACCTGCTTCTCCAGACTATTTTCCACTTTTAAACATACACAGGCATTTCAAGAATTGTTTTTAAACTGCCTTTGCAAATTAGCGGTTTGATGAGATTAATGCTATTTTTCTTTTTTCTACAACTATTTCCAACAAAAAAACAGGCACGCATGAACTGAAATAACAGATGCCTTAACAGTTTGCAAGTCTCACAGCTTAAGAAGCCACTAAGTTAATAAAGTTTAACAAAAGTTTAGACAAATCTCTGGTTTGGAAGGGAATGGCTGATGCGTCACTGCAGCTGAAGTAACCAACGTAGTAAGGCAAGAACAGACTGTCAAATGACAGACTAGACTGGTCCCAGTTGCTGTGCCCTCAGACACCAAGGGAAAAGCACTTCACAGCATTCCCAAACTACACCTACAGATCCGCCAAAAGTGCAAGAGCGGGTGCTCCCCTCCAGGCACCTCAACTGAAAGCCACTACAAAGGTGCAGCAGAACGCTCATGCTAACAGAGGGGCTTGTTTTCTTTCCTAATACACAGTAGCGATTATATTTCTATGCTATATATACAGTGTCTGTGTCAAAAAAGTAAGAAATCTAGTTTTGGAGACTATTTACCTGCCTGCTTTCATGGTATCAGCAACTTTACTCACTCCATTTCTACCACCGTGTCCCTCATAGTGATTACCTATCACCTAAAAATCTAAGGGTCTGTTGGACTGAAAATTACCACCCGAGTATTTTTCTGTTAGCAAAACAGTAGAGACTTGTGAGATGGAGATGAAAGAGAAACAGCATTGAACTTTTTTCTTATGTATCCAACTATCTTGCTTATACTCAACAGATCGCCAGCAGGTTCCATCTGAACACACCTCCTGAAACAGCAGGGTTCAGGAAAAAAACCAAACCACCACACATTTAACTTGGAACTGCTTATCACTTTAAAAGATTGCAACGTTAACAGATTGCAATAAATAGGGTAAAAGTCCTTCCCAGTTGATTAAATACATTTCACAACATAGCTAGCTTAATTTTTTTAATTTTTTTTTTTTTAAATCAAGACAAGGTTTTTGACTGAATTGGGCTTGATTATCTTAAGACAGTATAGACGGCTTCATGTTAGTCTGAACGGCTGAATTCAAGAACTGTGATCACCCTTCACTAACTACTCACACGACACACACTTAACAACATCACGTCAATTTATTGTTCATAAATTATTAAACAGAGCTCTTCACATAGAAGATATTCAAGAAACTTCCTCCTTCTTGGGGTGGGTAATTTCCAGCTCTATATCCTTAACTGTTGCATTTACATTTCTTTCCCTGACTTATTTGGTAAGCTTAAAATGGCATGCCACATGAAACTCAGGAAAAAAGGTCACTAGCAAAAGTATCTAAACCAAAACACAACACATTATACCATTAATAATCTTACCAAAGATTAGATATGTTAGTGAAAGGTTTTTAATGATCCATGACTACTTTCTAGTCTACTGTTACAGTCAGAAAGAAAACATCTCCCTATGACACTGGCAGAAATTTTCAGTACTTAGCTGGAAAACAAGCACTGCCTTCTCAGGGACCCAGACACCCACTTCGGCGTCCCCCGAAGCTGTAACGGAGCTTGAGGCTGTTTATTCCACAAGACCAGAGATTTTAAGTTTTAAATTACTTAAAAAATGAGGGAAGTGGAGGGAGAAGCAGCCAAAAACATCTTACTCCTATGGCTACTGAAGTAAACAGGAATACAGGCTTGCTTGCTGAGAAGAAACATGCCAGTACACAAAATACACACTTTCTCTTCGTTTGCCAATCAAAGCAGCCTCAAATCTGAAGTACGCAGATCCAGACTAAATTATTGAATTCAGTAACATTACTTAGATCTTACTTTAGCATAAAGGGGAGTCAAAACCTGGCAATACAGATTACAGGAATACTTCATGAAAAAGGCAAGTAATATCTTATTCTTTGATGCAGTCCTACAGACAGAGCACAGAGAATTGGCTACAATTAGGTCAGCACACAGCATCACTGAGAAGACTGAAAATTTTAGATTTAAGAACACTAAAACCAAAGCAGAAACACGCTCTACATGAGCACAGACGCACTGAAATATTTCAAAGTACTTTCAAACAAACGTTTGCTATGAGATCACACATAACACACCAAAAGCTTAATCTGTCGCGTTCAAATAGAGAACGGACCATTTAGAAAGAAGTTATGGATAATAAAACATATACATCAAGATCACATTTTAAGACATTATAAAATACTTTAAAACATTTTATAAATTTTTGCTGCAGGTAACCTAAATCTTTAAAGCCAAAAGGCCAGAATAAAGCTACTCAAATTAAATATTTCTCTCATTATTATATTACCTTTCTCTCTTTATTATATTACCTTTCTTTGACTGTAGATATCTCACAGCCCTTATCAAAGTAGGCCAGATCCGTTTCATTTCCCTAAGGTTAAGCTGGTGAACAGTATACAGAGTATTCATCAACTAAGGAACAGCCACCATTCAACGACAAATATAGCACAAGCTATTTCTCATCCGTCCTATATTTTTTGGAGGCTGAGATGTAGGTTTTTCTAGAAATCACCACAATTGGCAGCCTCCAGATGCTGGTGCCTTTGTCCTCTTCTGCAACTGCTGGTGTCCCCCTTCTCCCCCCAGCAGGAATAAAAAGAGATTACATGGCTGTTCTCTCTCCATTTCGGGGCAGAGGAGGCTGGATAAGCAATCTTTCCCGAAGTTATGTTCTGAGAACATTTCACAGGCGACAAGGGGAAGAGGGAGGGATCATTTTTCATTCATTTTAGTTGCTGGAGTGGGTGGGGGGTAATCGATACCTTTTATCGTGGCCCAATGCAGTCATCTTCTGCGAGCAGCAGCTCGCCCTGCTGTAGCCATCCTCTGGTGCTGGAGCAGGAGGGAGAAAACTGATATCCCCAATAGTCACCAGCCCTAACAACAGATGGTAACAACTTTTTTTCTTTTTCTTCCTTACTTTTGAAGTTACTCTCTGGGGAATACCTTCATTCTGACCCTCAGAACAGTCCAAGGAGATGAATCTTCATTTCATCTAATACTTTGGTTGTCCGATTTATGACCCAGGGGACTAGGCATCGCTATTACCCTTTCCTGGTAAACAAGTTTTACCAAGAGCAAAGCACAGCTTTGTTGTTTCCAGCTACTGTTACTCACGGTTTTATTAACTATTATTCCCCAGTGAGCTGACAGGTTCTGAACTGCATCAGACATTCCCAGGACGTGGTGGTCAAGTTCTGCGATTTCTTCCAAGTTATTTCTACTATAGGTACTACTATAACGTGTCGATGTGTGGTAAATGCTAGTTCAGCCTGAACAGTTCAACAAGGGACAGAAGAAAGCATGCAAGACAAAGACAGTGTTAAATGCTCTTTCACGTCTCCTCCAAATAATGAGACAATAAAAATTCTAAATAAATTTGCTGTTATTTTTTCCAAGACAACTCATCATCAGCTATGCCTACCAACTCCTTAGTTCAGATAGGTTTCCCCTGAACTTCTGAAGTAACTGCCTCTGTCTGCGATCCAAGATTACGGTGACGCAATACTTCGCTGCCAGCTTCTTTTCCAAAAAAGAAAGTGCATTGAAATGAAAGTGAACACGAGGAAAGTTATGCTTACAATCAGCAACACTCAACCTTTTACAGTTGTTTTCCATCTAAGGAAGATCTGATTCTTTGGTTACTAACAGAATTTGGAGCTTTACCCCTGTACTGTATCTTCATATACACACTTCCACCCGCACCACCAACATACAAATACCTTCTAGATGATAATAGGGTAAATATCTTTGGGATAGTCATAACGTTATAAATCTCTCGGGATGCAAGTTAAGATAATCCTGTGAATGAGTTTCGTATTTCCATCTAATTCTTGTTAAACCTCAATTTCAAGTCAAACCCTCTCATTGTAATAAATGCATGCTTTGTGGCTAGTTATTGTCTCTTTTGGGGGGGTGAAGAGGGGTGGCAACTTCTAAGATATCGAGTAAAAAGATATTAGTCTTCCACTGTAAACGCTACCTATGATCAGCCACTTAAAAACTACTACTTCCAAAAGGTAATGGAAAGCAGAATTACACTCTTAGTGGTTTCAAACATACAAAGATCAAAAACAAAGCCCTCGGATCCTCACATCAGTGGAAGTAAAAACCAAACAGCTTAAGCGCTGGTTCATTTCAAATCATTCTGAAAAGCAAGGGGGGGGGGGGGGGGGGGGGGGAGGCATTACAGCTGTCAGGTGAAAGAAGATCCTGCAGGCTGCTTTGCATTACAAACACATGACCAGAATAAAAATATTTTATTTTCTAGCTTTGCTTTTTTCTTTGATAGGAAAAAATCGACAGGTGGTAAAACATTACATGAACGGGGGGAAAACAAAAAAATGGGGGTGAAAAAAAAAAAAAAAAAAAGTATGTGTACCTTTAGCCCAGCATATCGGGAATGGGCTACAGCCGCTTTTCTCCATATAGATAGCACCTGCTCGCTTCGGGGCCTGCGGGCCTGCCACTTCCAGCAACCACATACACACGACCGTACAGAGATCCCAGCCGGGCTTCGGCATACAATGTCCCGATTCAGCGCTCCAGCAGTATGCGGTCCTGCGGGGCGGGGAGCAGCGGGGGGGGAGCTGGGAGCCGCCTGAACGTCCTGGATCCACAAGCGAGGAGGAGAACCGCCAGCCTTCCCCGGCCGCGCCGGGCCGGGCCGGGCCGGGCCGGGCTTCACCTGGCGGCGGGGGCGCGGCCCCGCAGCGCGCCGCGGGCAGCGCGCTCCGGCGGCGGGGAGCGGGGGAGGCCGCGCCGCTGCTTCATCTTCTCGGGCCTCGGTGAGCGAAAGCCCGGACCATCCCTCGCCGGGGGCGAGCTGCCGAGGAGGGCGAAAGCAGGCGGCGGAGCGAGCGTGGGTGCCCGCGCTCCTGCCTCGGTCCGGGAGGGAGGGAGGCGGGGAGGAAGGAGGGAAGGCGATTAGCAAGCGCCACATTAATATGCTAATCTCCCCCTTCTGTTCAACGCACCCGGCAGCCTCCTGTTTACCAAACTGACAGCCGCTTCTGAAAGCGACTGAGCTGCAAATCAAGGCTGACCCGGGTCGTGCCTGGGGACGTGCTTCCCCCGACCGCTTTCCGTGGCTGCCGCCTCGCCCCCGGCCCCGGCCGCCCCCGCTCCCCGCACCGCAGCCCCGCACCGGGCCCGGCTGCTCCGGCAAACCGCCCCTTCCCGCCCAGCCCTCAGACTCTGGCCTCGCTTTTATATCTATATATTTTTCTACCTATACTTGCATACGGCTGTACTGAAAAAAGGAGCCCGACACCCTAAAAGCGAACGAGAACTCCGTGAGCTTCAGCAGGACTCGGGGTTAGACCCATCACCACCTGCTCGACTTCACGACTCCAAGATTATCCATGAAAAAAACCCTGGTGTCCTTCCTTTGCCTTAAGTAAAGAGCAACTATCACAGCCCATGCCCCTAATTCCGGTACCAGGTCTAGCCCTCCTCTAAAACCAGGGCTTCTTTATATACTGCTAGGCAAAAGGCAAAGGTGAGCACGAACGTACACACGCGCGGCATTTGCTTCTGAACTTTGGAGCCCACAACATCAAAACTACTTACCACCATTTTTTTTTTTTCCCCTTTAAAAATGTCAGTGTAAACATTGCAAAAGCATATGTTTATAAACGCACATTCAGGCAGCATATGTATACGGAAATAAAGAAAATATTCCTTTTACTCCTAGCAAAAGGTTTCACAAAATTTATAAACAACTGATTCGGCTAAAATATATATTAAAAATCAACAGGAGCAAGACTCACAGATCATTAAAGCTCTTTATATATTCCATGGTAATCTTTTCTCACTCCCAGCCCTCAGCAGTAAGGCATAAGGCTATCCAAGACTATAACCAAAAGGGAATTAATCTAAAGCCAGCAGCCTTCAACTTAACCTATCTGCCTACTTGTAGCAGCACGCTCCCGTCTACAGCATATGTTTAATTACCATTCTTTACTATAATACTGCTGTCTTCAATTCTCAATACACTGGCTATGCAGAAGTACAGTGGTGAACGTCAAAACTCTTGATAATTACAGTTGCTGCATTTTTTTTTTTTAAGTATTCCTTTCTTCTGTATGTAAAGGAGGAAAAAATAGTCACTGGGGGAGAAAAAAAAAAAAAAAAAGAGGGAGATTAGGCCAGAAGCAGGCCCATCAGATGTTCTGCATCACTGCTCAGGCACAAAGCTCTTTCTGGGGCTGAAGAAAGCCAAAGGGAAGCGAAGCCGTGCCTGGGTGCCTTCCTCCCATGAAGTTTTCAAAGCCCCTAAGTGCTACACAGCCAGCCAAACACTTCCAGCAACAAGGTCCATTATATTTACCTTCAATAATGAAGCAAAACATGTTATAGTAATATTTAGAACATAAATTATTGCATTTGTGTGTCTACAGAAGATGCACGGATGCAGGATAGGCGCCTTTGTGGTTCAAGCTGCAGCTTGAAAGCTGCTTTTACACATCCAGCTCTGCCACGGGCTTTCGTGATGACCTGGAGCAAGTCAGTCTTGTTTCGTTACAAAACGGAAAGCTGCAGATACTTCTTTAGTATTCCTTAAGTTGGTTTAGTCTGTGCTTTAGGGTGTAAAAATAGAAAAAGCCTGTGTTTCTTCCATAAAAATCAAGTGTATTGCAGAAAACTAGCTAAAAAAAAATTCAAGAGGTAAAAGTGGTAGGGCCTAAATTAAGTTTTATTCATGAAAACAAAGCCCTTTGAATATCAACTGGTAAGTGTATTGCCAAGGAGAATTCTAATAAACAGAATGTGTGGACTCACATTTTTTTTATACTTTTATCAGGTGAGACTAATACAGATTATCAATCCAAGTGTCAAGAGATACTGCCTGCTCGTTACAGCTATCCTTATTGATGACACGAGTATTATAATCATTCTCCTCAAGGACGTACCTTCTTCTTGTAATATTAGGCTACAAAATGAAGGTGAAAACAAAGTACTACACAGCATGAGAATTTTTTTTACTCAATTTTGTAAGTTATTTTACACTGAGTATATATTTTGAAAAATAAGACAAGTGCTTCCTAGATGCTAGGATTTTTTTTTTAATTACTTAATTTCTATTTGTTATTGTAAGAATTAATCAGTAGACATGCTCCTTCTCTTCTTTCAAATAACATGACCAGGTTTTCTGTACAAAAAAGCCAAAAGCATAACATTTGTGTTCTGGACAAAGTCAGAAGTCCCAAACTTTCAGTTGGGTGGAGGGGGGGGGAAGGGGGCAGGGATAGAGCAGAAGACAAGGCACAAAGTAAAAAAAAAACAAATAAACAAAAACAAACCCCACAAAACCCCCACAAAAACACACACACACACACACAAAAACAACAAAAAAAATACAGAGAAAACCAACCCCACCAAACAAAACAACTGGAAAAGTTATGTCTCTAGTATACTTAATACCAAGTATTTGCAACAGTTTATAAATGCTGCTCATCAAGTAGGTATCTGAGTATCATTTATGTAAAATAATCTGGTTTAAGTCATGCCAATCAAATTATAACATTTACTGAGGTAAGGAACATCTGTCAGAAATTAGGACTGTGGAACAGGACTGTTGATTATTCTCGTGTAAGATACATATGCTGACATACACTGATAGTATTTGCATAGTACTCACTGTGTAAGCAACGATGCTAACAGCTACCACAGAAAATTCTAAAAAATATTTATCTTAAAAAAATGATTGCATCAGTTTCTACTAAGAAGATGTAGAAGCACTGGCCATTTTCCTAAAACACACGTTCTAACCAGAAAAAACTCAGACTATCCCAATAACAACAGACAGGCCAAGAAATGGCATTTTGCCTCCAAGGAAATTCAAGTCAAGACTTCTCTACTGTGACTATGACTTTGGTTGCTCAGTTTCAGCCTGATTTTAAAGACTACTGAATATCAGCATCAGCTTTTTGAAAGCAAGGGGGGAGCCAGAAGCTTTTGAATTGTCTCAAGGCATTTAGTTTTTGTTTTAATTTTGCTTGCAGGGCTGATCCTGTCTCCTAGTGAAGTCGACCGCAAAAATCACAAAGCCTTGTGGAATAAAGGGTTAAACAAGAGTTTTGTACAAGTCGGAGGCACATGAAAGGTTGTATAATTTTTTTCACTCAAGCTTATACAAAAATAAAGATCTAAAATGCCTATTGGATGAACTGGCAAAGCCTGGATTTCTCTAGGGTTATGTCTAGAGACTGAGCTCCTGTGGGGTGTCTCGGATATCTAATCGGCAGAGAGCTAACTACAGTTTCTCTCTCGGTGAACGGCATCACTAGGATCTCTCCACTATTCAACCAATTATTTTCACATCAGTTATCTCTATTTATCAAATTTTGATCAAAATGGCTGGCAAGCTCGAGCACTGTTGGGAAGGGGAACAGGACAGAGCAAAACACAGGATACTTGCCCAAGTTTCATTGCCCTGAGAAACCAAAAACTCAACTCAGTATTCAGAAACTTTGTGAAGAAAGCAGACAGATCTGTATCAAAGCAGCGTTTGACAGCAGAATAACGATTTGTCAGTTCCTCTTCTGCAACATCTCAGCTACCAGATGAGTGTACCAGCAACAGAGATCTCCTTCCACCAGAGAGAAGAGAGCAGCCCGTGTGCTTGTCGAGACAAAAATGAAGAGCTACAGCCCAGAGCGCAGCAATCACATCATCATCATCATTATTTTGGACCTGATCATTCCTAGTCTTAGCCACTTCATGGGCTACTGTTTATCCCTCTAGTAGTTACTAGATGCTGAAGAACAAGCGCATTTATTTTAAGAAGATCTGCATATTGATGCAAGAGATGGAAGAACAACATTTCCTCATTGCATTCATTTTGCTAATAAAAAATGAGAGCTCCCAAACCAAGTTTGCCCTCAGCAAAAGTGAAGGATTTTTTTTTGTAGAGCCACAAATGCTTTTTACTGAGACAACTGCAGAACAGCCTGTAAAGCTAAGAGTGCCTGATGACTGTTCTAAAAATTAAAACATGTTTACTGCTCATGTGACAATCTTCTGCATCCTAATTCATTTGCTTTTCCATGTTTGTATCCAGAATTCTCTAAAGATGCTCTCCAAGCATTGAAACTGCACTGTAATCGTCATTAATCTTCATTCTCTCAAGCTTGTTCCTTATGTTGTTTTTTTTTTTTTTAATTACTTGAATTATTTTGTGTGTGTGCACATAATACTTAAGAGTGGAAAAGATTATCTGCCCTAAGTTTCCTTTAGCCAGAGTCAAACAAATACCATCTCCTTTGTTCACTGGAACTATTGAAAAATGGTGCATCGCCACGACATCAAATCTGGAATTACAGCTCCTGAAGTCTACCTTACACTAAGGTCAAGTTTGCTAAGGCTGTCTGGGAAATCTGCCTTGGATTACCTGGTCCCTACATTTATCATCCTTGCCCACTAGCAACCCCCTGCCCCTCCACCCACATTAGTGTCTTCTCCTGAACGCCCCTTGCCAAAGGGCCCAGCAGAGAACAAGGGTGACAGGTTTCAGGAACTCAAAGGATCTCTGAAGACTGAGAAGTTCAGTCATCATTATGCTGCCACCAGATGTGGTCTTTCTTATTTAACTATGGGTATTCTCAGACAAAAACGGAAAGACAAACGCTGTTTTACATTGAGTGTCAAAATCCAAGCCCAGTCCTCCAACAGAAATAATTCGGCACAACTGAGAAGCAACATCGTCTCCATGAATTCATCTGAGTCTCGGCAATATGCAAAAACTCTAATTCCATGCTCTAGATTAGATTAGGCCATTTTTCTCCTGAAGGAAAAAGGTAACAAGGACTTAGGAAATAAACCTTAGAGAATTAAAAAAAAAAAAAAAAAAGGGCAAAGCAAACTACTAGTAACATCCATTGCCTGTAAAGCTAAGTGCTCTTTTGTGAGGTTCCCATCACTCAAATTCAAAATTTGGATTTGTGAACTTAGTCTTCATTTTGAACTTCTAGTGGTACCTGCTTTAATATTTCTTGCTCAGAGAATGCTTGAGATTTGAACGAGTCCGACAGAGTGAAGCTCACGCTTCCTAGCTTCAACCTGGGGCAGTTGATAGCCAGGAAGAGAAGAAAATACACCACAACAGTCACACTACAGCGCTTCAACTGACCTGAAGAAGATGGCAGTATCCCACCATAAACTCATTCTAGAATATAAATTGCTTTGGATCTCTGCTTAAGACATTCTTCTGGCATAAATTCAACCCAGTACTGAATTTGTGGCTATCTTCCTCCATTTGGTGAGCTTTATTAGTAAAATACATCCAGGGTATTCCTCAAACATGCAGTTTTAAAGCAACGCTTTCTCACCTACTGGGCCACGGTCCCCTGATTAGCTTTACTATCCTCTGAACTACATTTTTAAAATAGCAGTTGACAGAATTCACTGCTTTTACTTTCAAACTCAACCTATTGGTAGTAGTGAGGTGGGGAAGGGAAACAGAGCAGGATGTTGGGAGAGCGCAAGAAGAATGTAGCGGTAATGAAGTCTTCCGTACGTCCCCTTGCCAAGGGATCCTCTGACGTTGAGCAGCAGAGCAGACAGCGTGCAGCCTCCTAGCCCATGCTGTTAAGACAACAGATGTTAGAAGGACCACTAAGTTCACTTTATTTTTATTATTTCATAAATAAAGCCTAGCCATTTTTTAAACACATATGGGCTGTATTAATTTTCAGGCATGAAAGCTGTAGCAGATTTTCTTGTGGGTGGAGTAACCCACTCTCAGTCTCCCACTTCCTTCCATTTACTTTTTGAAGGCTTACTGTAGAGAAGTATAAAGTCAACGCCATGAAAGCTGAGAACGGTTTAAAATGACTCCTTCCTTAGGGCACTGATTCCGATCTTCTGACTCTTCATGTTCTAGGCTATTTACAAAAAAAAAAATGCAAACAAATAACAAAACTGTTGCTATCCTCAAGACATCTTTGAGAAGTTCCTTCACAATTCCAGTGCTTACAGCAAAAATCTGCTTCATGAAGACCTAGAAAACTATGAGAAGAAAAAGTGAGCCCTACACATCCTGCTCCTCGTTTTACTGCAAAATCAAGTCTGATAATTTTGCTCTGTGACAAGCTCGTATCTCTTTGCACTGCTTCCCTTCAGCCTTCTCGGATGAGGAGAAAAAGGAGGGGCGACAGGAAAAGGAGTGAAACAAAGCTATCCCAGAGTGGTCACCAGAACCTCTCCTGACCTTATAAAGCTTCCTCTATTTATGGGGAAAACCTTCTATTTATGAGGCAAACACAGCAGAAGGTATCTGAAGGGGGAGGACGCCACCTCTTTGATGCTGTTTAAAGGATACGCATTCTGCGAGGATGACTTTTGTTCTGTGGAAGG
This sequence comes from Platalea leucorodia, assembly GCF_965183815.1. Classification (NCBI taxonomy): domain Eukaryota; kingdom Metazoa; phylum Chordata; class Aves; order Pelecaniformes; family Threskiornithidae; genus Platalea; species Platalea leucorodia. Next base: position 4,844,711 of record NC_138823.1, on the reverse strand, counting down.
GATCCATGAGTGGATCAGTTGACCTTACAGATGCTTCTTAAAAACCCATCTTCATTAATTCAAGGGTAACCTAGAAATAATTAGTCACATCTTCTAAGAGGGATATAGGGAAATGAAGTTGCTTATGGGTCAGCAAGTCTCTTCAGTGTCTGTTCATATCTGGGCTGCTTTCGGTCTCATCTATCTAATAACCAGTTACAGAAATGCAAGTGAGAAAGCTGTGCAGCCACAGAGGGTCCAGTTCATTTACCAGAAATGGTGCAGTCTGGACACGTCTCCCTTGTGCGGCTTCTCCTCTATATGCTAAATACAAAGTTAGAACAACAGCTTATCAAAAAAACTTTGTGCTGAAAACATGTTTACAACTAAGAGTTGTACCTGATTTATGTATCACTGCACCTCAGAAGAAAGCATGTAATTTTTAAAGACTCCTGGTGTTACATAAAACACAAATATAATATTAGCAATTCCTCAGACTTCCAAACCATAAAATGCAATTACAAACATGAATAAAAAATAATCCATAACCCTGCAATAATGCAACTTTATTCTATTTGTATTTAAAGACACACTGGTGGAACAGTTAACTTTGTATTTCTTAGTGAAGGATGAGCATAGCATAAATCCTCTATGTATAAACAAACACTTACAGGCTAAGACAAATAGCTGTCTAAAGTTCCAGTGTTACAGAACACATCAACAAGCCAGTGTTGACACCCTTCAAGTCTAAGAAAATAGAAAATAAAAATTAATTTTTACATAGCATCTTTTTAAAGTTTTATAATACAAACATTAAGGCTGCTCTATTAACGAAGCAAATTCTGTGCCTATCCTATCAAGCAAAGACTAGCATATTTAAAAAAACAGGAAAATATTGTCATATAGACAGAAATCCCCCTTTCCTGCTCCAATTAGCGTAATTTGGATTCAAAACTCTTGCATGACAATTCCAACAAATAGAGTTTGATGTTTTTAGGAGAACCTCTAGTACAGTCCAGGTGTAGCTGAGCCTCTAAACCACTGAAAATTCACTTTAATCAACCCCTCTCCCAATTTTATACCAAGAAGGGACATTTGCTTTACAAGAGCTTTCACCTATATCGCTGCTTCATGAGACCAGCAATAAACTTTCAAGGAGCAGCTCCTCAGGCAGTCATTTTATGCTCCATTATGGGGAATCAAAGGTCATCTTCAGGTAACACAAAACCTTTTATTTGATGCAAAATCCACCACCTTAAACAGCCTCATTTGCTCCTCCAGTTACACAAGACACCTTGTCATCAGCACAGTTCTGTTGAACAAGTTATGTTTCCCTACAAAAATGCCTGCAGAGTGCTATCAGAGGGCTCAGAAAACACACGCACATGTTGTTTAGTTTTGAAAAGGCTTCCAGGAGCTCACCACCAAATACAGCCCAAGTTAGTTTACCTAACCAGCTGTGAAACTAGATGAAACAGCACTCAGGGTTTCAAAGACAGCAAATATCCCCAGTCTGCATCCTTTTATAATATGTAAATTTATGAGCAGATGAATACAACCTCTTCTCTGTAGCTCCAAATTCAACTGAACTTTAAGTGTACTAAACTTCATCTGTTGACTTGAGGGCAACTTAAGCACAAAAGGCAGTGTTTTGATGAAGCTGAAGACACATTGAAGAATGCTCCTATAAAAATTAAACTAGGCAAGACCAGAATCTACAAGACCAACTGATACAGCTGACTTTTTGGGTACAGCCCTTCTGCCGATCGAGGAGAAGAGATACTGAATAAATATCCAATGTCTTGCAGTGGTAGACAAAACATTAAAAAATCCCCTTTCTGACAGCAGCCTGAACGACCTCCATTACCAAACATCACAGGAACAACATTGTCGGCACCTAACAGCATCCGACAGGGCCAAGAGCTCATCTCTTGGGTGGTACTGAGCTTTCGAGCTGCACTTCCAATTATTATTGGTCTCCACAATCCCATTTGATGCATTTCAACAAAGACAGTATTAAAGCTTTTAAGGAAACAAGAGACTGAGACAAAAATCAGTGAATGCATAAACAGAGGAAGACTATAAGCCATATCCTGCCACCAAGACACAGAGAACAAAATGTAGTAAACTTAAACCTGTGGTAGAGAAGTTCAAGTACCCTGAAATCAAAACACAGTAAGAATTTTTAAATTGCAGAAGGAGCTGCAAAACTGCCATCTTAATAGGTTAAATCTCTTCAAGGAATGACTTAAGTCTACTCAATTCTGCCTTGGGGTAGAAGGACAGACTTCCTTTCCCCCCCTCAGGTTTTGAAGGACGCAGCTCATTAAACAAAGCCTGATCACTGTCCTTCAAACTTCTACTTAAAACCTTTCTTATAAAGGGTTATGAAGGGTATAAGTTCTATATAAAAATCTCAGTAATTCAGTTACTGATGTTTCCAGAACCTCAACGATCATGACTACCTCTAACATCTCACTGTACCATTTGGCTCCCCCACCTTTCTCTATCATGAGGCCTCAAGTTTCAATAACACCTTTTACTCCTCCTCTTGGAGGACGCGTAGTTGACCAGGGAAGAGTCAGCAGCATTTTCAATGCTAATCAATAACGTGTTACGGAGACCAAAAGCCTTAGAATACAACTAGGTTTTCATTAGCAGTCCAGCTGCTCTTTGAGTCCGTGCAAGTTTGCTCCACTAAGACACAGAACCATTTCGCTGGAGCTTTTTGTAAAGTGTCTGCAGAATAAGCAGAAAACCAACCACAACCATGCGTGCTTACACCCTGGGCCAGCCAGTCTTTATAGATTTAAACAAAAAAGCAGGTAAATCTGAATCACGAGATAAAGTCTATTAATCCTGGAAATACAGTTCCAATATTTCTCTATATTAAGCCTTGCACAGAAAGAATTATCACAAATTGCTGTGAAAAAAAAAAAAATATAAAAATCAAACCATGTGAAACTATTCCAGCAAGTAATCTGAACGAAGACTAACTAGAAACTTTAAAGATCTTTTTAAAGGGATAATTAGTAAATGAAGATATAATCTCGAAAACATCTTTGTGCCAAACAGTTTCTTAAGAATTTAAGAAGTTTCACTCCATCTCAAGCGTAGTTCCAGCCCATCAATGGAAGCACAGGCATTTAACACACCACTTCTGTTATTCTGACCCCTCGTCAGAACAAAGTCCTGAGGAAAAATGAGCTTGCTACAAGAACAGATTTTTTTTTTTTTTTTTTTAAAGTTTGACCCTTCCATATGAAAACCTGAAGATCATCAGCTTTATGCCTGACAAAATAACTTCTGCAGTTTCTCGTATTCAAATTACTGATCCCCAACTCATACCCAACAGTGGAAAGGCCTGCAGGAAACATCACAGCTATCATAAGCTGTTTGGATATTTTCTTAAATATTTTCTTCACCTTCTGAAAATAAAAAAGAGAAGGGAGGAGGAAGTCACAGGTCCAATATCCACAATTTTTCTTACTACTTCCTTTTTCCAGTCGTCTGCTGAACAAAAAAAATCTTGCACAAATAAAAAGTTATTAGCTAGCGACACAAGCAGAGCAGTGGAGCTACACAGTAAGAGCTGACAAGGATGTAAAAATAGACTAAAGGAAAGCTCATCTAATCTTTTATTTATGGTCATTTTAGGCATAACTTCTAACAAAGTAGTTGATAAAAGTTCAGCCCTGCAATGTTTTTCTTCTTGGTTCACTGTAGCCCGTAATGTTCTACTTCAAACAAGCTTTGTGTATTTTGGGAGAAGATCCCAAGCCACTCACAACCCAGGTCCTGGAGAACAAAAAACACGCTCTTAACACCGAACATTTTACATAAACTAACTACACAAGATCCAACTTGATTTTCAAAAATCTTTCTTTCAGTAACACTGTCATCCCCACCCTTCCTTCACTTCATAGTTGCTGCTATGAAAACCTTAGGTACTAACATACTGGGATACTACAGCAAGCATCTCCAGTGCACTCATCCAAGAAAGCTTCAAGTTGCATCAAAACCCATTGTAAAAGTATTAACTTCTTGACGAAATGGAGGGATGGGGAAAACCTTCCTTGCTAATATCTTCGTGTTTTATCAACAGGGAGAAACAAAACCAAACAAAAACACCCAACAACAACAAGAGATAACATCTTGAAAACCTTATCAAGGCTCAGTCAGTTATTGCTCATTTAGGTTGCTTCCGCAGTAGGACACTACAATATGGGATGCAAATATAACTGGATAGGAGACCAGCGTGGTGTGCGGATTGAACAGAAACTCGCACCGAAAGCGGTTAAGTGTATTATGCATCGAAGCTGAAAGAACTGCAAGAGATGAAGGGGTTAAAGGAATTAGCAGAAACTGTACTTTCTGTGGAGTAGTCTTATAAAAAGAGTGAATGCATCATGGGCATAAGCAGGCTATCACTCACAGGACAGAGTAAAGAACACGTTTATGTACCATAATTATTAATTTCTTCAAAATTTTGTGTTTTCCTTAAGTAATTCTGCACCAGAACAAGATACCTTCAGTGACTACGCCTGAAGGCTTTGTGTTGTAAAGAAGCAACAGAATCTCTCATTCACAATATTCCGATGCCCTGATTGCTCACTGTCCTCCCTTTGCGAGGTTGGCTCTGCTCTTGGATTATTTTTTTTTCTCCTGTAAGACAAGATAGATGAATTCTCCAGTCCTCTTAGTAGATACCCATCCCCTACCTTGCCTATCACAAAAACTTTTATAAACCAAAAAAACCCACCCTAAAAATAGAACAAGCACACCCAAAAACCTGTAAGTTCCTAACTCTTTACCAAATACCCTTAAAAAGTTCTTAAATTTGCAACCATAGCCAGGGACATTGTAACTGAGCAGATGTACACTTCTTAAAGCAAGTACAGCCAGTCTTCCAATGTAAAAGCAACTCTCTCCAGCTGATGCTCAACTACAGCATTGGAAATTAGTTCACTGTTCGCACACAGTAAGTATAAAACAGACAACAGGTTTTGCATACTCTGCTACTATCAGGATCATAGAATATTTTGGGTTGGAAGGGACCTTTAAAGGGCATCTCGTCCATTCCCCCTGCCATGGGCAGGGACATCTTCAACCAGATCAGGTTGCTCAGAGCCCCATCCAACCTGACCTTGAATGTTTCCAGGGATGGGGCATCTACCACCTCTCTGGGCAACCTGTGCCAGTGTTTCACCACCCTCATTGTAAAAAATTTCTTCCTTCTATCTAGTCTAAACTCTACCCTCTCTTAGTTTAAAACCATTACCCCTTGTCCTATCGCAAGAGGCCCTGCTAAAAAGGATGCCTCGTTCCAGCATGGTTTGCTATATTGAGCTAGAGCAGGGACACTCGCTCAGGTCTTTACAAAGGTACCCCTTGAAATGGCTGCACCAGCTCCACCTCTCTACTGCAAGCCCACAGCAACCTCCACTTGTGAGAAGTGCAACAGCATTCATTATACAGCTACTCCCCGAGGCTGAGAATTACAGTTTCTCCTGCAGAAACATGAGAAATGTCACATTTCTGTAACCTCATTGGAGTCCAGACAAAATTCTACTGTAGATCTAGATCAACTACGCCGCTTGAATAATCCTCACGGATGCCCCTTCGGCTTTTTCTGCATTACCATCGCCAGCCAGTTTGCCAGCAAGAACACACACGTGGGTGTGCAGTGCGGAATGAACTTTCTTCACTGCGATCACAGGAGAGCACTTGCGGACGGCCTCAGCTGAACTTGAACTGCCAGTTCCTAGACACCTGCTTCGTTTCAACAGAACGAAAGAGAAAATTTCATGGCACAGAACCCACAAGTAACCATTTTCAGTCTGTATTCCTTTGACTCCAAAACAGGTAAACATCTTCTCATAGCAAATAAACATCCTGTTCTAAGCAAACCATTACCACAAGTTATTTATTTTTTGACAGCACGTAGTACAGAGGTTTAAATCCTCCTGCAATTCCCCTGATATTACTACTGACAAAAATCCATAAAATTCAGTAGCTTCTGTCCTAGGTGGGTTCCCCCCCGCCCCCCCCCCCCAAAAAAACCCATCCAAAGAATTTTCAGGGGTTTCTTCTTTTATATTTTGTCCAAAAGCTCTGTCAAAAGCTTGACTTTTTTTTTTTTTAAAAGAAGAATGCCAACTCTTAGTATGTTTAAAATAAAGCATTGGATGATCTCCCTTCCCTGCACCCCTAACTATGTGAGATATAAGTTACCCACCTCTCAAATAGAAGAGGAACAAACCCCTTCCTTGAAAACCCGGCTGAGGAGTGTCAACGGGTGCCCGTATGACACTGAAGCTCCAGCTTCTCGTCCATCATCCTCAGCGAGGGAATATACACAATCTCAGCATTTCTGAACCAAACTTTCGAAACTGGGAATGAAATTAAGTACACTATCTAAAAGAATACAAAAAATGTTCAGATGACTTAATTCAAAGCTGAACTGCATAACTGGAATCGGGATATTTCAAGTTATCCCAAGTGGACCAGCACTGGTTCTCGCCCACACCTTTTTCGGTCACTTGCAAAAAGAAGTTGAACAGTTTTCCATAGGAAGAATATCCTTATCCCTCCAAACTGAAAAATTCCTATTCTAAAGACATCATTTGTAATATTAATTTCTAAGGAAGCAGATAAAAATTTCCAAATTGTCCTAAAATAGCACTGAATTAGAACAAAGAAGAAGAAAAAAAATCTTACGTACTATATATTCAAGTGATACAATTTGTGTATGATGCACCCCTGACCACTGGAATTCTTCCACTTTGAGGTGACTGCATAGGAGTAAGCAAGAACAATCCTCACTATAGTGTGTACGTCCCCAAAACCTTGGAAGCCAGAACTACAGATAGGAAAAGATAAAAAAACGTGCTGCTTTTTTTGTTTGTTTTAAACTCTCAGACTATTAACCCAGCTTGTCAACATTTATAGGAACATTGAGCCTAGGACTCAAAGGACCTTTCATACCATCAGCTCCTACTCCCTGCTTCCTCACGCAAACATGTCATAGCCCCCGTTAAGTGATAAAGATACCACATTTCACCTTCTTCGAGCATCAAACCAGACTAAAGCAGTTATTTGGGGTGTCACATCATTCCCAATACCCCTGATTTTTTTTTTAATCCTACTCTCAATACTCTATATTGAAATTTAGAATCATAGAATCATTAAGGTTGGAAAAGACCCTTAAGATCATCGAGTCCAACCGTTAACCCAACACTGCCAAGTCCAACCATGTCCTCAAGCACCACATCTACCCATCTTTTAAATACCTCCAGGGGTGGGGACTCCACCACTTCCCCGGGCAGCCTGGGCCAGTGCCTGACAGCCCTTTCGGTGAAGAAGTTTTTCCTAATATCCAACCTAAACCTCCCCCGGCGCAGCTTGAGGCCGTTTCCTCTCATCCTATCGCTTGTTACTTGGGAGAAGAGACCAACCCCCACCTCGCTACAGCCTCCTTTCAGGTAGGTGTAGAGAGCCATAAGGTCTCCCCTCAGCCTCCTCTTCTCCAGACTAAACAACCCCAGCTCCCTCAGCCGCTCCTCATAAGACTTGTGCTCCAGACCCTTCACCAGCTTCGTTGCCCTCCTCTGGCCACGCTCCAGCACCTCGATGTCCTTCTTGTAGTGAGGGGCCCAACACTGAACACAGCACTCGAGGTGCGGCCTCACCAGTGCCCAGTACAGGGGCACCATCACCTCCCTGGTCCTGCTGGCCACACCATTCCTGATACTTTTTTCCTTCCACCCCATCTCCTCCTTTTTCCTCTATCCCTATACATACTCCCCGAAAAACAATGGTCTCCAGCCAGGGCAAGTTTCTTAACTCTAAACCATTTTACAGACTATCATGGCAAATGGGGGAGGTTCCTGGCAGCTGGCAGAAAGCAAATGGAACTCCTGTCTTCAAGAAGGGCAAGGCGGGCGGCTCTGGATAACTACGGGCTAGGTAGCCTTACCTCCGTTCCTGACAAGATGATGGAGCAAATAACCCTGGAAGCCATTTCTAAACATATGAGGACAAGAAGGTGATCAGAAGTGGTCAGCATGGATATACGACGGGGAAATCAGGCCTGACCAGCCTGATAGACTTCTATGATGAAAGTACTAGCTTGGTGGACTAGGGGATGTTGTTTCTCTTTACTTCAGCAAGGCTTTCATAACCTCACAAAGGATACATATATTGCTTTTCCAAGTATCAGAGTGCATGACAATGGGAAAATACAGGTACAGATGATTAGATTATTAGAACTAATCAACAAAATTTTAAAATAGGAAGATTTAACACACAAATAGCAAGGGAAACTTCCTCAAAGTGACATTTCAGTGTTGTCAGCAATAATCTCATCCAGTAATAACAGAAGTTTTGTGATACGATATTTGGAAGCCTAGAAACAGCACATTCCTCACCGATGGTGAAAAGAATTAAAACTATAAGGCATATTTGCATCAAAAGAAGAAAAGCCTTCTCGCATCTTCTGAACTATAAGGGGCATGCAGACAGCTCTTCTAACCTGAGAGCATTAACATTTCATAAGCCGAAGTGTTCAGTTCCATACTCATTCATTCTAAGAGTACCTCAGAATTTAAGTACAAATAAAGAAATTACAACCAAAACCATTACACATATATAAACATCAAGTCTACTGTTGGATAAAATCAGAATTCTTAATAGAATCTGCAAAAGATTCCTAGGGAAAAAAAAAAATCCTGATTTTCAAAGGGATTACTGAAAATACTGCTTTTAGTGAAAAAGACAGCGCAGGCTTCCTTGTGTAATCCCCAAAGCACCATGTCAGGCATTCTGCCCTGAGAAGAACTGTTTACAATCTCAGTGCAGCTTGTATGCAGTTCTTATTTAAAATTGAAGTGACAAATCAAAAAGCCACTGTTTTGTACCTTTTTACTTTTGACTACACGGTTACTGGTTTTTTCCCTTTAAGCAGAGACATTAACAACAGTTCTCTGCTCATGTTATTGAGTTTGTTCTCAGCTGCATGAATAATCACTGCATAATTTATTACCCCCTGTAATAAATGTGAACATTTATTTTAAGAATTCTGCATATCCTCAGTTCTGTTAGTTCGTGCTACTGCTACTTCACCTGGCAATTCCCCAACTGATTTTTATTTTCCATCTTTTAACATCATAGAAAGGATCCATGCCAGTTTGTTTGGTTCTTTTAGGTCTAGTCTGAAAAACTATGTTGCATTTCAAGTTGCTATATTTAAGTTCATCACACAGGCAGGTGTAGATTTAGGATAAGGAAGATCTAATTACAAAGCACAGCATTAAACACCCCACCTCGTATCCAGCAGGTAAGGGAAAAAAGCAGCAGCAGGTTGTTTTCAGGCAGCAGGCTTCTGTGGAAGATGCCAGGAGATTAATCTGGTTTAATTAAATGGATCACTAGCAGGCCTTACGTACGAAGCAAGGCCATACACACTAACGAAAGACTGAATGAGGACACGGTTTTAATTCAGAAAGAACAACTTCTTTAGGTTGAGCTGAAATTGTGTAACTTTTTTTTTTGTCCTAAATGAGCACTTGGAACTAAAACCAGTTCCAAAACCATTAATATGTCAAGGTAACGACGACTCTGCGTGGACGGTGCTTACCTGAATTGTACACTATACATCAAAAAAAATGCACACAAAACCATCAGCCAGACTTCAAATACACTGCATATCTGGAATTAAGCTACAGAAACGATGCTCATTTCCTATTAATTTTTCATACCTTATGCTAGGACAGCAAGATTTTACTAGACTCACCAGATGTTCTCTGAAGGAGAGAGTCATCAGGAACAAATGTCCATACCTAAGATTCCGTTCTGGAAGAATGTTTTGTTCCCTTTTTAACTGAAACCCCAGTATATGCTCATTTCTTTTATTTATCTTTATTCTTCTATACCTATCCGGTATAGTTCTTTGGTACAGCTTTTTGTTTTCTTTACTATTTCTTGATTCTGGTAATAAATACTTATTTGCACTACAGGATCAAAACCAAAGGACCGAGTCTAAAGAAAAGTCACCTACGCCACACGGATGCTATACCTGTTTTAAATTCAGAAGGCAATAAAATCCAGGAGGGGTTGTTTTTAATCCCAACAGTGCCAACAGACAAAGTTTAACTGCATTTACCAAAGGAAACCAGTCTTTCATTCCTCCAGGCATACTGTGAACACACTCGTGTTCCAAGATAACTTCACATATAGACAGGAGTACTGTGTTCTCGCCAGCTTCGAAATGATAATATTTTATTAGCAAGTTGCCCTCCAAGCCCCTACTGGTTCACATTCCAAAAATTCTCTATGCTTATATCCATGGCCTCAATTACAAGGCAGTAAAAAACCAAGTTACCCATAGACTTCAAAGCAGTGGTACAGATTAGCATAGGATAACTCTCCCGAGCAATGATTTAACTAACGACCTAATCAACTAATGCATTCAACAGCACACAAACAATCCTTCTTTACGTGAAGATTTTGCTATGAAATCAAAGCAAAAAGGCAGTGTTCTGGATGACCTCGGTATACCACTAACGAATTTACGTGTAATATTACCTCAAACAAGACGCTACAATAAAGACCATTTTAAGTAGTCTCCTCCCTACTGCAAAGTCTTCAAAGACTGCAAACCCCCTCGCTGTATTATGATGCAAATTTACAGTATTAAAACCAGGTGGCAAAAGTGAGAGCATTTCTAGTGACATCTATTGTTCAATGCTAAAAGTGGCACCCAGAAAAAAAAAAAAGGTAAGTTCTTCAAAACTTGAAATAAGGAAATACCGTTATTTATTGCAAACAGGAGTTCTGATGATTAAAACTTCCCATGTGAATGTAGAACCTCATCTTTATTCAAATGCATTATATCTTTTAGCCTGGCTATTTCTCCAATTTGTCAAGTTTCTTTTGAATTTTAATCCCATCATCCAACATGCTCATACAACTCTTTTCGTCTTGGTGTTACCGGCAGATTGAATAGGCACATAAAATCCATCATCATGGTATGTATACATGGCCATTAATGAAAATACTGTAATAGCACAGGACAAGTCAGGCCTCTGTGGGACTCCATTTGACACACCCTTCACTTTTGATGGTATTTTAAGCATATTTTTAAAACAGGATTCCTTAGTTCGCTTATCAGTGAATACTGTCAAATCCCTGCTATAGGCAAGCCATGCTGTATAGGTTCTCTACCCTCTATAAAGGCCTTTTGCCTTACCATGGAAAAAGGTTACCATTTCCAAAATCCTGGGCAAAATTTTGCCCTCTATCAGTACTGCAATGACACAGCTAAAAAGTGCAATTAGGACACCCCCACACACATACCCAAATTGAAAAGAATAATCTCATTGTGACTCAGATGCACAGTATGGGACAAACTCTTCAAGTCCCAAATGGAAACTCGGAAGAAGTTTCATCACACATCCTTGTTTTAGAAGCTGCAGGGAAAAAAACAAAACCAAAAAAAAAAAAACCAACCAAAAAAACCCAAAAAAAACCCCCAAAAAAACCCCAAAAAAAACCCCAAAAAAAACCCCTATCTTCCTGTCAGCCTGACTAAAGACCAGGCATTTATTTTTCCAATATTGCCCATAGGTACTTGCCTTCCTGACAACTGCTCTCAACACTCAAAATCATTTTTAAGATGCCTTCCTTAAAAGAAAAAAAAAAAACAAAACAAAACAAACAACTTTTTCCACATTTAGAGTTCTCTTCACTGCTTCAAGCAAACATGATTTTTTTCCAGAACAGCCACTCTAAAGTTCTTGTGGAAAGACTACAACATACCAGCTATCAAGCTTTTAATTGAAATTGCCATTTGATTCAAATGCGAAAGAGCAACTACCTCCGGAGCAGAGTCATGTTGACTAAGTACCATTATACTTTAGATACTCATTTGTAAAAAGATATTTTGTGGACGGATATGAAGCACATCTTAGTAAGAAGAAATAAAAGAATGGATACATAAGCAAAATCACCAACGCAGAGTAAGGACAAAAGGCAGCAGGCCTGATAACAACCACTTAATCCCAAACTTGCTCAACCAGGAGTAAAAGCACACTACGGTTATGACTCTAGAACTCGCATTACAAACAGCGAAGAGATGGACAAAATGCTGGGGAACAGAAGACATCACCATTCTGAGCTCTACAGCACAACTTGAGCCCACAGCCCAAGTGAATTTATAAAGCTTAATGCTTGGTTAAAGACCAAATGTAGCAAACAATAATCAAAAAATGCTATTTTTAAAAAATCAAGTAGGTTTTTTTTTTTTTTGGTGGGTTGGGTTTTTTGTTGGGGTTGGGTTTTTTGTTGGGGTTGGGTTTTTTGTTGGTTTTCCTTGAGTTTGTTTCGGCTTCTTGTTTTGCTTTTATTTAAACACCGCTGATAAGGTCCAACAGAGCAGAGGGTATTTCCAGCTCTGGCGCAAGTCACCTGCGACCCCAGGCAAGTGACCGTGGCATCTGGCACCTTCCCCACTGGCACCTGGGGAGGCTCCTTCCACCCGTAAACCGCCCATCCACGCTGTCCCTCTGATTCACCGCTATTTGTGGCTGCTGCTAATCTCTTCTTCTGACAGCCGTATCGCATGCTGTGCTGAGACGTTTTAAGCGTTAACTATATCACACGCATATTTAACAACTGCCTATATATATATCTCAGTTACCTCCTCCCCTTGTCAAAATACACTATTTAAATGTAAAAAAACTGTACCTCAACAGGTTTTGTTTTGACCTCAGATCCCCACATGACTCAGTACCATGACAGTGCCAATAAGAACCGATATTCTGATTATATAAAAGCATGACTATACTGCAAGCAAGCCCTTAAAAGCTGCCTGCTGTCACATCGAGACATAAATGAAAGAAGAAAACTTACCTGCTGGCAAGGAAAGTCTTGAAATACCTGTAACAATAAAGAAATACATTTAGAAAGAGAAGGAAAAATAGCTCTAAAATTGCATTGGCCTAATCATTTTTCTGCAAGGCTGTACTTGTTTAATAAAGCACATTATCTGAAGCAATCTACTAGCTGCTAGGCATGCCACATGCAAATCAAAAGCATTTTCCTTGTCTCACCCTGTTCATTAACAAGATTACGTTTTGCCCATCTAACCGAAGGACAAAGACTATACTGGTAGGCAATGAGTGTAATTACTCCAGCAGAATACAGGTCACTACGCACAAATTAAGTGTTACATGTGGATTTCACCATTATCACCTACATAATTTCAGAGCTGAAGGTGTCAGGGTTTGTCTTTGCATTTGAAGAGGACATTATTTTATGTTTTCTTTATTCTTAAACGTTTAGAGAAAAGGTAGCCAAGCTTACAAATAAGTAAGTATAGAACACAAGAAATACTATTAAAAGAAAGGAGACTGATTTTTGCCACCGAGGCACGTGAGACATGGTTCCTGAACATTTTTACAGTAAATGCCAAGGCTGTCTTGAGCTGCAATCAACTTTACAAGAACCACTGTCTCAGAGTCTAAATAGATCATATTAAAAATTATACCCTAAAGGAAGATAGGTATAAATGCATATACATTAAATTTTCCTAAATAGGTAATTATATAAAGTATAACTCATTATATTCCTTCTGCCTGCTTTTCATACATCTACTTGTCATCTCGGCACACACGATCATAACTGGTGCTTGAGCTGCCGATCAGAGTTCAGACCAGAAACGAGAACCCACAAAAAACTAGAAAGCAAGAATTACTCCAAGTCTGCAAGGACAAGGACTGGGGACACACATCAAGGGGTTAAAGAAAGCTGAAATAAATACAAGTAGGGGGGTGGGGGGGGATGAGAAAGGGGAACTGGTAAAACAAACAAGTAAGAAACTGAACTGAACCTAAGAAAAAGTTCTGCACATTTATTTGGTTAAAAGGAGATAGCAATGTTGAGCAATAAAATTGTTGTATTGGGTACAAAATCCACATGGAAACTGAACTTTAACCATAGGTGTAGCAGCTGGAACAGATTCATAGATTATCAGGGCAGATGGCCACTACTTTGCTATCTATTAAAAGAAATAACAAAGCTTAATAAATTTATTAGCCCGGCTCTCACCAACAGATTTTTAACATCACGCTTGCTTTCATTTATAATCCACGTTTATGGCTGCAAAACATGATAAAACCAAAGAGAATTACACCCGAAATTGAAAGGCCGCCTATTACAAATTTGAAATTTGAACTGTGGTGCTCTCTGAGGAGACAATGAAACAGCAGAATCGATTTAACACGCGCTTAAAATGCAAAATGAAAATAGCAATAGGACACCCCAGCAGAGAAAACATTGCATGCTTTGCTCTGGCAGAACATACAAAGTTTAAAAAGTTATTAAGGTACATTTAAAAGATGCTCGTCTGCTTATGAGAAAATACAGCTTGTGTAATAAGAAATGCCTTGAGACAGGAGAAAACCAGAGCAGAAGCAGCTGCATAAGCTGCAGGAAGGAAAAGCCTCAAGTTGCCTCCTGCAACAGCTTCTGCCCAGAATCCAGATCAGCCGATATCCCACGGAATGGAGCAGAAAAATATGCTGCAGTGACAATTAACTTGGAAAGTTAAATAAACCAAGAGAAATGTGGCAACTTTTTGTTTGTTTACAGATGTTTGATAGCTCCCGCGCACTTATTTTATGAAGTTGCAAAAAAATTCCTTCTTGTCACTAGGCTATACAACACGAACAATTGTAGCCACCTGAGTAAAAAAAAAAAAAAAAAAACACACTAAAATAAAATTGCAGAGCAGAAAACACCACATTTAATTTTAATTTTTCTACAGCGATGGAAACTAATCTCCAAGTTCCACTTAAAATTAAAGAACACTGAAAAATTTAAGTTACTACAAAAAATTACAAGCTGCATTAAAAATTTTCTTCTAATTCTTGCTGTACTGGATAAGTTTTATCACAGCGTTTATTGCTCTTGCAGCAGACTATTTCCTTAAGTGTGCCTACACAACAGATTTCAAGAAAATAACGGTAAACATAACCATCAGAAAAATACGTTATCATGTACACACAGATAGGCAGAAAACATTCATTTACATTCTAGGAACTTAGCCATGCCATTTCAAACACCTCCAGGGAAAGCTCTGCAGCTAAGACACACACATATTTTTAACTTAAGACGGACTTGATCGCACTCTAGTATTCGTCCCCAACACCTGAGCCACCGTTTTGGCTGTGATCTCTCCCCACACAGGCACCAGCATTCGCACAGATCCCATCACTGCACTGGGACCTAACCAAACGGGGTACCTTCAAGATCAGCACCAGTACTGTGTATCAGTCAAACCCCGTAACGATTTCTTACTTCCACGTTCCACTGCAAATCAGTTCCATAAGCGCATTAACTGAAGAGATGCTACACCTCTGGGACAAGTATACCGAACAGCTTCCTGCAAGTACACGTTCTTCTAATACAATTTAGTGTAAGAGAGACTGTTTTCTATGATTAATTGACACACGCTAAATTTAAAAACAAGTAGGACAAAAGAAACTGAAGCCTGAAGGTCATATCAGTCTACTCAAAATCATATAAGTGCACTTACCAAGTTACTTGTATCATATTTTCCAAAGATTTCCATTAAGCACAAGGTCCTCTATAGGCTAACGCATCTTAAATCTGGCAAACACCAGCCACTACAGAAATATCAACTCATAACAGCATAAATGACACAAACACTGTCCCAATTCCAAAGATAAAAGTATCAATTCCACTTTTTTTTGTGTGTGTCTGTGTGTGTCCAGACACCACAACATGAAGAAGTGAATGTTCATTGCCTTCATGTTATTTTTATTAGCTGCAGAGTCACATCAGGAGCTTTGATGGGATTTCTTACCCTTGGGTTTACCCTGTCTCCCCAGCGCTCTCTAATCTTTCCTGGCTTGAAACCGCTTCGCTTTGTTCTCCAAATACGGTTTTTCATTTAAGATCTAACACTGAAAAAAGATGAGGGGGTTTTGGCAACATTTTAAAAACTTCATTCACAGACAAGTAAACTGAGACTATACATTTACGTAGCTACTCAATTCAGATCTTGTTTACAAGCTTGCCGCCTTTGCTGTGCAAAAGCTTTCGTTTTTTGAAGCACATAATAGCATTCAAATCTCTGTACAGGAGAAAGTCATTCGATGCTGAGATTGGAAGAGAAAAAACCCAAAAGCTAGGGTCCTAATCTGGTTTGTGACTGTAAGGAGAGCGTTTGGGGTAGCTGTCCTGTTGGTAAGGGTTCCCTCACGGGATGGAGCTCTGGACCGACTTCTCTCCTACCGCTCGTTCCCTGAATGCATGGGAATGCTGTCACACAAACCACATTTACAGCTCTACAACATGAACCATCCTTACGTCTCCTATCTGCTCCAAAGTAGCTCTTCGAAGTGAAATTAAAAATTAAGCAGATTTCACACGCTCCTACTCCTACTGATGCTTTCGAGGGATCAGTCACGGTCTGCATTTATATTCTTACATGTCTTACCGTGCTACTAGGTAGGGAGCAAACTGTCAGTTTGAATGGGCAGAAAGAATCATATTTGGACCATATTCTTTACAAACGTGCACGTACTTTGTAAAGGTTAAACAGTTCTCACAGAAAACTGTTTTTATCCCAAACAGATATTGGGAGGATGGAGCAGATGGCCTCAGGAGGTCCTTTCTAACCAAGGTTTCTGTAATACCATCCACAGACAATAACAGAACAGGAAAGAAGCTGTTAACGACATTAGAGGTGCTACAAAATAAGAAAGTTCCTTAGACAAAAAAAACTTGCCAAGTAAATCAATTACCTACACGAATTCACTGAGGAACAAAAAAAAAAAAAAAACAAGACCAAAAAAAAAGACTATTTTAAAGAAAGAGTACCACTATTACTTCTATACCCAGTGAGATGGTTTGGGGCAGTATCATCCTCAAATAGGCTTTGTGGATCCCATCACAAATAGTTTCTTCTATAATTTATGGATGCCTTGACTACCAGATATCTCTAACACTATATTTGTTTTTATGAAACTATGCATTTTGCATTGCAGAGTTTCCTCAAATGTTTTCTTGGAAATGGAGCCGCAAGTTTAACATCTTCTTTCCAAGAGTAACATCTAATCATCGAAAACAGGAATATTTTGTGAGCTTCATGTTCCTACCTCAAGGTAAAATGAGAATATGGCTCCATGGACAACTACAGAGGCTCAGACTCCCACCCCATCTGCAGCACTCATCTCTTTCCAGAGCTGTGGTAAGCAGCAGACCGCAAGAAATTTAATCCTGTTCTCCTGTAGCGGGAACTGACTGACTCTCACTTAACAGTATTCCCTTGAAATGAATTCAAATATTCAGTTCATGAACCGATCTCTCATTCCAGTGAAGAGTAAAGGCTCGCAGCACACGAGGAACCACAGCCCAGAGTCTCCAGGAAGCCCGCTAGCACACGTCATTCAACAACGATCCTTCCGACCGAACGAGGAATATCACAGGCACAACAGAAGATGCCATTTTCCTATTTATCTACTGGTGCCAAAATCATTTAGGAATACACAGGTGTATTCAGCTTCTAGTCTTTGCGTGACTGATGCTGAAAAATGGTGTCTTAGAGGCTGGATTCAACGCCCTGGAAGTCTCCCTTCCTATTATTCTCTGGCAGGCTAAAAAGGCAGCTGGATGTTCCTCTCGTCTTTAACGAAGTTCAGATCTCATTGCCTATGTCAAAATATTTTTCTTTTTTTAAAGAGCAAATAATTAAGCAAAAAGCACAAGTCACCCTTCAAAAAAAAAAAAAACTGCTTTGTAAAATTTTGTTTGTTGAGAAACTCAAGGATTTATCCATGATCATCCAATCTATCGAGCAAAGACCTTAGAGAGACAATGAATTCATTGACTGTACGCCTGCTAAGGAAAAAAGCTGTTCAAAAGTTTTACAATATGATTAAAAGATTACATAAACCACCGGTTAGATTGTTCCATATATTCATTTTTTTTCCTTCATCACTGAAAGTGCATCCCTTATTTCTAACCTACATCTAACCTACTTCCAATTTAGCAGTCTGCAGAGCTGAATGTTAACAGCCCTTTATTATATCATTTCCCATTAAGGCAATTTTAAAGAGTGACTCAATCAAATCTTTTCTTATATTAGCTACGTAGAATGAGAGGCAGAAGCGGCTCACTGTAAAGGCCCAGTTTTCCAAACCTTTGATCATCCTTACAAGTCTTTGAATGCTCAAACTATTTTTGCTTTTAGTAGCTTCTCTGATTTGCAAACACCAATACCTGACACAATGCTTCTAAGTCGATCATAACAGCACTAAAAGTGTTTGCTTACTTAGATGGAGTTTTTCCCCCCCTATTGACATATTTATTGCATTTGCCGTAGGCACAGCAGCAGCTGAATATCCACCATTAACTGTAAATTGTTACCCGTTACCGTGGGCAGAGACGGGGTGGGACGATTATAGGACAGACACCTCCATCCACAAAACTTGCCAGCATTTTTTTTCCTCCTTTGGCCAGATCAGAAGAAATTCAGTGTACAAACCACACCTCTTTTGTTTACAACCCTATTTCACAGGAGATCCACGTTGCACTGTAGTCCTTTATTATCTTTGTTTAAATCTTTGCTTCAACTGCAAATATCAGCAGTAATGATTTAATGCTTTAATTTATGTCTGTTGAAAAGGTTAACTAGCAGACAGCCAAGAACGAACTGCTATGAGACCCTCCTGGGAAACGTGCACAGCCTATGTTATATTTTTGAGAAGTTCTGTTTAACCAGTTATTTGTTTTAATGCAAGCTGCTGCCTCTGAAACACAAAAGAAACAAAATTAAGGCAAGGAAAAATTAGAGGACCAACTGAAGTACTGCACAGAACACTTACTTCTTTTTTTCTTTGTCAGATTATATGTTTGGCTGACAAAATATGTACTAGGCACGTTTACAGTGTGATCACCACCTAATCTGACATACCTCAAATAGCTTTAAACATGCATGAGCATCATGTTATTAAAGCAATACAAGTGTCAGCGTCAGCTAACTTGTCCTGCACCTCAGGAACATGTGCAGCTTATATTTGCTTCCATAACTGACAACAAATTGACAAATCAGTAGCTAATTAACTGTTGCATTCTTCTCACTGCCCCCAATCTTCTGTTTCTACCTGCCTTCTGCTTCCCACCCACCGTGATTGAAAATCAAAAGCAGTGTTTAGTCTCCTTAGTTTATAGCATCTACAAAAAGTCTTTCAACAGTTTCCAATCACAATTTCCCCTCTCCCACTGAGAGAAACTCTTCCTAAATCACTCTGCTTACAGTTCCTAAATACCAGTTTTTGAAATTGAAAAAATCCAAATTCTGATTAAGATGCTGAGAGCAATCCACACGTATTTTCCTTCGTCTCAGCTGAACTCCGCCCTGAACTAAAAGACCATGCACGTGGAAACTTTAAATTCATTTACACCACATCATTGAGCATGTCCACAAAGTTATCTATCCAGCCACCAGCAGCCAAATTTTAGACCAGGCATACTGAACAGTAAGATATTAAATTAAGAAGTTCTGGTGGAAGCTATGTTCAAGGAGGTCAAGAAGAGCAAGAGAAATTACTCAATCATTACTCAGGGCAGGTGGGATCAATCTCATTACACAGTGAGTTACACAACAAGCAGTATCTGAGCAACTCGGATAAAGAATTTATTCTCAATATCTACACAAGTTCTATATAAACCTTTTGCCTATGGGGAAGAGAGGTATGGATAGAGAAGAGTCTGGAGTAAGGTCCCCAAGAATTGCTTTTATTCAGCATCACAAAATGGGTGAAATCTTCAAATCTGCAGGTAATATTAAGCTCTTACGAGTAGACAAAAGCCATGCCAATGGGAAAAAATATCCAGAAGGATCTCACAATGTGGAGCAAGTCGCTAAAAGACAGCGGATATGCTTCGACGCAGATAGACAGGATGTAACGCATCTAGGGGAAAAATATTATGAGCAATACCTCCTTAACCACTTAACACTTGCACTTTCTCCAGTTCCAACTGCGGGAAGAAGGCTGAGTCACTGTTTTCTCTGAAATCATCAGCTCAAAGTGCAGTAGCTGACCAAAAAAAGGCAATAAAACATTGTGTGTCATTAGGAAGGGTACTGAAAACATGATACTTAAACATGTTATGTACAAAACAATAATGCATCCACATCTTGTGTTCAGTTCTGGCCTCTGCACAAGGAGGAACGCATAGTAGAGTTACAGAATGTCTAGAGCAGGACAGCTGAAGTGATCGAGGGATGGAGCCGCTGCCATGTAAAGCCAGACTACAAAATCTGGGACCTCTCAGCTGGGGGGACATGAGGCTGACAGTGAATATGACCACAGCTTACAAGCAGGGGGGGGAAATAAAAAGAGAAAAAAAAGCAAAAGGAAAAGCAGATCAATGCAGCACCACTGTTCATCAAATCCTGCCAACAAGGCTCAGTGCTGAATCCTGCACTTGGGTCACAACAACCCCATGCAACGCTACAGGCTGGGGGAGGAGGGGCTGGAGAGCTGCCTGGCAGAAAAGGACCTGGGGGTGTTGGTTGACAGCTGCCTGAACATGAGCCAGCAGTGTGCCCAGGTGGCCAAGAGGGCCAATGGCATCCTGGCTTGTATCAGAAATAGTGTGGCCAGCGGGACCAAGGAGGTGATAGTGCCCCTGTACTCGGCACTGGTGAGGCCGCACCTCGAGTGCTGTGTTCAGTGTTGGGCCCCTCACTCCAAGAAGGACATCGAGGTGCTGGAGCGTGGCCAGAGAAGGGCAACGAAGCTGGTGAAGGGTCTGGAGCACAAGTCTTATGAGGAGCGGCTGAGGGAGCTGGGGTTGTTTAGCCTGGAGAAGAGGAGGCTGAGGGGAGACCTTATTGCTCTCTCCAACTCCCTGAAAGGAGGCTGTAGCGAGGTGGGGGTCGGTCTCCTCTCCCTAGTAACAAGCGATAGGATGAGAGGAAACGGCCTCAAGCTGCGCCAGGGGAGGTTTAGGTTGGATATTAGGGAAAAATTCTTCACCAAAAGGGCAGTCAGGCATCGGAAGAGGCTGCCCAGGGAAGTGGTTGAGTCTCCATCCCTGGAGGTATTTAAAGAATGGACAGATGTGGTGCTCGAGGACATGGTCTAGATGGACTTGGCAGTGCTAGGTTAATGGTTGGACTCAGTGATCTTAAGGGTCTTTTCCAACCTTGACGATTCTATGAGTAGTAGGAGGCCTTTGAGGAAACTACTGGAGATCAGCTTCAAACCAGTAAGAGTGCCTCTCTCCACAGCTGGCAGTGAGCTTCCTGAAGTTCCTGCTAGAGAAGGGTGTGGAGCCAGGTACCATCAGCAAGGTCAAAGGCAGTGGTCAGAGTCACAGCAGGTTGACAGGGAAAGATGACAAGGACTAGTCAGGGAGGTACCCGCTGGCATCCCTGTCGCAACGGGGATGCCGAGGAAATACAGGGCCAGGCGTGCAAACTCTATTTAAACAACAGCTCCTCTGCCACCCAGGCACACTGCTGGGCTGGGGATCACTGGTCTCACCCAGCAGCATCTTCTGTGTTCTTAAACTCCCCGTCGTGGCTCTGTGAAGATGTAGGACAGTCATGAGCTTTAGATATGACCTATAAGAACAGCTACTCAATCAGAAGTGCTGTTTTGAGAATATGTCAGCTACATTATAGGAACATTCTTATCCTCTAATGGCTTATAGCAAAAGGAGATGTGTTCAACTCTGAGCAAGCCCACGAAACTTTAGAACTGCTTAAGATGTTTAAGGAGGGACATCTGTGTGCTGGCAATGGTTCAGATCTATCAGGAATATCTCCAGCACTATGACCTGCAATCATGTAATCCTGATGGAAATACTGTGACATTTTATGAACCTAACAATTCAGGCCCTCAGGCAAGCTTAGGGAAAGCTGTAGACATGCACTCCACACGTGTCTAGCTACCCCCATTTGTACTACACAGTCCTTGTTCTTAAAAGTGATAGGTTTAGTGGAATTTTTTTTTAAAAACATTGTCTTGACACTGCTTGCAATCATTGAATTTCCCTTGTCATTTTCCATGACGGACTCGTGACATGCAGCGTGCCACCAGTCACCCACGTTTTCAAAAGGTGACAGATTTTATAGCTCCTGTACTCAAATACAAATTAGCGCTGCATGCCAGTAAAGCTGTTTTGCACTCTAGGTATGACAGGAACTCAGCAAGAGCATGTAGGTGTTTCAGAATGTAAAATAAATGTTTTTCCAGGCACAGAAATGAACACCAAGGACACAACCAAGAACAGGAGAGAGTTAGGGGAAAGTATTTCAGGCAAAATACTAAAAAATAACTCAAATGGAGCTGCAGATCCCAGAACACAACATAAAAGAAAACAGCTTTCTTGGGTGTTTAGGGGGGGTGGGGATTTTGTTTTTAAAAGGATAACTAGTTAAGAAGATTTAGAGTAAGAGATTAACAATTTAACAAACAATGACTCAAAGTTTCTTTTTGGAATATAACACAGTATTTTGCAAGTTTGGGGTTTTTTTTTTTTTTTTTTTAGAGGCAAATTCTTAGAAAGCTGGGAGAGTCGTTCCCTTCATGTTCCACCACTGCAAAATTATGCCGGTTATGGCATAATAATAATTTTTGGCATGGTTATGGCTCACACATGGATTGCATTGTTACAGCAGTTTTTCAGAAGCTAGAATTAAAAGTTTTAAGTTTTTTCATTTGAAGTTACAGAACATTCAAGACAAGTGAAAGAAGGTTGAAAATAATCAATGCAACCAGCACGGAGGGAGGGAGAAGGAAAAAAATTGAAGGACAGCTTTCCAGTAAAGAACACACACCAGGTAGCTTGTCAGAAGTTTAACAGAAGATTATCATCTTTGCACATACATTGTACTTAACTAAAAAAAAAAAAAGGGCCGTTACTAGTTAACACTTGCATGCATGAAAAGACTAACTTGCTTAGTGCCTAAAAAATAAAACGTTTTATTGATCTCAATGGGATTACTGCAAGGCATTCACAGCGAGCTTGACAGCAGCTGCAGAAGTTCTGTTCTGTGCAGAAGTCTGCCCCAATAAACAAGATGAAATCTATTTTTAACAAGAATACTGGTGTTTTCTTAGTCTAATAGTGGTACTATGGATGGAGAAAAATTTTGCTACAGTTAGAGCTTGTTCTCAAAGCAAAGCATAACATCCCTTTACAACAAATGGGCATTTCCACAAACATATGGCTTCGGGCATTTGGAGCAGGAGCTACAGAGAGTCTGAAATCAGTTCTCCAGTGAGACACGACAGTTTTGGATCTTAACAATGTAAGAAATAACAGAGAACTGAAGACAGCATGCTCAGTGTGCTAGACAAACTTCCAATAAACCTACCACCACAGGCACCGGGAAGACTCCTTTAATGTAATCTTGTTGTTTGAGCAAGTCTTGCACGTCGTACTAGGGACACAGATTACAACGCTTCCAACTACTGTACTGTTTGGAGGCACAACACGCTGCAAAGTGTACTTCTGGTGGGTTGGGGTTTGGATTTTTGTTTGATTGATTTTTTTTTTTTTTTTTAAAGAAAAAGTCAAAAAAAGCTTTCCAAAACCTAGGTCACAAAGGAATGTTGTTTCAAGAACCACCTAGATTGATTAAATTATTTCTCAAAGAACAGAGCAGACACAGGGCAATGAGAATTAGCAAGGAGATAATAACAAACATTATTATTTCTATCGTTACACAAGCTTACATAATTATTTTAAAGTCAAAAACACACAGAGCCTACCTCAGGGTCTGAAATAGGAATTTAGGGGCAACGGAAATAAAGACAACAAATCAGGAAAGGGCAAAAGAGCCATTATAGAGCTGTATCTTATGCATTCATCTAAACTGACATAATTAATTTTTCTTGCTATGTTTCATGATAGCAGTATTTATGTTAGGTCAGTTCCCTCCTCCACCCCACACCCCCCCGGCAAAGCAGATGTGCCAGCAGAAATAGAGAAAAATCTTTTCCCTAGCTTCTCCTCTGCTTCTATCCCTTTTTATACAGTTTTCCAGATGGAAAAGAAATAGAGGACGAATTAAGACAGCAAAAAAGATGACACGTGAGGTGGGGAGGAACCACAAGCAGAAAAAAAAACAGCAAAAGAAAAACACACACATACACCAGGACAAAGAAACTGAGAGAGATGACTGACGAAAACTAGATCACAAAAGAAAAAAAGGAGTAGTGGGGTAACAAGGCTGGAGACAGAAGAATTGCAGTACACAACATGAGACAGGCTTTCTTCTCCTAATTGGTTCTGTCATGTAGCCGTCGGAGAGCAACTCTCGGAAGACAGTGCCGTCGGTGTAAAAGGAAAGACCCCCCCCCAACACGTCTGTTCTCTGCAAGAACGTGATCAAACAAGAGACCCAGTTGACTTGACAGAACACAACGCGCATGCAACTTCCATATTCCGTTTGCTGCGACTTCCAAACGCGGCCATTACTCATACCAGCAAAGCGAGCAAGCCACACAGTTTGTTTCTAACACAGTAGCACACAAAGTCTAGCATGTATGATTAATGGATTCTCGTATCCACAAACCCACTGAAAAACTTCAGCTTGGCATCATTAAGATTCTATCAGTCCTGAATTGCAATTTAAGATAGTATTTTTCGCCTTAATCTGCTGCTCTATTTAATCAATTTAATGCACAGTAAAAACTTAATTTGACAAAACGGAATGCATTATTTCTCTCTGCCTCTGGCATGAAACAGATTAAGACCACCAGAAATACTTGCAGAAAGATTTAAGATTCATTACATCCTAGGTGGCAGATAAACATTAGATATGCTATAAACTCTGTATTCTGTAGACTTGATACTGTGTCTAAGAGCTGTGGATTTTTAGTTAACACTGCAATTACCTCCCCAGCAGCTAACCCAAGTTGTGCCTCCTACACAAGCCACAACTGCGATTTTTAAAGTCAAATCTCATAAAATATTATTTCATACAATACTGACAAACTCCACAAACACTAGGTAACAAGAACAGCAGAGACAACTCTCAATTTATATATGCTTTCCATCTCCTGTGTAGGTTCCTGGCCAAAACCAGGTCGGATAAATGCACAGGTCAGGACAGAATGAGTTCCAGGCCCAGGTCCCTGCTGTCTCAGATGAGATAACAAGCAGCTTACAACCCTACCCCAAATTTATCAAGGTTCAATTTAAACTAATTAGATTATCCACAGAAATATCAAAAGACAAGGACAGAAAGGGGCCGCATAAGAATGTCTGGAGGTCCATGCAGAATGGTTTGAAGGTATACGTTAGCATATATCATAGAATCATAGAATCGTTAAGGTTGGAAAAGACCCTTAAGATCATCGAGTCCAACCGTTAACCCAGCACTGCCAAGTCCACCACTAAACCATGTCCTCAAGCACCACGTCTACCCGTCTTTTAAATACCTTCAGGGATGGAGACTCAACCACTTCCCTGGGCAGCCTGGGCCAGTGCCTGACTACCCTTTCGGTGAAGAAGTTTTTCCTAATATCTAACCTAAACCTCCCCTGGCGCAGCTTGAGGCCGTTTCCTCTCATCCTATCGCTTGTTACTAGGGAGAAGAGACCAACCCCCACCTCGCTACAGCCTCCTTTCAGGCAGTTGTAGAGAGCCATAAGGTCTCCCCTCAGCCTCCTCTTCTCCAGGCTGAGCACCCCCAGCTCCCTCAGCCGCTCCTCATAAGACTTGTGCTCCAGACCCTTCACCAGCTTCATTGCCCTTCTCTGGACACGCTCCAGCACCTCGATGTCCTCCTTGTAGTGAGGGGCCCAAAACCGAACACAGTACTTGAGGTGCGCTACAGGAGACACATCTACCAGTCCGCCCTGCTGGCAGCCCCAGAGCTGGAGGTACCCAAACGGTCCTGGGGCGAAAGCGGAGCTGGTTCTCCAAGAAGCAGCTCCTGTCGTCCCAGCGCCAAGGCTACAGGCTGACAGCACTGTTTGTACTGTGAACGCTTCTGCCTTCAGGGCTGTCAAACCGATTTTCCTCAGAAATAATTAACAGACCAATTTCAAGGGCAGCAGCAGGGAAAGGAATCCTGGCAGGAGTGCTGTTCACAAAACACGCTCATTGCTTTCTTAGCTAAAAATCACTAAGTCCCTTCGTAACTCTGACTTACCTTGTACTGATAAGTATTTAAGTACTGCAGAGTATTGCAGGTCTATTTTAAATGGATTTTAAATCTACCACGATTTTGTATGTAGACACGACTTCCTAGGAAAAAAAAAATTTCCAATACAAAATGCATCTACTATTAAAAAAAATCTGAAATCTACTATTTCTGCTGATGTTAAGAAACAGTGTTGTTTCACTTGGAAAGTACATAGGCAAATATTCCAGTAACAGCTTTTTCCATTTCTGCAAAGGGATCATATAATGTATACACTTGTACAATTACATCTTACTTGAACTTGCTTTGTTGATATGTAAAATGCAATACTAATGGTGAATACATACACTGTTGATGTATAATGACTCCTTATCAGCAAGCAAGTTAGCTGTAACATGCATTGGCAGAAATAAAGAAAATCGTGATGTAGTCCTTTAAGACTAAACAGAAAAGGACCGCAAAGATCCCAATTATAGAAGCATATTTGGTACAGCCCTGTGTAGGCTGGGCTCAGCGAACAAATATTTTCTGCACAAAGACAAGAATTCAAGAACACAAAGAAGCGTACAGGAGAAATCTGTGCTTTTGCCTCAGCAATGAGGGCTGGAAGGCAGTAAAACATAAATGTTCTGTACCACAATATAACCTGTAGGAAATTATGGCAACAAGAATAATAAAGCCTAAACTAAATAAAAAAAAAAAAAAACAAAACCAAAAAAACAGTGTAAAGCTTTTCAAATTCTTCACCAATATTGTAATTTATTCGTTACACTGCCGTTCTGCATGCCTGAAAAACCAACAGCAGCTCACCTCTTTTGTTGTTTCAAACAAGGATAAATTATTTGAGGACTATTCTCTAAAAAGCTTTTCCTTTTCTGATCATTCATTGGGCATGGAAGAAGGAAAGACCAGCAAGAAAAGCTATCCAGCTTTGTCTGCTCCTGATCCAACTTAGACAAAGTCAGATGCCACCAAATCCCACAAAGATTTAAGACAAAGAATTAAACTTGGTCACAATGATTACGAAGAACAGAGCTGACAGTTGTTTCACGCACTTTCAACCTCAGTAACATTAAGGTGGTGAATATTTTTGAATTACACTATGATCTAGTTTTCAAATTATCATGTAATGAAGTGCCAGGTACCCCTAGCACACTAAGTTATTTAGAATATATTGTAACAACAACTTCTATCTCCCAGAACGTACAGAATACATACGCAATGCTTATTAAAAATCAAAATTAATCAAATATTGAAACAACAATAAGTTCATCAATATCTCTTTCCCCCAACCTTCCCTCTCTGAATTGCTGGTGAAGGCATCCTAAAACTCACCCTCAAAAAATCACTCGAGTTCAAACTTATAAATGAGAAAGAAAATGGCTTAAGGTCCAAGTTAAAAACCTTATTCAAATTTCCAGTAATTATTACAAAGAGACTCATTTTCCATGCAAGCTGCTTCAAGATCTAAATAGGCTCAGAGTGGATGTGAACTTAAATTTGCTCAAAAACACTGAAGTAATTCCGGCACAAAATCATCCCGTTACTGCACGAGGATGCCAGTATTTCAGGAACTTCTGAACACATACATCATCTGCTGATACGCAGAAAGAGATCAAATTAAAGAACTGTAGTGTGCACTTATTCCAGTGTCAGCTTTGGTACAGTTAATATTTATTTCATCGTTCTGCAAATTAAGCATTTGTGACAGTACAAAGGAATTCCGGGCTGCATATGCTAACAACATGTCACAGAACTGGAGCTGAAATAATTTCTACTTCGTATTTGTCTGCTGCAGCCCCACATAAGAAAAAAACCGCACAAGTTCTTAGTAACAGGATACTGAAAGCTCAGAGCAAACCAGAGGAAGCTCAAAGAAGGAAAGAATTATTTTCAGCCTAAATGGCAGGGATGTTAACCCTGCTGCCACATGAATGCCATTTAGGTAAGTCCATTTATCTCCTTTCTCCCAATTCCTGAATCACAGAGCAGTGACAAAAGTCACGGGGCCAGAAGGAAACCTATGGAGCGTGCCTCTGTTTGTACAAAGGAGAGAAAAACCACAGAAATCCTCTAGAAGAATTTGAGGTAAACTGGGCAGCTCTGTTCCTCCTGCTATCCCATTTAACCATGAATCCTATACCCTAACTGGATGGTTTTGTACATTTTCTAACTTTATTTGCCTCAGCAGCTGTAATGATCACTTTGTTTTTACAGTGCAAAGGAAAACTGAAAGCAACGCCTGAAAGCTTCTTAATTTAAAAAGCAAGGCTAAGATGCAAAGGAATGGCACAGCATGCTGCTTAATAGGATATCCAAGATCATAACACCGCCTTACACACTTCCAACACAACTTTACCTTCTTAAAATATTAAAATACTTAAATATGTTGTTTTGAAATATCAAATTAAAAAACGTAAAAATCAAGAAACTTTTCTGAGTAGATTAATAAAGCATTATTTCCCATACACCCATATACTGAATACCACCACGGTGTTCAGAACAGCCCCAAGCAAGGTGAAAGCACAACGACCACCAGCGTGGCCCCCTCATCCCAATGCACCTGTACACTAGCAAGTCTTTCATGAAGCTCATCCGATGTGCCATTACCTGCCTCCCGACAGCCGTTCGGGCTAACCCCCGAGCCCCAACCCCACCTCCTGGCTACCAGCTGGCAAGAAGCCTCACAGTGCTCTGGACGGTTTGAAGTTTCAAGCGTACCCATTTGGGGGACACCATGTGTGCACGCTGATGCGGGACATGGTGCGGCACTGGTGAGGCCACACCTCGAGTGCTGTGTTCAGTGTTGGGCCCCTCACTCCAAGAAGGACATCGAGGTGCTGGAGCGTGGCCAGAGAAGGGCAACGAAGCTGGTGAAGGGTCTGGAGCACAAGTCTTGTGAGGAGCGGCTGAGGGAGCTGGGGTTGTTTAGTTTGGAGAAGAGGAGGCTGAGGGGAGACCTTATTGCTCTCTACAACTGCCTGAAAGGAGGCTGTAGCGAGGTGGGGGTCGGTCTCTTCTCCCTAGTAACAAGCAATAGGACGAGAGGAAACGGCCTCAAGCTGCACCAGGGGAGGTTTAGGTTGGATATCAGGAAAAATTTCTTCACTGAATGGGTAGTCAGGCATTGGAAGAGGCTGCCCAGGGAAGTGGTTGAGTCTCCATCCCTGAAGGGATTTAAAAGACGGGTAGACGTGGTGCTCGAGGACATGGTTTAGTGGTGGACTTGGCAGTGATAGGTTAATGGTTGGACTTGATGATCTTAAGGGTCTTTTCCAACCTTAACGATTCTACGATTCCATAAGTCAGCAGCTCCATTCAGCTGTGTTTTGAAGCTTCTGCCTCTGGGCTGAATTGGGTAGGAACCAGCTTATGGCCAAAAGTGTGGAGGAGAGTATAACAGAGAGGTGGTATGCAGCACAAGTCTAATTATTTAGGAAAGCAAGGTAACGACAGACAATACCGTCATTAAGAACATGACTATAGAGAGAGAGGAAGCATGACGTCAGGGGTGGCGACTTCCAACAGTTTCATCCTGTCCAAGGGAGTTTCTGTGCAGGGAAGAGGTATTTAAAGAACGGATAGATGTGGTGCTTGAGGAGATGGTATAGATGGACTTGGCAGTGATAGGTTAGCGGTTGGACTCGATGATCTTAAGGGTCTTTTCCAACCTTAACGATTCTATGATTCTATGATATGATTCTAAGAAGGGCATCATCTGGCCCAAGCTACCTCTTACAGGCAACATACACAAAGAGGCTTATCCCAACGATGTACGACTACAATATACTACTTAAAACTCATTTAGGTCACCTCAGACAAAGCAATACCAAAAAACAAAGATTTCAGGTTTTTCCCACATAGACTTTTCTAATGAAGACATCTTCACATCTGTCTGTAGACATTAGACAAGGTCAACAGATTTGGCAATTACATACAGCTCTAGAATTTAAAGTCTACAAATTAATTAGACACTGTTCCAAAAAACCATGAAGCGCACTTTTAAGGCTGGGCAGACAGCAGTGACTTGCCGTGACTCATCCTAAGGCCTCTTTCCAAAGCACTTATATGAATGCCAGAACACCCAAGTTTTACCTTTCTGACCTGTCCTACATCCAGAACATCTGTTTCTGAAAAGTTTGGAGAAAAAAAGCCAAACAAGATAGTATTTAAGAAGTTAACACTAAGAGAATATAAGGTTCCAGCTCCCCCAACGCTTCCCCAAAGTACAAAAATACCAAGCTAGACTGAGAAACTAAGGACTTTCTCTCTATTTAGGCTTCCAAGATTTAGTCTCTGCAGGACTTAACTCCCCACTGTCTCCTCAGCCTCCATCCCAAACCCTAAAACTAAAGCCATTCAAAATGCAAATATGTTGCTTTTGCAGTTGGGGGTAAGCAAATACAGTAGTTTTGTCACAAAATGGTTCCAATGACTTGTTTTCCCTTCCGTGCAGATCATTAACGGACACCTACTTACAAACTGCTGGTTGATGGAGCCAACCTACTACATCTGGTATCCTAAGGCCAATATGGCTCTCCCTCCTGACATCAGCTTTTTCAAAGACATCTCAAAGACAAAAGAACAAACAAGGAACCCTCACTCTACCTGCCAAAGAGTTAGGACGGTCTCACTGTGTTAACTTTTATCAGCTCATCATCATCAGAGACAAGACCTCCAGGTAGTAAGCAGCTCTTTTCAACTGCTGAACTCAACAGCTGCCCTCTATGACAAACAGATTTCCTGGTGGGCTTTTAAATTTTACATTATGACCAAGACTAGAGACCTGGTGGACCTCCGCCCCAACACCCTTTAAAGATAGGTACGTTATTCAAATGAAAGGCAATCAATCACAACATTAAGAACCAAACGAACACACATCCAAATGCTTTTAAGTAGCATAAAATATTAAAAATAGCTCATATGGCCTCATACGACAGCCACAAAAATTTACTTTTAGGGACAAAATCCTCTCCCTCAAGAAAACCATGACAGATGATGGAATTTATTTAATTCACATGTATAAGTCGTGAGAATAAGCTAGGAAAAACCTATGTTGGGAACATTCATGGACTGGATTACAGCCGTGATCAGTGGCTAAATACTGACTTTTGTGACTGAAAGCTCCGGAAAATTGAGGTCTGACTTTTAGGGTTTGGGGAAACT
Source organism: Platalea leucorodia (assembly GCF_965183815.1). Classification (NCBI taxonomy): domain Eukaryota; kingdom Metazoa; phylum Chordata; class Aves; order Pelecaniformes; family Threskiornithidae; genus Platalea; species Platalea leucorodia. Next base: position 4,813,369 of record NC_138823.1, on the reverse strand, counting down.
GAATGCCATGACAGACAGTGTGAATGATAAGAGTGTGGAATTTCCAAATATTTTACATGCAAATAACATTACTTTCACATTAGAAAACTTGTTAGCAGCAGCTTATATCTTATTTTGTTCTATTCTTATTTTCCCTTCATATTTACAAGCATTTCAAAGAGTAACTTGCACAGCAAAACAGGCTTGTCTCAAGTTCATGAAATTGGTTAAATATGTGAATGGCATGTGTAAAACATACAGTAATTTGCAATTCAGATGCCTTGCTTTCAGAACCGCCACTGTATGTTAAAGTATGGATCAATTAACCACAACTCAGAAGTGCCTTGAAGATTAAAAACCAGCAATGCACAAATCAATATTTAATTTTCAGTCAGTGTAGGAGTTTAAAAATGTAACAGAAGTTATCTACAAAGTGTACATACTATAAACCATAAAGTGAAATAAATACCAATGTGCACTACCAACAGCCTCAGCAATTATATACTATGAATCTTTCAACGTAATTCTTCTTAATATCCCCTACTTTTAACAAAAATTTGGGAATAACCAGCCCGTTTAAGCTACAAATGGCACGTATGTGCCGTTATTTGCATAATCCAAAAATCCAAAACCAAATTTTGTCTGCATGTTTCTCTTTCTACCACAGGGAATAAAGTAGGCTTGGAGAGTTTCCCTTCTCCTTGGGCTGCTCACATCCCTAACTGCCTCCCTCCTTCAAATTTCTGCATTCTTCAGAAATTTGAGATAACGCAGACAAATCAAGACATGTCCTTCTTTCAAAACACATTTTAGGCAATTTTAATGATACGAGAGAACAGTAAAAATAAGAAAATGCAAAGTTACCAGGATTTCCTGAACAGACTGACCTCAATTAGTCATCAGACCAGCTATACAGAAAACGTGGATGCTGCAGAGATGAAAACCAGTATTAACTGAAATGTGCCAATTTGCAGAAATTCTGCATTGCTGCTACTTAAGAGGACCGAGAAAAAACGTTGTTTTACCATCTCCAAAAGCAACAAGTCTTTTGTTCAGTTTCTACAATCTTCTATAATTAACGGTAACTTCTATGAGAGCAAAAATTCTAGGCCTGAGGCCAAGCTTCAGGCCTTTCCTACAGGCTGCTTTTCAAGTGTTCACAGGTACCCACTAATTTCTCTTGAAAAATTATTTTGAAGAAAGGGGAAAAAAGAAGTACATGCTAAAGTAATAAATTTCAAGTAAACTCCACCCAACTCGCTCAAATAACATAGAAATTATTTTTTCCTAACAAAAGTATTTTACAGTTCAGATGCAAATTTAGGAATTAAATATTTTCTTCAAAAATACAAACCAGGTGAGGAACTTGAACGAAGAAGGGATTACGCAGTCTTGTACTTAAAAACAGATGAGCCTTCCGATTGATCACAACCCTCCCTCCCCACCTTAATGCTTCCACACTTTGCCCACTAAGAATTAGGGGATGCACAACTTGCATTAGAAAAGCACTAGATGCTAAAAGAACAATTAACTCTGTATTTGTGCATTTCAGCTAATTTTTAAGTCTGATGCTCCCCTGAATATAACCATCCCAAATTTTCTTTGTATGATGACATCTTCAAGTGGAAGTTTTAGCTAAAAGAGCTAAAACAGCATCTTCTGACCCATATTAGTCATACTGCTTGTATATAGTTATTGCAGTAACGGCAGCAGCATTCTACGCAGGTTTTTCTGCTGTCATCACTATGGATACAGAGACCATCAGTATATTAAGCAATGTAACTTACTGTTTTCCTTATGTCATTCTTTCTCCATTCCAGGGAGAGCACTGCAGTTATGTTACGCCTCCAAAGCTAAGTGTTACCAAAAGCAACATCAAAAATATTAATTCCTCATTAGTATTAGAATTCAGTAATTTTTACGTCACTGGAACTCTGGATTTAGGATAGAGCACTAACTCTTACCCTGTTCCTTGAAGAAGTATAAGAGTAACTGGTGAAAGTCTCACACCATATACATATGTTTATACACACCCCAAAGCGAGTCTTCCAGGTAGCTTTGGCTTGGCTTTTCTTCAAACCTTATGAACAGGAAACTTCTGAACTGAACCCCAGATTTCACCACCACGACCAGATGTCCTATTCTTCATTGACTACCTACATCTACACCAGATATCCTGGAGAAAGTGGGCCTCTTAAAATAAAAATAATAAAAAAAAAGCCTCCCCCCAAAAAGCTGTAGAAGTCCTTGTTTACTGACCACCTTCATTTAGGGTCACATCTGTTTAAGATTTAGCATAGAGCTAGAAGCACAAGGACTCAAGCTGGATACAAATATGTCCTGTGCCCAGGAATCTCTATAGGGTATCAAAGAAGGATTAATACATAGCCCTTAACACCATGCAAAAAGCAGGTGCAAGTTGACATCCTGTTTGCTTGTGTTTTTCAAAAACAAAAATTATTATGCAGAGGCTTCTAAGGTAAATTATTCACCATAAAGAGTCCAACTCAAATTTATATGTAAGGTGATGGGTAAGAGTTCGCATACATTAAAGGCAGAGGAGTACAACCTGAATTGTTCTGCTTAAAATAACTGTGATGCAGTACCGTTCAAACTCCCAAGAATATTACTACTAGCAAAACAACATGAAGAGACTTCCAGAAACAGGAGAAAGTTAAAATACACTGAGTATTTTACTATGAGAAACCCTACTGTTCCTTTTGGACATTGTTCCTGTAGAGATCATTTAGAATAAAGGAATAGGCTGAAAGGAAGAACTCCACGATCACAGCTGCCTCAATTCCTTTGGACCTTACCACCTACTATGATCCTGCCAAGCTTTTATCGTCCTATCCTGAAAGTTAAACCGAGTAGACTGATCCTGAAAGAGGGAAATGACAACACAGCCACCTGCCAACAACACATACAAATATAACCCGGAATGCCAAGCTTGGAGTCCTGTTGACAACTATGACTTTTGAAGTGCCCTTTTCCTTTTCACATTCTAAATACTATTTTACTAAAATAAGAAATGACTTACTTTTTTTAATAGGAATCTTGGTTAGCAATTTAAAGACTGCACCTTCCACAATACGGCTGGGAGTGGACTGTGTTACAATATACCTTCCAGATGTTGTTCAAGGGCAGTATTTCAGTAGTACCTGGAACAGCTACTAATAACTTCTGCTAGGTGATCAAGGCTCCCTCTTGGTACAGAGCATTATATCTCATTTAATGCATTCATTTATGGGTGCAGTTATAGACTCTTATTGCCTTCTCATGTCCTCTTCATCCTCCTTAATAAGGGAACACTGCCCAAGCTGCATTTGCCCAGAATCTTGCCCAGGGAATTCGAGTTGCCTGCTTTACTTCTTGCCACAGGAAAAAAAAAAAAAAAAAAGTACTGATTCATAGCTACCAGTAAGAAACAAAAGCAATCACATCACTTCTGATAGTCATCTACTCTATACCCAAGATAGCAGTATGTGTGGACAGTACACAATGTAATCAAAAATAAACCACTATTTCTTCCAACTCCTGTTACTGTAAATAGAGTTAATGAAATTCAAGCACAATAAAACACAGCATTACTTCCAAAACTTTTGGTCCACAAATCCACTGGCCAAAAACTCTGTTGCCCAGTTGGAACATTTTAAACGGAGATGGTTAGCAGCACAAGCGCACTAAACAGAAGAAAGCTGTTTATAAATATATTCTACTCAACTACAAGCTTAGCAAACAAATTCAAAGCATTTAGTTTCAAAAGAAATTGGCATCTAAAGAATTACAATGCATGAGGAAGACTTACACAACTCAAGGTCCCAAAGAAATAAGAGAATAAGCAAACCAAAGTATCTGCAACCATCTAGACATAAAGGGGAGTCAGGCCGATTTGAAAGGATTTATACTGGCTGTTCACATTAACCGGTAATGAGTCTTACAAATACATGAGAAGGAAAGACGTCACGTCAAAGGCTTCTAATGCTGTATCACATGATTTTCTACCAGCTTTGCAACTAGGTAAGAATAACCAACCATGTATATACAAAATGAGATTACTAGCAAAACAATAATACCACAGAAAATCTGGAGGTTTTAGTGAATCAAAAGTGAACAAGAACAATTGAGACTACTGAGAGAAGGGGGAAATAAATAAAAAACTAATTTTATGTTGGGACTTGTGCCCAAGGGGCGCCAAACGTAAGGGAGACAAGTCATCTTTTCACTTTATGCAATGCTGAGAAGGGTTAAGCTAGAATATCAGGTCCTGTTTTGAGCACAGCACAATATTTATAAGCCCTGAATTTCCTGAGGAGTGAAATTCCCTGCGTCTCAGGCACTGCTAATTAAAACACATTGCAGGAAGTGTACTCGAGACTGCTTCTCTTCGGAGGAAGCTCTCCATGGACGTCTGCCAGGAAAGAACCCAGATCCTTCCTTTACTACAGCACACACAAACCAACGCTGGGCTGTCACTTGCTGGTCCTGCTGCCTATCAAGCTGGCCAGTGTTTTCCCCCCCCCCCCCCACAGTATTTTATGACTTGTTAGTACGTTTGTATCCACTAGCTTTCCTTTTTTTATAAGGACACTCATTACAACCTGGTCTACCACTACAGCTCAAGATGCTACACCAGTAACAAACACTATCACAAAGGAAGCCTGGCTAGCCTAACTCAGTTTACAGGTAAAAACTGACATTTTCAAGACTTGAAAAGATTATGGTCTGGTCTGAATTTTGGTCTTTTTCATGTTCCTGGAAAACCCTTCGAGTTTTCTTTTTACAAGCAGGAAGGTAACACGCTTTTCAAGGTGCAAGGCTGATGTGGAGTTGATCTGCTAAGTATCTGAAATTTGGACATGCTGGAAGGTCATTCTGCCACCTAGCAGTGAGGAGCACATTATCATTGATTATTTTGTATAACAGCCGCCTGGGTGAATACCCTGCTGCTTTTAGAAGCTTTCCTAGGCCAGTGTTAAACAGTCTTGTGTACTTCCTGCAGCAAGTAACAGGCAGTACGGACCTTAACCCATTAACCAAAATACAGGATCAAAGGAGGATTATACATTACCAGCGAGCAAGTGAAGTATTCTCATAGAAATAGAGCTGCAAACTTTACTGCAAATATAACCCAGCATTCCCAAGAGCTCTACGTCTATTTTTAGAGAAGTGATGATAAATACATTAGTGGGATGGAACAGAATAGCCATAGTGAAACAGAATTAGTTTTGCTTTTTAGACCGATAAAATGGGTTGCATCCACCTTCATTACAACTATAGATAAGAGCCTACCACCGTAATAGCTAAAAAACACGTAAAGACATGCTTAACTTCAGATATAAGAACTACTCTCAGTGATTTGAACATGTCAACGTGGTTGCACAAATCTGAACAGGTATGTGTTTGCAGGGCTGGGATGAAGAAAATAAAATTAGTTGCCCCAAGACAAGAAGAATGTATTCTGTGAAAAGGTCTCAACATTTCCAAGCTGAAACAATGCTGCAATGTACAGGCTAACGCCCTGATGTATGGGGAAAAGCTTCATGGATATTTAACCAAGCCAATCACTCGGAAATCTGCAATTTGAACAGTTTGGAAAGTAGCAGCAGCAGCATTACATGGCTATGCCTGGCATCATCAGATTGTACTGCTACAGAGCCATCCAAAGATTTTTATTACAAAGGAGTACTATTTAGAGAGTCAAACTTTGTTTTCTGCTTTGTATTTCACTATTCACATTTACCAGAAGGGCTAGCAACCAAAACAAATAATTTGTCTTGGTATACAGAAGACCTTTGGCACCTCCAGAGGGAAGACTAAAACCCTACTTCATTCTACCTCACTAACATATTCCAAGACAATCCAGACAGGCTGAGGTTTTATTAAACTCCACTGAAGGATAAGACAACTAAGGAAAATATCACAAGCACTGATATTTATTTCCCCAAGCCCAGTTACTTCTATGTAAGAGACAACAGTTGCTCTGGGGTCAGGCTGAGGAACAACCACCACGCTGAGCAAAGGGCAGGACAGAGCTCAGGAAGGCATTAGGCACCACGCAGCATGGTTTGCGTTCATTACCTTCAAGTTCATTGCTTTCAAAACTCTTGCGATACCTGCCAATACAGGCAGAGCACAGAGCCCTTCACAGCAAGAACCCAGCCAGAGAGAACAGCGTGCTTTGCACTGAAGCGCTGGTGAACCGCACGCACTTGTGAACCCAGCCTGCTTGGAAGACGTTGAAGTTTACCATAACCTTGGTGGAAAAGTAAATCTTTCTCCGATGCTCCAAAAGTCCAGAATAATAAACCAGATCGCAAGCCCAGCAAAATTCCACTTCCAGAAGGCAGGAGGAGCTATAAGCACATAGGTGTTATTGGCAAGAAGCAATATACATTAATTATCTTCACACTTGAGAATAGAGTGGTTATTCTTTACAGTTTTAAGTGCAAACTGAAGTCTTTTGAATCAGATTTTGTATCAAGAAGGGAAAAGTCCTGGATGTATTAAAACAAGATTACTCGCAGAACATCAAAATATACAGAAAGCATGGATCTTCAAGATTTCATTAGGGAAGTGTTTTTTACTGTAAGAGACAAAAATGAACATTAATTTATCGATCCGCTATACTGGTTTTGAATGAGTGCTATGCTGGATACAACAAGGTTGCTCATCAAATACTAGTTTAATTTCAACTGAAATAAAACCACAAAGTTGGAAAGCATCCGATGTCACTTGCAGTAGGGATACAATCAGGAGAACATCTTTTGGAAGCTGCTTCTTAGGTGGAAGTGCTAGCACCACCTACTGTCAATGGCTGTCCGACATCTTTGAAAACACACACACAATAAATACCCATACAATTTTATGTACTTTTACCTACAAAACCCCTGCACCAATTCAGTGCAGAAAGACTGGCCTGAGGAGTGAGTCCAAATTATAACGCTAGACAGAACTGTTGCTCGTAACCCCTTCCTATTGATACACGTCTTCTGCATTCGCTAATAATCAGCGTAAATAACGAGCATCAGGAAGAAGACAAGGAATACTTTATGAGCTGAAGCTATTAAGTGTCATCTATGCATTCAGCGTTTCTGGATGACATTAGCAGGGTCATTTAGTCAAGTTTTCCGCAATCACCGTGCTTTTCTCTTTCATGGACACATGCCTTGATATCTGGGGGGTTAAATACAGAACTGCCAAGTGCTTTCAGGTGCTATTCAAATCAGCAAGAGATCTGCTTTGAGTGCAAATTTTAAGTGTTACAACAAAAAAATGGCATGTCTGAGCAGGGACCTAAAATTGAAACCTTTGATCCTGAATTCTGTGACTCCATCCAACACAGATACTAATCAAAGCCAGCACTACCATGGCTGACTTAACAGGAAAAAGCCATCCTGTAAGAGAAGGGCTTGAACAGTGCAGCGAACAGACAAATATATTTTTGGTACCAAACAAGATACTGGTTCTGTGGAACAAAGTACATGATCGTGTAATGAAGAGACTATCGTGATACACGTAACAGCTTAAATTTTTGCAATACAAATACAAGACTTACAATAACAGTTTATAAAGCAGCTGGGTAAGCAAGAGATTCAGTACATTCTTCTGTCATTTCCAGTGGAAATGACACTCCAGTATTTGCATATCTAATACCCGTTTCAAAGAGTAAGTAGCACCAATTTCTTCCTCCTACCAAATCCCCAGCCAGAAAAAATACACATACTTCAATGCAAACCTGACAAGTCAAAAGTCCTTGCAATTTACATTTAAGATTTTTCGCTGTTACTTCTTATTTGCCTTTATATTTCACAGCCATGTTATTCACAGGGCTGGTTGTCTATAAAGTCTTATCTAGGAAGGTACTGCAAGATACTTACCTAGCAAACTAATAAGTACTTAGTTGTCATGGTTTTACCAGGATATGACTCACTTTAGCCTTTCACAAACCAAGTATTCCAAAGAACAAATGGCTTCAGTCCACAAAACATACAAGTGTGCTTTTTTGCCTATGACATCACGACAGCCATAGCTGTTCCTTTTAAAAGGTCAAACAAAATTAAAGGAAGCATAAAAAACCCTGAAATCACAGGTCTGATTTGTAGGCCTTTATAGATGATAAAGTGAAGGGAGGGGGCCTGTTCCCCCCCGCCTTGTTTTCTGGATTTCCCACACTATTAGTTTTCCATGTTCAGAAAATATTTTTAACATGTCTGGGTTTCCATTTGAACCATAATGCAGATTTAACATGATACAAAAAGCAACAATTTTTTTTAATTGATAAAAGTATCCATACTGGTGCTTTTTGTTCGAATTTAAATACTTCAGTTTTTTCCCAGTTTAGGTGACAAAACTGAAGATTACTATTTTTTTAAACCACTCAACTTATTCCTTGGCATGGTGAAAGCAGATGGAATTTCTTCGAAAAAAAAAAAACTAATTGCATAATACAAACTTCATCCCATATCAGAAAAGGGAAGGGAGAAATTAGAAAAGAGAAGCAACTGATCACCATAAACTTCAAAACTGAAGTTTAAGAAAGGCTGATTAACATCCAGACCACTCACAAAGGAAGAAGTTAAGCAAAAAAGCTACTGAAGAATAAAGACATCTACCCCTGCAAATTTAGACAGTCAGGAGACGCTAAGTGACCCTCTGCTGTTTCCTGAAGGTGAAAATATGGAGAGATCCTGGAGAGGCAATCCTCTGAAGTCAAACTGCAAGATAACAGCCTGAAATCCCGTTAGGGGCCTAGTCCACATGAAGTGCTAGCAGCCACATCCCCTTTGTTCTCAAGTGCATTACAGCTCAGGCAAGGAGAACATTAACGTAATCTAAAACAGGTGATATAGAAGTTTTAAACAAGGCTCTCCAATTTCCAGCTACGTAGTTTTGGTAGGTCAGAAAACACCTTACAAATTCTTCCCATGCACAGTAAATTACTTGCTGCACAGGCATACCCGCTTCTGTAACCCTCAGGCTGGACGGAAGGGCCATAAATGGGACGTCAGAGAAAGGCCAGTTCTAGGAGGCTCAGGGCAAAAGACAAGCCAAGAAATTCTGTTTTAACATCCACTGTTTACAAATCAGGATTTTCAACAATAATTACAAGGAAAGAACAAAAACAAACAAAAAATATCTCAACTTGAACCATTTTACTCAGAATAAAACCCTGTGTGGAAGCGAAATCATTAGGTATTCCACATACCTTAAGTAGACTTTCCAGCTCTCAGCAGCAGGTGCTCAACAGAGGAAGAAACATGAAATCTGAAATAAACATTTAGAATTGATTAGGATATTTTCTTCACCTAACATCAAAGTAGTCAACTATCCAACAAGCTTAAAAGCAAATAACTGATATTCCTATTAGGAAGACAAGATAACCTTCCAAAGGAACGAGCTGCAGTACATACCCTACTTTACAAGTGCAGATCATTTAGCTGGAAGTCCTTAGAAAAAAAAACAAGCACACACACACACAAAAAAGAAGTTTGTAGAAGGAGAAGCCAGGGGCTTACATCTGAACTCAAAACAGACATCTTACAAAGCAAGTTGCCAGAAATCCTGTAGGTCCCATGCAAGTAAACTAAAAAGTTCACAAGTTATATGGTTTTGGTATTTTGAAGGAGGAGGAAGATTAAAGAAGGATTCTGAAGTGAACCTTTCATATAGCTAATAAAATTAATGGAAACAATTCAGTGAGTATTGAAAACCCTGATGAGTGATTCACAACATTAGCAGCATCCAAATCTAGAATTAGAAAGAGTGCTTCCCTGGAGAAAAAAAAAGAAGTGTGTGGGAGGAACTAGTTAAAAGCATTTATTTCCTTAGGGTATGGGCATCATAGGACAGCCAAGCCAGATTTTAGCTGAAGTAACAAATACATACAGATATAGCTCAAAATACACACATAATACACTGTCCAGAAAGAGTTGTGGGTTTTTTCCTTAAAGGAAATGATCGAACCGAAAGAACTCCAGAGTTGAGTAATCTACAGAGTTGGTTTTGCTCTTTTGCCTCTCAAACAAATACATACTACAGGGACAAAGGCCATACCAGTAGAAAGCCTAAACTTACATATTAAGCACTTAGAAATCAATTTTTAGAACTGTTTCTGAATCTTTATTCACCTTAGCTACTTAAGATTTTCCCCACACACAGAGGCCACCGAAAGATTTCCACAAGAGAATCTGATGAGATAAAGTAACACAAAGAAGAGAAACTGTGCAGAGATTTTTTTTTTTATAACGAACAGAACACTCAAATCCTATTTTAAGTGTTCATCTAAGCTATAATAAACTGAAAAAAATAAGAAAACCAATATACTTAAATTTCTACGTGTAAGCCACAGAAATGAGCCACAGGCACTCACCTGAAACACACACCCATACCATCGGGAAAAATAACACTGACAACTTGAACTGCTTTTATGGTGGCATGTAAGAGGAATGACACTGCCTCGAAATACTAAATTTAAAAGTTAACACAGAATCTGTTAAGTCAGCCGGCTGTCCCATTAACTCTACCAGACTGAATGGCAAACAACAGCTTTCCCCAGAATCACGTCTGCTCTAAATATTTTTAGGGAATTATGATTTGGGACAATTTGTGAACACACCAACGGTTAACACAATCCAAATGACATCATGACAAGTCCTTTATGAAAAGGGAAATAGCTCATGAGACTGTTTCTCCGATTGAGAAACCTATGAAGTTATTGATTTAAAGATGTTTTGATATGGCAAAAGCTACTTTTAATTTCCAAGGCCGACAGTAATGACCTTTCCCCGCTCTGGGAAGTTACATCAATAGCACCCTTAAAGCATTTGTTAAAATAATTGTGTGTGCAATACCATGGGACTTACTCACATGCAACATCAAAAATGCACCAAACACAAATACTAGAAAAATATTATTTTAATTGCTCAGGCATCAATAATGCAAACACTTACAAGCACGCTAAATTTTCCACACAAGTTATCCCACTGATTTTAACAGAACTACCCATGTGTGTAAAATTCAGTGTACAAACACATGCTACTGTGATTTGATGTTGGACGGCAACCCTAGAGCAGAGATAAAGGGCCTCTCTTTTGGTCATTAGCTACCAAGAGAGTAATGCAGTCAGAGGTGATCCAAACACAGGATCATTTCATCTGCCTTACGCTGACGGCCGTTTCCAGGCATACCTTCCCAAGATTTGTTCTCGCAGATTACTCACTGGTTTAATTCATCCATCAATTACTTCGGAAGCAAGCAGTGACAAGAACTCTCCCATGCTCAACTCGAGTTTGACCAGTTGTAATGCTTCTTAAAACATCAATTAGTCTCATTCTAATTGGGATAAATGCTGAAAGCTTCTGAAGTGGTAAAACGGAGATTAAACATAGAAGTGGTTTGGGTTAAGGAAAATATTGTGCTTTTATTTCAACTTCTTGTAAAAAAAAAAACCTCTCTCTTACCAAACCATTTCTTTAAAGTAAAAAAAAAAAACCCACCCACACAAACCAACACCAAATACATCTGCTCAGGGCAGGGGGGGAGGATTCTTCCCTAGCTTTTGAAATTTCTCTACCTCTCTCCACAAGGGAAAGGTTCTCAGTAAACTGACAATATTTAAATGTTAAGTTTAACACATTTTTTGTGGTGGAAAACTATTCCTTTTTAAACTTTTTCCAACTGTCTGTAAGTCACCTATTTGGTCCAGTTTTATTTGTTTCCTTATCTTTTTTTACTTAGCTTTATCTATCACTCTGTCTTACCTTATTTTCCTCTTAAAAATCACACATAATCCTACCTGTTTTTCAGTTAAAAGATGATAGAGCATCTTACCTGGAGATCTAAACCTCCATATACACTACCTGAAATTTTGTCTTCCAGTATCATTTCATTCCCTCTCCAGTTTGACTTCTTCACCAAGCATACCACTGAAGACATAAGCCTATTACTAGTATCCAAGAAGAAAAACCTTAAAATATCTTCTAGGCGTGGAGTTTGTTCCTCAGCTTCCTTATGCTTTCAGCTACCTTTAATGCTTTTTGATCATGTTCTTCAAGAAAATTTGTCCTCTTTGCTCTTTTCTCATCACTCCATTAATTTACTCTTCACAAATTCCTCTCTTTCCAACCCTCTCCCAGATCCTCCACCCCATTTCAATACAGCAATTCATCACCTCAAGCCTTACAAAGCTAAAGCTGGCTCACTAAAGATGGTCTTGTTTCACTTCCCTCTTCTTCTACCTCTGATCTGCAGCAGCAAAGCAAATAAAGAGTTTAGTGCGATGCAACATTTTTATCCTTATAAAGCATTTAACATGATCCGATCTGGTCTCCAATGCTGTCCCTTTGGCACTACGGTAAGTCACAGGAAAACGCCACAGAAGATCATCGAGGACAGGAAAGACTTCAAGAGCTCTGCCAGTGCAGGGAAAGAATGGTAACACCAATTTCTGGACAAAAGCACTACTTTCTTTAGCAGAGATGAGACATAATTATAGCTAAGTTATCTTAGCAGTTTATTGTTCCTGGTAGTTATACAGTACATATAGGTTTTTTAGATACTCTCCTCTACCTTGGGTAAACAACTGTATATACACAGCTTCTCTACACCTTGAGCAATGAGGGTAATGGGCCTGCCTGGAGCACCTTCAGCGGTAGCACCAAGAAGAAACCTTTGCAGAAGAACAGTACAACACAGCCCTGAGTACAGCGGGCTAACAAATGGCCTATGGCCTTCAGGAGAAGTCCCACAACCGCCAAGGCAGTTACTGCCTTCTAGACTGACTCAAAGGCACTATTTGCATGGGCACAATGCTGTGAAGATTTAGTAGTCTTGAAACCCTTAGTGTTTTGGGATAATTGGTGTACAAGCACTAACTTGATCTTAACATTGCGTAGTGGCTTGGACACCAGAAGAACGTAGTCCATAAAGCAGAATTTGGAACAGTCTCATTGGACCCAAACATAGATCCTAAGCACGTCACCACAAAACATATCCATACGGCCATCGTCAACCTCACCACCAATAGTTCCACAGAAACTTTTAACCAGATTGTTATAACTTAATTGGGGAAGGGCAAACTTCAGTAAGATCTCACTTCCATATCATATTAAAAACACCAAAAAATAAAGGAGTCCATACTTTCTATCAGCTCCTATTCATAAGGGCCATCATATAAAATCAGCTATAAAGACAAAGATTTAACAACATGGAACACAAGTTCAACGTAGCACTTAAAACTGCTGTAACACAGACTCAGTCCAAAAACCGATCAGATTTCAAGTGACAGCTGTGCATTAAGTACTCCCGTTCTGTGCACATGGGCACCAGCTTCCCCCTCCCCATTTCACTTTGACTATGCTTCAGATCCTTTGTCAAGACTCACCACTTTCATCTTGCCTTTCCAAAACTGATCTCGACTCAGCAATCCACAAGGTCTTGCCTTATTACACTACTTCTATCAACTTCAAGAATACGGTAGTAAAGCAAGTGTGCTTTATGTACATTTATTTTCACAACTTGCTGCAGTCCTCACCCTTCCCGTACTTCCACTCTGTGATCTCTTGCTTGCTGTAATATGACCAATGTTCCTACTCCCACGTGAGAATACTGTAGTTCAATACCTATTTCAACAGAAGTAACAAAGACCTTGGCAAGAAAAAATTTAGTGCAATCCCCATTTATCTCCCAAAAGATAAATAGATAGATAAATACATTATAGAACTCCAAAATTTGTTTCCTAGGAAGGGAAGTTTCTGCGTTCAATACTCTCCTCAGATTATGAAACAGTTTAAAGGTTTTGCTTGCCTTTAAGGGAAGAAAAAGCTGATTCAGTTCTAAAATGAAGGCAATGATACAGACTCCTGTCCAAGAATTCCCTCTCCTCTTTTGATGAAAAGAGAGCAAGGCATAAAGCTAGCTGCTGAAAGCACTGAAACAGCATGAGACAAGCAGTACTGCCATCACACAAAGAAACTCTTCCCCCTTCTACTAAGGCTGAATAAGCAGGGGCTTTGTAGCCTATGACACAACTAAACTTTCACTTCATTTAAATCCCCATCTGAGACTTAATCGCCTATGCTGCACGCCATTTTCTTCTAAAGGTGCCTAATCTCCTAAAGAAATCCACTTGTTTTTTTATTAATTTCATGTAGGTAACAAATTTCCAGCAACAAGGGAATGAAAACCAGAGAACTAAACCTCGATTTCTTATAAAAATGAAATACTGACACAAACTCTAGGCAGAAGATCGAAAAGAAGTGTATTCGGTGTTACATCCCGCTCCTTCTTTTGACTCCATTCCTTGGCTAAGTTTTACAGGGGCTCTATGTTATTTTTGTTTCCGTCCACAACCCAAGAAATATAAGTAAGAAACTCAATCTGTATTCACAAAGCATTGAAGGAGAGAGTCAAAATATTCCCACAAGAGAAGCATATGGCATAGACTCCCCCCCCCACCTATTTCTCATATAAACTTCAATCCTTAAACTGTACCATCAAAATACATGGGCAAAATAAAAGGAATATTATTCACTTCTGGAAATGGATTGATTTTTCCTGATAGCTACTGATTAAGTAATATGTCCAAACCCATTTATGTACATATACACTCAGGTATAGAACAACAATGCCACCCTCCTCCTTGGAGGAGACCCTCTCCAGCCAAAATCTAACAAAGGCCATGCTAAATAAGAAATCCACGTAAATCTGAAGTTATTAGATTATCCCAATAAAGAAGATTTAGTATCTAGTCTGACTAGGTGCTTTTATAACTGATTAAACAGAATTCAGTACAAATGATGAGCAAGATACTTCCCCTTGCCTCCACACCACAGGTTTTTTTAACAACTTTTAGTTCCCTAGACCATAGCAAACAGCTTACGAGAGTTTATACACACTGCACAAATGCACACTCTTAGCTCCACCTTTTAATTTAGAGGCTCCCTGAAAGCCCAGATGTAGCACTAAAACGTTAATTCTGGCAGCTTCTGCCTCTAAATTTCAACATAGCGTTTAAAAAGCTATCCAATCAATGAGTTTATTCTTTCATAAAGAATATCTCAAATGCAGGGTGCGTCATTAATGCTAGCTTCCAGCAGAGGCTGTACTGAGTACAGAAAGGCATACAGACCACATTTTAATTGGTCTCCACACACATTTTCACTCAAGATTACTTAATTCTGTTTCCCAGTCTCAGTAGTGACTTACTCTTTCCATGACAAACTGCTGAGAAACGTTTTGACTTGCTTTAAAACAGAGTCACAATTTAGTTAATTTGAGTTACAATTAAGAGGAAGCCTACAAAATACAAGCTATCATATTAAAGAGTGAAAGATAGACAAAGTATAGATCCACCAAAAGTTCTATTATTCCAAAAGCACAGTTCAGTTTATTAATATGTAATAAAATGCAGCCATTAATTAAAGGACAATACCAAAAGGAATAAGAAAAGTCATCCTCTAAGGCCACTTTATTAACTGGCTTGTGCAGTTTAGAAGTCTTGCATGTTTTCTTCCACGAAATTTGTGAGTGTACGACAAAATGGCAACTAACTGTTCTAATACCAGTAACCAGTTTATAATTCTGTTTTTCAAGCCATATCTAGGTAGCATCCGCATCTATAGAAGAGCAAGACAGTTTCATTTACAGAAAGGATCTTCTCTCCGTGACCTTTACAGCCGTAACTGAGAACAGCATTCCACAAAGAAAATACAAGATGCTTTGCCCGCAACAGATTTACATCAAAGCTGCAGAGTCTCAGGCAACAGCTAACAAGATACCAGAGAGGACTTGCTTACGAGAGCTCAGAGAAAACTATCAGTTGCTGGGGTTACTGTCAACTACCTTTTGACTATCGGCGTAAACCTGAAAATAACAACCCCACATTCTTTACCTGTTAGCATCACTAAAATCAGTGCCGGATAGGACTCAAGAGGTCATCTTGTCAATCTGCCACTCCTGAGGTAGGGATAAATAGCATTTCCTTTCTGACAGATCCCTCATTTGTTCTTAGAGACTGCCAGCGACAAGAGCCCCCTCCCTAACCTAGTCCAATGGTTTGTTATTCTTAGCATTAGAAGTCCTCCTCCCCAAATAAGTAACCCAAGTCTTCAGTCCTATTAAGTCAACTATTTCTTATTTTAGCCCCCATAAGCCTTTATCTTCTTCCTCCTTGTAGTAGCCTAATGCATGTGAATAACTTAAGACTAAGAGGAGATAAAAAAGTTAACGTCTTAATTTGTTCAATTCTTGTGTGTCATATTCTTCAGCTATTTGATCTGCTACTTAAAGTATCCATAAGAGAGGAAGAGCCTTTCTCAATGTACAGTGCCCAAAACTGAAAATAGCATTCTAACTAAATCCTGCCAGTACGGAACTCAGCAGAAGGATTACTCCAAGTATTTACCCCCTCGCCACACCACAGTAGAGCACTTCTTTTTCTGCACCTGCAGAACGAGGTTAAACACAAACTGAGCACCAATCAATCAATAACTTGCACATCATTGCTTACTCAGCTCTTGTAGAACTTGAAAAGTATGTTTTGAGCAGACATTTGAACAACAAAATTCAAAATGCACTAAATATGGAGTAGGAAGAAGCTGTGGAGTTGCGAGGTGCCAGAACAAGTACGGAAAACAGCCAGCTTTGTGATTTATACAACTAAAGTGAAAATGACAAGATAATTAATAAACCAACTGCAACCTAGAAGCCTCTCCGATATAGTGCTTAAGCCCGAAATAGAAAATGAGAGTTGATAAAAATTCAGAATTACTTCTTTAGCCATTAATTAACAGTATTCACATAATGGTGCTGTTAACACAAGAGTAAGAACAGAAACTGTAATTTGTAACGTTTGCAGAGTGCTTCATTGAAAGGAAGAGACCCTTACACGTCAGCAGCGTGTAAAGGTTTCTTGGGCGAAGGCAGGCAAGAGAAAACTAGTTAAAAATCTAACAAAATTAAACAGTCTTCAATACAATTAAAAATGGAACTTAAGAGTTTAAAACCCTCCAACTCGTGGCTTATCTCAAAGGGATGTGCATTTTCATATACATATTATCAACCAGCTCTTGTTCCTACTCATAAAATAAAATGCAAGTGTATTTTATTTAGTAAATGCAAACGCAGTTCTGAGTCAGGCATCATGGAAGGTTAACAACTGCACTGACAAACGTGAATTAATTGCAATGGCCATGCTGAGGTTCATTCCAAGCAGTAAGATGGCACCTTAAATGAACAACTTGGATCCAACATCATGGTTTCTACTTTTCCTTGTGAGGAGTACTTCAAACCCCTCTACAGAAAGCACTTCAGAATTGCCATGTGTTTTTATGCCAGTGGATGAAGCCTGAGCAAAGCACTGTCCTTATTTCAAAGGGGAATAAAAAACAGCACAGCAGGTAGATTAGTTTAGCCATCAAAAGGGAAAAAAAAAAAGCCACAGAAGAGGTAGAAATAAAGTTCTTGCCTCCCGACTTCCAATACTGTGGTTGTATCAATGTTTCCTATCTCTTTCCACCAACGGTTAACAAAAACAGTGGTATCAGGCACAAAAGGTCCTAGACATTGGCAAAAATACAATATCTCCGTCAAGGTCTGGAACTTGCTGGGGGAAAGGGTGAAGAAAGGGCGATAAGGACTAATACAAAATTAAAGTAGTACAAAGTTTAACTCTTTACAAAGAGTAAGTTCCAGCAACTGAACTATTAAGGTAGCTGTTACACGTTACTTGTGTGTGCTACTGCCTAGACTGTAAAATCAATTATGAAGAAGCAACCCTGCCTTTAAACAGCTTCCACCACAGAAGAGCATCAGTAAAGGAGCAAAGGGGATGAAAGAGGAGACTGCCAAAACCTGAGGTATAAGCAGGTATACAAGAATCACAAGAGCATTCAGCCACCAGCAAAAGGAATTTCTGCTTGAAGAAAAGTCTATTAGAAATAGCAGGGGGGAAAAAGTTAGGAAACAGCTTGGTTAATTAACCAAAAATGAAAAGGAACTGTGCTCTTTTAAACACTAACTTTATTTTTCTCCTTTCTGTATTAACCTTTCCTTGAGAAAAGCAAGCAATAAAAATTCCAATATTCTGAACCAAAACATAGAAAATTTTTCCCCTCAAAGGACAGAGAGATTACACTGCCTGGTCCAAAAAAGGAAATCAAGAACAGATACATATGTAAAAATAAGAAAATGGCAGCAGATTTTATGCTTTTACATTGTCTTTCATAGAAAAAGAACTTAAAAGACTGCCTAAAATCAGTAAAAGGAAATTCTCTTTTAAAGATCACAGAATTTCTGAATCTCAATGGTACAGAGTATTACTGAGAACAAACTTGCCTCAGCATTCACACCGAACATAAAACCTAGAGCAGACAGGATGAAACAGGTATTGATTGCTATAAATCCCCACCACTGGGTGTAACTCAGACACTGGGATTTACAAGTCTCTTCCTAGCATCTGCAGTAGCACTACTCTTGAAGGCAATGCTAGGAAATTAAGTATCAAATGTAGCTGGACCAGAGACCTTGCTGGCTATTGTACATCCCATGGATTATATCAGTAAACACTCCTTGCAGTGTTAAGAAAGGCCTAGGAAAAAAACAAGGTACCTGGTTAAAGAGGTACATTCAGATCTTCAAAAGATATCATTTAGCTCATTTTGAGCTTCTCCTACCCCCTTGCAACCAAGTTATTTGCTATCCTAGCAGTAAGAAAAAAGGAAAGAATAGCAGCTCCTCTTTACCAGTCAAAAAAAAAAAAAAAAAAAAAATCATCTGTTGCTTTGAATCCTTCCCAAGAACTTTAATGGGACTAAAGGATAAATTATCTCTGCCTCCCAAAGATACTTTATAGCCTCAGGTGGTCTGCTCCCTCTCCCCTCCCCCAAAACGGAATAAAACAAAAGCAGGAATTGCACATTTTCACGTATGGGTAAACAATGAAAAACCCCAAGCATGGCAGCAGGAAGCAGGAGCAAGTTCGCAGCCAGCAGAGCCCTCTGACCTTCTTACTGCCCCGAACAGCAAGAACAGCCTCGGCTCCGTCACTGCAATCTCTGCAAAGGCAATGAGAAGTACCTCGTTTAAGGACTCTTAACATATACACTGTCTAAATGCTTCTGAATTTATTGTTCATCAACATACCTAGAACGATAGCAGAGGCAAAGAATATGTAATCTCCCATTACTGTCTCCAGGACAACTGATGCACGCGTTTTGCTTATACACTCTTGGTCAAAAGGAAGGAAATTAGTCCAGGGTCTTAAAATGAGTTAAATTACAGTTCCATGGGCAGGGAAAGGGTCAAGTTAATCTTAAGGATTAAGCTCTAAACTGACCTATATTATACTGTATGAAGTTGGAACCCTGCAGCAAAATGAAACTGAGCTGACTGCTTATCAGTTCCCCTTCCCAGGGGAGGAAAAAAAAAAAAAAGTAATACTTCAGTGCAATAGGAAGCTAACAAAAACTATTAAACTTTTTCTATATGCCCTTTCTGCACTGAACATGGTAAAAAAATGGCAGAGAACTAATGCAGAGAGTTAGAGGGTGGAAAAAAAGTCTTCAAGTCATAGGGGACAAAGGAAATACAATACAGGAGAGTTTTGCCAGTTCAGCCATGGACTGCTGCAGATCTAAAGAAAATTTAGACGTATCCACAATTAACCCTGATGCAAGTGAATCATCAGTGTTCTCTAACAAAGCCTGTTGCCTTCAGCTTTTGTTATTTACCTCTCCCATTCTGATTTTTACTTGACAGAAATTGCATTCAAACCTTGTAAACCAGATTTCAGAAACTATTCTCCAATTTCTTCTTAATCTACAAACCACTGACACCACCAGTGATCTGCATCTCCAGATTTCAAGTATCGTCAGAGCCAGAGAGCATTCAGCTTCTGTGGTTCTCCTGCCATCTCTGAAACTGTTTCTTCCACATACATGATGCCCTGTGTCAACTCCCTCCAACAACACACCCCTCTGAGGCAGCTTTCAGAACAGCCCCTTGCAAATGTTAGTTTGCATACACCTTTCAGCACAACACACCTGGGTAATCACAACTGTCTCTCTTGTGTCTGCTCTAATACAAATAGAGAAAATCAGATCAAGCCATCTGAAGTCTTCTGTGCTTTTGGTTGCTTGATTATTTTTTTTTTGTGCAGTTAGGTTTGGGGTTTTTTTTTAACCATTTTCTATTCATGAAGACCTAACACTCTAAAGTCCCCCTAGTTGCAAGCCTTGCACCCCAGTGTCAGGAGCACTATGTGCTTGAGCAAGCAACAAACTCCTACATTACAAAGCTTACATGGTAGAACGAACACAAAGTTACAATGGAATGGGATAGGAAGAATAAAAATTTAAGCATACAACAAAAAACCTGCAGGTTTTTAAGCTGTTCAGTCCCTCAACAGCCACTTTCTTCAACAGTTCATCTGATTAGCCATCAACCACTGCCTGAATAAGGAGAGCAGGACATGAAAAACAAGAGCTTTTAGAAAGATCTACTTGATCATCTCCACAGAAGCTCTTCCTCTCCTACACTACAGACTATTTAAAACCAGATATCTATATGGATATGACGTCTTCCATTTAATTTCCCATTCTTTCAGCTTCATGTCTTTCTAATAGACACAATAAACCACATTCACTGAACACTGTGGTAGAACACACTGGACTTGCAAAGTTCCTGTGTGGCAGGCATAGACAAATCAAGAGACTCACCTGAAATTGCTAACAATTTACAAACTCTCATCTTGCATTAATCTGCATTAAGTCCTAGGCTTTTTTTAAACACTTAAAAAAATAAAAACAGGCAGCTTTTAGTACAAAATAACTACCCTGTAGAAATTACCATTCAGGGAGACAAGAATCACTGTAGCTCAGGTGCTAAATAAGTACGTTCAAAATTAGAGTTTGAGTGTTCCCAAATCGTTTCTGCTATCATTCCATACAAGAGCTCAAAGTGATACAGTAAGGATTCGTTTGTTGCACTTTTTAAAATCCTGACCTCTAATTAAAACCTTTTCAAGAAATTAAGTCAATATGTCCATGTTTTCATGTTACTCAGCAATGGTACTTGAAACTTTAGAATTACACTAACACGAGACGAGAGGAAAAACAGATTTCATCTGGAAACCACATCTGATGGAGCTAAATATCAGTCACACATTTGCATTTTCATTGACAGCTGTCCGAAATAAGGACTCAAAAGCTTACTGGCAAGAAGTAAGTAAAACCCACGTTCTCACTGCTAGCATCCCAGCGTGGTAGTTGTAACACAAGAAAAGAGATCTGGAGTATGAATTCCAGCATAAGAGTGTCCTTTTCAAATGCCTTCTACCAATTTATTGAAATTTGTCCAGAACGTGAGAACATAGAGGCACTTTACGCAATAATCTACATCAACTGTAAAGCTACAAGTGTTCAATTTAAGGCAAAAAAATATGCAAGACTAAAAACATACACGATTTGAACACATGGCTTTTTCAGCAAAATTCCTTATTGTTACCAATATTCTGCAAAACATGACTATTGTTTAAACACCAGTGCAGGCAGCTGTCAAAAACCTGTAGGTGAATACACATACATATATTTAAGAACAACCAGCAACACAATGTACTTCAAAACTGTACTTTGAGAACAGAGTTCTCTGCCATAGCGAAAAAGACTCTTCCAGAAATCCTAAGAGATGTAAAAGGAATGGGAATAGCCTGTATTGTTCCTATGAATATTACATCATATGAAAGACCATACTGCTACACATGGCAATGCCTACCGGGAAAGAAAAAAAACAATCATTTTGTTACACAAATTGCAAGAAATAACTTTTGTTTCTTGAGTTACCCTCTTACTAGGGAAAAAACAAAAAACAAAAAACAAAACGCATTTATAGAAGCATTAAAAAACAGAATACAATCTCCTAAACCATAAAAGCCACCTGGTTTACTACTTAATTTCCAGAAAGCACTCCTGCTTTTCTCTCCTCCTATCATTCCCCCAAATACCTATTAGCTTGGTGGAATTTACAAAACCAAGATTCCCCCATTCAACCATTACTCATCACGTGGGAAGCCATTATATTTAAAAAAAACCAAACAAACAAACAAACAAAAAAACTTTCAACAACATGTAACATACTTTGAAGCAAAGTTACATCACTAGCTATCTAGAAGTTGAAACAATTTTTAATGCTATTTCAGCAAATTACGCATTCAAGACACAAGAGTGCTATTCTAAGAATATTCATTTCTGGATTAAGTACTCCAACACACTACTAGTTGATTGCAATGTGAACTACACATGCTTAGTACTTTTAATAACACCTAAGAGTAAGGCCCAATAAAGCTTAGAGCTTTTGACAAATAAGTACCATGCCATCTTCCTTTTACATGTACATTTTAACCTTCCCGCAAAATAAAAGGTCAACCAACAAACACATCAATCCAAGCCATGTTCTACAAGACCTAATAACACAAAAGACAAATGAATTTCAGAACTGGTTTTCTCTTGTTGAATAGCCTGTAGAGTTTACAGTTCTGTGACAGAAAATGTTTCCCAGCAACTGGTGCCTCCTTCCTCTTTTGGGGGTTTTTTACTTTGTTAACAGTACCCCAGATTTTAGGTCCATTAAATTTATTGCATGGACTCTGATCTCAAAGGTACACATGCACATTCTTTACAGAATCTCAGCCATAAACCTTGCTTTAAGAAATCCAAAGGCGGTGGCCCCCCTCCACAAATCGCACCATACAGGCAAAGGTGTTCCAACAAGGACGTGAGGTAGGATAACAGCCTGATTTCAAAGATAACAAAAAAGGAGCCGGGTGGAGAAAGGAAGTGGTGGAGTTTTGTACATGGACAACATCAGTAAGATAACAAGCTGTTCCAAATAACTATGTAACATTTAATATTTTCTGGCCCCAATCCAGTTCTGCTTTTGACCTTACCCAGGTTTAATAGAATCAGAGATGATAAAGGCAGATTAACTTTGAGGAATGTGGGACTTTTCCAATTAACACAGGGAAAAAAAACAGATATTAAACAACCAAAGGCCAGAGGAGTCTGAATTAAGGGACACTGCAATACCACTTCACTTCTAAGCTAGCATTTACATTAAATACTTCAATATGAATCCCCAAATGTTCCTCCTTTCAAGTGAACTTTTTGTTCAATGCATTTACTACAGCACTGCTATTATCCTAGTCAAACTGCCAAAATCTGAGCTGCAGGCTGACGCTGCAAGAGTGCTAGGGCCTACAGGATACACTCTGCTTTCAGAGCACTTAAATAAGACTGACTGCAAGTCGACTAACACAGAAACAATATAGTGAACAGTCTTTCGGCCAGGAAAAAAAAAAAAAAAAAAAAAAGAAAGGGAAATCAAAGAGAAAGACTACCCCTTGTTCCAAAAAAGCATCATCTGAGTAAAGGAGGTTTGGAAAGAGAATGGATGTGAAAATTGGCAATATACCGCATACGCTTCAAAATTAGTCCCAGGGATTTGAGGGGAAAGATACTGTTACAGCTGCAGAAGTACAATTCTCACCATACTCCCAGATCAGGTTTACAAGCAAAAAAAAAAAAAAAAAAAATATGAAATTTCTTCAAGAAGTCCAAAGGCTCCTCTATCTAATCCAACTTCTGTGGCACTTCTGTGGTCGATCAAAAGCCACGCTGAGGAACACTTTCTCCCCCTTCCCCACTACGGATTACAGAGGCTATCCCCGGGTTAAACCCTGTATGCGACCGAAGAGCTGCCCCTGCTGCTCTTTGCATCAAACCACCCCACTCTCCACCGAGCGCACAGAACTAAAAAAGAAACAAACAAACAAAAAAACCAAACAACAACAACAAAAAAAAAGCCAGAAACGCAAAACTAAACCCCAAAAACCCCAACACACACAAAAAGCAGAAATCTCAACCGCTTCCCCTGCGCTCCCACCCAGGCTCCGAGGCAAGCACGGATTTACCAGCACGCCCGGAGAGAGGCAGGGGCAAGCCAGGCAGCCCGGCTCCGGCAGCGAGGGGACACCGCCACCTCCTCCTCCTCCTCCTCCCTTTTCCTTTCCCTTTGTTTACTTTAGGGACCGTCCCGCTCCGCCTCGCCGGGCCGCGGCCCCGCCACCGCCGAGCCGCCAGCACCTCGCCGCCTCCCGCCACATCCGGTGGGACCGGACCGGCGCGGCCGCCCCGGCCCCGGGGGGGAGCAGGGAAGGCCGGCCGCGGGCCGAGCCTCCCGGGCGGGCGGGCAGGGCGGAGGGGGGCGGCCGGCTTCGCCCCGGGGAGGGGTGGAAGGGGCAGGCGGTGCAGCAGATGACCTCTCCCCGCAGCCTCCCCTTCTCCCGTTCCCTTCACGTCCTCCCAACGCCGCCCAACGAAGCTCCCTCGCAGGCGCCGCGGGGGAGGGAAGCGGCTCTACCCGGACCCCCAGCCCACCCCACCCCACCCCCGCCTTCCCCCTCGGCCGGCCGGAGCCCTTCGCTCGCACCCCGGCCGCGGGGTGCCCTCAGCGGCGGGAGGCTTCGCCGGCCGCGGGCACCCACGGCGTGCGGTTCGCGTGTGCACGTACGTGTGTCTGCACACACGCGTGGCCGGGACACACACACACACACACACAGAGGTCTCCTGTGCCCCCTCCCCGGTGCCCAAGGCAGCCCCTCCCGAGGGATACAGAAGGAACGGGCGGTTCTCCCCCTGAGGAGACGGGGCCGCCGCCGCAGCCCGAGCCGAGGCGGGGGACACGGAAGGAGAAGCCGCTGCCCCCCCCGCACCCCTCTCCCCCCTCCCCGTTATGTAAGTTAGGGCCGCTGCGCCTCACTCCGCCGGTCCCCCTCGCCCCTTCCGTCCCCTCCTCCTCCTCCTCCTCCTCCTCTCCTCAGGCAGCCCCTGCCGCCAGCACTCACCGCGCTGCGGTCAGCCGCCTCCGGCCGGCGGGCGGAGGGGCCGCGACGAGCCGAGGCGAGGGGAAAAGAAGCAGCGGAGTTGTCCCGCCAGCGCCGGCTGCTGAGGCCGCCCGCCTGCTGCTGCCGCCCCGCTCCAGCTGGGTCTGCGCGGCGGCGCGGGCAGCTGCCTGCCTGCCTGCCTGCCTGCCTGCCTACCCGCCCCGGCCACTCCAGGCCGCTCCCCCGCCCTCCCGGCGCGCTGCACCATGGGATGCGCGGCTGCCCTCTCCCTCCTTCCCCGCCTGGTTCGCTCCCCACGCTAACATGGCTGCGGGGGATGGAGCGGGGAGGGGGGGGTCAGGCTGCCGCCCCTCGAACCGGGGAGGGAGCCGCCCCGCCCCGCCTGCGCAGGCGCGGCGAGCGGGGACCTCAGGTGGCGGGAGCCCCGTTAGTCCCCGCCGCCCCCTCCTCGAATCCTGTCAGGGGCGGCGATGGCGGCGGGGCGCATCCCGTCCCTTCGCCGGCCTCAGGGGCTCTTCCCGCCCGCCTTCCCCGAGGCAACGCGGGTGGCGAAGGGCCGGTGGAAAGCGGCGTTAGCTCGGGAAAGCGGGGAGGTTTCACCCCTTGTCCTCGCTCGGCTTTTCAGAGTCGGCGCTCAAGCTCTCGTCCTCGCTGTCTCCCTGTTCGTCCCTGAGCCGGCGTCCCAGCTGCTCGGAGGCGTGAAAACGCCTCAGACAAACTCGCTCTGTGGCCTTTTCTGGGACCTTGCTTCATCTCCACCGTGGCACTGGTTGGCACAATTGTTCTCTTCTTTCACAAGACTGCGATATTCTCTTTCAAGGAAATACGTTTACTTACATATGACCACAGTGTTTGCCTGTTTGTCAGTCATTGAGTATATTTAATAACCTGAGTCTGAAACAGTAAATTAAAAAGTCCGTATTAATCCATCGCTTACCTCTAGTGGCAGCTGAACTCAAGTTTTTGCTGTTCTGCGTGCCCCAGGCAGCCTGAGCGGATCCCGAACTTCCACCTCTGGAAGTTGCTAGTGTGTCTGGAAACTGGAGGTAGGATGCGTTTTGCTTGGGTTTAAGCATGTCTGCAGCTGAGCTAGCTGGCTGGGCTGTCTTTATAGTTGACGGAGAACTCGTCAATAGTCAATGGCATTTGGGATGCGATTCATCTGATCGAACAGTTGACTTTAGGGTAAGACAAGTCACACTCTTAAAATTCCCTATGTTTATTAGTTTTCCAGGCACTACAAGGAGACTCAAGGGAGACACACTAAACATGTAGGTACCTAGATTGTAAATACAGTTTTTCAGGTGAATCCCACGTAAAATGTCCCAAGCCCTACAGGAGCCAATCCCTCAGGTAAGCTCTGAACATGATACAAATGCATTGAGCACCATATAAAAATAAGTCCTAGAAACTCTCTTTTAAACAGCAGTACGGCATTCCTATCCATCTTTTATAGAAATGCTTGGCCATTAGAGTAGTTACTAACAAAATGGGAGACTCAGTGACTTCCTTAGCCCAAGAGACCCATACCTGAATCTGTCAGTCTCCTGGGAGAGTCCTGTAACCGGCAGGCGTAGGCTAGACAGGACAGCAAAGATGCTCTACCCTTTCGACTGAAGCTGGACCATCCTTCATGCAGAAATGAAGGAAGGAAGGAAGGAAGAATGATTTCAGTTATTTTATAATTATTGGTCTCGGGATGACTGTTGATGCTCTTGCCAGAAAAGGTAGAAATGTGCTAATGAAAATTACTGATGACAGAAAGTTGGGAGACATAAATAAAGAGGATGTTCACAGTAACACACAGGAAAAATTGAATGCTCTTGAGGACGAGGATAGTAAAAATGGAAGGAAATGCATGAGTAAAACAGGAGCATATTTTCTGATTAATACACAGGGAAGGGGTGGTATAAATACTGGAAAGGGAAAATGAAAGGGAAAATGGAGCATCATAGTTTTTTATGATATGTTTGTTAGCAATAGCAGGGAATTGCACTGAATGACCCTTCCCAGCATTTGATCCCAATTATTAATAATTCCTCCTTTGTCTCAGCCTTCGTCCAAAGATGTCAAAGTGCTCTAGCCTCTGAGCAAACTTTTGAAGAAGATATAGATAGTTATCCACATTTTTTACACTGGGAAGCTGAGACAGTATTTGAGTTACATACAAGATAGTAGCAACACCTACTTTCTGTCATGCATAGTATATATCCTGTTGATTTTATATACAGGTTTAACAAACATTCTTCATTTAGATATATTTTCAAATGTCCTTGCTTTAATAAATAATTACTATTCCCATGTTTTTATAACTTTATCCTCTGCAGGTTCTCTGGGCAACATCAATGTACCAATTCTCGCCATTTTACAGGGGGAAAAACTATTAAGAGATATGTGGGTGATTTATGGAGGAGACAGAGTAAAGCCGGGGCAATGGTGGAACGATGAATTTGATTCTTACATTTCTGCTCAATCTTTTAATAGTTACACTTTTTCGTATGGAAAAGAAGTATGCCATCTGAAGTCCTTGGGAGCTTTCCCATTGGTTTTAATGGGATGAAGGCAAGCCCAAAATAATATATTAAATTGATGGTTCGTAGCAGTTCCTGAAAAGTCTCTGTTTCAGGGCCTGGTGAGAATTTTTTTGTTGCTTTCTTGTTGCTTTCTTTCATCAGCAAAATGCTTGTAAACCCCGAAGCCTTCAGCA
The DNA here is from genome assembly GCF_965183815.1 of Platalea leucorodia. Lineage (NCBI taxonomy): Eukaryota > Metazoa > Chordata > Aves > Pelecaniformes > Threskiornithidae > Platalea > Platalea leucorodia. The sequence goes on along the minus strand of NC_138823.1, from coordinate 4,785,785 downwards.
ACATACTGATTTTGATAAAACACTTTCTGGGAAATCTTTCTCACGTTACAGAATGCAATTTTTAGTCAAATGTGGAGGAAGTTCCGTAAGAACTGGTGATTCAAGCTCTCAGCTGGGAGAGGGGAGCTGCGCTGATGTCCAATGAGAAGTTACATGATTATCCAAAATGATAGTTTCAGCAGAAACTCGTGAGACAGGAGCAGGATATGAGAGTCGTGGCTTCTGTAGGGACCGTAAAGCATCCAGATTCAAATCTCTGCTGTGTCTCTAGGTGCCGGGTTTTTTTCCCCTCCAACTTCAGGATCTCATCCAAACTAATTGCCTATGAGAAAGGCACTTCCAGAAGCTCATCCATCCTACCTATTGAGAATACAATGAATCGCTCTCTGATTACCCCTATTTTTCTCAACTGACTACGGGGGAGCCTAGGTAATTAGCCTAAATCTTTACATAGCTGAACTTTTATAAGTTGTGACTTGTACCTTTGTCTTCTAAGATTCTTGTTTTCTTCCGATTCTTGAGAACTTGTGCAGAAAAATAACATAATTTTCTTGCCCGCTCTGTCTACGCAGAGGTCGTTGGTAGGGGGAAAAAAGACCGTCCCCTATAATTTATTATCAAATGATTACTATCGAGGTAAGACATTCAGCTTAATACTAATGGTATTATTTGTCCAGTCCATGCCATTATCTCATTTAATTTACAGTAGTTATTAAACCTGTACTGCATTGGTATAAACAGAAAGGTAGGAAACTTCATTACAGCATAGCATGTATTGTCTTTCCTTTTATTAAGTGATGGAGCTGGGGTAATGGCTCTAAAGAGAACTAGTTCTTTCCGGTGTTTTGGTGCACAGCTGCAGTCAGGCATCTTCGGCTTTTCTGCAGGATGGTAAATATTCATTAAAGCAACCAGAGTGATCAGGCTTATGAGAGACAGGTAGCTCTGAACTGCAGGGCTGTTTCAAGCTGTGACAATGAAATGCAGGGGCGTTTGGAAAAAAAGGAGAAAATGGCAAGATGTTAAATATTTCACAAAATACACAGTAACATTCTTCATCGTGAGAGGAATTTTTTTTTTTTTTTTAAATCATATAAATCAAGCCCAGATGAAGAAGTCTTCAACTGCAGACATACAGAGTCTACATAGTACTCTGACACCGGTAAAGGAAAAGCGTATACTAAATATGTATTTTATAAGTAGGTAGAAATAAAATGACAATGCCCATCTTGTCAGAGTTACAATCTGCTGCAAACCTTATGCCGCAAGTTTTTCTCCTGTGGGGGGTTTTCATATTTAATCAGGAGGGTCTGCGGCATGGTTTACCTTGAGGGATCAGGTCCTACATTTAACAGTGAATAATGCCACACAGATGGAGGATGAGCGTTACAGCAATTAGGGGCACAGTGGTATGGGCAGCCTCATGGTTAGAAGGTACAGACTTCAACAATTAAAGGCACCAAAATGTTAATAATGTTAATATGTACATCTCTGCTTCTCTCTGGATTTAAAAAAAAAAAAAAAAAGCAAACCATTATATTAGCATTTCTGGGCAGCATCTTAAGTAGAAGCTGAATGGAAAGTCACCAGTGGAGGTTTTTCTAATTTGTTAAAAAAACAAAAACAAAAACAAAAAACCCCACAAAGACATCTTAAGAAAAGCTCCAAGGGAAATCAGCAAAATTACACAGGATCAGGAAGGAAATTTCAGGTAGAAAATTTGGGGTGGAAAAAACTAATTAGAAGCTGGGGGACCCACATGATGAGTTGCTGTTATTAACTAAAACCTCCAAAGCAAATGTTAACGTGTTAATTAGAAGCAGGGTAATAACCTCCTAGATTTCCCAATGGGAAACAAAAAAACCAAAACAAAACAAAAACAAAACCATTTTTTTCTGGATAGAAATGGCTAAAAACAAACATGGCGGCAAGGGAACCCTGCCAGTACCGCTTCTTCAGTTTCTGATGTGTGTTTGCAGCATTGCTACCCTAGCAGTAACGCAGACCACCTTACCTGGCCTTTCAGCGTGGTGACTAGGTGGAAGCATGGGATCAAGAAGTTTATTTATCTTTCTAGAAAATCAAACAAAACCTCTGTCCTGACTGGTGGCTTTGATTTCTAGAAAGAAAGGAAAGGTCCCATGTTGGCTTAGTTAGACTGGTTCCAAGTAAGAAATGGAAATTAAAAGGAAAGAGGAGAGATTCATTCTGTGTCCGGTCGGTGCGAAGCACAGGAGAGTCAGGAGACTTTTGGACAGAGCCCCAGTACGATGGCATGGGACGTAAAATTCATGATCTATCCTAAAGGGCTGTTCTTCCCATCAGAGATTCTTTTCTTCTCATTTTATTTTGGCTTCCATGATAGAAATCAACCTTTTTTCCCCCTTTTTTTCTTTTTTTTTCTTTTTGCCAACCAAACCTCAGACAAACTTGTAGCTGAGCCAAACCAAACCATATATTTTAAAACTGCATTCTGTTGAGACCAAGCAGCATAAAGGGATGGAGTTCTTACGGACATTTAGAAACGCTTGAGTTCTTTGATATCATCTGCGGTTTTCTACCCTTTTGATGCCGTGAGCTGTGTTGCACACTTTTCCCAGAAAGGCTGAGGAGAGAAGGAGGGTACTCAGGAGGATGAGCTATCGGCGGGGCTCGCGCGTGGGACCGCCCGGGTTGGAGCCCTGGCGCCTACGTTGCAGGAGTGCACTTGGTGGCTTTCCCAGTAAAGATACAGCCTTTCGTCTCTTCCAGTTCTGAGCCAACCCGTGATCCTTATATTTTCATTTAGTCAAACTGGTATCGAAAAAAAAAATATTTTATCCTTACGCAGTTCTGATTCTTTGTCATTAATCAGATCGAGTCAGCTTTTTGCAGCAACTGTGACAGCAGCGTCATCACTCTGTTCTCTGTCAAATCCCTCCCAAAAATCCCTTCAGCTGCTTTGGTAAGCTTACGCTTTTTCTGTAGAGCCACTTGATGTGTAAAATGTATGCGATGTTTTGATCAAAGGAGTTCTTGTACTTAATGCAAATTTCAACACACTTACAGCAGTCAGATGTGAACGTATAGATCTAATCCTCCTGATCTCCACAGAGTGACACTGGGCCCATGGGACATCAGTCCTGCTAGCAAGAAGGGCAGGGATGATTGGTGAGGAATATTTTAACTTTATTTTATTTAAGACTGTGTTAAGCTTTACCCATTTATGATAAGATTAACTAATGTTCTGAACACCTATCGTCTAAAAGGTTACAATGACCACATTTGGGAAAACTTGTCTTCTTTCACAATTTTTTAACATCTAAGCAAAAAAAAAAAAAAATCTCTTTTCTGCAATCCTTTCAGCCACTTTAAATGGCATTTTAGACATCAGAGAATAATCTTCTGTAGATTTATTTTCAAACACAGAACCAAAGACATCAAGTAGGGAGACTATTTTCTGTGGAGACTATTTATTTTCTCTGTTTCTGTATTGTTGACCAGTCTCATATTCAGTGAATGATTTTGAATGTATGTGAATATTGATTCTTCTAATGTTTTCTTCATTTTCCAGTCTCTGTTTATTCAACTGTAGTATCTACAAATTTGTTATCAACCTAATTTTTAAAGCTAGGTGGAAGGACTTCTGATGAGACAATGTGACCATCTTGGAATCTGTCCCAGAATCATGGAGACTCTGATACTACCTTGATTTGGATTTTAGGAGTAGGATACAGGGCTAGTACTTGTTCCATATGCCTTTCCTCTGAGTTATAGGGTTCTCGTCATCTTCTGTAAAGTTGTGGCCTTGGAAATTTACTCTTTCTCTCCTCTGTAACAAAAGAGTTGGGGATAGGGGCTCTAATCGCTCCATTGGACCAGGTGTCATGGGCTTTGACAGCTGTGTTGCACCACGGGACATGGTGAAGAGGACATGTTCTGGCACGCACTTCTGGGGTGGGGCGAATCTTCCTATCCCGTTTCAGAGGCAATCGCCTTGCATTACATTTTCCTCTTGTTAAAAAGAGTTACCTTAAGTTATAGGCAAGATATTGCTGACCTGTATGAATTCATTTTACGATGGCTGCATAGAGAGTCCCTGCTGTCTACATGAAGTCATTACTTGGGAACCACTGAATGAGTCACCTCATAAATTTAAGTCAGCCAGGAGATAGAAGGCTTCTGTCATTCCTCTAATTTGTTCATCCTGTGCTGCTTTGAAAGCTGGAGTAAAAATGGAATAAAAGAGGATTGTAATTTTCTTCAGTTCAGGTCCTTGCTCTTCAGTTGCCTAATTAAAAATTGATCATTTATTCTCATTTAGGATTCTGCGGAGAAAGGATACTGCTCTTGCACAAAGTTTTTGAAGAAAGCCTCTGCAATGGATAAAATATGGAGCTAATTATCATAGCGCATATGTTTAGAAGACAGTGATGCACTGGAAAATACTTTCTTTGCAGGACGGTCAAACTGGTGGATATCCTGTTCTTTATCCCTTCTGTACGCTGGCTGACATTCATTGGCATGTATGCATTTGCAGTATAGAAAAAGAGAGATTTTCTGTATTGTCGTCTTTCCCTGTTACACGCACAGTTCTGCCCACTAGTTTCCTCAGTACAGGCACAACAACTTTGCATCTTTTGGAGGTGTTCTGTGAAGTGCCTTTGTATCTGACTACCTCAGTACCACACTTGAGTTTATTTACTTTGTAGGAAGAATATTGCACACGCAAAAAGAAAAGGTAACAGAGAAGACTTGTGGTTTGACTTAAATCAGTGTGTTTTGCTTTGGAGGACTAAATGAGTTGATTGCGGCACATGTAGGAGTCAGTCCCTACTTTACAATAACCTCTGAAGAGCAGACCGCATTCCTTAGCAATTGTATTCTTACATATCCTCATGTTGCATTTCAGTCTGGTGTAGCAAGCACTGAAAAACAGAAATATTTCTCTTGGGTTCCTTTATTCTGAAAACAATTGCTATAACGGAAAGATTGCAGCCAGATGCATTTCAGTTTGCACAAAGATTTTTGTTCTTTGTGGTAATCTAACATTCTTGCATCAAAGTCACTATTAGCTATAGAAAAGTGAATTGACAACAGCTGAATCATCTATAGCACAGCTTTTAATCAGAATTTGTTCTTGAAAATGTTATTCTCCCCCCAAAAAGAAAAAAACTGTAATAGCTTTAATTGTTATTGAGCCAGTTTAAAAAGTATGACTCTTTAGCTTTATAACAGAATTATTGCATTGAGTAAAGGCTGCTTCAGGAACAGCAAGAGAGGAGTGTACCAAATTATGGATTTCTCTTTCTAAAAGAGTCAGACATTTCTTTCTTATGGACGTCTGCCTCTCTAGAAAGTTACCTGGCTGCTTTGGTATGCAGGAAGGGAAAGAGCCTTGTAAATCAGATGTGGATTATTTCTTATTATTTATTTAGAAACGTATTTTTTGCACATCACAATATTAACTTTGTAAGAGGATCACTTATCCGCATAATACATATACAGGATATTTAACTGTCGAAGAGTTTACAGGTTAGAAGAAGCAGTGCAGTGTTAGGTCTCTTTTTCTGCTATGAACGTCACGCGGGGTTTAATGTTGTTTAGTGTTTCGATGCCTCCAGTTCTAGTCTGTAAAATAGGCGCAGTAATTTGATAGCTATGGGGAGATATTGGAAGTTACAATTAGGAGAGGTTCAGAAAAGAGATGGAAGCTGCCTGAACGTTGAAGACAAAGTGTATAAGCCAGGGTTTTTTCTCTTTACACTCCTACAGTCTCAGTGAAGGACTGGAGTTGTGCGTAATGGAGAAGGAAAGATTTCCTTACTGTTTTGTTTTGATGTTGCTAGACCAGCTCCTGCGTCAGCCTTTTTTTTTTTACATCTGTTTGTGTTGAGCTAGTTACAGTCTAAGCTGCTTTGTTTATTTACCAAGCAGGTGCAACAAGTGTAGAGACTTTTCAGGCTCCTGACAGTTACCCCAATGCTGTCTTTCACTATGATTTAAATCAGATCAATGCAACCAAAATGTAATAAAAATAAGTAATAAATATGTAATTAAAAAGACTGTTAAGATTTGAGAGATTTCATACTTAAAAAACAAATTCTTGTCTGTAGAGGTCCATATTGGTTCCCTTTGCTGTAAGGAGAGGAGCCCTGCAATTTGTCTGAAAACAGAAACTCACAGATGTTGATGCCAAGAATAGAAATAAAGCCCATCGCTTCTAACCAGGTGCCAAGGAAAATCTTAATATTTCCAGAGAGTATTGTTTTCCTTAAGTTCACTTTGAAATCATGTGTAAATATTCTGGGGAACATGTGATATTTTGGATTTTTTTTTTTTTTTTTTTATTGTGATTTAGCAAGGAAAAAAAGCCCCTTGAGGATATCAAGGTATTCCAGTGACTAGCTCAGAAACTCGGAAGCTGCTGCAGAGCCACCAGTTGGAATGCCTGGGTAGGCAAACAAAAGAGTGTCAGTCTCTGTTCATCTTTATAATGTTTCAGAAGTGAGAGTTCAAGAATAATTAGCAGCTTTCTAGTACATTGAAAAGCAATTGTCTTTGTTGAGGACCAGATTATACCAACTGCCATAATTTAATATGGTTTGTGCACGCGTATAATATGCACGTTGCAATAATGTTCTTGCATGCATGCACACATCATTATAGCATGCTACCAGGAAGGGAGAAACGCATATGCTGAATGTAAAGAGTGTATGTAACTAGTGCAGAAAGTAGGATTTCACTGTAGTATTATTAGCTGTAAATTAAAACAACAGTACATTTTAGAGAAGTTTTGAATTAAGCATGTTTTAAGATGGCTAGTTATATACTAAATAGATTTCTAAAGAATTCCAAAATTTCTAGATAGGAAAAGAGACAAAACTTATTGAAAATCCCTTCAGAGTACCCAGCTTCCAGTTCCATTTTCAGTTTGCCAAGCCATGCGCAGTTTTACTTGCCCATTTTATAAAGCTGAGCCCGACCTTCTAGATTTTTTAAATTAATTCTGAAGTTTGTTTTGTTGAAGACAAATTGCAGCTAACATTTTAGCCATAGTACGGTAAAACATGCTCGTGTCTTTTAAGTACCAGTGGATCATGGTATAAATGAGTACTCTTCTTTTACAAAACTTTATCATTTAATAAAATTAGTTATTAATTTTACAGTTGTTGCTATTTTGATCTCAAATGCATGTGTTCACTCTTACAGTTGGATGTCTCTTTGTGAGTTGAAAAGTTTCAAAACAATTATTTAACTTTTTCTAAATATACTTCATTACAAAAAATCTAACTGCCAACGTTTTGTGCACAGAGTTACTATCTTACAAGGCTTGTTTTATTATGGTACCTGAGAGATTTAACCACTGAACTGTTTGAAAGCAGTGTCGCTGTGCATGTGGAAAAGATAGAAATGTTAAGTTTAGATAAAATATGACATCAAGTTTGGCAATAGCGCTTCTGGAATTTCAAGTTTATCTGTAAATTCCCTGCAGTGGAGAGAACACCCTTTCTCTAGGGCTGGTGAAGAGTTGGAACAGTTTTATTTACATCTAGTGGAAATTATGAGAAAGTTCGCAGCCTTGGATTTTATGTGGATAGATCCAGTCCCTGCACCACTTCAGTGAGTCTCTGCCTGAGAAGTACTCCATGGAAAACAACAATTAAAAAGAACAAATTCAATAGCAATAGTAGTGTTATTTTTAAGCTACTGTGCTGAACAATGTCCCCTCAGTAAAAATAATACAAATACTAGGCTATTGACCACAATAAATGAGGACTGGTTTAGAGTCCATTAGGCTTCCGTTGTCTTTCTTACACTGCAGCTGTAGTGTCAACTATTAAAATTACTGGAAATCACCTGTGGAATATTTGATGTCCTTAAATACAGGCTCGATGATGTTTATTTTTAGGTACATAGATCAACAATCCTTCATTATTTTGCCTTTTCGCTCTAAATTAAAGTATTTGTCTTGAATTTCAAGAGACATACTCAATACGTTCATTCATGAGCTAAAATAAACCAAAGTGAACCCACAGAGGAAGGGATTACTACAGGAGAATAGCTTTTACTGCTGTTAAACCAGCCAAATATTTGCCGTTTTGCAATGATTCATCCTTTTTCCTCTCTTGTTCAGCAGTATTTTGGAAGAGCAGCCTAAGGAAGGAGCTAACGATACTCCTAGTCCAAAAGAAGATCAAGTCCTTTTTTGGTGATTAATTTTATCTGAACCAAATCCTTCATTGCCCTAATGTGGCCACAGAAGTGAGTGGAACTGCCCCTATTCATCCCCACTGAGGAGCAAGTCCTTTATCTTATGCTTTTATTCATATTTATTATTTATTTTAAAATAAATGCTACTATTTAACCTTCATTATTATTTCTATGAAAGGAAATACTCAGGCCTGGGGACCTATCGTGAGAAAAGTATGGTGACACACGGATTGGGACCATCCTGCAGAGAGCGAGGCTGGGACTGGAGGGACGCTCGTGAGTCACCAGTGCGGTGCCCTGCTATCACCAACAGCCTCGTGGCAGGAGCCCGATCCTGAATTGGTCAAATTCAACCACAAAACAGTTAAGTTCCTAGTCCTGCTCAAGGGTCTGTAGTAAACTAGGCAGAGGGAGAAACCTTCTTTCAGCCTCCACCTTAGGTTTGTCTGTGGTGTTACGTGTGTTTGCCTTTTCCCCCAGGTACCTTAGGTTAAACAGTTCTTTTCCTTCTCTTCCCTTCTTTTCTCCTGTTCTGTGTCTGCAGGCAGCAACCAGTTCCCCTCTCTCCCTTTAAGGTGTCTCCACCCTCTTAAATAACTTAGTTCCCCATTCACTTTTGGGTCCTCTCCCTTGAGCATCCGCAATGTGAAAACTTTAGTTAAGGTCCCAACTGTCTTTGGGATTCACTCAGATACTTCCCTCTGAAATAAAAACTAGCTGTGGCGTTTGGGTTTGGTCACTTCAAAGACCACTCCCAGGGGATCGTACAAGCAGTTCTATAGGTTTATCGCCCTTCGGCCTATACAGTCCTCCAACACCCTACTGAAAGGCTTTACACCCTCCAAAAAACATTCTGTTAGGCCTTATGGCAACAGGGAGGAGCCCCAAGCAGATGGGTCAGTCTGCTCTAGAGAGGGTTTAGCCCTGAAAACCATGGCCATCATGGAATCATAGAATGGTTTGGGTTGGAAGGGACCTTTAAAGATCGTCTAGTGCAACCCCTTTGCCATGGGCAGGGAGACCTTCCGCCAGATGAGGTTGCTCAAAGCCCCGACCCGCCTGACCTTGAACACGTCCAATGGTGGGGCAAAGCACATCACTGCTTTACGCTTCCTCACGTAGGGGCCAGGGATCGTTCACTGTGGCAGATACATTTAGCATCCTTAGTATTCCCAGGCTTGCAGTTTCCCTGATGAAAGAGAGTCCTTTGGGCTGGGGTTTTAAGATGCTGAGTCCTCAACAGGAATACTCAAAGTATTCTCATTCCTTCCTTTTCACTCCAGCCCAGTGCTACTGCAACTGTATCAGTAAAGACGCTTGAGGGGCTGGGTTGGGAACTGGACTGTGGAGCTTGTCTGGCTTAAAAAAACATGTTGGGGTTCTCAACCATTATAGTTTTCTTAAATGTCATTAAAAGTTGTAAGATAAATGCACACAAACATGCATATCAGTTGCAGAAGCCAGAAGGGAGGAAAAAAACTTGAGATTTACTTCCACTTATTTACTTTTCCTCTTACTCAGAGTTAAATAGAAGCACCAGTTTCTAATAAAATAAAGGAATATTCTCATTGCTGATCCATCTCTTCATGTCTAAAAGAAAAAACACATTCAGACCTTTGTGTCCAGAACCCGCCGAGGACAAATACTGCATACAGGCAATCGAGACCATGAGAGTCATTTCCAGAAAGACTGTTTCATCCACGGCTTCTACCTGCACTTCTTGATGTTTCATCTGAAGAGCTCAAAGCACGTTATAGATAGAGGTTCAGCTAAATTGCTGGCAGTCTCTGAAAGGTAAGAAGGGTTCCCATCTGCAGGCGCGCTAGGTGGTACCTCGACAGATAAAACATCCCGCTCGAGGTCAGGAAAATGAGTCGGTGGCAAAGCTGGAAGAAAACTTTGAGAGGTGAGTTTAATACGTACGGATGGCAGCCAGCTGCCTTGCTGCAGCTGTGCTCGGGGAACGTTGATCTTATTCTTGTTGATACGAATGAACTTCTCTAGACAAAGAATCGCACATAAAACCAAACCATTTATCAGCTGTTAAGAGAAGTGAACTGTAAAATGCTAGGCTGTCACAACTGTAATGCAGGCAGCAATTAGTAAGCGCTAAAGTGCTGATGTTTTTCCTCTCCATCCTTGATGCATGTTTCCATAAAGCTTTCGTCCTATATAAAACTATTTGCTAGACTCTTAGCTTGGGAAGCGCATATTCTGATCACGGAGTACTTCAGCCTGAAAACCCTTCCACCACTCATGCTTTTTTAAAATTTAGTATTCAGGTATTCAAGGCTCTTTCCATTTTGACATGCTAGTCATGTTTCTGGAAGCAGAAGCCCCTACTTATAACTAAGTCCCTAGAGGCCTGAAAAGAGAAATGTATAGCTGCAATACCTGCAGTGCAATTGCTGTGCCATTAGAGGCAACGTGCAAACTTGGCCTATAGGTAAATTAAAAACCAATGAGTTAAAAAACTTTGGGCAATGACCTTAATATATGCTTTAACTTTTGGTCAGCCCTGAAGGGGTCAGGCAGTTGGACGAGGTGATCATTGTAGGTCCCTGTCGTGGTTTAACCCCAGCCAGCAACTAAGCACCACACAGCTGCTCGCTCACTCCCCCCCGGTGGGATGGGGGAGAGAATCGGAAGAGTAAAAGTGAGAAAACTCATGGGTTGAGATAAAGACAGTTTAATAGGTAAAGCAAAAGCCGCGCGCACAAGCAAAGCAAAGCAAGGAATTCATTCACTACTTCCCATCGGCAGGCAGGTGTTCAGCCATCCCCAGGAAAGCAGGGCTCCATCACGCGTAACGGTTACTTGGGAAGACAAACGCCATCACTCCGAACGTCCCCCCCTTCCTTCTTCTTCCCCCAGCTTATATATACTGAGCATGATGTCATATGGTATGGAATAGCCCTTTGGCCAGTCTGGGCCAGCTGTCCTAGCTATGCTCCCTCCCAGCTTCTTATGCACCTGGCAGAGCACAAGAAGCTGAAAAGTCCTTGACTAGTGTGAACTCTACTCAGCAAGAACCAAAACATCAGTGTCTTATCAACATTATTCTCATCCTAAATCCAAAACACAGCACTCTACCAGCTACTAAGAAGAAAATTAACTCTATCCCAGCTGAAACCAGGACAGTCCCTTCCAACTGAAATAGTCTATTCTATTCTATTCCTATTCCTATTCCTATTCCTATTCCTATTCCTATTCCTATTCCTATTCCTATTCCTATTCCTATTCCTATTCCTATTCTATTCTGTTCTATTCTATTCTAATTCTATGCTAATCTAATCTAATTCTATTCCTATTCTATTCTATTCTATTTATTCTATTCTATTCTATTCTAATCTAATTCTAATCTAATCTAATCTAATTCTAATCTAATCTAATCTAATTCTATTCTATTCTATTCTATTCTATTCTATTCTGTCTGTTCGGTTCGGTTCGGTTCGGTTCGGTTCTATTCTCAGAAAAGGAAAATCCAAAAGGCCAAGGTGTGGAGAGTAAAGTATAAATCCGTACTCTTTTCCACCATCCATCTATTCCCATTGGAGTTGTACAGTAACAGTAAAGGGAGAGTAAAAACTTGAGCAAGGTGCCTTAGACATCTTTGACTCCCCCAGCACTATATTAGCTATCTGCTGGTGGCACTCAAAAGAGACAATAAAACACAATCATAGCTCCTGTCCCAGATGGACAAATATAGCAATGACCACAGGAATGGGCAAGCAGTATTTCAGCTGTCCGCTGCCAGCGCTGGTCGAGGTACCCCGTTCTTCTCTAACTATGGGTGACGGATGAGTCTCCGCAGCAGACCCAACAAACCCCATCCCACCTTGAGGTCATCCAGGGGGATGTATCAAAACGAATAGATCATCAAGTCTGATGGAATACTTAAGCGGGTGAAAATGTATTTCCCCATGTCTGATCCTTGATTTTATGTGATCTTGAGGTGCCTTTGTTCTTCATCCTTTCTTACAGAAGACCACAAGTAGCTTCATCTCCCCCGCAGGGACGTGAACGTATTAAAAGGTCACTGCTAGATCAAAATGAGTACACTTTTAAAAAAAAAATATTTCCCTCAGTTTCCAATCATGCCATACAAAAGCTGTAATAAAAAAACATGCACAGTTTACCTGCATGATTTTTGTTTATCATTTATCTTAGCGTACTGAAAACCGGAGTCATTCTTCTCGCATATAGTCTTGTTCTTGCTAGTTTTATACTCATTGAAGCAGCAATAGTGCCAAAGCTTGCAAGGAAATATTTAAACACTAATTAACTTCTTAATTCTGTGTGTGGGCAGGCCCCTTGTTTCCCCTGGAGCACAACTGATTTTCAAGATATTTATTCGGGATTTCAGGGTGTTTGCATATTGTGTATGGCTCCCTGTGTATGTGTTGGTATGTGTGTGGGATGCCTCTGGCCGTATTGCCTGCAGCTGAGCCTGCCTGACATTCCCCTTAGAACAGGCAAGTTTTCCAATATGAAAGTCTAAAAAAACCCAACCCTCTCTCCTATTTTATTCCAGTCGCTAAATAAAAGGCAGCAAATCGCGTGGCTATTCCACCAAGCCGTGTTACGGTGGCACAATAAATGCGTGTCACTCCTTCTGGCTGCAGGGTGCTGGGGGAGATCAGTTTTCAGCATCTGCCCAACAGAAGTTCAGACTGGAGCAGTCACCCTCTACGGAGGTTTTCCTTTTCTATTTTTCCAATAAACAGATCCGCACGGTGTTATTGCTAACGCTAATCTGATTTTCTCTGGGAGGTGGTTAAGCATGTGGCTAGAATTTGTATTAGCGGTTACTAAAATTGCTTGTGTTTCCATACTCCCTTCCCATTCAGCTTCCTCTTCACAAGTCACCTCCGCTGTGGCACGTAAGAAATGGCTGGAAGAACAATATTGACACTCTACATGAAACTGCATAGCAAATGTATCCAGGCTGTGTGTTTCTGCACGGTGCATGAGAAGCCTTCACAGAAAGAAAGTTCTTAAGGCAAAATTCATCCCTAAAAGTATTAAAATATACTGGCAGTAGGAAGAGATTTTAAAATGGTTTGTTTTGAACAACTGCCGAAACAGCTGTGACTCAATAGTCCAGTTTATAATGTAGCCTGTTCTACCCTAAAGCTGCCTGGACGGAGCAGGGGTGAGAGAAGCCTTGTGCACACCCGTTCGTAGCGGTTTCTTCTCATCATTAAAGACCAGGGCACTTCCAGAGGAATCATAGAATCGTTTGGGTTGGAAAAGACCCTTAAGATCATCGAGTCCAACCGTTAACCCAGCACTGCCAAGCCCACCACTAAACCATGTCCCTAAGCACCACATCTACCCATCTTTTAAATACCTCCAGGGATGGAGACTCAACCACTTCCCTGGGCAGCCTGTGCCCGTGCCTGACAGCCCTCTCAGTGAAGAAGTTTTCCCTAATATCCAACCTAAACCTCCCCTGGCGCAGCTTCAGGCCGTTCCCTCTCGTCCCATCGCTTGTTACTGGGGAGAAGAGACCGACCCCCACCTGGCTACAGCCTCCTTTCAGGGAGTTGTGGAGAGCGATAACGAAATCATGGAGAAGCCAGGGCCATTCATGCACAGTTCAGGTGGCATTGCTGTCACCGAACTTGAGGTGTGCTGGTTTTATTCCTTAGTACTTGGTGGAAACACCTAGGCACTTCAGGGTCAAGAAGGCTATGGGAGGCAGCTACGCTACAGGCAGCTGAAGTTGGGAGAGATGCGTCCCACCCTTTGGGACTAAACCTTGTTTCCAGCCCCAAGGAATGCCAAGGTAGCATTGAAGGACTTGTTGTTTCACGCCTGCCCGACGGGAGACTTGGAGGCACAGAAGAATAGATGAAATCAGCCCAGCTGGTGTTATCTTCTTCATATATTCCCCTCAGAGCAAGGGCAAGATGCTGCATGGACCCTCCCGTTCTTCTGCTGCTGCAACCTCCAACCCGCAGGCTCCTACAAAGCCTTCTGCTCCCCCAGATGTTTCAAAGTACAGACGTGCCCCTTTGCAGGGGAGAAACGACCCATCCGCGACTTTTAAATCAGGTTTCCCTTTGATTTGCTTCGTTCTGTGTGATTTGTCATAACACTTCAAAAAGAACTGCGTATGTAACAGATTTCCAACAACGACATGGGTAAAGCCGAGCATTAACCTTAAATGTTTTTCCTCCTTGTTACCTTGCACTTAACAGTGCATAGTTATACTCCCTGTGTGTTGAGAGAGCAGGAAATTACATAGTAAATGTTAGCAGAAGCTGACGTTTAGGCTTTTATTATCACTTGATAAACCCATGTAAATCCCATTAACGCTGACAGGAGTTATATGTGTATATCAGGGGAAAAAAGAAACCATTTGCTCTCGAGTGCATGTAACTAATTAAAAATTTAAGAGCATATAGTACATAATTATATTGGACTGTAGGTTAATGCTCCTGAATGAAAAATGCCAGATGAGCTGAAATGCTTATACAGAACAAGAGAAACTCTGGCTGCCTCTGTGCAGAGAGCCTGCCTGCCCTCCGTGAATAGTCCCGGTGTTCAGGCGCGCTCTGCGGTTGGGGGCTGACGGAAATGGGCACATCGCCCGCTGTGACCTTGGTCGGGATCTGCAGGGCCGAAAACAATGCAGGGAAAGACAAGAGGACAAGCCTTGGCACCTACAAGCCGGTTTCGCATCCTCTGCTGAACTTATTTCTGGCCGTATTTTACTTGCCAACGCAAGCAGCAGGCAATGTCTTAACCTCCACCTTTCTCACCGTACGACAGCCTGTCACAACCATCAGAGAAGCTCAGGTTTAAGGCAGGCTGCTCTCCTGGGAGGAGGCCGGTGCCACCGTACCCTAAATGCCCCTTGATACCCAACCTCCAGAGCGGTTTCAGAAATGTGTGCCTGCCTATGAGCAAGAAGCCACCAGCTACTGGTATGGTCCAGACAGGATGCTCATGGGGTTGCTAATCTGGAGTAGAAAACACAAATCCATACCTTCTGCTCCCTATAGAGTTATGTTTTATTTCTTAGAGCCATGTTAGAGTTAATATAACTGTAAGCAGCCAGTAATCTTCGTTAAAGCCACAGATAATTGAAACAACAGCGGCAATTACACAAAACAGTTTTCTGGCCCTGCCCAAACAAAGGCATGTGCAGCACGTGGATGGAGAACGGCTTCCATGCAGCTGAAAAAGAAGCCCCAGACCCTGGCACAAAGATGATAAGCACAGTCCCAAGGAAAAGGACCGTGAAAGAGACTTTTCATTATTTGTTTCTTCTCGAGGTTAAGGACAATAAACTTCCAAATTCTTTGTAAATAAAGAGCATGGGACCAAAGAAAGACCCAGCTCTGCTACAGATTTCACATCCACCTAGAAAAAACTCACAAGGAATGAAAACCTCATATTTAAGTTAATATATGTTCCTGACAATCATTACATTTTACGGCAAGATGAGATCGCTAGAACTAGGTCCACGGGCAGGTGCACAGCCCAACTTTTTAGCGCGACTGTCAGCTTATTCCCATTTCCTTATCATCCTTCTATGGTTTCAGAAAGCCCCAGCAACACAAAAACCCAACCTTTAAAGTTTCTGTCATGTGATTTACACTCTTAATGGCCACTGCTGTTTTGAATTTCACATCCATTCTCGAAGTGAAAGTTGAGCTGATCTTTTTTTTTATGATAAAAGAGCAGCCACTGAATTAATAGCAGGTCAGTATGACATATATTAGAGTGTGGTTTGGCATTTATGTTGAGAATCTCCTGTCTTCACCACCACCACCCACAAACGCCATAGCAACCACATTGCGAAGGGGCTAAAATGCATGCACAGTTTAACGTGCTGTTAAATGAATGCACTTCTTGTTTTACTATTGTGATGATGAATTCATTTCAGCTGCAGTCACTGATTAGTAGAAAGCGTAGTTCCCGCTGAAGAGAAAATAAACAAACAGCTCCGCTTTTGCCTTTTTGGAATTTAGCAGTTATGTAGAATTCAGCTGTGTGGGCAATTAACTAAAAGGACCTCAAATTATATGTTGCACTTGCACTTGCACATAAGCTTTTAGAAGTGCCATAAGAAAGTAGTCTTTACAGTGAATACAAGGTTCAACCAGAAGAAGCAACAATTTGTTGAGAACTTAATACAGAACAATGCTTGTTTATTCACCAGCGTTTGAATATTTAAGTAGTTCATGCAATTATTCTTAAGTATAATGGCCTGAGTTTCAGCAATGTTTTGTAAAGCTTGTGCAAGTCAATAATTTGCTGCAATTAAAAATATGCAGCTAGCATTGTGATTGCTTGCAAAATACAGGAACATTGTTTTTAACACATTCTTATAATGTGTTAAAAACATTTTAAAAGTGTGCTAAAGCATCCCGCTTGTTCTTCATCATGTACTTTCTTCACAGCTTGTGCCCCCATGACAAGCTACCTCCAACGGTGTGGGCTTTTTTCAAATACTGCCACAATCCCACTCCGTCACACCCACTTCCACCTTCCCCATACCCCTGTATATCACTTCCAGACATTAATTATCCCGTACTCCTTGTAGGGGTCATTAGTCAAATATTTCACTCAAAACACTGGCTTACATATTGTCCACAGACAGCTCTAAATCCAAGAACAAACTGTTTCTGTTATGTATTCACTGGTTATTTTTCCCCTCTTTGTGCTTCCAGCCACCTCCCAGTAGAGAGCTGAAGGAGAAAACCCCCACACACGAAAAGGGAGGGACTGCACTCGAGGCAGTGTCTGCAGCCAGATGGATCAGGCCGATGTTAGCCACCCCTTTCTGACCTTTCCTTAACTGTCGCGTTTGGCTACCGGCCTTTGAAGCGATGGGATAAGAAGCCTCCAAAAAGGGCAGGTGGGACGATGGAAATAAACGCTGCCGAGATATGGGCCCAGTAAGTAATTGTTGTTTTTAATGTCTTTCTCACGTACGGCGTTCCAAAGTGGTGCTGCTCTCCAGCCTTTCCATTTTCTCTTGCTTAAACTGGTCAATGCATAATCCTTCCTTCATCTGGGGGGAAAGGCACAGCAGTTTTCTTGCTTGAGCCTCCTATCTTTGTCTCTTGGTTTAGCTTCTCTCTTGAGAGATTTAGATGAGAGCTTTGAAAGTGCTCGTTCTGAGACAGGCTATGCCACCAGATTCAAATCTCTCAAACAATGCAACATTTCTTTGGCACCGGGATCAGAACAAGAGACAAAAACCACAGAATGAGAACAGAGCTGGAGGATCCTGGACCCAAATTCTTTGGCCACATTCGCACTCAAAATCTGGTGCGCAACAGGCTCCCAGTTCCTGGCTTGACTGGATAGGAGGACCTGTCAGAGCATGCTGAAGCTCTTGGTTGAACCAGGCATCTGGATTTCTCTTTGAGAGAAAGGTCGGTGTGTTCCCCACCCATGGTGGCAGGACACGGCCAAGGCGTGCACCTGGTACGGGAACTCGGACCAAGTCTGGTGGGATGGGACATTTCCGTTGGCTAGACTGAGGACAACTTCTGCTATTGGATTTCTCCCTGGAGGTTCTTGGATCAGTGTCCAGCCACCCCTTAGCTTTCTTTTGACTAGCAAAATAGACTAAGCTCCTTAAATCTCTCCCTGCAAGTCATCTTTCTCAGACTTGTGTACATTCTTGTGCCTCTCTCTTGAATTGTCTCCAGCTTTTCAACCTCCCGCTTGCTTTGTGGACACAAGAGCGGGGCACAGTGCCTTGGCAGCAGTTTCGGGAGAGGGGGAATACTCAGACAAGATAATCCTCCTCGGCTCCCTAGATTTCCTCTGCTTATACGTATACAGATTGGGTCAGTTCATGGACAGTTGATTACTCACTATGACTTGCAACCCTTTTTTGGTCATGGCTTTCCAGCGTAGAACCGCTGCAGCCCCCACCAGGCAAGTGTCTTCTTTCTCCGATCTTGAGACTTAACTTGGTTGTACTTGCTTACCTTCAGATTACCAATCACGCATTAGTATCAGTGACCTGTATTCCTTCTTTTTACCATTTTCCCAGCCTTTTTCGTCGGAAAAAAATGTTGATAATGATTTAAAGGCTTTTTTTCCTAAGTAAAAGTTGTTGATAAAATACAATAGTCCAGAGCCAAGAACCAGTCCCTATGGGATCCCTCCAAACACACACCCACTCAAAGAAAATTTCTCTGGTTATAATTATATTTGAGACCTGAAATTATCCAATTCTTAATTCATTTAATGTGTTTTACAGTGGTTTTGTATTGTTTTAGTTACTTCATCAACATGCTGTACTGTTACAAGGCACATTTCTTACAGAAGCCTAACATCAATTCCCTCACCAGCCAAACTTGTACTCTAATGCCAGCTTCCCCCAAGCTGCATTAAAAAATGGGGTAAAAGGGGCGATACCTGCCCCGCTACACAGCAGCGCAGCGCAGGGAGACCCATTACAGCGCTAAACTGCCTCGTTTGGGTGTCAGTAGCAAGGTGGGCACGCCGGTATGGCGCCATAGAAATTATCTTTGCCCCTGCTCTCCCCTGCAGCCTTGCTCTTGGCAAGGTGAAAAGCTGCTGCAGACGGTGCTGGTGTTTCAGGCTCTCTCTTCGGAAGCCGGTTATACGATCCACCGAGCGACGTCCTGGAGGAGAGCGTGTTTTCCCAGGACTAATGCCACCTCTTTGTAACCAGAGACTCTCTTGTTTATAATCCCATAAAGGATTTGTAAGCTGAAGGTGTTTAAAAAAAAAAAATCTGGCGCGTTGGAGGTAACCTCAGCCTTCCGTTCGGCTGTCAACAAAGCACAGCACCTCTCTGGCTCCTCAAGCACTTGGAGGGCAACACGGGCAGAACAGAGCGTTGATGCAGGAGGTCTATCATCTTCTCCCAGAGCGTTTGGTGTGATTTTTATCAGGGAATGAAGTTGATCAGACTGTCTTTCTTTTTTCCAGCTACGGCAGCATCTTACATGATACACTCCTAACGTATTTGCTGGAGACGAACGGAACAGTGTTTAGGTCACGGTACATCTCTTTAGTTACCTTTGAGTAGCATGGTCAGTACAAATTTAGTAATTTCCTTGATTGCAAACAGGGTAATTCAAAGAGTTGCCCTTTTCAAAGGCACCTTTTCGACTCAGAGGAGGGACCCGTGGAATATGCTAATCTTCTGTGGGAATGGAAATGCAGGTATTTGCAGTAGCCTTGGATCTCTTGACTTCTCCAAAAGGTAGACAACCCACAAATTATATATACACAGAGCATTAAACAATTGTAATCTGGATTTAGATTTGGGAATGAACAGGATGTTAATGAGATAATGTCTAGGCACGATACGGTCTCACTTCTTGGCATAAGAATGCGCAATAATGTCTTCTATACTGTCTATTTAAAAGGACAAACTCTAATGATACCTTTTCAGTATTTCATGCCTATTTATTTCTATACATTTATTAGGATTAGATTGTTTATAATTTCAATGTTTCTTAGTGTACATAAATTCCAATGTAATGATTATAAATAGCTTAAATATAAAGCTTAAAGGACAATGAGGAAACAGGAAACACTGGAGCAGAGGGAGGTTAACTCATCAAGGGCAATGCTGTTCCACTGGAAGCTTCGTCTGCTGCCTAAAACGGACTCGTTTGCTGTGAAGTCCAATAACGCTTTCAGGTTCAGTTTGATTGCCAAAGCGGGGATTATTCAGCAGCCACAGCCAGAACAAAAACCATTACAGGAACAAAATAGGAAGGCAAGATCTCTGCAGCCAGGCTTTAATTCATGCTAATATGCACGAGAATGCAATTAGGGGAGGCTCTGAATTGCAGGAATGCGTGCCTGACGACACGCAAATCTCATTTCAACAGGGGCAGCCACCCGACGCGAGGTGGTTAATAGATGATCCGAGTTCTTATCATGCAGCAAACTATTCGGGGTGGAGTTCATTAATATAAATAAAAGGAAAGGAACATCAGCTCTGAAAGGATGAGTGGGTGGGTCGGTTATGAGATGGAGCAAATCCTCTCCTGGCGATACTCTCGCGGCGACCACCTGTAGCTGCCTTTGCTGGTCGGAGAGTTCGGCCCTGCCGAGAGCAGGAAGCGCGAGGCAGAAATTCTGTCTGAGCTGCATTTTCTTCCCCCTTGATCTGCAGAGGGGATTGAAAAAAATTGTTGCTGCTGCTAATCGTTAATCACTCTGAAAACAAACCTGGCCTTGCAGAACGAACTGTGCAGTCAGAGCACTGGGGAAATTAAGGAGAGGAAGAAAGTATTCAGATGGTTTCTACATGCTCAGATGTCTCTAATTTGGGGTTTCCCATATTTCGCTTGTGTGATTATTTTGTAGTCTCATAAATTACACTGTTGAGAAGCCTTTCTTTTTGCACAATCTGCATTTTCCTTTGGACAATTACATCAAAATACTTCCAATTTACTATTTCCCGCTCACTTCTGACTGTAATGGTGTCCTTCTGCTGTCCTGTCGACCTGCTGCTTCAGCCTACTCCAGCTGAGAATGACTGAACCTGCATTGCGCTACCTATCACAGGAGAAAAATCCTGGTTGTAAAGCCTCCGTGCTCACCACCAGCACCGAAGCCTCTTGATCTTCACTGCGACAAGCAGGGAGCGCTGCAGAAAGCAGAAAGTCCCAGTATAAACTGGTGAATGCAAATTAAAGGATGCCCATTAGACGTTGAAGTTTCTCTCTGGACCTCTGGCTTTTTACACACTTTGCATCCTGTGATTCCTCTGTAAAAGCGTCACTTAATTGGAGCATGAGGTTCAATTTGCCGATTCCTATCGAGGCTCCTGAAGATGGATGGAAAAACACCCGGCTGGTCAGCTACGCTGGGAAATGTCCGCAATGCAGCTTGCATATGGCACGGTCCTGTTTCGGTCCCACATTTGCTGTTAGAGGGAAGGTGGCTGCACACTCTGGGCAGGTGGGTGGGGGTGTTGGTCAACAGCCACCTGAACATGAGCCAGCAGTGTGCCCAGGTGGCCAAGAGGGCCAATGGCATCCTGGCTTGTATCAGGAATGGTGTGGCCAGCAGGACCAGGGAGGTGATGGTGCCCCTGTACTGGGCACTGGTGAGGCCGCACCTCGAGTGCTGTGTTCAGTGTTGGGCCCCTCACTCCAAGAAGGACATCGAGGTGCTGGAGCGTGGCCAGAGAAGGGCAACGAAGCTGGTGAAGGGTCTGGAGCACAAGTCTTGTGAGGAGTGGCTGAGGGAGCTGGGGTTGTTTAGCCTGGAGAAGAGGAGGCTGAGGGGAGACCTTCTTGCTCTCTACAACTCCCTGAAAGGAGGCTGTAGCGAGGGGGGGGTCGGCCTCTTCTCCCAAGTAACAAGCGATAGGATGAGAGGAAACGGCCTCAAGCTGCGCCAGGGGAAGTTTAGGTTGGATATTAGGAAAAACTTCTTCACCAAAAGGGTGATCAGGCATTGGAAGAGGCTGCCCAGGGAAGTGGTGGAGTCCCCATCCCTGGAGGTATTTAAAAGCCGGGTAGATGTGGTGCTGAGGGACATGGTTTAGTGGTGGACTTGGCAGTGCTGGGTTAACGGTTGGACTTGGTGATCTTAAGGGTCTTTTCCAACCTTAATGATTCTACGATTCTAAGTCCTTCCAGACCCACCTTCAGGGCATGCTCCTTACCTCCACGCTCAGTTTTAGGCTCTTTCATGCTCCAAGGTTTTCAGAAGGTGTAAAAGCAAATCCCGGCAGCTGAATTTTCCTGACATATTCAGCTAAAACTCCTGAATCATCTTTTTTTAAGGTTTCTTTAGCTCTCATTTTTATACAGATGTGCATCTTTTTTAGTTTCTGCTTTGGGTCTTTGCACTGGTGTGGTGCTGCAGGACCGCTGGTTGCGAGAAAGGGGTGGCTGGCACGAGCGTGCGTGAAGGAAACGGAGAGGAAATAAAGGCGAACAATCACGTGGACCTTGCAAACATGTCGAAACACAATAAAACATCGATGGCTTCAACTTTGGCAGTGAGGGAGTAATGTTGTTTAAATGCAGACACTCAAAGACCGTCCAAATAATTTCCAGGGAGGAGAAAGATGATCCTATGGTCTGCTGTGCAGCTTGGACATGCCTTGAGTCTAGCAGCAAACCCTCCCTTGTGCGTAGGACTGCCTTGCCTTTGGTATCTGGCAGGTGAATCGCTCCCTACAGCGGGCCGTGTGTGGGATTTTCCCAGCCGAAACTTTGAAGTTGGCTGTTTTGCCCGTTCTGTGATGTGGTGATGTGTGTTTATAATTTGTGAAGCACCTCGGGGTGAAAGGCCTTCTGTAAATGCTGTTATTCATCAAGAAATAACCGGGCCCGTCCTTTAAATGTTAGCTGGCATCATTCCCAAACCCCACCGCCACATTCAACTGTTTATTATTTTTACTACAGCGGCGCCCAAGGATGAAATGAGAGTGGGGGTCCCTTGTGCTAAACGCTATGCGAATATAAATGTCATCTTCTCAATGACAAGAGGAAAAGGCTGTGGGAAGGGAAATGTTTTATACGCCGTGTCTGAAGTTCTTTCTTTCCCAGCTCAGCAAGGGTGATTGGAGGGCAGAAGGTCTCTACATTTTTCCTCAGACCTAACCTAAAAGCAGGCCCCTACAATGAGAACAGCCCCATGTGAGCATCTGGACTCCCCTTTCCACTGATGAGGGCAGTCATCCTGGGGGCAGTTCACCCGAGCTGGTTCAGACACCGAATTTAAGATGAGTTGAACCGCATCCTTCGTGAACCTGCTTCTCTCCACTGATTAAAAGAGCAAACCATCAAACGAATCCAGATGTAGACACTTAGAGGTGAGTTGAGTTTGGCCGCTGCAGGTTGGGATGAGAGGAGCACCCAGGGGAGAGACTGGGTGCTACTTGTGGGTGAACCCCGTTAGAATCATAGAATCGTTAAGGTTGGAAAAGACCCTTAAGATCATCGAGTCCAACCGTTAACCTGTCACTGCCAAGTCCACCACTAAACCATGTCCCGTTATATCATTCTGTGGAAATGGAAAGGCCCCTTTAGATGTGTTGCCTCGACCTTGGTGCCGAGCCACACACCGATCTCCAAGACCATCCCTTTTTCCTTTGCTTTACAGGAGAGAAAGCAATCAAAGAAGATATGAACCCTCCCAGCTAGAAGTCGTAGTGCAATGGTGGGAGTATGTATGGCCAACCAGCGGGACAAGTAGAAATACCGTAGTGAATTAGATGTTGTGTGTCTGACAAGAGACCAGTCAAAGCTGCAACAAACCTCCATTTATCCCCACAGGAATGTAGCGTGTCTTATAGGATGCCAAGGACAGTATTCATGTTAAAAACAAACAAAAAAAGGTCTTCTGTGTGAAATTAATACTGCGTGTTAGTGCCTCGCATAGGGATTTGGACTCTCTTGGGCTTTTTGGACCGCAGCTCTCTCAGCGTTATTTCCAGGGCAATTAGGATCCTCGGTAAAAGTGCACCTGCTTACAAGCCGTGACGGACCGTTATGGGTTTAATTCCGATGATTAGCTAAAATCCAGCTTCTGGAGCCAGCAGCGTGGGGCTGGAACTTGTGCACGAACAGAAGTGCCTGTGGCTTCCCTGCTTCCTGGCTCCTACTGACTCCGAGAGGCTCCGGCAGAGCCTCTCCTCCTTTTGGCATTTTAACGTCCAATTTTGGCAGGACTCCACCGTATCAGCGGTGTAGAAAAATACAGAATAAAACAAACGTAACAGAAGGAAATAATTTTGAACGGAACACAAGCCCTTCCCAGTGAAAACACTGGGACAGCTTGTTTACGGATCTCCCCTCCAGTCCCCTTACCTGTTCCTGCTGCCCCTTCACTGGGGTTTCACACGTGTGCAGGCCTCTTCGCTAAGCTGAGACCAGTTTCTTTTGAGCTGGGCCCAGGCTCTTAGCCGCTGGTTGGGAAAAATGGAGATATTTTTCCTGCTTGCATTGAGGTTCGCTTTGGGGAGTTAGTCGGTCTCCGCAGTCCAAACCCTCCTGGAACCATCTACTCTAGAATAACACCGCCTTGTGATGGTTGGAGCGCGTTCTGTGTCCCTGTCAGCGGCTGATTGTGCTGAGTTTCACGGCTTGATATGAAAGAATTTATTTTCTTTAGGTCTGGGCTAAATAATTGCAATGAGATTTTAACTCTTCCTGGGCTGGTTGAGGGTCTCTAAGATGTTTTGGTCTGCCAAGGGGGAACCGCTCCCCACCGGGGAGAGGAATCCCAGTACACGGTGCAGTGCTGGTTTGAACTGGTCCCATTTTCTTCTTGCTCTGGGTATGAAGAGTGTTTTTGGAGACTTTGAGGAAGTTTTATTATTTCAGGAACGGTTGCCTCCTACTCCTGGAGTAACTACTGCTACACCTCCTCCCTGGCCTGTTCACATATACCTGGACCAAAAAGCCGCCGTCGGTGAGGCGGTGGTCTGTACCACCACGTGTTCTTTCCGCCTGTAAATCCCTGGGCCTGCCAGCGCTCAGCTCTGCGAGCGAATACCGCTGCAGATGCGCTGCGCCAGGTGTAGCACCAGAGACAGACTCGCCCTGTTACCCATTAGCTTTGCAGCGCCAAAATTTGTCGCATCACTAAAAAGTGATGTTACTTTGTTTTCCCGTTACAGTGATTTGTTCTTTGGACTTTGTGCTGATATTAAAAACACCCAACAACCAAATGTAAACACACCCTCTGACTCAGTCATGGTGAACTTTTTAAAAGACACAACCTATAAACATCCTCTCCTGCTCAGGTCCAAACAAAGGCAAAGGGCCTTCCTCCGAGCGGGATGCTCTAAGGTTGACTTTGAACGCCTTCTGCAGATGCTATGGAGTCCCCTGCAGCTCTCTACCTTTATCCTATTTCTTCTATGAATTTTATTTATTATTCCCCCGATGACTGACGGACAATGCTTAATAGCGGTCCTCGATCACGCTGCCTGGCGTCGCAGGGCAGGGGCCGTTATTTGCCTACAAGCACCTACCAAAACGTGACGGGCAGATTTGTTTTATCCATCCAAGCACATCACGCACCCAAGCAAATTGTCCAATTTCCATCATCAGGGCTTGAAATTCGGTGGCTGTAGGCACACTTTCCTCCTTTCTTCATGTTTTTGAGGCATATGGGCAATGACGGGAATTGCAAATGGTTGTTAATTAAAAGAAATTTGATATAATTGCCAAAACGGAGTAAGAAGGGGCTGACTTACAGGACTTAAAACTTCTAGGACACATTAAAACTTCTGACTACAACCTGCATACAAGCAGTAGTTTGTGCCCAAGAGAAAAGGCTGGGTGGGAAGGAGACTGTGACCCGTTTAGCTATTAAATGCAGAGATATTAAAGCTCTAACTAACGAAGTTAGGGGGTGTAGCGAGGGGGGAGTGCTCCTCTGCCTGTAAAGGGGATTACAGACCATGCGTTCACATGAAGAGGTGAGTTACTCCTGGAGCTTTTATCTGTAATAAATGGAAAGAAATACTGGGTAATGGGAGATTTCAATCATAAAGATGTATGCTGGAAGTCTCATATAACCAGAAATAAATCTCTTTGAAGTTTCTCAGATGATGTGTGATCATTTTCTAGCCCAGAAGATATTACACCCAACAGGAGATAACAGTATTTCAGATTTCGTTCTGACAGATTGGGCTGTGCGTTGGAAGCTGACGGGATCTTAGGAACATATGGCTGGGACTCCGTTTCGATAGAGGCAGAGGATGGACCGATGCGGTAATGAATATATTGGGTAGTTCAAAAGGGATAATTTCCCAGTACCGAAGCAGAATATGAAAGAATGAAAGTTGGGCTTTCTGTAAGAGGATTTTACCAGCTGACCAACCACCTCGATTTCACAGTGATGCGAGAGGGCAATTTTGATTAAAAACCCAGCCCGCTAAAAAGAGAGAATGTCACACAGTACGAGATAAATGCCTTAATAAGCTGATTGGGACAAATAAAATCTACCTTAAAGCGGACAGACGTAAAAAGTGAGCCATGACGGCAGCCACGCTGCCAGGGCATGCCGGAGGGCAGCGCGGGGGTGAGCTTTGGCCTTTGGTGGCTGAAACGCCGCATCCAGTTTGCGTGTTCAGATTTAGAAACTGTTGAAGAGTGAGCTGAGCTGGTGGTGGTGGGAGGGGGAAGCTAGGGACAGCCTGAGGCCCACCGAAAATGCTTCAGAGCCAGATTTAGGAGCTCCGTCTGTTTAGTTTATCCAAAAGAAGACCGAGGGATGACTTGGTATCTGTGCTTATGTACTTCGTGGGGGAAGCACCAGCTAACTGGAGGCTCTTTAATCTTGGGCAGAAAGGCATGAGAGCAGCCAGTGGTGGGAGGTTAAAGCTGGACACATTGAAATGAGAAATAAGAGTTTCATTAAACGCGGGGGCACGATAACCAGCCAGCGATGGACTCTCCATCTCTTGGTAGCTTTGGATTAACGTGCAGCACCGTTCTGCACAGCGTGGTGAATTAAAGAGTAGGTTCCTGGGCTGAAAACAGGGCTGGAGGAGGAGACTGTGCTGTGTGCTCTCGGGAAGCGAGCCGGTGGTTCTCCCCGCCTCGAAAAAACCTCTGAATCTGCGAGAAGCTGGTAAGGACACTGGTGATATTTTATGATGCAAAGTCTATTCAGTGTTCCGTGCAGCTTTCTGGAATGACGCAGCGTTGTCTTTCACAGGCGGCAGGCTCGACAGGGTGCCGGGAGAGACTGGTTCCAGCAAGATACACTTGGGGAACGTTATTCAAAGGCTCTCTGCTTTCGTACTGAGCCTCATGATCTATCAAAACGCAGCTTGGAGCCAGCAGATGGGAATTTTGGGTCCTGGAGTCCTGTCATGCTACTAGGAAATGAGAAAAGATGTAATGAGGATGTCGGGCAGAGAGAGCATTGCTTTGGCTCCTGTTGTTTCCTGATTGCTGTTTTCTAGATAGATGGGGACCACACGGTGTCTGGCCCTGGCAGCCGTGTGGTCCTTGCGTTCCTGCTCCGCCTGGAGGGCACAGAAACGGCCTGGCAGGAAGGGAAAAAATGGCCAATTCTGCCAAAAAGCCCCCGGGACACCTGAGGGCAAAGGGGAGCACGTTGAGATCGACCCCAACATATGGCATGAAGCAGGAGCAAATGTCTTGTTCTCCGTGGGGACGTAAGTTGAAGAAACTGCTTGCCGAATGAGTGACAGGGGAGGAAAACAGGAGGAGAAGGCTAGGAGACTGGGAAAAAAGAAGTTCAAAATCAGAAATACTGTGAAATGGCAAAACATTGTGGAAAAGGCTGGAGGTTTTAGGCGAAGCTGACTTTAACTATGCCACTACATCCCCCTCAGGGGACCCGTATCCTCGTCTCGGCTCTGCTGAACGGCAACAGGCAAGTCACTACCTTCCCGTGTCTCCACTGCCCTGGCTGCAAAACAACCTTTTACAGAGCACGTTGGCATCTGCTGTGGAGAACGGCTTTTCAAGCGCTTGCTGTTACGATTATATTATTATTCCAAAGCGGGAGAAAGTAGTTTCTTTCCCTTTGCACCAATAATTGAACTTATCCAAGAATGACACATTGATGGGCTTTGGAAAGGGAGCGGGAGTGATGTCTAAACTGGCCTGAAATTCAGCCGACAGCTTGTAGCATCTCTGGGAAGCCTTCTGAGTACTTATTACTGTGTCTCCTGTCTTCGAAATCATGAAGGAAATCAAAGAGAGAAATCTGTGAAGTTTTTGCAAGTGGTCAGATGAATTTATTTCTTAGTTCTAAGGTAATCAAAGTTTTCTTATCTTTTTTCCCCAAAACTGCAGCCCTTTTCTTGATCTCACATACAATATGGGATAATCTGTCTCTTATTACAGTGCTTTCCTGGGGAAAGACGGGATAAAAAGACATTTAGGATCTATCTAGCATTTCAGAATGACCATTTCCAAGTGGGTCGATAGGTCTATTTCCATAGAAAACTGGAAGAAAGAGCCTTGATCTTGCTGAAACTCATCTATCAGCATAGCTTTATTTCTACAGGTGTAGAAATCAGCCCTGCAGTGAGACCTCGTGTGCTCACAAACCCCTCGCGCTCATCGTGCAGAAGGGCCCCTGCAGTGAGGGGTAGGGAAATATTTCTTACAAGCCATTCTGCAGCTGCCCCGGATTCGAAAGAGAGAAGAGCCCCAAAAGACTGAAAACACCCCGAAGTGCAGCATGGAAATAGCTCGCACAAAAGGCTTGGCTGGGGCTGTGTGAATTAGTTCATTTGAACTGCCAAACATACCCAAACTCACTTATTCTGGCCTAACACCGCCTGTTAGGTTTCTAACGCGGGAAGGGCATGGGTGTTCTTTGTCTGTAGTAAGTATTATGAAAGTCAAAAGAAAAAGGGAAAGAAAAACCCCTTCAGCTCCCCACAGCTAATCAGGTATTCACCTTGAACGAGTACTAATGAGACCAGCACCACATCAAAGGGGAAGCTGGCTCCAGCCGAGAAGGTTATTAAAAAATTTAACAGTACCAGACGGCCCCCAACCAGCATAAGTGACTACATTTTACATTCTGTTTTGTGAAAAGAAATGAAGCCCTGTGCTTGCCCTCTCAGCTGCCACCTGCTTCGGGGCTATCGCAATCGAAACGAGGCATTGGGGAAGCCATCCTTGCAGGCAAGGATGGTTTTTTTTCTCAATGACTCAGTATTTCTCTTCCACTCTTCGAGCAGTCAAGCAACCAGTACGTACTAACGCGGGCCAAAACCACCAGGTGCCGACTTGCTTTTTGACGTAACGGCAATAGCTACCTCCTTTCTGTCATCAGAGTAAAAACATGTTACATATTCTGAATTAGGGAAGAACCAAAACATCCCACTTGCAAACACAGTGGAAGAAAAATAAACATGGTTTTGTGGTAGCGATGCACTGGGAATGGGATACGTACGGTTTGGCCTCCAGCTGTATGCAAGTGTAAGAGGAGAGGAGGGAGTCCCAAGCTGGGATGGAGCCACTCCTGCACTTGTAGGTGGCTTCTGCTGCCACAAAATGGATATTTCTATCCAATAGCGCTGCAGGTGAGGAGCCCAACCTGCCTCTTTGCCAGGGGCAAGGACGTGGGCATCTCCATATCCCCCCCAGCCTGAACTGCAGGATGATGCTCCAGAGATGCTCTTTTTAATGACAAGCGCACTGAGATTTCTTGGTGTATCAGCGTGAAGGAGTCTTTACTACTACCGTCACTGGGGGATTTTCCACTAGACTTCGATAGCACAGAAGCATACCTGCAGCTTGTGCACATGGAGACTGCGGTAAAAATTCGTCTCGTGTTAAAGTCTTCTTAAAATCCTTAATTTTTCTACCATTTTGGACTTCTGTTATCTGACATGACTCCCTTTGAGTGCAAGCTGAAAGCATCCAGGGTTTTATCTTCAAACAATGGCATAGCCACCCGCACCTAAAGGGCGGCCTGATGTAGGGCCATTCCTTTAGCCAAAAACTCCTCTGTAGGTCATCAACATCCAGATTTCAGAGTAAGCTGATGCCAAATGAATCCACAAGAATCTGCTCCAATGCACATCTGAACCACGTGATCTTACAAAATGACAGAATTGACGTGGCCAAATATCTCTCGACTCCTAAACAAATCCTCTTATGTTCCTGTTTTAAAGGGACAAATCGGTTGTAAAAGAATATTCACAGGGAAGTGAAAACACTGTGTATTTTATCTCAACAAACCCAACAAGTCAAAAGCAAAAAGCCAAATTAATTAATAAGCTGCCACCGGGGAAGATGCGTGTTGCCACGAGTTCAAAATGACAATTTTACCAATAACAGATCTTAGATGTAGAAACGTCCTTGTCAAACCTTCAAGCAAGGCTGCGCCGCAGATAAGCTGCTAACAGCGTTTGGGTGTCAACAGCCAGACGCTGCGTGGGGCGAGCGTGAGGGCAGTTCTTCTTGCAGGGGCTGGAGACATGCAAAGAGGGGGTAAAAAGAACATGGTAAGAAAAAGAAAGTGGGAGCTTTACTGTAAATGTGGGGACAAAGAGAAATGCCTTGCAATGCTCTTTGCAAAGAGAAATGCCTTTGGTTCTTGCCGAACTCCCACCACGTAGGATTCCAGGGACCGAAATGATAGTCCTGAAAGTGTAAGTAAGTTTGTGAATTCACACCTTTTCTACTAGATGTTTCTGCCATTAGTGCCTTAAAGTGCTGGTGTAGACGCAACAGCGGCTGTGTAAAAGTGCATCTTCTGGCTCGGTGTGCCTGGTCCTGTGCTAGGTCTGGTGGCTTTACTGAGCAAAAGCGTGTTTCACCCTGCAAGCAACTATTGGCAGGCTCTCGGCTCAGCCACGAGGCTGGCCGTTTGCAGAGTATCGACTTCAGGGGTTTTGCTGCTGGTGATGATGTGAGAAGCACAAGGAACAGCTGGATCCCTCAGTTTTCAGGCTGCGTTTACATCGCTCGCAGGGAAGAGAAATATCTTTTGATTTGGAAGTGTTTGAACATTCAAAACGTTCAAGGCCAGGTTGGACGGGGCTTTGAGCAACCTGGTCCTGTGAACCCCAACCCCGGTGGCAGGGGGGTTGGACTGGATGATCTTTAAAGGTCCCTTCCAACCCAAACCGTTCTATGATTTAGCGCTCAGAGCAAATTAGATCTGCGAGTCAGAGTCCCACCACGTCATTGTACAGTAAGGCCTGTGCTGGAATTAAAAGAAAGGAGCCTCTATAATTAATTCAAACTTAACACCCAAGGGAAAGAGTCTCTCTTGTCTTCGCGAATGCATATCACTGCTGAAAGCGTAGGCAAAGCACGCAGGACGGGAAGCTGCGGTCAGAGCGAATCAGCCTGGGGTGGCGAGGTTTGCAGAAGGGAAACTTCGCACGGACGAGTTACGCAGCAGCAGGAGATGTCTCTGCTTGTGGCGGCTGGTTTGGGGTTTTGCTCACTACTATTTTATGAAAACGTCTGTGCCTGTGAAATGGAGACAGAAAGGCTCCAGAGCAGCTAAGGAGGCAGCAGGAAAGCACCAAGCGCCGCCTCGGGGATGGACAAGACAATGTTTCCAACAAAAAAAGGCGCTGAGTGGCAGGGAGGGAATAAAAACAGAGAGAGCAAAGATAGTCCCTGCCATTTGTGTCATGCCTTGCCAGGGAAAACAGGAGTTTAACTATACAAATACACCGGCTTGTGCCAATTTTACCTGGCTCTGTCATCAATCTCTTCTCCATCCTGAGTTTTGAATAACCACGCGTTTTGTGTGAACTGAGCATTAGCGCAGTTCAATCTCCCCACGGTGTTGAGGTTTACATGGTTCACTGGTTTTCCTGAGTCTGGCCGTGGTGCAGATACGTTGATGCCCTGACTAGGTAAAAAACAGGCCAACGTCCTTCAAAGCATTTAATGTATTTATCCACTCAGTATCCAGCGAGGTGGACAAATGGGTTTCCCGTGTTACAGAGGGGCATGGAGTCCAAAGGAAAAAAAAAAGGTGTTATTAAGTGGTACAGAGCTGCACGCAAAGTAGATATTTGTGTATTTCTGTATGTGTGTGTTTTCCTAAATGGATGGAGTGGGCTTAGAAAATGTTGTTAAAAAAACCACAGCCAGGAAGTCTAAAATTGTGATTTTAAAATGACTGCAGCTGACAAAATTACCCTGTTAAGTAGAGGAGTCAGATTAGAGCGATGGAGGGAGCCCCTCAGCCCAGGACTGGCATGGGCCTTGGTGGAGACAGCCACTCTGCAGCACAAGGGGCCGAACCCCAAAGGTCTAAGAGCACCGTGAACCCCCTCTTGCAGGAGACCTTGTATTTCCTTCACCTCCTGAGCTTGGCAAAACAGCTCCCACAGGCTGTGGGGAGCCTCACCCAGGAAAGCGGGATCGGCGAAACCCGTCTTACTGACCTTACCGGAGGTTAACGAAGGAGCCCTGACCTCGAGCATCCTTTCTCCAGCTGTGTGACCCTTCTTTGTTTGAGACCTTTATTGTTCAAGTCCTGGAGAAGAATAGGCTGTCGCTGGGAGCAGATCGCAAGGAGAAAATTGCCACACAGGCGAAAACTGTCCTCATGCCCTGTTTCCAATAGAACCGCATTTTTTTGACTGCCTGGTTTCAATAAAAAATCCAGAAAGAAAGAATTGAAGGGGGCATTGCTTTTCATGGAGTGCCAGCAAATAATTGCAAAAAGTTGCTTGTTTTTAAAGAACTGCATGACTAGGGACAACGCAGGGTGCTCGGGGCTGCACAGACATGCCAGATTCTGCACCAATTCTGCTTTTTACTCTTCTCCTTGAAAACATCTGTCCTGGGCATTTATCTTCATCTTCTAAAGCTTCTCCTGGTGCTAGCTATAGCAAGGACACAGCAAGCGGAAGCATGGGCTGCAGCTCGGATGCTTGACAGGAGTGTTCAGTCACAGCGGCGTTTCTTTATGAAGATATCGATCCTGGCACTTGGCAGACTGCACGCAGGCGTTGGGGCTGGTGCCGTTTCCTTTTGGCCACTGCAAGGTGATGGCGTGGTCGGGGCGTAATTGCACCAGCAACTCTACGTCTTCCACTTCAGATTTCACTGAGGTTGGGGGTGCTCTGTCACTTCTAATAGCCTCAAAATAACCCCAAGACAAAATATTGCCAGAACATATAGAAAGTCTTGTAGAATTTATGACTGTAAAAACACCAAGCATACAGATCTATGCTATATATAAATCACGTTGGGGTTTCTTTTTTCATCATTTACTCTTTTCTCATCATTTACTCTTTTCTCCAGCGAGTGCTGTTTGCTTTGTGTTTAACTGCTCTATTTGTACAAAGTTAAAGCACTTCTGGGTTTTGCACTCACCATCACTAAAACAGCGAGTCCCTCAAATGTTTCTGGTTTGCACCCTGTGGTAGCTCCTGCCAAGCTCCCTTTGCACGTCTCTTCAGGCCACAGAAAGCATCACATCTGCTGGCATCCGGAGTGTGTTCGTCATGGGGTCAAGGAGCTTAGACTCCATGATGTAAGAGTTTTTTTGCATTTCTAACGCCACTCTTATTTGGAGCTTTTAGCCCAGGCTTTACAAGCTATTGACAACGTGCTGACACCAGAAGCATTGGTGGGGAGATGTTTTCCCTCCGTTGGGGAGGCAGGAGGCTTTTCTGGTAGCTGCAAAATCCCTGCAGGCTCCCTTTGAGGCTCAGCCCGTCCCACAGACATAGGCAGTGGTGGGACAAGCCAGGATGCTGTACCCCACATCCCACAGTATGTCCTGCAAGGTGCTCTTCCTCCGTATAAACATATGAGAAGACTTCGGAGGAAATTCCCATTAAATCTCTCTGTTTCATCCTAGAGCAGCTCTTCTTTTGTTCTGTTCTGCCAGTTTGCTACTGAGGCATGGATGTGGAGTGACCATCAGGGCGGTCTTCTGCATTATAAGCACAGGACAATACAGTTCGTGGTCTGTGGGATCAGTTGGGAGGCTCCTGAGGGCAATGACAGGAGAGGCTATAAATACTACAGGCATTTACCCCAGTCTGGGGCCAGATGGGGTAATGCAACCCCCCAGTGCGGCTCTTGTCCCTCTGAGTTCAAAAAGCTTTGCAAAAAGCCCTGGAAAAACTTTGCAGAAGCAGAAGGACAGACAGCAGAGGGATTGCTGCTGGGGCCCCTGCAAAACCACTGTTGCCACTTGGTGGGTAACTGCAACAAAACATACCAAAGTCAGTTGTTTTAAGAAATCTATAGCCATAGGTGCCGCTCGGTCTTTTAACTCCCTTGGCTCGTGGTTTTCCACCCTCCACAGCCCATCTTGAACGACTGTATAAAACACACCCCCTCTTCAGTGTGTTGAACAGCACCGGGGGAGCGGGAGGAAGACTCCTGCTGCGTACCCTGGACCACAGATAAATAGAGATGACAATAATAGTGATAAATAGCGATAACAATAGTGATAAACAGCAAAGAAACAGGGCCATGGGTAGGTGGTAACAGGCAGCAGAAGATAGCTCTGTGCTTGGCCTTTCTCCGTCCAGGACACGGAGCAACGTGGAGAGCCTCAGGGGCAGTGTTGCTTCAGACGCCGGTAACAACGCGCAGCCTCGGGATGCTTTTAACCTCTCCGGTCATGAAGAGGGGGGCAGAGTGTGGGAGCTCGGGCGAAATATTCAGGATGGCAAATTGCTGAACTTCTTAGAGGCAATTGTAAGCCTTAGGGATGGTGAGGCTCTTAGAGGAAGAGAAGAAGACGCATGGGGGGGTCATCCTGCTGGGCTCCCAGAGATTCTGACTTTAGGGAATGGCGTGGGAAGGTGTCCTGCCATAATGGGAGAAATAAGACAGCTCTGCCTTGAAATGTCTGGGCAAAGATTAAATGCTACTTGCTGGAAAAAAAAATGCTGTGATATTGTGCCAACAGGCCACATAGCTGTTCATGTTAAGATTAATTCTTCCCGCTGTAAGCGGCACCGGGCCCTGCGCCTGCCAATTAGCAAGTTTGGGGAATGCATCTCGCGCTGCCTCTCCTCTCCTGCAGCAATGCAGGCGCTTGCTGTGCCGCTGCCTCTGGTTGGGCTGGAGCATGTTCTTCTCTTCAAGAGGCCGAGAACCCATCGCTCCAATTTTTTTAACATGATTTTATTAGTTCAAAGCAAGCAATGCTTGTTTTAATTAATGACTATGTTTCTCTTTTCTTGCTTCTTGGCTTATTGCCTGGTACTGCGTTTTCATGCCTCGAGAATAAAATGCTTCATTCAAAACAGAATCTTCTTTGTCCCTGTGTGTGGCCGCTGCTTGGAGAGGTGCGGGAGCTGGGGAGGCGGCATCGGTTTCGATTTTGGGGGTGGAGGAGGAGGGAGGGGGAAATGGCCAGGATGACAGAACAACTGCAAAGAAAAGGCAAGCGTTGTAGCACTCATCGCACTTAACTCTTCCAATTTTCCGAGAGCCATGGTAAATCCTTTTTATGCAAATCCTCACCTTAGCAGCTTTCAAATATTCTTAGAGCTGCTGGTGTGAATAGAAGTGGAAATTGGCAGGTACATAATCCTAGCCAAATGCTGCGTACCTGCGGAGCTTGCTGCAAAATTTTTGAGTAACGATGTGGCACATTTCACTTGTGTTGCTGACCGCTACCCCCCAGCATCAGCTGGTTTTCACAGTTCTGCCTTAGCTTTTCAGCCCTCCTCGATATTGGGCTAAATTCCAAATAAAGCAGGGGAATCAGCTGGCAATTCATTTGATGTGTTACATTTTTTTTCTCCACACTTAATTGAGCATTCCACTTCGAATAATCCTCAGCATTAGATTAAATCTCTACTGATCTCATTTTAATGAGCTCACCACTGTGACCAACAGCCCCTTCTCCCGTAGTAGATGGAGATGTGGCCATCTGAACATGCGGCAGAAATCCTTTTGTACTGACACCTTCTCCTCCATACGACCGTCCTTGGCACCCCATTACCCCTGAGTCTGCGGACCCAAAGCCAGCAGATATGTCCTGTTCTTTGCACCGTGCCTTTGTGAGATTGCTATTGCAGTGAATTTCTGTTTAAACCACCGCCGATAATTTCCTGCTTAGAGATTTCATTTCTGAGCGGGCAATGTCCACGTTCATCAGTACGAAGGCAGGTAGCCCAAGGCTGTATGTGAGCCCCCTCCTGTGCCGCGGGGAAAGCAGGTGTGCTTGAGTGCTTGCAGCTCCCGACTGCCTGCTTGAGGGGATATATTACAAATTCAGGTCTGGGGCAAATCAATTTTGTGAGCTACAGAATTGATTCCACTCTTGCATTTCACCTTCAGACACCTGCATTTAAATTTCCACTTGAGATTAAAATACAAAATGAAAGAAATCTCCCTTTCCTTCCTTATGAGGAAAAAAAAGTGATTAATGAGAGTTTAAATCCTAATGACAAACAAGTCCTAATGACTCAGCACTTCTGACATCAAATAATTTGCTGCACTGTAGCATTTTGTAGACTTCATGGACCAAAGGATCTTTAGGGTCAGCTAATCGCACCTTCCACCTAACAAAGGTCACGGGCATTTTCTCGGTGATTTTTGCATACAGCCTAACAGTTTCTATGTGACCTGAACAGTTTAACTCTTTCTGAAAGACCTTGATGTAAAGACAGCAGCAGGGGGGTGTCCTTGCACAGGCGGGGAGCAGTGTAGCCTATGGAAGAGACAATTCGTTTAATTGAAATCTCATTCCCACATGGTTAAAAGCTTGTATCTTCAAAAGATGTCATATACTAAGTAATATTTTAAAGCTGTATGCCTAGTTTGCTGGTGTGTAGTTTTGTGACAAGTGGCATTGCTTAAACACAGTTGAGATGCAGCCGCCGAGGCAGGGATGTTGGCTTACTTTTAGCATGGAGTTTGCAAATGTGAATTTGCAGGCACTGCCCATCATAATTTGCAAGTTTGGTTATTGCTTGCTTGCTTTTTTTCCTCTTTCTTACCTACGAGAGACAATATGTCTTGCATCAGCAGATTATGATTAATAGTCATGATGCATAATGACATTAATTAGCAATAGCTATTGCTAATGATTAATAACAGCAGCTAAGTGAAGCCTTGGCTGCCATGATTTATTTCAGTACTTTTATTGAGCTGTGCATCTGGCAATATTGTGATGCTCTAACGTCTTCAGGAAGGAATGTCTGCGTGGGCAAGCGAAGAGCTGAGAAACGCTTTGAGTGAAGCAGGTGTGTGGACTTGTCCCTCCTTATTGCTGCATACGATGATCCACTGGGAAATTTGGTTGCTTCCGTGGGATGGAAGACGGGAGCTCATCATGCCATGTGCCACGCAGCTTCAGCACAGGTTCCCCTTTGACCATAAGCCCCAAAAGAGCTTGGGGAGAATGCTGTAATTACCCACGTTGGAATGAGACGTGGGATTCCCTCTTGTGAGGTGTCACAAGGTTCATAACACATAGAAATGCTGTCTGGAGTGTAGGAGCTTTCGTCCTGGTGCTTAATCTCCGGGTGCCCTCCTGGAGAGGAATTGCTCTTTCCTTCCACAGGACATTGAGGCCCCACCGCAGAAATGGTGAACTGAAGCCATGTTTAGATTACCAGCGAAGTCCTGCCTCAGAGGCCAAAATGTAAGTTGCGTTGCATAGGTTTTATATAGCTCCTTCACAAGGAAACGTTGTTTTAATGTCTGTAACATGTTTTGACACTGGATGGGAGACGAGCCAGAAGCACGAAGCAATGATCTCCAACGTTGCTGGGAAGGACCTGAAACTAATTCCAGCTCTGAACATCCCTGCACTTTGGTAAAACTCACCTCAAATTGGAAATGAGACTCTGCAATACGGGCGCATAATTGTTGTTCATTACCCAGCTGAAAGGAACGGAAAGGGCCCTCTTTAGCACGGCCTTAGTGCTGGTTCCACCTTCTGGGAGAACTGAACTTGCATTTAAAGTACAATTATTTCTTTTTCCTCCTGCTTCCTATTAATTATATGCAATTTACTCTGAAAAGATCTGTTACTGTGCTAATCTTAGCAATCACCATACTGCAGCAAAAACATTGCACAACACTCTACGTCTGCAAATGCTTCCAGAGATGAAATTTCAAATTAAAAAGCAGCACCAAAAATATCCTGGACTACTTTTACAATTTCCCTCTGTGGAACAAAGGTTTCTAAGAGAAACATTTTCCTTTCCCTATTTATAGTCACTTCTCCTACCGCTGCAGTTGTTCTTGTGGTCTATTCTTTCTAATTTAAGTTGCAGGCAGCGTGAGGCAGTACCCAGTTATCTGATTTGTCTTGAATGAGCCAAGCAAACGAGTGATGCCGGCTGTGTAATAATAGTCAACTTGTTCTGGGCAGGGACTTACAGTCTGGTTTATACAGAAATGTCCAACTAGCTTGAAGGAAGCGTTGGGCAACAGAAAGCTGAGGGGTTGGAAACCTTTCAGTTAAGAGCTACTGGTTGGAGTGCAGCTCCAGGTAATTGTGATGGAAGGATAGTCTCTGAGTGTTGGGAGATCCCGTAGTGTTTTTTCATGGTACAGATGAGAAAATGAGTATATAAAAAGATGTGAAAAGGTGAAACCCACAGAGAGCACCACTGCTGAAGTTTGACTGACATGAGTCAGAAGTCGCTCCTGCACCACAGGCTGTCTTTCTCTGCAGGCTTTGCTGAAGCTCACAGGCAACGTTGTGAGAAGGAACCCTGACCTCCTGTGGCTCCATCATAGTTTTTTCTGGGTGACTGGGCGGCAGCAGTCAGGTAACAGCCACCAACAGCCATAAAGGGCCAAGATCACCCTCTCCACTGACATCCAAGGAGCAAAAGCCTCAGAGTGTCCTACACTGGGCCCAGTAACCGGCAAATCAGTTCAACCAACTATTTTAGAACAAGGTGCTGTCTTTTTAGTGATCTTTGTCAAGTGCTTTGAAGACCATTACAAGAAACATCCATTTTTATTGCTTTCACAGTTGGTGATAGTCTGTGACCTGAAAGATCCAAAGGATTGAGCCAGCAAATTCTTCTTGGTTAAAGAAATGATCCTGGTACAGTTGCAGTCCAGCCAACCCTGCCTAAGCAGCTACCACATCTTGAAAACTCCTGGGCATGGGATTCATTTGACTAGATGTGGATCTACAGTGTAGGTCCTGAGAACTCACTCAGGTCACCTTTGCAGTCAGTAGGGTACAAGGCACCAGTCAGTTGAACACAGCGTGTAATTAATCTCCTGAAGAAGACGCCTGCATTTGTTCTGGGTGAATGACACCCTACACTTAATGCCGATGATTAGACCTCTTCTAACCATGACGAGTACCCAGACCATTAGTTCAGATGTAGACTTCTTGGGTGACATTTAGTTGCCTTAACAGAGGTGACAAGAGCGATGCTGGCTGCCACTGCAGAATGTGCACGTCTCCTGTATGTTCAGTGTCACACCTGCCAGCCCTGTATAGAGGTCTCGGGTGACACAGCATATCCCACGTGGCACTAGGTATCTAGTACCTAGATAGGCGATTGCATCCCAACCCTGCGTTTTGTGGACTGCTGAAGTGAGGTGAGATGAATCGTATCCTAAGTGTCATTGTCTGATCTGAGAAGTCTTTTTCAAAATTCCTCTGAATGTCCCTAACTGAAGACCAGAGAGGGCACTTAGGGTGACAAACCAGCTAAGGAAGGGTTTAGTGAATACTGCACTCCTCCCCACAGTGCTGAGCCCCAGAAGAAGGCTTTGAAAGCCGGGCTGACAGAAGGGGCCCATTTCGCAGCCCATGGGCTGCACAGAGGGCAGATGTTCTGGCGCAGCCATGTGCTTGGTGTTTCAAGTTGGTTCATTCCATCCAGCTCCCTGGTCAGTGTTTGTGGTGTCATGTTGTCTGTACAAAATGCCTTGTTCTCCCCATGGACCGCAGAAGGACTTCAGCATCCCTCGCTGGGCTTTTGAATCCATGGTGGGACCGATTTTGCTGAAGGTTTTGTGAGTCTTTGCTCTGACACATAAAAATATGTTGTTTAGTGCCTGGAACGTGGCTACAACTACAGAGTGAGAGTTTGTGGGGCTGCACATTCTCTGATCTGAGCTTGATGATAAATGAGTACATTAGACTTCACACTGAATTTCCATACAATGATGCAGCTGGTTGACTCGCAAAAGTAATTTGAAACCGACTTCCAAATTTATTCCCTTTTGCTTTTGGTGCAGTCTGGTGTACCATTTTTCAGTGGTAGCGCTGAGCTAAGTAGACTCAACAAGGGTTAAGAGGGCTTTAAGAAAAAAAGGGAGTCATATTTGGTCAGGTTATTGCTATCCCAGATCGATCCCTGCAGGATTTATTGGGCAGCCCATGGAAATTTGTACTGGCACAACTGAGCGGGCGGCACGAGGAGATGCTGGGGTTGCTCAAACTGGCATAGTAGCTAGGAAAAGCATTTGCCAGCCTATGGCACAAAGGGAAAGTACTCCTTTAAAGTGAAAGCCAGTGGAGTGACTTATCTACTCACTGACTTATCTACTACTGACTTATCCACCCAGCACACTACCCCCAGTGCAGTAAAAAAAGACAAAAGATAGTAGAAGGCCAGGGTTTTTTTAAGTTTTGTTGAAAAGAACTTGATACACAGAGATCTTGTTCATGGAAATGTGTTCAAGACTTTTCAGTAGATAGTATGGCCAGCTGTTAAGAAACTCCTCAACGTAATTCATGTGCACAGAGCCAGAAAATGAAAGCTAGAAATGAAAATGGGGCAAAGCAAGACAAAACTAAATACCTTAATGATCAGTAAAGCTTCAGTATCAGAAAGAATATCGTAGCTTTAAAGTGAGTGACTAATAAAATAACAATTTTTGATCTGAATGTCCAAACAATGCCTACAGATTCTGTATGTGTAGTTTGTTAGATTCTCACCCTAAGATGACTATGTGAGCCTAATTTTTAGAAAGAGCATAAGACTTGACTTCTCAGAACTGAGCCCTTTCACGCCATCTGAAATAGGTGATCCCCCATCACTGGGGACTTCTGGAAACTTAGGACTTCACGGCCGTGACTCTCAAGTGAACTAAAGTAGCCTGGCAGCTCCTCTTCCACTGAGCAAAGTGCTGAGCCCCACTAGCTGCCTTTAAAACCGCAGCCTGTGTTTCTTATTACCACTATATATGGAGTCTCGCCCTAGTTTAAGTGTAATACATTGAGCTTATTATCCTCATTTTCCAGCATGGCAGAACTGAACACAATTACAAAGCCTCTTAGAGGTGATTTGACTACGCAGACACTCTACAGCCTGCTGATTTTTCAGCCACGTTTAGCGCCTGTTGGAAAACAGAAATCCTTCTAGGCTGATATTGGAGCCATCTGGTGATGTCTTTTTCAGTCCAGTAAACACTTCTGGGTTCAGTTTAGAGGATGTCAGTATATAACAGCTTATTTAAGAGCCAAAATGGATGAACATAGACTGGGTGACTATGAAAAACACATACACCTTGGGAATGCTGTATGAACGCAGAGATGCAAGTGTGAAGCAATGATTATTCCTAATGGTAGACAGGAGAAACCTGAATAGTTTCTCTTCGAGCATGCGTTAGGGGGTTTAATGGAATTTCAGTGTCATCTCTGGAAACGATAGCAAGCCTCCTATTTTGTGGGATGACTTGAATGTAAAAGTGTATCTGCATTGAGTGGTCTCCTGCTGTACCGCTTGGAGCAGAATAACACCATTGATCCAGCAGGCTGCGGAGGGAGATGCAGAATTTAAAGGATGCATGATGTTGTATGTACGATTAGGCTGCGTTGCTCCGCTGGAGGTGTTCTTCATCACCACGCAAAGCCCCTGGTTCAGCACCATGTCCGATGGAAACAGGTCACCCAACGCACCTTCTTCCCACACCCTGGCTTTTCTTTAGACCTTTCCCATCCGTGATGGGACCAGCCTAACTCCACAGGACTAGCGACCTCTCATGAGCTTGTACCCGTGGCTGGCTTTGCCGTTGGCAGCTCCTGAACTTTCTGTTTCAGGCCAAGCTAATTTACGTGAACAATACGAGTCAGTGTGGGCAGCGATTTAGAAATAACCCTCTTCTGCCAGTGTTTCTAAAGAACAGAAAGGTCTTTTTCTTATTGGTTTTTCTCTTAATTGAAGTGCCTCTCCATAACTTGTATTGACACCACGTCTAACTCTGGCAGTTGTAGGAGCCCGTTCACTAATCGATGTGATACATGCTCACATATCCAGCTGCTCACATCCCTCCCTGTCCCTCCAGGTCAGTTTTTCAGGCAGCAGATGTGTCCCTGTCACCCCCTACTTCTGCACACTAATCGGTATGCTTGCTTTCTGCATCAACGCCTGCAGCAGCGCAAGGCCACGCTGAGAGAGGGGAAAGCGCTGCAGCCCCTTTTCCTTCAGGTTCCTCCCTAACAACGGCCCTTTCCCCACGTGTCTCCATGGGGTGAATCAGTAGGAAAAACTTCCAGAAAACTTGAAAACAGCATTGGCCAGGTATTCCCCCGGTCCCTTCACTGCCAGACATTGGAGGCTCTCCCGCCTCCCTGTCTAGCAAACCACTATGTTGTCCCCATGACTAAGCCACATGCTGGTACTTGTTGCAATCAGGAGCTTCACCTGGTGCCCTTCCATTTCTCTTTTATCGACGGTGGCCCTCATGCTGTCAAGCGTTAACTAGATTGCAAGTTCCCCAAGTCTGCAGCCCTGCCTGTCAGTCTGTGCTGCGAGGCATTCGCGTACTTTCAGGTGATGTTAAGCCATAACTAATACTTATAAAATTAACAGCTAGAGGACAAGGTTTCGAGATGGTTCTCAGACATTTCATATTATGAGCCATATTTTATGGCAGAAATTAATTCTCACGGTCATTCATGACTCCATGTTTCTTCCCCTTACAGCCCTTTGCTTCTTCCCTGGCATCCACTGTTGTTCTCTGCATGGTGTGGTGGTATTAGGAGGCTGAGAATGAGATTTTATCACATTTTTGATCCTAATTAATGGGTAGCTGTTGCTGGAGAGGATGGTCAGGCTCACCAGGCCGCACATTTCCACTACGTCCGTTGTGCTGATCCTGCTGCATGCTGGCGCTGGGAACTACACCAGCAAAAAACCTTCTGTGGCATAAAAACTGGAAGGCTCCGTGCTGGTTTAGCTCCAGTGTGGGTCAGGGACGTAGTGGTGTGGTGAAATGGAAGTTGCAGGATGCATGCTGGGGTCAGGGACAGCATCAGGGAGCCGGACATCCTTCTTGGCAGTGGTTAAAGGTAGGTTCGCTCTACTGTATAATCAAATCACAGTTACCCAGACCCCTGTGGAGCTGTGTATCCTGTAACGGCTGCCCTCCAGTACCAGTGTGAGAAGTGATGTACTGAAATTTGTTCAACAAATGCAATCTCTTTTCTTCTTCAGGAGCTAGCAGAGCAGGTTATTATCACATTTATTTTGTATTATTTCTCACATAATTTTTTTTCAGTAAGTCACGGCTTATTGATTATCCATTAGCAGCTCACGGCAGATGGGTAAAACTGAACTGTAGTGTCAGTTTTGATAGGACACATGAATCACAAGTCAAGTTTATCTTCTCCGGCTGGAGAAGTTAATCCAGAACTAGCTCTCCTTTGCGGATATTCACAAATGACCTCCACATGCATTTCCATAGCAGGCAGCTGCTCCCTCGGCATTTCCTTCAAATTTGTGTTTATAGGAACATTCCTCACTGTGAACTAAGCAAAAGGCAAAAAGTAGCAAACATAAGCTGGAAGCAAACGGAGATGGAGTGATTGCAGTTCAGGTACTCTTCATCGTGTACAGCTGTACAAGGTTTGCAAGGAGCGTCATAGAGCTCAGTATATTCCACATTTTCCTAGAGCAAACCCTGTGTAACTGAGATGAATCACAGCTTGACGATACAGGGATGTAAGTGGCAGCTCCAGGATTTTCCATCCATCCCCTGCTATTGTTGCTTGTTTTCATCCGGCCGCTCGTTTTCATCTCTGCATTGCTCCCATAGATGTGCAGCCATCCCTGCAGCTGGACAGAAGATGGGATCTTAAGACAACACTGTGAGTTTTCCATAGGAGAACTTCCTTTGCTGCCTCTGGCTTTCAGGGTAGATTTCCATGCATGAATGAACAAGGACAGCTCTTTGCAACTGCAAAGAGGAGAGACTGTTCTGCATATTGGAATTTATCTCAATAGATATCCGGAAGAACAGAGCAGGCTGGGCACAGGAGATCAACGTAGCAGCTATATTTAAAATTCTCCTTTCTTCTTTGCTGTCAATATGCTGGTGCATACAATGCATGCTTTGTACAGGTCCAGCATAAACTGAGTAACACAGGAGTAGAAAAGTCTAAAATTGGAAACGAAATTAATCCAATATTCTCCTAAGTAGGACAGTCATGATTTACAAGGCAGTTCGTTCATTTATCAACCTCCTTATCAAAACTACCTAGGTTTTTACCTACTGGAAAGTTCTGCTAGGACATTTTGGAGGAATTTGTCCTGCATAGACAGCTTTTTCTGGAACAAATGGGCAAGGCACCAATTTCTCTTAGGTATCACTTCATAACTGGTACCTTTATACTAACTTTGGGACGATTGCTAGAGAAGAGTGCCTAGAAGAGACAAAAGACTTTGCATTGCTCCTGTTTCTCTGGAGGTAGAGTACAAATAAGTTAGCAAAAGGAGATTGTTTTCAATGAGGGTGCAATTTTGCTGACAACTCACATTTCAGATTCCATGACCATTTATTGTGGCATTTTCATGGCAGCTATTCTGTGCCTGTACTGGTATTTTAGACTGTGGTCCATGTTATTTTAATGGCTTTTCCATTTATTACAAAAAAATGCATGGAAATGACTGATTTTATTCTCATCATCATTCACCTACAGTCAAAGTTGTAGGTGGATCTTGGTCTTCTGAATTCATACGGCTTGGGGTTTTGTTTAAGATTTTCCTAAGTAAAAGTCCTTTATTTCCCCTTCATGATAACTTCTTGATGTATTGGGAAGGGGTTGAATCAAAACATGGCAGAGGCTTGTGTTCAAAACTTCCTACAGGATATGGATACTCCTTACTGAAGTTAGTAGGAATGAGGTTTCCAAAGTCCTGGTAAATGAGATGGGATTTAGACTATCTCTGCCCTTCATAAGGCAATGAGATAAGCAGCAGAGTAAAACATGGAATCATAGAATCGTTCGGGTTGATTTACAATCATAAAGT
The DNA here is from genome assembly GCF_965183815.1 of Platalea leucorodia. Taxonomy (NCBI): domain Eukaryota; kingdom Metazoa; phylum Chordata; class Aves; order Pelecaniformes; family Threskiornithidae; genus Platalea; species Platalea leucorodia. Next base: position 4,740,967 of record NC_138823.1, on the reverse strand, counting down.
GAATCCTGAGGTCTGACAGCCTACAGACCCCATCTTCCTTCACAGTGGGTGATCTCAGGAACCTTCTGAACAAAACCAGGGGCTTCTTGATTTGGTAATCTGAGAGCATCCCAGGGCTGCTGGGATGAGAGGCAGGAGGCACGGTAGGCAAGCATGCCATGCTTCACTTGGTGCAGGCAAGTGGAAGCTCTTCTCCATGGCAGGGGACAGTGTGGTTCACGTTCAAAGTACTGGGAAGCCATAATATAGACCCCTGAGGTCATCTCTATAAGGACACACCAGGTTACACAACCTTATGCATCACACCCAGCACGTACGTGCCTTCAGGTGTCGCGCTTGTGCTCACCTGCGTTACTCAGTCTGACGAAGGTTTGCTTCCTGCACCTCTGTGTTCCTGCCAGCAGCACTCTGTGAGGTGAGTCACTCTGCCGTGGGACAGTTGGTTCCTACCCGTGTCTGCTAAAACCTTTACACCTCTTCAAGTTTCCAAGAGAGGTCAGCTTTGTGTCGCGAGCCCAGTGCAATATGTGGGAATGGGCTTTGTGAAAAGAGTCAAAGCAATGCATTCCCTGGGGTAGCTCAGGGCTCGGGAAAGATCTCTGCACTCAATGCAAGTCTCAAAAGTGCTGGTGTTTCACTTCGTTCAAAAGTTGTTAAAACCTAGAACGGGATGAAATGTACTCCTCATGAGAGGGAAGCATGCTTGTTTACCTTTCGGTGGTTTATTTTTGAGGAAATGACCACAAGGCCCTTCTTGAGCTGTTTAGCAGCTGCTCTTTTCCCATCATTTATTTTCCTTTCAATATTTTCCAAAATTTAAAGAAGAAGTCATAACCCCATCACCCCAAGAAGAAGAGCAGTATGAGACTGGTTAGATGATTTAGCCAGTCCTCTGCTTTCCCAGGCAATCAGTGCAGATAAATTGATTGATGAATCTGCACCCTCAAAACCAAAAATCATCATTGAAATGATCGGGAAATAATTCACGTTGGCGTATTCGATGAAGCCAGATTGTCGCCTGCATGAACTTCCCTCTTAAAAGGGAGGGCGAGGTTTGGCTGTCTGGAAGCTGTAAACGTGTTCCTGATTCACCGCACAGAATCATTTCAGCACACACTCAATAACCGCGTTCCCTTGGGGACTGACTGCAACTGGCGTCTGGCAGCAACTAACTTGTCTGGTGCTTCCTCCCCTCGTTTGGCAGGACTCCCACCCCCAGGTTTTAGGGGACGCGGTGAGAAAGAGGCATTTCCTACCCCTTGGAGATGCAGCCGAAGGGAGGCGAGTGCTCGTCTTGCAGTTCTGACAACGTGGAGAGGACTGACCACAGCAGGGAATTTTGCTTGTAACATTTTGGGGTAGGCAGAGGAATCCTGACATGGGGAAACGATGCTGCTCTCTCAGGGTCCTCCACTCACTTGTATATCTGACCAAAACCAAAAATAAACACTAAGAGGAAATTCTGGAAAAAATATCCCAACTCCCGCTCTTCTGGCACCTGAAAGTTGCAGTCTGGAAAATACAGATCCAGTGGGAGCGCCTTTGTCCCAGCCTTTCAGATTACCATCAGGTCTCAGCTCTTCCAGCAGCATAAGAAGCTAAGCACAGATTGGTATTGTATTGCTGCTTTGTAGAAACTAGTGAAAAAAATGGAATTAGTGGACACATGGGTAAATGTGATGTGCCGTGGAAGAGTCAGCATGGCTTTTATAAAGGGAAGTCCTGCCATATGGTCCCACTGGAGTTCTCTGAAGGTGTCAACAAGCCTTTGGATAAAGGATATCCTGTTGATATAACCAGCTTTTATTTCCTGAGAGCTGCAGACAGCATCTCTCACCAAAGGCTTTTAAGGAAAGTCAAGGCGTAAATGGGAAGGTCCCTGGATGAATAAAAAAGGAATGAATAAAAAGCCTAGGAAACAGAGAGTGGGAGGTTATGGTCAGGTCTTGTGGCAGGGGCTGATCAGCGGTGGTGTCCCCTGGAGAAACATGCTGTTTGCTCGGCAAACACGTACATGAGCTGGAAAGGAGTAAACAGTGAAGTGACATGGTTTAGTCATGATACAAAACTACTCTGGGTATTAAAGATGGGGATAGGCTGTGAAGAATTGCAGAATCTCAGTGAATGGCCAGTGAAATGATGCACAAAGGGAAAAGCATCCCTCAGCTCACATGTGGCCCTGAGCTGGCCGTTACTGGCCAGGAGTGAAAACATGGGGCTATAATAGATAGTTCCATGAAAATGTCAGCTAAGCATTTAGTAGCAGTCAATAAAGCAAATCAAATGTTAGGAATCGCCAGGAAAGGGATGGAGAACAAAACAGAGAACATTGTTATGCAACTGTATAAATCTATGGCTCTTCTAGCTTGAATCCCGTGTGCAGCTCTGGTCCTCGCACTTAAAAAGAAAACAACAGAGCTAAAAAGATTCAGATGAGAATAACAAGGATAATAGGAGTACGGAACTACTCAATATAAGGAAGAACTATTTAGTTCACCTCTTCAATCTAAGAGATGACCAGGATAAATCTATAACATCACGAACATCACGGAAAAGGTGAAGAGATTGATTTTTCACTGCATTTTCCAATAAGAGAATAAGGAAGCAGCAATTTTAAGTAGGAGAGGACAAGCTCAAAGCAGACGGAAGGAAGTGACTCTTCATGCCTGCAGTTAAACTTTGGAACTTCCTGCCACAGTGTGTTGTGGGAACTAAGAGCTGATGTGGCTTCAAAAGCATCCCTTCAAGCAGCCTCTTCAAGGAAGAGAAAGAGATTGAGGGTTATTAATATACCGAGCCCACCTTTTCAGGAAGTCCCTGAACTGCAAATGGTTGCAAACTGGGAGTCTGCTTTGTCCAATTCTTACCCTCTTCCTGAAGCATCTACTTTGGCTGATGACAGAGGAGGATTCTTAGAGACAGCAGAGACTGGTCCTCGGGCTGCACTAAATCAGGGACTGAGCTCACGCACTGATCATCAACACCTTCACAGTGGTTAGGGCATTGCACATTTTTCTCAGCGTTGCTGTGCACTTAAGACCTCAAGGATCTGGCCTAGGAAGCAGACAAAGCAATGATCTCAGGCATTCGGGTGCTTTTTTCTTTTTATCTTTTTTCCTAGAGCCTGTGCTTGCCTTGCTGTCCTTCAGCCTGTTATCTCCAAATTTTCGTTTCTTCTCTTACAGGAACACCATTTGCAGTCATTAGCAGTTTGAGGATTTTGCTACTACCCACTGCATAAAAAAAGGTAGAATGACCACAAAAGACGTGAATTCTTAGTATATTATTTCAAGTGCTATATTTAACTAAATTACCCCCTCTTTTGGAATTGTTTGTTATTCCTTTGGTGATAGAACAGCATCCTGTTTGCCTGCACACGCTGCAGCTGCAGAGTTTAGTGAAATCCTCATGGGTTTCTTGAAATAGCTTTATAACTGAAACCTCCCAAACACTGCGCTGTACTGCTAATTTATTTAATCAGATCCTAGTATGAACCAAGACTGTTCCTATCACACTGTTGTTGTTCTTCAGAACGCATGACCACAGTGCTTGCTTAGTGCAAGTGCATAAAAATATCCCTGAATTATGCAACTTTATCTTTACCAAACTATGTGACTCAGATTGGGTAAATTCCAGAAGGTATGTTTGCTTCCATAACCTTAACTCAATTATGCCGCACATCCTATGTGAATAATCCATTGTCAACCACAGGAAATGTGGATCTCGTTGAACTACCACAACCTGATTACAGACAATGATCCATAAACTGGTAGTTCTGAGTAATATTAATCACTTTCCTGAACATTTGAATTTAGATATATGGCTAGGTAATTAATTCAGCACTGATAAATTTGGAGAGTTTGTAAGTGTTGTGCTACTGTTATGGCAAACAGCTACATGTTCTAGTAATATTCCTTGCTTTCTACATTCTACAAGTATTTCTGCACCTCACAGGGAGAGACTGGGAGCTAGGATTGCTTCTTGCTTTTCAAAGAGGTGATCTTCACATTGAGGTTTTATTTTGTAAACGCCAAACAGGACTGGGTCCAACCTAAAGCAGGCGTATGGATTAAGGATTCTGGTGTTAATTGTACCTAATAATAATTGGGTAGCTTTGGAAAATACTCAGAATCTGAACATCTGCTGCTACATAACAGCAGAAAGCAGAGTTGAAAAACTGGCTGGTAAAAAATCCAGATGACCTAGCTCCCAACTAAGTCCTGGGAGATGAGAAACAGATTGGACAAACTACCAGTGCTAGAGGTTTCACAGTCTTCCTAGGCATCTATCCACTGCCCTTTCCTCTATAGAACAGGTTTCCGTCATCTCTAACTTAACTCTTCTGTTTCAGTTTAAACTTGTTACACCTGACCCAGCCCCAGGGGATGTGCAGGGCAGTTCACATTCTCCCTTTCCGCAGCTACCTTGCCCACTCTCATGTAAGATTCTCTGAGGAACTCTGGGCACGAGAACCTGCCTTTCTTATAAAAAGAGAAATAAGGATGAAGATGTTGGCTGCAATAGATCGATTGTCCAGCATGTTACACAGATATGGAGAGCGGCAGCTTGTTGCTCTTTGGTTAGTGGGGTAAGCCTAAAATTAAAAGCACAGGTATGGCAGATCTTCAATCCAGACTACGCTCCTCATCCAAGATGATGTTTCTCAAAGGTATCTGGACACTGGAATCTTCTTCATGCAGAGGCTCCAAATTGCATCAAGAATAAAATTAATAAAATAGCAACATTATCTGTCTGCAGTCCAAAGAAATTGAAGAGGGGCATTATAATTTTGAAAGTTACCAAAGAAGAGCTCGCTCCGTACTGACACCATCACGGCAAGTCAACGTGCTGGGGTAAATGACAGTGTATTTCATCTAGGAGAGCAGAAGGGCTTCTTAGCAAGGGAGCTAATCACGGTGCCTTCTGCATGACAGACGATCTCACATATGGAATCCATTTGGCCACAAGCAAAACCACCCATCGAGCCGATTACAATGATCAACTCTGCGGCTCTGCGCAACTCCAGCCACTCTGCCAGGACAGATGGGTTTACACCTAGTACTTAAATCTTCATTACCTCCATCCAGCAGATTAAAGAAAAAAGAAGTGCGAATTGTGGAGATACAAGACTCTAAAGCATGCAAGAGCTGACAATATAGGAGATGCTTAGGATTGTTGGGTACATCTGTTGCATGAACATACTAAGCAGCAGTGGGAGAAAAAGGAGTCACTTCCCAGATTATTAACTTTATTTCAGACCTTATTGTTTCAGTGTACAAAGATGCAGTCCCCAGCACTGATCTATGTATAAGCACAGGAAGCCCCTGTGTCAGCATAAAGCTCTGGACCCGCACGAAGACAAACAAGAGCACAAACACTCAGAAAGTGCCATCTTAAGGGACCAGTCTTGGACTGTAAAACAGAAATAACATTGTGACACTTCATCAGAAGAGATCCCGGCTAAGATGTGGGCAAGAACCTTGGAGATCCTTGAAATACTGTAACAGGGGAAGAAGACACTGGCAAATAAAATGCAGAAGGGCTCTGATCATAGAATCATAGAATCGTTAAGGTTGGAAAAGACCCTTAAGATCATCGAGTCCAACCGTTAACCTATCACTGCCAAGTCCACCACTAAACCATAGCCCTGAGCACCACATCTACCTGTCTTTTAAATACCTTCAGGGATGGGGACTCAACCACTTCCCTGGGCAGCCTCTTCCAATGCCTGACAGCCCTTTAGATGAAGGGTTGTCCATATAGACTGGAGAGTCAACTTTCTCCTTTGCCAGGTGGGAGCAGGGGTTATGGATAAGGAGTTGTACTGCTGAGCCACAGCTTTTCTAGAAATTCTGTGTTGGAGGACATTTCCCATGTGGCAGGCTCAAATCCTGCATCTCTTTCAGAGTATGGGGGAGCTGCCCCTGTTCCTTCTGGCACCCTTTTGAGCCTCCTTGCAGTGCTTAAAGGTGCTACTTGGGGAACAACAGTGGAAACCAGAAAGGCTGAGAAAGGTGTTAGGCTTCTGCCTGGAGCTGCATTGCACTGTATATACAATTAGGGCACTGTATATACAATTAGGGCACCGTACCCAGTGGAGATGGGCTTCCCTGTGTTTTCAAATATAAATCTCTTAACCTTATTGCTCGTCCACCTCCATTTTTCTTTCTTAGCATAATTGCAGGATTGGGTGTGCGGTCCATGATCTAGGGAAGAGGGGCACAGTCCTGGGTCTGCAGGCCTCCTGGCATTGAACAGTTTTCAGGTCAGAGAGAAGAAGTGGACCACTGAAAAACATCACCTTCATTGAGTGGCATTTTGGTGCGTCTGAAACAAGGGAGTTGGGACTCAGTCTGGCAACCTGCAACTCGGTGGCAGCTGATGCGTGCAGTAAGTACATCCTCAGTGCTCACTTGTCTTGTTCCTGCTTCATCTTGTCCTGTCCCTTGTTTTTCTCGGTGACGTTGCGTTTAACTTTGTGCTTTTTGTACAGCTAATACTTGGTTTTTTTTCCCCATTTTGATGGTTATCACCACTGACACCAGAGTTGCAGAGCAAGAAACCCCAGTGAGTGCTGACTGTTCAGGATTAGGTGGCACCTACAAGTGACTGGCAGAGACAAGGGTCAGGCCAAACACATCTGCTCAACAATTCACCCCACACACAAGTGCTGCCCTTGCCTCCAACTGAACTTCTAATGAACTGCAAATTGCAAACAAGGTTACCAGCAGCTTATCACTTTCTTAAAGTGCTGAGGATAAAGAAAGGTTACAAGGAGTTGCTAAAAAATACAGGAAGAGGCAGGACAAATGTTCCATTAAAACAAATTAAGCGCAAGGAGAGACTGGTGGTTTCTAGGGTTATACTAAAGGGTTTTGATGAACAGCATCTCCCAAAGGATGGTATCAATTATCTATTCCTAGCCTGGGCAAACTGGTTGCTGTGTCAGCATCAATGCACAGTTTTTCTGATGTCATCCTAATCCACATTAGAACAGTCATCTCTTCCTTCTCTCCTTCTCCACCCCATTCCTCCCCTCCTCTCACCAGCATAAAACTTTATTTACTCTGTTTTTCTTCCTCATCTTTAATATTTCTCTCTTTTCTGACCCTCCCCTCCCATAGCCTCTGTGTACTCTCACTGCTTGCAACCATCTTCCTCCTGTCCTTCTCTTTTGGTTGTACTGTCCCTGGAACCCTTGCTTTATCACGGCCAAGATCACAGCTTTCCGAGATAATTTTCCAACTCTTTGAGCCTTTAACACTGCATCACTTCAGGGAAATCTGCCATTTGTTGAAAAGGGAGAGGGCAGCAGAGTGAAATTTAAGGGCTGTGCTATATAGGATGTCAAAGGCAATGGTCACATCTGGCTCTATTTCTGGTATCTTTCTCCCTCCACCTTCTCAGAGGTCTTGTCCTCTTCATCTGGTGGTTTTTCTCTTACAGGATACTCCCTGCTGGTACTCCCATCTTGTATCAGAAAGAAAAACGTTCAACTTTTTCTCCACCTGCTGCCTTTAACCCCATCCCACTTCCTTTCTACTCCTTCCTCTTTTGAACAATTCCTTCATTTGATATTCTTCTCCCCTCACCGATCCATGCTACTGCTTATCTGTACCTGCCCAGCTTCCCTCCATCACCCTTCTTCTTTAATTTCAATTGCTTGCCTTTGTTTATTTCTCCACAACCTTCCCACTTGGTTCTCAATGAATTTGTTAATCTAAACGGGAATTGGGCACCCAACTGGCTTTTAGGCCCAGACTTTTCAGGGATACCAAAACCAGGACAGCCGCAATCTATTTTTTTCTTTTTCTGACTATTTGCAGAATAGATGTTCAGTTCACTATTTCCTCATATTGATTTCCTCAGCAGCTGTTCACAGGGTTTATTCTGTGAATTGATTCAACATTAGGGCTGTGTTATTTCCACCTAGTCGGAGAAGTAATGTGATGCTGTTTCCATTCCCTGCATATTCAAGGGCATGAAGGATCAGGCACGAATATTTGTCTGCAAATGAAACTCTTCTTAGCCATTCATTCTGAATGTGAAACGTGCTCCCTATCAATGCTTTTACCTGAAAAGAACTTTATAATTTGCAGAGTTACAAACTTAGACATTAAATATAAACACTATCTTTTCCACTGTTATATCTAACATTGATTAAAATCGGAAAGAAATATTCAGAAGCAGTTATTTCTCATACCGTTCCCTTAACTGTAATTGCTTCTTTCTCTATCCAGACAATAAATCCACAGCAGAGCTGATGACAGTTTCATGATTTCTAGTCCACAGACACTTCCTCCCATGTATGTAAAAGAATTAATAGAAATGGAGGAAATTCTGTGGCTTTCTTCCCTAAATCAGGTAGATGTGGGTTCCTGTTTGAACCTGTTTTAATCTTGAGTTGTTTACCTCATACATAGTAATCTTAAATATGTTCCTGACATATGGACTGGTTACTAAGGAAACAACTGGGAAACCCATTTTGGGTTGGGTAGCTTGAGAAAACAAAAATCTAAACCAAAGGTTGTGTTTAGTCCTAATGGCTACTTAGCCTGAATGCATTTACCAGAAACATACCTGTGGAAACCTTGCCCACAGCCAATCTCCAAATCCACTTTGACTCTGGGTTCTCAAGCTGGTATGCCATCGGTGTGATCTGACAGCAAGTGTGGAGGACAGTTAAGCTTCTAGCTCTGGTGAATTCCTCTACCTCTGTTTCCTCCATGGGTCTCTTTAGTTAGATATATGGTCTGCAGCTTCTCCTAAGTTGAACATCCCATAATCTTGAATAGTATCTTCCTGCCGGTGAATCAAGATGGTCTTATTAACCTCATTCTATTAATACAGAAGTTAAAGGGCTGATAAGTGACTTGCCCCTGGTCATAGCTATCACGTACATCACAGAACAGGGCCATCAATTAAAGCAATGCAGAAAAAGCTTGTGGAGATTCTTAAGTGGAAGGCACTCGAGAGAGAACAGTAATTATCATAATTAATTATGGCAGTCATTAACTACTTGCTTCTTTTAAGAAACAAGCAAGCACATATCAGTTATGGTTTGGTCCCAGTCATGATGTTCTGGCATGTGCTCATCAGCTATCATAGCTATTGAGTGCTCTGCAGTGAAGACACTCTCACTCAGTTGCTGAGCAGCTCCCATGCTGGCACGATCCACACCTACAAAATAAACCCCTGGGGAGCGCTAGCGACCAGGGCGGGCAAACAGAGTGTGGCGTGGCAGGGCACTGTAACTCTGCCGGCTCGACCAGGGAGCAATGGTCTCCACCCGGCAGAAGGCCATGGCCTCCCTAAGCTCTGCACCCACCACGACTGACGCAGCTGCCCAGACAGAGCTCCGGTGGGAACACGCTGCCGCCCAGGTGCCAGGCTGCAGGCTGTGCCCTGCTCCTATGCCAGTACGGGACTCGCCAGAGGTGAGTAGGCTGAGGAGCATCAGGGAGAGCAAGAGAGAGAGAGAGACTACTGGAACCGCACCCTGCCTCCCCGGGACAGACCTGTCAGGCAGACAGGACCCATGATACGGAGGACTCCCTATCCTCTCTCTGCCTGGCTGAACACAGTGACTCAAGGGATGGGGGCAATGGCGACAAGTTCCTGCCTGGCGCAGCAGGCGCGTGTCCTCCGTGACTGCTCCACCTTCCCAGGTGCCCGTGCATAATAGGTACGAGGCTTTGCAAGTGGAACTGAACAATAACGAGGATGATGGTTCATCTAGGTTGGAGGTGTCGCCGAGGTTAAGTCGGCCTACGCCCTGCATCAAAACCACTTCCATAAGGAAAAAAAAGATGGGTCATTGCCATAGGAGACTCCCTTCTGCGGGGAACAGAAGGCCCAATGTGCAGACTGGACCCACTTCTTGCCATCACAGAAACATGGTGGGATGACTCGCACAACAGGAGTGCTGCAATGGATGGCTATAAGCTCTTCAGAAGGGATAGGCAAGGAAGGAGAGGCAGTGGGGTAGCCCTGTATGCTAGGGAGTGTTTTGACTGTCTAGAACTTGATGATGGTGATGAAAGTGTCGAGTGTTTATGGGTAAAGATCAGAGGGAAAGGCCAACAAGGCAGATATCATGGTGGGAGTCTGTTGTAGACCGCCCAACCAGGATGAAGAGGCAGATGATGAAATATTCTGTAAGCAGCTGGGAAAAGTCTCACAATCACTAGCCCTTGTTCTCATGAGAGACTTCAACTTACCAGATGTCTGCGGGAAATACAATATAGCAGAGGGGAAGCAGTCTAGGAGGTTCCTGGAATGTGGGGAAGAGAACCTCCTGACACAGCTGGTGAGGGAGCCAACTAGGGAAGGCGTCCCACTGAACCTGTTGTTTGCGAACAGAGAAGGACTTGTGGGTGATGTGGTGGTCAGAGGCTGTCTTGGGCATAGTGATCATGAAATGATAGGGTTTTCTATTCTTGGAGAAGTAAGGAGCAGGGTCAGCAGAACTGCTACCTTGGGCAGCCTTTGGCCTGTTCAGGAGCCTGGTTGACAGAGTCCCTTGGGAGGCAGTCCTGAAGGGCAAAGGAGTCCAGGAAGGCTGGACATTCTTCAAGAAGGAAAACTTAAACGTGCAGGAGCAGGCTGTCTCCGTATGCCAAAAGACAAGATGGCAGGGGAGAAGACTGTCCTGACTGAACAGAGAGCTTTGGCTGGAACTCAGAGAAAAAAAGAGTTTATGACCTTTGGAAGAAGGGGCAGGCAACTCAGGAGGACTGCAAAGATGTTGTGAGGCTATGTGGGGAGAAAATTAGAAGGGCCAAAGACCAAATAGAACTTAATATGGCTACTGCTATAAAAGGCAATAAAAGTATTTCTATAAATACATTAGCAACAAAAGGAGGGCTAAGGAGAATCTCCATCCTTTATTGGACGCAGAGGGAAACATAGTGACAGAGGACAAGGAAAAGGCTGAGGTACTTAATGCTTTCTACTAGAAAAACATTGGGGTGCTGGAGCGTGTCCAAAGAAGAGCAACGAAGCTGGTGAAGGGTCTGGAGAGCAAGTCCTGATGGAGTTTAGTTTGGAGAAGAGGAGGCTGAGGGGAGACCTTATTGCTCTCTACAACTCCCTGAAAGGAGGCTGTAGTGAGGTGGGGGTCGGTCTCTTCTCCCAAGTAACAAGCGATGGGACGAGAGGAAACGGCCTCAAGCTGCGCCAGGGGAGGTTTAGGTTGGATATTAGGAAAAACTTCTTCACCGAAAGGGTAGTCAGGCATTGGAAGAGGCTGCCCAGGGAAGTGGCTGAATCCCCATCCCTGGGGGTATTTCAAAGACGTGTAGACGTGGTGCTTAGGGTCATGGTTGAGTGGTGTTCTTTGCAGTGTTATGTTTACGGTTGGACTCGGTAATCTTAAGGGTCTTTTCCAATCTAAATGATTCTATGATTAACTCCTAGAATGTCCTGTAATCTGTGGATTTAGATCCTGGCTGCATAACTTTTTTATTAGAGTTTTATAAAACCTTGGGATTAAGGGAGAAACTTGGTCACAAAATATCATCCTTTAGAGCAGATTGAAATAGGGTCCTGGTCCGAGAGGCACTGAGCACACATAACTCCTAATGAAATCTATAAACGCTGCAGTTTCTCAGTTTCATGTAGCACGGAGGCCAGGCAGCCGTGAAGATTAGTGGAAAACTGGTAATGGAGCCGAGAAGAATAGTCGGTCTGGCTCCATCTCGCAATGCAACTGGAGAACAGCTGTGTGTTTGGTAGCAAACCGTGATACAGTGGCCAGAAGTCTATTTACTGTTCGCTTTCTTCTAGGATATGTTTGAACTGCCTGAGCTCCCTCTGCCGCTTCATCAGGGCAAATAAGAGACACGATGTCTGCACCCACCTAGGGGAATGAGTAACTCAAAGCCAGAAGCAGCTGCCATAGGGCACAGATGTGCATTTGAACTAAGAAAACTCAGCTTAGAAGGTCTGGGCTGGATGTGAACCAATATTAATTCCAGGAAGGAGCAATTTGACCCACCCTGCAGTTGCTGAGTGAAATCACTGCTCTCGGTGGTGTCTCGGCAAGTGCTGCGGTGGCCAAGGCTCCCAGAGCCGAGCAAACCCCTCAGACAAAGCTGCCCTGAGATGAAGTGTCTTCAGCATCCCAGTGTTTCCAGGGCAACCAGAGCTGGAATTCAGATCTCATGAAAGTTCACCAAATCTGAGCTCTTTCAGACATAATATTTTTCACTGGCTGAACTGGCATCTTTGAAAGTTGTTTCTGAACAGTGGCTCTAGTGTGTGCAGCCATGTTAAGCATCAGCAAGGGCACAATAGGCAGACGTTACACATTTCTGGAAATAAGAGGCAGCTCCTTTGCCTTCAGTGCTGTTATTGTTCCTTAGGAACACAGACATCACTGTCCTGTTGGATGCATGGCCATTTGGTGGGATAGCTTGTTTCTGAGAGGGTTTAGTAATGGAGACATCAGTAGAGGGTGGAAACAAGCCCTGATATCTCTTTTTCCCTGATGGTGTAATATCAATCCCCTATATATAATAGATACTGAAGCATTTATCTCCCTTCTGTTTTTTTAAGCTTTCAGTGTTGCAACTGTATATATTCCTGTTACCGCATCAAGGTTTCTCGCTTTCGGGTTTTAAGTAAATTCTTGAGCTCCGTGGTTTGTAATTATGTCGAGCAAGTGCTGCTGCTGTAAAATTGTAATTTGATATTTCACATGTCTTTGAATGACACTTTGCTCTTTTATTATATGAAAGGGAAAACAGGCATTCTTAATCCACATGTCCTAGACTGTTCATTATTTGATTTATCACATCTTATCCTTCCCAGATAAATGGTTCCAATCCTTCTTTTAGATTTTTTTGTTCGTCGGTATAAGAACGCTGCTTGTCCCTGAACTCCCCAGTCCTGTTATTTATTTTTGAAACAGCACTGAAAACAGTCTTCCGAGGACAGCAATCACATACATTGTGTAACTGAATTATATAACCCTTCAGCCCATCCTTTATATAGCCTCATATATGTTTGCTTTTTGGATGCAGCCACGCAGCGAACGCAGTTCTTCACTGACCTTTCTCCAGTAATAGCCAAGGACTTTTTCTGAGTTAGTGCTTGTACTAATTTATCGTGGCACAAAGGCACAGTGAACTATGACAGCTCACTGGTGTAACTCCCAGCTGTGCACACGTATGCTGCAGCGAGTCTTTCCACAGAGAGGAGTTATCCCAAAATCTCTGGAAAATTCTCCCATGTAGATAAGTCCTAATTTAGGGCCACATTCCAGTCTCGAGAGTCAGTTTGGGAAGAATCATGGAGATGCATAAAAGGAAAAATAAATGTATGAGCCATGAAGGTTGCCATGGATAGTGGAACAGGGAGTACACAGGGCTGGTATGACAGGGTAGCTAAATAAAGTGGAAGTGACACAGCCAAAGACCTTGAAACATACAGCACAAAATAAAATATTTCCCCAAAAGACAGATCACTCAATTAAAAAAGAAAAAAGCCCCATTTCTAGGCAGAATGAGCTGTAAATCTCTATAAGAACAGAGACAGCAACATTCTTCTCAAGTTACATTGAAGGGTAATAAATCTGCAGGTGATTCTCGGAGCGACTGTTCAGCACGATGACGGACAAAGGTCTGCAGGGCTCTGCAGCGTGGCTTGCAGCTTCTCCTGCTTGTAGCACAGAGATGTAGCTTGGAGAAGCATACACCGAGTCAGGCTACTGGGACTGCTTCTGGGTACTGCTGCCTCAGCAGATGGGACCTGTGTCCTGAAGATACAGGTGACGACAAATGTACGTGGCCTGCCAGTCCCAACAGACTGCTTACGGGAAAATTTAAGAATGGGTGGTTTCAGCTGAAGCATCTCTGGTGAAACCCAACGGAGCTTTGACAGGCACTGTAGCCGCTTTCACAGTGTGTTTCCTTAGCTGACGTCATTTAAATGGCTGGGGAGCTGCAGCTGGAGGGGGAATCGGTGAATCTCAGGCAGACAAGCGGGTGCGATTTCCTTGGGAGCTGCTCAGGACTGAATTGTTCTTACCAGTGTTGCTAAACATGCCCAGGACTGCTGGAATTTTGTCTGTTACCAGGCTCCTTTGTGCTGCCCTCAGACTGAGAGCAGGACAACCCTTTCTTTCTGTTGTAAGTAGGAGCCTGTGTGGGAGTCTTCTAGGAAGATTCTTCTTACTCTTCTAGGAAGGTGCAAATGGCGGGGTTGCTCCCTTATGTTGCTGTAAACCAGCAGTGGTCTCTGTGGTTGGGGAAACCCCTGCCTACTGCTTCTGAGTCCAGAGGCCATGCCAAAGAAGGAGGAGAGGAACCGATGAGCCTGGAGGGTTTCTTTGTCGCCTTGCTTATTGGGAAGCTTTGGATACAACAGCATTTCCTTTAGCAGCTGCAGTAATCCTGTCCCAGCCCATATCTCCAACACAATCTGGTCCTAAAATAGCCTGTTCCTCTGCACAGAAGTAGGAGATCTCATTTTCAAAGCATTTCCTCTGCTGGTAGTCTCCCAGCTTTTACTCACGGTGCTGGTATCCAGTATTGCTGCTGTGAACGGGCAGTGACGCCCATGTGGAAGGAGGAAGGGAAGGGACCTGAGGAGAGGAAAAAATCATCCCCCACCCCAGTGTGGGAAGCGGGGAGAGACCACGTGCCAAAGGGCCACCGCACAAAAGGCAAGAGGTCCAGTGCTGCCTGGAGAAGGATGGCAGGTGGGGGAACGTGTCTGGCTCGGCACAGCCCATCCAGGGTGCTTCTGCACATCGTGCGTCAGTTCACAACCAGAAACATCTAGTGCTGCATCTTCCAGGGCCTGGCCAAAAGCCATGTGAGAGGTGATGCAGGGTGCTGCCGGCAGGGAATTGTTCATGGTGGGTGGAAAGAAAGACGTCTGCAAAATAGGAATGAGCCACCATGCTTACAGCAACAGCTCAGGTAGCAGACTGCCATCTCAGCTGCAGCGGAAAGGATAGTCTTGCTCAGCCATATCTGGAGGAAGGAAATCTCCCAGGTCTTGTCCTGTTCCAGTGTCTTTTCAGGATCTCTAGCTCAAATCCTTACTTTGAGTCATCTTACTCAGACCCTTTGGTCCAGAGTCATTCATCCTTGTCCAGCCCATTTCCCCCACTTTATATTTTCAGCCTACTTCACTATAAAATTTAAGCAACTTAAAGCTATTACAGACATTGCTTGCCACCTCTCCAAAGTGTAAAACTTTATGTATATATAGCTGTAGGTTCTCGTATGTATGACCACAGAGTTTCTGATTTCAGTCCTGAATTTCAGGAGCAAATTCTCCAGCACTGCACAGGACTCTGGTAGATGCCCCCCAAACAGGATTTATCTCAAGCCCGTAAAGAGCACACACACACAAATTAATATTCATTACTAAATTAATATTCATGCTCTTCCTCTGTTGTGATTTATCTGGTTTTGGCACTGTCTGTTTCCTTCACTCCTGGATCCGTCCCTTGCTCTCCTCCTGATTAATGTGTTGATATGAGGCTTCAGGTAAACGGCCAAACTTTCATTTATCTGTCCTTTAAACTAATTGTTTCTTCATGGCTAATCAGCTCTGTCTTTATTATAAAAATCTGGTGTTATTTTGTGCTGTTGGGACATTACTGCTGGCTAAGTATTGCCTCTGTATAGCGTAACACCAAAGAACGTGCCATCTTCCTTCTGAGTCTGAACTCCCGTGTCCTGGTCCAGCAGCAGCTCACCTCCTCCTTTCCCATCCACCTGCACCATGTGTGATGGACAGTAATGGATTATTTTCCATGGGGAACACAATGTGAAACTTTGAGCTTGCCTTTTCTCTTGCTTCCTCTGCTAGAATGATCATTTGAAATATTTTTATAAAAACCAGTCTACTTCCCCAGTGGTTTTTGTGGAGCAGAAATCACTTAGAATCATAGAATCACAGAATCATTAAGGTTGGAAAGGACCTTTGAGATCATCGAGTCCAACCGTTAACCTACTGCCTGGTCCACCTCTAACCATGGCCCTAAGCACCACATCCACGTGTTTTCTGAACGCTTCCAGGGACTGTGATTGCACCACTTCCCTGGGCAGTCTGTTCCAATGCCTAACCACTCCCTCCGTGAAGAAATTTTTCCTCATATCTCATCTAAACCTCCCCTGGCGCAGCTTGAGGCCGTTTCCTCTCGTCCTATCCCTTGTTACTTGGGAGAAGAGACCGACCCCCACCTCGCTACAGCCTCCTTTCAGGGAGTTGTACAGAGCGATAAGGTCTCCCCTCAGCCTCCTCTTCTCCAAACATAAAGCGTGTCTTTAAAACTGATGGAAGGTTTTGCCAGGCTGTTTAAATGCAGTCCAGCTGTCAGGAAACAAAATTCTACCTTTTGTAAAAAAAAAAAAAAATCCACTACCTCCTTTCCTCCTTCAGAGTCCCTCTCTGGGCAACATCTGGAAACAGTCTAATTCCTGTCCTGAACATAACCTGGTTTAATCCTTCCTTAGCAGGTACTAGAGCTGGACCGTAAATGAAAGGCCCTACAATCTCCTTATCGCAGCCAGATCCTTGCTCATCCCATGGATGCTGCTGCCTGGGCAAGGCTGATACCGTCACCCAGCACCCTTTGCTGTGACTATCTCCCTATAAAACTTGAGAGCAGCCTCAGCAGCGAGGTGGCAGCTGCTGATGGTACAGGAGGAGGATGAGGAATTGCTTAGGAAGCGGTGGGACTTTCACATCACACCAGAGCCATCTGCCTACTAGGGGAAATCCCACCGGGGGTGAGGAGGTGACTTCCTTCCTGGCAAACTATCCTGCTCCAGCTGCGGCGTGTGGCACGAGCGGTGAGAGGTGGACACGTCTGGCACTTGTGTGCATCCTTTCGAACTCATCTGCCTCTTGGCTTGGCTGTGCCTTGGCTCACAAGGCCTCCCCACAACCTGCAAAAGGGACATTTCCCTTCAGGTTTCCTTCTCTATTGTACCTCAGAAGGTAAGAGTTTCATAGCAAGGACTTTACTGCAGACCCACACAGCAGGAAAATGTTTGTAGTGATACAAAAATAGACTGATGCAAAAAGAATATGCCTCAGATTCTTGAAGCTTCCCTACATTAGAGGTAGACATGGGCTTGAATTGAATTTTCCAGAAGAGAAGTGATTAGTGCAGAAATCACGGAAAACGACTGGGGTGTGAAGCACTCAAGGGCTGCTGGTTGAAGAGAATATCCAGCACTCTGGCTCTCAAAATGTAAATAGGAAACAGTAAAAAAATCTTATCTATATTTTGCAGCTAATGAAAACACTAGTCTCTCCTGGGAGCCAAGTCTTTGCTCTAATTTTAATGCATTTTCTTAGGTTTTCCTTAGCTGTGACTAATTTGCACTGTCAGGTGTGCCTTTTTTGAAGTTAAAAAGCATATCTGAAGTGCTACAACCTCTAGCCAGAATATTTAAATTAGTGAATACCCACTGAAACCACATCTCACAGCCTGTCAAGTGAGGGGATGGCACTCAGATACCCTCATGCTCTGCTGAGTGATGGGTACAAGCAATCTCTGCTCCCGTGGGAGCCCGGAGGCAATTCTTCCCGGGTGAAGTGCTGTTTGCTGTGCTGGCCCCTTGCACTGTTTGGGCTGTGCACAAACAGCACTTTGACTATCGAGCACAAAACATTTCAAAGCCAGATCTCAGAAAGCAGTTTCGTCAGTGGGGCATGCAGTGACGTTCCCCTCCCTGAATCCCAGAGTGCTGGCAATTGTATGTACAGTTTGGAAAACACACCGAATCACACCTGCCTTTTTCTTTTTTTTTAGACTATATCCTAAAACAGTTCTAAATATATATAATTACATATATTTAATTATAACTGTATTATAATATGTAACTTTAAAGACTTTGCCCACATGCTTACTATGGCTGTGTTCACATCACGTATTAAACCTGGGCCTGCTGATCACACCATAAAGCCTCTGTCCCCAGGCCACAGGGTGCTTTAGCCAAGGGTCAAAGTCTTTAGGAGACCCCAGGGTCGGACCTCGGTGGGGTGGTCTGGGATGGCACCGAGCTGCTCCTAATTGCTCTTCAGCTGCTACTTCCTCTGGTTCAGCTGATCCCCGAGCTCAGCTCTGCTCAATGATCTAGCAGAGAGAAAAATGAGAGGGCTTGAGGAACTCACAAGCAGACACAGCCTCAGCTGGGCAGTTCACCCTGCATGGCAGGCTTAATATATAGGGTGGACATACCTTATGGTGCCTATGACAGATGGAATAACACGGCATACTGAGTTCATGAGAGCAATTCAGGCCACCTGCTACCCATGACTACTAGGCCATGGGGACCAGGCTCTGCCAAGCCTGGGTAGGAGGCCTCTGAACTGTTGTTAGATGTCATTTAAGATGCTGTAGTAATGTAGTAAGATGCTTCAGTGTGCTGCCTTCTGCATGTAATTTGGGACCAAGATGGCTGTTCCCACCTGTGTGCTGGCAAAGACCAAAAGGAGCTGCAGTCTGTTACTTCAATAAAACTAAGGAGAGTTTTGATTTAGGTATTCAGTGCCATCTAATGTTGTATATTTGTACATGGGAGGGTAAGCAGGGATTTGGACAAGGGCCAGAGATGAGTTTGCACATGACTTACGCTTAATGTTAGGCATGTGACTGGCTGCCTACAAGGCGAGGTGTTGTTTGCACATAACTGTGTCTGTATTGTCCATGCAGCTGAGCATAAACAAATGATTGTGCATTTGTTTGCAAACATTAACCCTGCAGAGTAGGGAGGCTAGTGCCGCGACAGCTGGATCTGTGGCAGCACCTATTAACTCCTTGAAAAGCACAAAAAGGTACAGATGTGTGTGACATAATTAGCATCACGACAATGAATGTTTTTCTACTGGGAATGTAGCCAAAGCAGGTTTTCTTGCTGTCTCCAGAAAGCTGTCAGCTCTTCTCTCTGTGCCCCCTCTACAGAATTTATTTTCTCTAAGCGGGGAAATAAAAAGCAGATTTTGCATATCTACCTATCTATTCTTGCTTTTTGTCATGGAGATTGGAGAAAGACCTAGGTGCTTCCTGCGTACAGCAACAACATATGCAAGCTGAGCAAAAAATCCAGAATCCAGTCAGTGCTGGATTCCAGAGGAAAAGGTTGCGTTTGGATGTTCTGTACTTTCTGGAAAGAGACCTTCACAGAGAGTGAAACGGTTGTTATTTTTTACTGTCAGAGCATTTTCATTCTGTCTGATGAGAGCTGTGTCTTCCCGTCCTTCTCTGATGCTGGCTGGGGTTTAATTTCTTATTTTCTGACTGGTTTCATATGGAGACTTGTAGAACCACGACACCTGATGGATTTCCCCCCATCCTTCCTTCTCTTGCTAATAATGTTTAAATCTGTTTGCAGTCAAATATGACAGAAGGGCAAAAGGTTGAACAGAAGTTCATGCCACCTTTGTGAAAATAGGCAGATGGGTAGAAAATAAAACACCTGTAAGCATACTTACTGAAGTAAAGGCTGGAAACTCATGCGTCATTAGAGAATCCAGGTGGGAGGGACACCTTGTAGGTCCTGCTATTGTGGGGGGAAAGCTTCACTTGGTGATTTTGCTTCTTTAGATATGGAAATCAGCCCATCAGGGCACAAGTCCCCAGGAAACCAGGATTCACTGGTGCTGGTGCTCAAAACTTACTTGTGCAAGTTTTTGCAGGTTGCTAGAAAGACTTCTATGTGCAGCTGGTTTAAAAAAACCCTAGTCCACAGCCGTGACGCTGCTTCCTTTTAGAAAAGGCTGTCTGTGTGTCAACATCCCATGCTACAAATGCAGTCTGATCTTTGAAATAATTTATGTACTACTTAATAAAACATCCAAATTTACCCCTTTAATCAGAGGTTCTCAAAGCGCTTTGCATATGTTAGGAAGTGATCTCCAGGGATGAGGGTGGCCTTCTAATTCTCATTTTACAGAGGAGAAACGTGTGGCAGGCAGGCAAAATGGTTTGCTCAGGGTTACACGATAGGCTGGGAAAGGGGGTCCGGCCCTGCAGACGCATGAGGGGCGTGCAGTAGACACAGAGTTTTTTGGCTACTGTGCATCCATCGCATTGCTGCCACGCACCGTGGTCTGGTCCCACCCATTCGGTTCCTGCGGTTTGGTTGCTCAGCACAAGTTTTCAAGCTCTGGCTCTGTAGTCTTTGCAGATGAAGAGCAGAGAACTGTTAAGTCATGTACAACCAGCTTGTTCTATGCAGCTGTAAAATACATGAAGACAGTGCTACGCCAAAGGCAGCAGGGTTAAGGCACTGCAATTTCAGTAGCCACTAGCACGCAAGAGAGAGACGTAGCTAGCAGCATATGCAGCCAGCTATGAGTCTTTAGCCTGAACGATCAGGTATAAATGGATACAGTTGACAGCTGAGCCAGTTGACTTTCAACTTTTTTGCCAAGCAAGATTCAAACCTACGTCCAAACTGTGACACACTGGTCACTCTGATGCCACGCACTTCATTAAAGATGACTTCAGTGCTGCTGCTTCTCATTCCTGCAATTGGAGCAAGCGGTGTTTGGCTTACACCTGTTGAACTCTAAACCTCATCAGACCAAATTTCACCCGTGGATTATTTAGGTGTTTATTAAGTGATTGTTCTTTATATGAGAACCGCACAGCACTGCAATCCTGTTGCATCACACAGAAGTTAACCTCTGAAAGCATCAACTAATTAATCCTCCTCACTCACATCTGTAGTAGGCAGGGAAATAGGAGATGATCTGTTTCAGCTTACAGGAAGGTGGCCAGTGTAGTGGGGCTGTGGAAGTTGCTATAATAAATCACGGCCATAATATCTAAAAAACTGCATATGCATTTTTCAATGCAGATTTGTTTATTATGTACTTCCTTGGATAATGAAAAAGTGAATAAAAGGTTTGCTTTCAAAATAATTTTCTGAGCTTTTGAATTCTGTACAAGCTTGTGAATTTGTTTTGCAAACTTGTGTGTGTGTGAACTGGTTAGACTGGACAGAATTTGATTGAGAAAAGTGGCAAAGATCTGGATTTTTTGCATTAAGCTCCTCATATTTTGAAGCCTGTTTGGTAACACAGGCAGTGGATAGAAAGATTCCAGTCTTTCTGCAGCTGACCTAGCTTACTTTTCTAAAGGCATTTGTGATACCTGAGCTTTGAAATGGTGAATATCACAGGAGTGCAAAATCCCCCAAAAGAGACATTTCAAGCTTTGCAAGAATGAATATTTAAAACAATCAATCAAATGCCCAACATCATCAGATTTTCAGGCAAACTGAAAGCAAAAAAGAGTACTAACCCATCGAAATCAGCAATCGTAGCCAAGCAATGTTTGCCCCCTTTCCAGACCTTTGTGGAGAATGGGCCCTTCAGCTGCAGTGGCTTCCTGAGAAGTAGGAGTTAGAGCTACAAACCCCTCCGGGATCAGAAAGGCCTACAACCCTCTCTTTGCAAATTTTGCGGAACGTTTTTGTGTAAGATTCAGTAGAACCACTTCCCTTCCCTCCAGCTCTGTCAATACTGGCTGTCTGTGCTGGGTGTGATGGGATCGCACTGGGACAGTGAGGAAATCTAGACTGGAGGTAGGTACCTCTTCATGAGTTGGCGTTACAACGGCGCTTATGTCTCAGCTCAGGCTGGGACATGTCGAGCATCACTGGGCATCTTGGGAGCCTGGCAATCCCAAACACGCGGATGGATGAGGTGTAGGTGATTGCAGCATCTGGCAGGCCTGGATGACAGAATATCTTCACTATTCCCTTGACCTAAATGCTAAAATTTGCCAGGTCCGTTATAGGCGGGAGATGGTCTGAATACGGCTCCTAGTGGTTAAAAGCACCCATGACATGTTTTATATGAGCTTTGCTAGAGCTTTGAAGCTCTTGGAAAATTGGATGAGTAGCTCTTCCCTTTCCCTAGAATCACCCATTGTCATCTTCCTTCCTTTTTTAAACGTGATTTTTCATCCTTGCTAGAATGCCTGGGTTTCCTCTGTAATGAGGAGGATGACAACTGTGAGAAAAAGTATGCAAACACAGAAAGATGGATAGTGCCCTGACTCCTAGCCATCACAGGATATTTTAGGCAAGTCATTTTGCCTTTTCCTATCTGTCTCCCCATTTGCTCACTACTGTGCATGTTGCATGTTGGAATTTCAGTCACAGAAAATGATCCCATTGTGACTGAAGCAATAAAAATCTGAAATGAAAAGGTAATCCTGCCCGAAATTGCTTTTGAAGTGTAAGACAAGAAACAACAGATGGATACAGTCACGGAGGGGAATTTAAGGCAACAGTGAAGCATACTGATCAGTGTGATAGGCAGCCAGCACAGGGTATAAGCTGTTGCCAAGGCTTCTGTATTGTGGCAAAAAAAATTTAATGATGGATTTGAGAAAAGCTAATGAGAGAGCTCTGTAAATATTTTTGTAAGCCCAAAGCATGAGAGAAAGCATGAAATTGATTGTTTGAACATCTAACAGTAACTAATTTGTGTAGTAAGTATGATACCCATGAATTCGTAATGGAGGTTATGCAGGTTAATTCATGAGCATGTCTAAGTGTGTTTAAATACCATTGAAGAGTAGAGTATTGTTAAATTAATCATTCCAGGGAAAAGTCTTAGAATCATTATAAAGAAAGGCAGACTGATTTGAGACAGGTGATGAGTGAAGAAATTGGAAGCCGCTAGGCCATAACCTCCTGATATGAGCAGAGGAGGTCATTAAGATGAAAACTGCCAAAGGGATTTTTTAGCAATTGCAGACTCTGCCATATCAGATTGGGTTTTATTTTCATTTGCAGTGGCTAAAATACTGGTTGTGGCTGCTCTGACTTCAGTCCTAGCATGTGTGCTGATTTCAGGAAGGAAAAGACATTTCACTGGGGGTGAGAGAACTACTTACCTGAGCGAACTAAATAATAAAAGAACTAAAATAATACAGAGCCAGGCATACGGCCAGTGTGTTAACTGTCGAAGCAGTTAGCCTATCCCAGCACAAGTGAGGTAACTACAACGAAGGAAGTGTCATATCTAAAACCAACATTTCTTTTAAGCATGTCTCAGTATCATATAAAATTTCATTTTGAAACTGTTGTTTGGAACAGAAAATAACTTTTAAAGGACTCCAACTCTTAATCTCACAAAGCTCCTCAGAGTCAATTCCTGACACAGCCCCCTGACCCTGAATACTCTCAGTCTGCTGTCTGCAGTGAAGACAACTGGGAGGACCACTGTGAAAAAAGACTTTGTATGAAGTTACAGTTATTTTCAACAGCAGCTAAAATGTATTTCCTAAAAAACAGATCCTCTGGGTTTGTATCCTTTCGAATTACTGCAAAGATTTGTTTATTATTATTTTTTAAACTTACGAGATTTTCTCTGTCCTAGTTGTAAGAGTTGAATTTGAGGTTGTGAAATCTGATCTTTTTCAAGAAGCCTTTAGAAAGATCTTTCTAGTGTGATTTGTGCAAGATGATTCAGGCCAGAGCAAATGTGACCCCTCTGTGCCCTATTCCTGCCTGGACAAAAGCAGTCGCCTGCAGCTGTGTCCATATTGCCCTCAAAGGATTTTTAAAATGCCACTTGACATGCTGAATGTATTTGAATGAATATTTTCTGTCATTACCAATTGAAATAACTCCTGTCTTCTCCTCATGACCTTCAGAGCTGGAGTCCCGTAGAAGAACAGCATTCTTCCTCTTTCAGACAAATAGAAGTCTGATTGCCCTACACCAAAAAGGAAGTTTATGACATGGGAAGTATTGCCTTGTTCTTGAAGAGAGGTGGTGGGTTAGACAATCTGTGTAGACATCATAGGGAACTCATTTAACAAGTTCTAAGCTCTAGTTTCAGGCTAGCTCAGGCATGAGCTCACTCTGTGGCTGTGGACACGTCTTGCGGTATTTTATCAAGTCTGAATTTTTTAAGTCTCTGGAACTCGAGGGCCAGGAGCATGAAGATACGGACAGTGACCCATCCAAGGGGTTGACTAGGGGGAACCAGTCAGCCCCACGCATTATAATGGCCACTGGTAAGGAAAAAAGAAGGGTAATTGTCATAGGCAACTCCCTTCTGAAGGGAACAGAGGGCCCGATATGCTGACCGGACCCATCCCACAGGGAAGTCTGTTGCCTCCCTGGGGCAAGGATAAGAGACATTACCAGGAAGCTCCCGAGGCTGGTAAAGTCATCCAATTATTATCCACTAAGATTGTTCAGGCTGGCAGCGATGAGGTAGCTGATAGAGGCACAAAGATGATCAAAAGGGACTTTAGAGAACTGGGGCGATTACTTGAAGGATCAGGAGCGCAGGTAGTGTTTTCCTCCATCCCATCAGTAGCCGGGAGGCATGCGGAAAGGAACAGGAAGACCCATCTCATTAACACGTGGCTCAGAGGCTGGTGTCAGAGGTGGAATTTTGGGTTTTTCAATCACGGGGCAGTTTACATGGCACCAGGCTTGCTGGAGACAGACGGGGTTCACCTGTCGCAAAGGGGGAAAAGGATTCTGGCTCAGGAGTTATCTGGCCTAGTTGAGAGAGCTTTAAACTAGATTCAAAGGGGAAGGGGATAAAACCAGTCTTGCTTGGGATGAACCTAGGGGTGGCATGCCTGTGGTGGAGAAGAGATCAATAGCCCAACTGAAGTGCATTTACACCAATGCACGCAGCATGGGCAATAAGCAGGAGGAGCTGGAAGCCATTGCATGGCAGGAAAACTATGATGTGGTTGCCATCACAGAAACATGGTGGGACGACTCACACAACCGGAGTGCTGCAATGGATGGCTACAAGCTCTTTAGAAGGGACGGGCAAGGAAGGAGAGGTGGTGGAGTAGCCTTGTATGTTAGAGAGTGTTTTGACTGTCTAGAGCTCAACGACGGTAATGATAGGGTTGAGTGCTTATGGGTAGAGATCAGAGGGAAGGCTAATAAGGCAGATATCCTGGTGAGAGTCTGTTATAGACCACCCAACCAGGATGAGGAAACAGATGAAGTATTCTGCCAGTGGTTGGCTGAAGTCTCACAATCTCTAGCCCTTGTTCTCGTGGGAGACTTCAACTTACCAGATCTCTGCTGGAAATACAACACAGCAGAGAGGAAGCAGTCTCGGAGGTTCCTGGAGTGTGTGGGAGATGATAACTTCCTGATGCAGCTGGTAAGCGAGCCAACCAGGGGAGGTGCCCCGCTGGACCTGCTGTTTACGAACAGAGAGGGCCTGGTGGGTGATGTGGTGGTCGGAGGCTGTTTTGGGCTCAGCGACCATGAAATGACAGAGTTTTCAATTCTTGGAGAAATAAGAAGGGGGTCAGCAAAACCACTACCCTGAACTTTTGAAGGGCAGACTTTGGATTGTTTAGGAGTCTGGTTAGCAGAGTCCCTGGGGAGGCAGCCCTGAAGGGCAAAGGAGTCCAGGAAGGGTGGATGTCATTCAAGAAGGAAATCTCAAAGGCGCAGGAGCAGGCCGTCCTCATGTGCCGTAAGTCGAGCACGCGGGGGAGAGGACCGGCCTGGCTGAACAGAGAGCTTTGGCTGGAACTCAGGGAAAAAAGGAGAGCTTACCACCTTTGGAAGAAGGGGCAGGTGACTCAGGAGGACTACAAGGATGTTGTGAGGTTATGCAGGGAGAAGATCAGAAAGACAAAGACCCAGCTAGAACTTAAACTAGCCACCGCCGTTAAAGATAACAAAAAATGTTTTTACAAATATACCAGCGACAAAAAGGAGGGCCAGGGAGAATCTCCATCCTTTGTTGGATGCGGAGGGAAACATTGCCACGAAGGATGAGGAGAAGGCTGAGGTACTTAATGCCTTCTTTGCCTCAATCTTTAATAGTCAGACTGGTCATCCTCGGGGTTTTCAGGCCCCTGAGCTGGGAGATGGAGATAGGATGCAGAATGAAGCCCCAGTTGTTGAAGAGATGGCAGTCACTGACCTGCTCCCCCACCTGGATGCTCACAAGTCCATGGGGCCAGACAGGATCTACCCGAGGATACTGAGGGAGCTGGCAGAGGAGCTGGCCAAGCCACTCTCCATCATCTATCAGCAGTCCTGGTCAACCGGGGAGGTCCCAGATGACTGCAAGTTACAAAATGTGATGCCCCTCTACAAGAAGGGTCGGAAGGAGGATCCAGGGAACTACAGGCCTGTCAGCCTGACCTCAGTGCCGGGGAAGGTCATGAAACAGATCATCTCGAGTGCCATCATGCGACACGTGTGGGACAACCAGGGGATCAGGCTCAGCCAGCATGGGTTTATGAAAGGGAGGTCCTGCTTCACTAACCTGGTCTCCTTCTATGACAAGGTGACCCGCTTAGTGGATGAGGGGAAGGCTGTGGATGTTGTCTACTTGGACTTTAGTAAGGCCTTTGACACAGTCTCCCACAGCATTCTCCTGGAGAAGCTGGCTGCTCACGGCTTGGATGGGTGCACTCTGCGCTGGGTTAAAAACTGGCTGGCAGCCGAGCCCAGAGACTGGTGGTGAATGGAGTCAAATCCAGTTGGTGGCCGGTCACGAGTGGTGTTCCCCAGGGCTCAGTGTTGGGACTGGTCCTGTTCAGTATCTTCATTGATGATCTGGATGAGGGGATTGAGCGCACCCTCAGTAAGTTTGCAGTGACACCAAGTTGGGTGGAAGTGTCGATCTGCTGGAGGGTAGGAAGGCCCTACAGAGGGATCTGGACAGGCTGGATCGTTGGGCTGGGGCCAACTGTATGAGGTTCAACAAGGCTCAGTGCCGGGTCCTGCACTTGGGTCACAACAACCCCATGCAACGCTACAGGCTGGGGGAGGAGGGGCTGGAGAGCTGCCCGGCGGGAAAAGGACCTGGGGGTGTTGGTTGACAGCTGCCTGAACATGAGCCAGCAGTGTGCTCAGGTGGCCAAGAAGGCCAATGGCATCCTGGCTTGCATCAGGAATAGTGTGGCCAGCAGGACCAAGGAGGTGATAGTGCCCCTGTACTCGGCACTGGTGAGGCCGCACCTCGAGTACTGTGTTCAGTGTTGGGCCCGTCACTCCAAGAAGGACATCGAGGTGCTGGAGCGTGGCCAGAGAAGGGCAACGAAGCTGGTGAAGGGTCTGGATCACAAGTCTTATGAGGAGCAGCTGAGGGAGCTGGGGTTGTTTAGTCTGGAGAAGAGGAGGCTGAGGGGAGACCTTCTTGCTCTCTAAAACTCCCTGAAAGGAGGCTGTAGCGAGGTGGGGGTCGGTCTCTTCTCCCTAGTAACAAGTGATAGGATGAGAGGAAACGACCTCAAGTTGTGCCAGGGGAAGTTTAGGTTGGATATTAGGAAAAACTTCTTCACCGAAAGGGCTGTCAGGCATTGGCACAGGCTGCCCAGGGAAGTGGTTGAGTCTCCATCCCTGGAGGTATTTAAAAGCCATGTAGATGTGGTGCTCAGGGACATGGTTTAGTGGTGGACTTGGCAGTGCTAGGTTAACAGTTGGACTTGATGATCTTAAGGGTCTTTTCCAACCTTGACGGTTCTATGATTCTATGAAACCTAAAACAGGATTGTTGAGTCTCAGTGACAATCAAATAGACAGTTTTTCCAGAGAATCTGGAACTAGGCCTACCAAGAGTTAAGTGTCAGTGGACAAAAGGAGCTGGGGTTTTCTCAGCTGGAAGATACTGCACATAAAAAGGAAGATAAAAGGAGTACTACTTTGTGGTGGGGGAAACCCCGACCTCAGTTGTAGGAAACAGTTCACTCCAAGTAGGCCCTTCAAAGAAGACAGGACTTTGATTTCAGCCTGTACACATGCTGGCAAGGAACAAATAATTATAGCTTTTTCTCTTCTGTTATCAGTAATACTAGGGAAGGGAAGTCCACAGTTCACCAGCATTTTATCTGACTTCTGTTTTTCAGAGAAACGGTAAGTAATTTTCCTCCAAGCTTCCTCAGAGATGTCTTTGGCTGCCAAGAAGCCGTGATGACTGTACACCTCCAGTTTATACTGAATACAACCACAGTCAGAGAGACAGCATTTCTGAAAATTTCTCTTAAGCTACTTCAAACTCAACATATAAAAACATAGTCAAAATCAGTAGCTACTTCTGAAATTCCTTGCCTCCATTTAGGATGTGCTTACATTCCAAAGACAGAATGAAAGAAGAAAGTTCGTTCTTCATTTGTGCTAAGATAAAAGTCAGCTGGGGTTTTAATAGAGGGAAGGGGATTGGTTTTATCCTCAACTTTCCCTTTTAAGTATTCATTTACTACTAACCCAGGTTAAAAACCTCAGCTGCCATACTCATGGCAGTTTTAGCTCAAATTGTCCAGCCCAAGTTAAGAATATACTTTTTTTCCCCCCAGAATAGACATATTTTGAGTTGTCTTATTTGTGAAATGGTTGCCTCTTACCTGTTCCTTGATGGGTATGTTTATGAGTTAATGCTTGCACAGAGCTTGAAAGAAGTCCATGTTTATTAAATCTGGAGATCAGGAGTTGCATAAAATGGAACAGAGGTAACCACCTCCATACACCCAGCCCAGCCCCTTACCTGTCCTGTTCACGTTTGTTTGCTTTGAACAGATGGAGCAGGGTAAATATGCTCGTTAAAAATAAATCCTGTGGAGCTATTGTACCTGCTTTTTCTGCACAGAGGGTGAAACAAAGAAGCAGACAGCTCAGGTCCTGAATGTCAAGGCCTGATGGCAGCCAACACTGCCTGGCAGAGAAGCAGTGCACTGATTCTTCCCATGTGGTCTTACAGAGGTGAGTCATGGCAAAGAGAGGTGCAGATACAAGTATTTTATTCATAAACTAGAGGAACCAAATAACAGCATTACTATGCATCGTATGGAAAATGCTGCCAGTACTATTCAACGTGAATGGCCTGGCAGGGAAGGGAAATGCAGCTTGTTACTTTTTGTTCATCTGAACTATAAACTTCGGACTAACCTTCCAGGCAGAGTTTTGCTAGTCTTAGTAACTTGTTGTTAGCAGTCAAAAACAGGTGAAAAAAAACCCTATATAATTTATTATCTTCTTAATCATCCCAACAAGAATCTAAGCACTGAATGCACAGATGACATAAAGAGTGGGATTTTTTTCCCCTCAGTTGTAACTGGAAAGATGCAGATGTGCAAATGCTTCTTGAGAAATCTGCAACTTCCTATATGTATTTATTAGTTATTCTTGTGTCTCTGTACTCTTATTAGAACAGTTAAGCTGAGGTTTATCACATCGGTCTTTAGGTACCAACTGAAGTACCTAAGCTGAAATCCACCCTAAGCTCCTTCCGTTCTCAGTGGTGTCTTCATCCCACTGTCAGTTTGAATCCTGGTGCTCCACAGTTACGAGCAAGAGGTACACTTTCAAAAACAACTCGTCACCTTTATATACTGCTGTGTATAATCAGTATCTACAAGCCCAAAGCACAACAGGCTGGAGGGAAAAGACTTGCTCTGGTCTGCTAAACATATAGTTAGTGACAGTAATGCTCAGGAATTCAAATGTTTGCAGAACATCCTTTTGCAGAGTTTGCTACTTGGGGGTAGTCTTGGGAGACAGGGAACTTCTGGTTATACAGCTACAATTATTTTCTCATACCACATTTGCCCACACTACTACTAGTCAAAAGCAGACCTTTACACCTTTGTTTAGAGTTTCATGATCTGCATCCGGGATGTTTGCACACACTTACAAAGACAGGTTCCTTCCAGTAGGACCTTGCACGTCTACGCCGTGCCACAAACAGCTGTCATGTCTGTCATATTAAATACATCAATAATAATATAGCATTTCCCCTCTCTTCCCCAGGAAAAGTCATGTTTCCATCCAAGCTTTTTTCACCAACTCACCTCTTGTTTTTTCCTATTCTTTACGTGCAGCTAGTGCTGCTATATGTTGCAAACAGGGGTGGCTAGATTTGATGTTGCGAATCTAATGTGACATGCTTCATTTGGCATTGCTGATTCCTTAGCTGTCATCTGGGCCTGTAACTCTGTTCCGCAGCTGCTAAGTTTTTTGAGCATTGCTTTTGTTTGAGCTGCAAGTTCCCAGTTTTGAAACATTCAAAGCAGGTTTTATCAATACATGCAGGATAAACGCCACAGAGTACTCACTAGTCAATGTGTGCAGCCTTTTCCCAAGCTTGTACTTTCCTTATTCCTTCCATCCTTGGTGCTACCAGAAGCATTTTTTACCTCTTTCTGGAAAAAAGTGGACACTAGTGAGAGCAGAGGATTAAAACTTACAAAGAAAATAGCTGTGGTGGAGGAAGAGAGATAACAATGACTCCTGCTCACCTTTGTGTGTGAAACCAATCAGCCCTTCTGTTTGGCGTAAGTAACTCTGGTTTGCCATCATTTAGTATTGCCTTACTACTGGGTTTTCTTGTTTTTCTTATCCCTGTTGAGAAATAGTCCGTGTTACATTTATGTATCATGCTTGTATTTATTCACCCAAAAGATCAGCAATGAAAGCAAAGAACTTAAATTGATAATTTAAAGTTTTATTGTTTCCTAATTAAGAAATTATTAAATAGTTTGAGTGATATTAAATGATTTAAGTAGCCTGTCTAGCTGTAAATAGAAAAGCCTTGCTGCAAGATTTTCTTTCACTCATATTTTCCTCAACATTATAAGCAAAAAATACTGGCATTGAAATCTGCTAGCATCATTTCAATGGTTTCATAAACAGGTATAGGTTTACAGTTACACCACATGAGACACACCTTCGGCTGGGGCTGCACGGCTAGCAGGCGCGTCCCCTGGGTGGCGGATAGGGGATCCCTCTCTGGAGGGTGCACTGGATAAAATTGAAGAAGGTGCCGCGAACCAACGCAGCCTAAGGGAAGGCCACCCTGACAGAAAAACCACGGGCTCTCCAAGTCATGGGGGTTGGGCAGGAGGCCAACTACCTCCTCCCAGGGGAAAAAAAAAAAAAAAAAAGTTGCAGAAACGACGAGCATCAACTTTCAAAAAAAACCCGAAATGGCGGAGATGGAGAAAATCAGTAATGAAGTGAGGAGGAGGAGATGGAACTGGATCGGTCATGTCTTGAGGAAAAAAACAACAGAAGACTGGGCTGTGGCCCTTGGACTCCAGAGCACGCAGCCGCAGACCGATCGAAGTGGAAGAATGATGTTCGTGCCTTGTGTGCCTCCTGGCACTGAGAGAATTCAGATGAGAGACATGAGACACATGTATTTTTGTGTGTTAGCATTTTATGCTGTGAGTGGCAAGAGTGCAATGCTTTTTGAACTCTGCTGCGCACAGGCTCAAGGGATTCGGTAGTGGTGGAGATCTAGTACAATCGTTAAAGGGCATATCCTTTATGCACTTGAATAAATCCCACTATGAATTCTATAGTGTTGTTCATGTGCTTAATGTGATCAGGGCGCGGCTGCAATTGCTTGGAAAATTCAGTACCTGCTGCAGTAGGCTTGACCTTGGCTGGCTGCCAGACCCCACCCAGCCGCTCTCTCACTCCCCCTCCTCAACAGGATGGGGGGGGAAATAAGATGAAAAAGCTCCCAGGTCAAGATAAAGACAGGGAGATCACTTACCAGTTACCGTTATGGTCAAAACAGACTCGACTTGGGGAAAACTAATTTAATTTATTGCCAATTAAAAATAGAGCAGGATGGTGAGAAACAAAGATAAAACTAAAAACGTCTTTCCCTCACTCTCCCCTGTTTCCCAGGCTCAACTTCACTGCTTCATTCCCAACTCTTCTACCTCCCCCCTTTCCGTTCAGTGCAGGGGGATGGGGAACAGGGATTCTGGTCAGTCCATAACGCTTCGTCTCGGCCACTCCTTCCTCCTCACAATCTTTCCCTGCTCCAGCATGGGATCCCTCCCACACGATACAGTCCTTCACGAACTTCTCCAGCATAGGTCTTTCCCATGAGCTGTAGTTCTTCAAGAACTGCTCCGACGTGGGTCCTTTTCACGGGGTACAGTCCTTCAGGAACAGACTGTTCCAACGTGGGTCCCCCATGGGCCACAAGTCCTGCCAGAAAACGTGCTCCTGCATGGGCTCCTCTCCATGGGC
The DNA here is from genome assembly GCF_965183815.1 of Platalea leucorodia. Classification (NCBI taxonomy): domain Eukaryota; kingdom Metazoa; phylum Chordata; class Aves; order Pelecaniformes; family Threskiornithidae; genus Platalea; species Platalea leucorodia. Next base: position 4,708,985 of record NC_138823.1, on the reverse strand, counting down.
CACAGCTCCTGCCAGGAGCCTGCTCTGGCATGGGCTCTCCACGGGCTGTAGCTTCTTTCAGGGCACATCCACCTGCTCTGGCATGGGGTCCTCCACGGGCTGCAGGTGGATCTCTGCTCCACCGTGGACCTCCACAGGCTGTAGGTGGACAGCCTGCCTCACCATGGTCTTCACCACAGGCTGCAGGGGAATCTCTGCTCCGGCGCCTGGAACACCTCCTCCCCCTCCTTTTTCACTGACCTTGGTGTCTACAGTGCTGTTTCTCTTACATTTTTCTCACTCCTCTCAGCTGCTGTGCAGCTTTTTTGTCCTTTCTTAACTATGTTTTCCCAGGGGTGCCACCAGTGTTGCTGACGGGCTCAGCTGCGTCCTGTGGTGGGTCTATTTTGGAGCTGGCTGGAGCTGGCTCTGTCTGATGCAGGGGAGAACACCCCTGGACCTGGACACCCAACACACCTGCTTTCATAAAATGTACAATCAGAGAAAAATTCAAGTTGGAAGGGATCTCTGGAGGTCTCTAGCCCAATCCCCTGCTCAAAGCAGGACTAACATGGAAATTAGATTAGGTTGCTCAGGAATGGGAATTTCACCACCTCTCTTTGTCAATTAAAGGAAGCAAAACTGGATGGGTAGGTGTTTGCAAGAGTGGAGACTAGAGTCTAGTTTGCAGTTCAGACTTAGCCATTACTGAGGGTGGCTGAATGCCATGAAATTAGTACTGTGTTTGAAGAGAAATCAGTATTAGCATCCACAGTTTGTAGTGGAAAGTGTTCACATAACAGCAGTCATCATTACAGCTACCATTAACTGCTTCCTTTCTGCCTTGGGGGCAGAATATGCAATGAGGGTGAAAAATGGTGGAGAGTGAATGTTCCCTAGCACAAAGACTACTGCATTTATGCTGCATTTAGCAGAGTCTGGATCCTGATGGCTTTAGGTACCACTGGAATACAAGTACTATTAACTTCTGTAGGAACCATTTTGAGCTCCATTGCCAAAGGAAAGGGTCACGCATGTAACTGAAAAAACTGATGACCTCAGCCTCCTTCCTGACCCTTTTCTTTCATAGAAACCTTGCGTGCTTCCCTGCTGCAAATCAGAAAATGTCTTGTAACATGACAAAAGGAAAAAATGATTCATTGGGTATTTCCATGATGCTTTTGAGTGGCTCTATAGCTACAGGGTGAAACCAACATTAACGAATGTTAAGCACTGAAACCAGAGGATACCTATGAACACCCTGTTGTTCAGGTACAGATAGTTCAGGGTTACCGTCACTGCAGGCAAGCTGAATACTGTCATCCTAAGGAGTGAGGACAGATGCCTGGCTGAGACTAACTGCTTCCTGGCATGGGAAACAGGATGAACAGGTGAAGGAGAAGACCTGGGCTAGAAAATAATGAGAAAACCATGAAGAACTGGGCTTGCTCTTTCTGCCTTGAAAAGAATGGAAAAGTAGAAGTCAGTAGCTGTTGCTTATGTGCCAGCAACCTCTGAATCCTCATCTCACACACCTTCTCTCTTTTCCTTGCTGGCAGCTGGAGGGGTAAGCACAGGTTTTCAGAGCTCTGTCATAGACTACAGAGGTAACCATGGATGTTTTGTTATCATAGAGTTAGCATTTATCTGGAGCTGGCTTTGCTGTCTGAAATGAGACTGGTAGTGAACGATAATAAGGGCAAAGGATTGCCTGATGATATAAGTGAGATGCAGTTAGAATTAATAGAAAAGCAAGGCTGAAAATTCTGCATATTTATGCAATCATTTTTCTGGAGGATGTAGCTGTTATATTTAAGTTCTGATATTTATTTTAACTTAGCAGAACTGAACACCATCTGTACTCAGAGAATAAAGACAAAACAAGCCCATGTTGCTTGGCTGTTCGGTAAACTCTTCGGAGAAAAGACTATGCCATAGGTCTATAGGGCACCAAGCATCAATGGTGTTTCAAGCCCCCATGGGGTATCTAGGTGTAAGGAAAAATAAATCAGAGTACAAAAATATTGTATGGGGGATTCAATAGCTGGCTCAGTGCTGAATTACAGACTCTGCTTAGTGCCAAAGCTTTTGTGCTGTTTATGTTTAGGGTTTGCATTTTGGCTGAGCTGAAAAACAGAAGGCTTGGCTGTTGTTCTTTCACAAGATTTAGATAGGTCCAGATCACTCGGAAACTCAGTTTGAGGGTTGCTTTCTCCCAAACAAAATTTGCTGCTTTTAAAAGATCTTAATTTTGAAATAAATGCAGCCTTTATAACATACTGTAAATATATACTGCAGCACAGTGTCCTGTAGCACTCTTCTCGGCACTGCTTTATTAATAGCCTCTTCGATTCCTTCCTGGTTAACTCAGGTTGGTCTTGTTGCAGTAACTCTAAAGACTTCCACATTGAGATGCAGGTTTTGCTCTACATCAAGAGACTGAATGTTTCTGGGCAGTATGTAAATAAATTACCTTCTTTCCTTTGAAATCTTTATCATAATTACATGATTTGCAAGGGTAATCATGCATGTCATTATGAAGAGGTGATCGTATCTTGTTCAAGTCAGACAGCTCTCTACTGGTGCTGCAATATATTGGCAGCAAATCGCTGTAAGAAAGCTTCCGTGAAAAATCTTGTTAAATCCAGGAGAAAACCCAGGGAAATATGAATTAAAGAACAGACTTGGCAGGAGAATCTGTTCATAAATTCATTTATGAAACTCCACTAAAATACTTTCTTAATTAAACAATGCTGCTTTCTTATAACTGTAGCTAAGGAAAGACAGGAAAGACACAACAAATTTTATTGAACCAGCTTTTACTAGAAGCATGTACTCTGGTCATTAAAGACACCTGGATTCTATCAGTGTATGATCAACTTTTTGACCTATGAGCAACTTGCACTGCCTGAAGAAAGGCCTGAAAAGGAATGCCTCACATGGTTGTGCCAAGCTACACATTCCTAGCATGCTTTAAAAATTACCTCTCTCTTGGTGCAATATGGGACAGTGCAGAATGATGTATTTCACAATTTATATTAATATCACTCTCAGGCATGTTTGGTGAAGGGGCCAAAATGCAATCTGCTGAAAGATGTAAATCAGCTGTCTTTTAAAACAATGGCAGAACTTTAACAAAGAAAAACCAGAAAGCAATTAGTTATTGTGGTTGTGCTGTTATCCACATGCCTTGGACCAGTGCCCTGCTCTGTAGGATCACTGTACTACACTCAGAGAAACGCCTCCTGCCCCGAGGCGTTTACTGTCTAAGGTTGCAGTGCAATAATGAGTTGTGTGGGCTTGATTCTGAAGAAGAAACTGAGGGTTGAAGGCTTAATTTTAGAAAAGATGCAGCAAGTGAACTTGCCAATACATAACATGTGGATGAGAACAAAACTAATAAGAAAACATAGTTGTTTAAGACTTGGGTCTGCATGACCTGAGAACTCAAAAGAAATCTGCCTCTTGAAGCCCGGACTTAAAAATAAATACTGCCCTCTGGGGAAGTACTAATAAATCTGTTCCCAACTCTAGCTTGGGCTATATATATTTTTAGCTTTTCATACAAATGTACTTAATACAAGCTCTGAAAATTCTACATATTTTTATATTACATAATTCGCTCTCAGTAGGTGAACAGCTGTGGTGACAATATGACAGAAGCTATGAGCGGTGTTTTCTGAGTCACTGCTTAAGAGGAAGCTCTCCCAAATCACACGACAAACTCTTTTTCCACTCCAGAATTCAATAATTGCCTTTGCATTCACAACTCTTGATAAAATAAGAAACTCTCTTTTTTACAATCGCCATGAGCACTCCTGTAACATATTATAAAAGTACTTGGCAGCTGACCAAACTGGGTTCCTGACGCTGTGTGTGCTCTACAAACACGGAAAACTAATAGCCACCCTTCAGAAGGATCATCTTACAGTAGGAAGGCCAGAGTTGTCGTAAACGGTTTGTTCTTCCTGGCACTTGAAAATTGGAGATAAGGTTAATCTTTGTGGAATATGAACCAACTGTTATAATTTTCAGCCATTTCCACTTATGTCAGGCTATGTTCCTTCGTCAAGTTGAAATGTTATATTTTGGTGGTTTTCTCCTACTAGAAGATTTGAAGATTTGAGGTAAATCCACTCTGAAAAATTCTCCAAATGCCAAAGAAAGATAAACTGAAATAAGGAAAGACAGCATGAGATTCAACTGTGCCAGAAAAGAAAGCCTAAATTGCTCTAAAAATGATTTCTTAAAATACCTTTGATGAATAATTCACCTTTGTAGATGAGATATTCTCTCTGCTTTTCAACTAACCGGATACCCTACAGAAAACTGAAATAGCTATTATGGAGGAATAAACAAGAACTGTAGAAACCAAGACAGTGGGGACACACTGTCAATTAAGTTTTTCAACCCCAAATTTGGCAATTCTTTTTTTTTAATATTAGGAGAAGCGCAAGATGGAAAACAAGCACAGACTATTGGGTGATGTTTGTACTACTGCAATTTTTCTTTATACAGTCAGCTATGCAGAATCCTCCTTGGCCTTGTGGCAGCACAGCGTGCCTGCTCTCATAGTAGAAGTTGCCCCATTATGTTCTCATGCAAATCAGGGATTTTGAAGCAGTAAACAGAAGTTAATTATTTACGAGAAGTTACGTTCGGTCCAGTTTCAGTCATACATGATACAGCAACATGTGCCTAATTGCTATATTTGATGTGTCAGGCAATATTTAAATATAATCCTTTTATAGTGATATAGAAGTACACCTAAAAGTATACGATATGTTTAGCTATGCAAATGGTTGAACTTTGTTCTCAGTCTGCTGCACTTTTAAATCTCTAAGGACCCTTGGATGCAAATAAAACAATATGGGCTTAATTAATTATAGAATCAAAGACAAATGTTGTTTAGAAGGGATCTTTGGAGGTCTGTAGTCCAGCTCTTTGCTCAAAGCAGCAATAACTTCAAAGTTAGATCCGGTTGCCCTGCTCCTCATCCAGCTAAGTTTCAAAAATCTCTAAAGAAGATTACACTGCCTCCCTGGGGAACCTGCTCAAGTGCTTAATCACTCTCATAGTGAAAATCTTTTTCCTTTTATTCAATCAGAATATCCCTTGCTGCAACTTTCAACTGTTGCCTCTTGTCCTCCCACTGTGCACCTCTGAGAAGAATCTGCGTTGCTCTTCTTTATAACCCTTCTTCAGGTAGAATGCAATTAGATCTCTCCTTAGCCTTCTCTTCTGGCAGCTCTGCCCCCACAGTGGCATCCACAAGCTTGCTGAGGATGCCTTTCATCCCACGGTACATGTTCATGATGAAGATGCTAAGTATTATTAGCCCCCGTATCAAACGTTGAGGAATGCTACTCATAACCAGCTGTCAGATTTCACCACAACCCTTTGAACCTGATGGTCCAGTTTTCAACCACCTTGTGGTCCATTTATCCAGTCCATTTCTTCCCAACTTGGCTACAAGGAAGCTATCGGAGATTGTGTCAAAGCCTTGTGAGAAGGTAAACGACATCCATTTCTCTCCTCTCCTCAGTCATCCAGGAAGGCAGACAGGTTGGTAAAGCATGATTGCCCTTGGTAAACCCATGCTCACCACTTCTGTCCCTTCTGTGCTTAGAAATGGCTTTCATGAGGTGGTGTTCCACAATGTTGCTGCTAGAGAACGAGGAGAATCAGCATGAAATGCTGTCAAGTTAGAATGGTCTCACGTTATACATAACCATACTGCTAATGCCCATGGATTCTCTTCTTTCTGTGATTACATTAGACTGCTATAAAGGATACCTGCTGTGTGCTGCCTTATTGTGGTTCTTCTTGATGCATTTTTTATCTGGGGATAAACTGAGGTCACTTGGAAGCTAGTTATTTTATATGGAAAATACAACTGTTTGGTATTCTGGTTGGATCCAAACCTGAATTAATCTTCTTCAACAACCTTGTAAAGTGAATATTTAAAAATGAACAACCTTATCATATTTAAGCAGTTCCCAAGCTTAGAGAAGATCGGTTTATGTATAACAAAGTTAATTTTATTTCTATATGCTGCTTTTCATAAAGAAAGTGATGCAGGGGCAGCTACAAAATGATCAAGAGGGAAAGTGTTCGGCTTTTAATATGTGTTTCACTAAGCTAACATTAATTACTGGTGAAGTTTACTATATTGTGCTTTTGCCAAGCTACAAACTGCTGATAGATCTTTTCTGAACACAGCAGAGCACCCCAAGACATACTTCAGATTCCAGGGACAAAACCAAGTTTACTTTATTTAAAAAAAAAAAAGCAGTTCATAGTTACAAATTATGATATGTGTTTATGTCTTTTAAGGTTTCTTACATTGATGTATACAAGAAGCTATTACACAAAAACTGTTCTACCTGAAAATTCATTTTCTGTATCTGACTTTCTACCTTTGTGCACTAATTGACATCTCCTCTCTCTTGTCCCACCGCTTCAGTAATTCTGAACCTCCACTTCTGTTACAGCACTGCAGCAAAAGGACAAATGTTATTGCTAGTCTTAAGGCTGCTATAAAAGCAGATGCAAAACTATGAAAATCTCTTTGGTTGCCTGAGATTGTGCCAGATGGTAAAGAACTGGAACTATAATAAATACCATGTTAAGCAAGTCAGATTTGAGGGACATGTTATGCATCCCACATAAATAAAACACTGCTAAAACTGACCCTAGAGTGATTAGATTCAGGAATAAGCTCTTCTGTAGCCTCAGGAATATCCCACAATATCTACAATGCAAAGCGTTTCTAATATTCAGAGCACTCACATTAGTCTGGTTCTTTGCCAAGACCTGACAGCTTAGTGTTGCTCCATTTCTCTAGATGCAGGAGCTGTGATAAGGCTCAGCTTTTTTTTTTTTCCCCCCTCTCCCAGGACTTTCAACAGACTCTTCTCAGAAAAACAAAACTACAGCCAGCCTCCTTATCAGAAATACAGAGACGATGAGGAATAATTGTTGCACTGACACCTAAAGCTATTTCCTTGGGCCTCAGTTATCCCATCACAAAAAAATTATTTGTGTTAAATTGATAGGTCACTGACGGTGCAACTGGCTGAGGATTTTCCCTACTTGGTTGACTGGAATTCTAACATTTTGCTTCGTTCATATAAAAATTTTTAACCTTTGTGCTGTATTTGTACACAGAGTCCCTGAGAATGACAGAGTCATCCAGGTTGGAAGGGACCTCAGGAGATCTCTAGTCCAACCTCCTGCTCAAAGCAGGGCCAGCTGTCAGGTCAGGGCACTTTGCTCACGGCTTTTGAATAAAGACTGAATGTCTCTTCTTGAAAGCCTCTGAAGATGGAGACAGCACATCTCTAGGCCTCTGCTCCAGTGCTCAACTACTCTCAGAATGAAAACTGTTTTCCTCAGATGCAGTCAATACTTCCTCTGTTCAGTTTATGACCGTTGTTTCTCCACCTCTGGCTGTGCATCTTAGTGAAGAGCCTGGCTCTGCCTTCTTGATGACCTCCCTGTGAGTACTGGGGCTGCTATTATTTCCCCTGAAGCCATCTCTTCTGTGGCCCTGTTGCCTGACTCTCCTCACAGGGCAAGTGCTTCAGCCCTGACCATCTTGGCAGCTCTCTGCTGAATTTATTCCGGTTTATCAATGTCTTTATCCCAGTCTTGCACATGGTTATCCTACAGTCCTTTGCAGAAGCTTTTATTGGGCTATGGGATGACAGTGGGGCTAAGGAGACTTTATTCTCCTCATTAGCACTCTCTCCCTCCCCGGTGGGGCACAAACACCACGTCACACGACACAGATGCATGTGTGCTTATGGCACCCTCCTCTCCCTCCCATATCCTACCCTCATTCACAGTGTGGCTTGATCTATCTTTACGTTTAAAAGGAGATGGCAGACATTAAGGTAATTAACTACAGCCATAATATAAACCAAAGAGTATTCTGCATACAGCATATTAAATTAATCTGATTATTTTTGCAGGTTAAAAAGACCGCTATTGACAGTCCTGGGATACGTCTATACTGCACACTATAGTGCAGGGCAGAGGTACCAGCTCAGGCACTTTAAGAGCACTCCCAGGGTGAAATGGCAGCCTTCACTGCTACCTGTTTTAGTACTTGCACTACCTTATTCAGAGGTGGCAGAGAAACACGACAAAGCCCTTCAGTGTATGTGGACAAATCACAAAGATCTGAGCTTTAAGGGGTGTGTTTCCCTACAAAAGTTTCAATTGGGGGTAACTTTCCATAGCTCAAGAACTGAGGAAATAGCAGACAGTAGCTGACTTCTCCAGTACGCGGGCAGGTACAATCTGTGGAGAATACAAATCCCATCTGGTGATACGTTGTAAAAACTGGTCTCCTGCTAGCATTTTTCTGTAATTTCAATGAAACATATCTATGTATTATTAAAGAGATGCATGCTAAATGGCAGTTAATGTTGCAAAAAATTTGTATTCTGTTCTACCATAAATGGTGGCAGCACAAACCAGACAAGCCAAGTAAAAACAGAAAGAAAATGCAAATGGAACTGTTAACAGATGCAGAGATCCCTGAACCGCCCTCCTTTCCCTCCGATACATTTACGCTGAACCTGGTGACATTTTACAGAATAATATTGGGGTCCAAGTCATTGCACTCAGTTGAACAATACCTGGGACAATGAAGAATTCTCACAGTAGGTTTTTGTAGCATTAAGAATGGGAATAAATGTCTGAGACATTGAGAGACGAATTTTAAGACTGTGCAGGACCCTAGTTTGAAAATCATGATTCAATTTGCATAGTCAGTTACCAAGTGGTTGCTTCGTTGCTAACATCAGCGTAAATTTAGAAAGTGTATTGTCCTGCAGTGAAAGAAATGTTGTATCTGCCAATAAAGATCTTTCTCTGCAGATTCATGGAATTGTCCTGCTTCATTATTCTGGAAGAAGGAATATAAAATGAGAAATGCTAAAGTTGGAGAGAATATGTCAAGCTGACTCCCTGAGTTTTGTTCAAAACAAACCCTTCCCCCTGTGAATGACCTTGTTAGTAAGAAATTATTTTAGACATTTAAGAAATTATTTATTTAGACAAAGGGTTTAAAATCCTGAGATGTGGTGTTTTTTCACGGACTTCTAGACTGCAAAGAGTTGTCTGATACATATTAGAGCTGCATACTTCATGCCGTACTTCCTGGCTTCTCTTTGGCTCGAGCATGCGGTTCTTACCAAACAGATTAAAGACTTCTTCTCTATGCAATCTTGCTTAGCATAGACACAGAAATCATAGAATCATAGAATGGTTTGGGTTGGAAGGGACCTTCAAAGGTCATCTAGTCCAACCCCCCTGCAATGAGCAGGGACATCTTCCACTAGATGAGGTTGCTCAGAGCCCCGTCCAACCTGACCTTGACGGTTCCAGGGATGGGGCATCTACCACCTCTCTGGGCAATGTATATTCAGGTGAGCCAGGTAGTAGAAGGAAGCAGTGGTCTGAGTTTCAGTTCCCACCTAAAGATACTGCTGTGCAACAACCTTAATCATAAGCCAAAGAGGCTATCGAACTGAGCAACGTATCAATAAACCTGCAGAATACAAATGATGTCTACATTCAGTTTCAAAAGGAAATTCCTGTACTCCTTATACACATCATGGTGAAACTCTGCAAGAGTTCATGTACGAAGTCCTGAGTTAGCCTACGTATCATTCTCAGCACTATTTGAAAAGATGCACAAGCATGAATAAAAATCAGCACTAAAAGAACACGCTGTCGTGGTTTAACCCCAGTCTGCAACCAAGCACCACACAGCTGCTTGCTCACCCTCTCCCCACAGTGGGATGGGGGAGAGAATCGGAAGAGCAAAAGTAAGAAAACTCGTTGAGATAAGAACAGTTTAATGATTGAAATATAATAATAATAATAAAATCATAGAATGTTTTGGATTGGAAGGGACCTTCAAGATCATCTGGTTCCAACCCCCCTGCCATGGGCAGGGACACCTTCCACTAGACCAGGTTGCTCAAAGCCCCATCCAACCTGGCCTTGAACACTTCCAGGGATGGGGCATCCACAACTTCTCTGGGCAGCCTGTTCCAGTGCCTCACCACCCTCACAGTGAAGAATTTCTTCCTAATAACTAATCTAAATCTACCCTTTTCCTTGCCCTATCACTATGCTCCATTGTAAAAAGTCCCTCTCCAGCTTTCTTGTGGGCCCCCTTCAGGCACTGGAAGGCTGCTATAAGGTCTCCTTGGAGTGTTCTCTTCTCCAGGCTGAACAACCCCAACAATCTCAGCCTCTCTTCATAGGAGAGGTGCTCCACTCCACTGATCATCTTCGGGGCCCTCCTCTGGATTCACTCCAACAGGCCCATGTCCTTCTTATGTTGAGGGCCCCAGAGCTGAGCTGAACGCAGTACTCCAGGTTTGTACCTCACAAGAGCAAAGTAGAGGGGAGAATCACCTCCTTCAACCTGCTGGCCACACTTCTTTTGATGCAGCCCAGGATATGATTGGTATTCTGGGCTGCAAGTGCATGTTGCCAGGTCATGTTGAGTTTCTCATCAATCAACACCCCCAAGTCCTTCTCCTCAGAGCCACTCTCTATCCATTCTCCACCCAGCCTGTATTTGTGCTTGGGATTGCCCTGACCCATGTGCAGGACCTCGCACTTGGCCTTGCTGAACTTCATGAGGTTCGTGTGGGCCCACTCCTGGCCTGTCAAGGTCCCTCTGGTTGGCATCCCTTCCCTCAAGTGAATCAACTGCACCACTCAGCTTGGTGTCTGTCATTCACAAACTTGCTGAGGGTGCACTCAATCCCACTATATTGTTGATGAAAATATTAAATAGTACCCACCCCAGTCTGGACCCCTAAGGGCCACTACTTGCTACTGATTTCCATTTGGACATTGAGCTATTGACTGCAACTCTTTGGATGGAACCATCCAACCAATTCTTTATCCACCTAACAGCCCATCCATCAAACCCAAATCTCTCCAATTCAGAGGCAAGAATGTTGTATGGGACCATATCAAAGGCCTTACAGAAGTCCAGGTAGATGACACCCGTAGGTCTTCCCTTGTTCACTGATGCAGCCACTCCATCGTAGGTGGTCACCAGATTAGTTAGGCACAATTTGCCCTTGGTGAAGCCACGATGGCTGTCTCTAATCACCTCCCTGTCTTCCATATGTTTCGACATGTGTTCCAGGAGGATCTGCTCCATGATCTTACTGGGCACAGAGGTGAGGCTGACTGGTCGGTAGTTCCCAGGGTCCTGCCTTTTAAAAATGGGCATGATGTTTCCCTTTTCCATTGATTGGGGACTTCACCTAACTGCCTTGACTTTTCAAATATGATGGAGAGTGGCTTGGCACCTACATCAGCCTATTCCCCCAGGACCCTCGGATGCATCTCGTCGGGTCCCATGGACTTATGTATGTGCAGATTCCTCAGGTGGTCTTGAACCCAATCTTCACTTACGATGGGAGTGATTTCATTTCCCCAGTCCCTGCCTTGAGATTCAGGGGCTTGAGAGACGTAGGAAGAGAGATTACCATTGAAAACTGAGGCAAAAAAATTGTTGAGTACCCCAACCTTCTCCTTGTTGGTTTTAACTAGTTCTCCCGTCTTATTTATCTGGAGGTGTGTGTAGGTGTGTGCATACTTTTTCTTTAATCTTCCGGTTTTGGCCAACATACCTGTAGAAGCCCTTTTAATTCTTCGCATCCCTTGACAAATTCAGCTCCAACTGTGCCTTTAACTTTCCTGATCCCATCCCTACACATCCGGGTAGCATCCCTATATTCTTCCCAGGATACATGTCCCTTCTGCCACGGCTTGTGCACTTCCTTCTTACACTTTAGTTGGATCAGGAGGTCCTTACTGAGCCATGCCGGTCTCCTGCCTTCCTTGCTTGATTTCTCACACATGGGAATTGAGAGCTCTTGCACTTTTAAGAATAACGGCCTTAAAGAGCTGCCAGCTCTTCTCAGCTCCTTAAGAGCAGTTTCCCAGGAGGCCCCATTCACTAATTCTTTAAACAACTGAAAGTTTGCCCATAACCCTCAAGACTGAGGTGTTCGCAGTACAGGCATCTACAACTCAATGAGTCACTCAGAGCTCCCTTCATGGTTGATGGTGAGCAACTCAACCATTTCCATGCAATCTACAGCATGATCGTCAGACAAATCCCATTCACAGTTCCTAATTTACAGCAGTAATTTGAAAGTCGTGAGAGTAGAAGTTTGGAGATGATTTTGGAAGGTATTTCAAATGTAAGGCTGAACACGGAACATGTCACCAATGAGCATGGGATTTTGAGGGTGGCCTTGTTAAAGCTAGAGCCAGCTCAAGGCTTCTCATCTGATTGGGTAGGTTATATTTTATAAGCAAGATCGCATGAAAGAAACACAAGAGTTGTAAAATTATTTTCTCCTCTTCACAGAGGCAGTCTAGCTAAAACATAAACACTGTTATTGGAAGCTGAATTAGATTTCTACATCAAGGGAATCTTTAATTATTCAGATATGGCCCTCAGGTCCTGATAAAGCCTTACCCATGTTGACGTTATATCAAGATCAGCAGTTTTTTCTGCATATAGCTCTAAGCAGACGAGTACCACATCAGATAGTTAACAAACAAACATTTACTGTATTTGTGATCTTACAAAAAGAAAACACATAATAAAAGCTGGCATTTCTTCCTCAGTTGACAATTTTTCTTAGGAAAAAACTGATTTAACTACATGAATCTTTTTGTAGCACAGAGGGATTCTTCTCTATGTGAATTATTTTGCCTCTTACCAGTGACCCCACATAACAGGTTTCCTACTTCCAGAGTTCTCGAGATTTTATCAGATTCACATTAGTACCTTCCATCTTGTAGTTCTGTTTTGATAACTTCACCGTATCCTTGCTTTGAGGGCAACATTAATTATGAACAAGAATCATCCAGTATTTATCATTGCAGATAGCAGAGAAATCAGAAACTAATAATGATACAGATTAATTAACTACAGGGTGACCTGGATTGCTTAATAGCCTTGGTTCATTTGTAATTTTCTTTTAATGTGGTCAAATGCTAGGTCATAGTCATCGGTCAATGAATGTAAGATGTAGGACTGTCATGTTGGAAGTAATAACCCTAAGTAAACCGTACAGGGTTACAGTGGATAACCAATTAAACATTACACCCTTTTTGAATGATTCATATATTAGTCTTTCTCTGTTTTAATTAGGTGGGGATATCAGTTAGAACTAGCAATGTGACGTACCACTGTATATTCAGCAATAGTAAAGCTTATTTTTTGTGTTCATAATTCAAAAAGAATATCGGAAAAAATTGAAAAGGTTGAGAAAAGATGCACACAAGTGATTAGGAAAGAAATTTAAAAAGTATAAATTGTATAATCTCTTAAAAATAAATTGAGATTAATAATCTTGAGCTCTGCACGGAGAAATCTCTTCGTAGTAAAGAATCTGTTCAAACACCAGGCAAACCGTAACATGATGCAGTGGCAAAAAGCGAAGCTAAACAACGAAACTAAAAATGAGATGCCTAACTTTTAACAGCAACTGTTAGTAATCCCTATGGCAGGAACTCATGGTGTCAGCCAGAAGTTACAAATTTAATACAGGAATCACTCTGATTCGGTGACCTGGGCTACACAAGCTGAAGAGGATGATTTTAACAATCTCTTATGACCTTAAAGTTCATTAACATAAATCTTTGAGCCTGTGATCTTCTTCTATCCCTTTGAAGAAGTGGTCCCTGAACTTCCAGGTTTTCAAGAATTTCCTTCTTTTAGTCAGTGCTATATAAACAGAGTTTCCTATGTTCTGCGTTCATGACTTCCTCTAAGTTTGAGAACACCGGAGGCCAAATAATCTGGAGCTTTAATACCACAAAAGTTCAGATAATAAAAATCCCTGTGAAGACCACACCTGGTGTTTCCAACGTTCTTTGTACTTTTTGAAGAAGTCTGTTCTGAACCCTGGGCTGATAACAAACTCGTGATAGCCTGGAGCCATTTATACTGGGATTTTTTGCATTTACAGTACGCGAACGCTAGACCGCAAAAAAAGTTTGTGGCTGTGATGAAACCATGTCTCTCATACCTTCAGTTTCAGAGAAACTGCTCTCTACAGTTTTGCGTACTTTATGCACCGGTCCCAGAGGAAACACATTTCTCTCAGTGAAGATCTACACAGGGCCAATACATACACATTGACTCATTGTCTATTTAGATAAAACAGCTCAAAAAGAAATCCCGGAGTCTCCTAGGTTGTTTCTCTGTTGCTCCACAGGTGAAAGCACCACGCAGTTTGCATCAGCTCTGTGCTTACTGAAACTACCACCCACGGTAAACACCCACCTCTCTGAAGCGCCGGCGACGGGCAGCCCTGAGGCACCTCAGCCTCTCTGGGCCAACGGCCCCACCGGGAAATCAACCCGGGAGAAAAATGAACTTCCCTTTGGGTCGGGAAGCGTCTTCTCCCGGTGAGGAGAGGCGAGGAGAGGAGAGGAGAAGGGGACCGACGACAACGGACGACAACCGCCGGCCGCCGCGGGCCGCTGGGGCGGGAGCGGCCTCCGCCCTCAGCTCACGCGCCCGGCAGCCCGCCCGCCAACGGGCGGAGCAGGGCGACGCCCCGCCCCCTCCCCGCCTTCGAGGCCGCCGCAGAGACGCGATGCCGTTCTGACTGGTCATAGGTCCTCAGAGCGACGGGAGAGGTAGCCAATCAAAGCGCGCGTTACGGTGAGGGGCGGGGAGGGCTGTGTGAGGGAGCGGGCGCTCTCCCCCCGCACCGCCCAAGCTCGGTCCGGCCCGCGGGGAGGGGCCCAGCGGCCCTGCGGGAAGGAGTCGCCGCCGCCGGCTGTCCCGGCCGGCCCTGCCCCGCCGTGACATGGAGGACGTGCTGCCCTCGGGCCTGCTGGAGATCTGCCTGCTGGTCGGTGTGCCCAGGGAGAGGGTGAGAGCGCTCCTCCAGGTGAGAGGGGGTTGGGGGCGGGCGGGCGCGGCGGTGCCCGCCGGCCGGGTGCCTCGGCTGGTCTGTGGGGCAGCTTCTGTCAGGGCGGCTCTCTGCTCGGAGGTGTAACCGGGTCAGCTCCTCCCTGGCCGGGCCTCTCTCTTCCCAGTACGGACTTGAGTAAAACTATTGGGTTGCCTTGTTGCTGTTATCATGGGATGGAGCTGAAATGCTTTAAAGAAAGCTTGTTTTGACAGGCGGTCATCAACAAAGTAGGGATAGTTTAGGAGTGGTGGTAAATAACTACACTTTTTCAAAGGTCTGAGTGTAGATGAAGACTGCAGTGTAGCTTTATATACGCAGGAACAGCAAAATGCTTGAACAGTGCATGTCCTTTACTGGGTGATATCCCAGTTCCCGTCTTCTGTGGGAGATAAAAGCTAAAGATAGGAATAAAGCCAGGTAACTTGTATCCTTAGGACAACACGAGGTCTAAACCCCTCTGAGCTTAGTGCTCTGAATTTGGCACAGCCGGAGCAATTCAGATACGGCAGAAGTTGATGCGTTGGTTTCTGCTTTGAATATGTGGTTTGTAATTTGTTTATGATTATAGCCACTTCACGTGTGAGTTAACAATTAAACGCCTCTTCCTGATTTTGCTTTGTTAAAACGTACCGATGGTTTTGTTAGATACCTATGAGCCGCCCCGCTGTGGGAGTAGCTGTGGGGCCAGCACGTGCTGAAAAGCCGGGCTGCTCCCAGGGATCTCGGTTGTCTTGCTTCAACTTGAATTTGATTGTGTGCTCTAATAGCATTAGATAAAGAAATCTTTGTTAAACTTGTTGCTGCTCACTCGCTCAGGAGACAGCTTTTGCTGATGTCAGCTTCTTAAGTGATATCAGCTAAGCAGAGGTTCAAATTCCAGGATCTCATTTATGTATACATTCAAATTGGGGAAATAGTTGTGCCATAAATCTCACCACCAGACTTTTGAAATCAGTGTGTATGTGTGGTTTCAGCATCTGCGTGAGAAGTAAACCCAAAAGAAGGGGAATTTCTTTTTCATTCCAGTCTGCTCAGTTTGATCTCATTGATTCCAAAAAACCTGTAGAACAACAAATAAGAAATTGGCTACAAAAAGTAGAAGCCATTCTGATCACACTACAGGTTTTGAATTGTTTCTTTGCTCAAGGTATAAAATGGGAGTGTCAGAAAGGAAAGTAGTCCCTACGCTTGTCAATATTAACTGTAGTAACATCCCTGCAAGCTGTTGCACCACAGGGATTTCAATCACTGGGCAATTCAGAACTCAGGGAAAGTTTATAGATTTACTCTGCTTCCTTTTCCTTCTGTGGTACTATCTACATGAGGAAATGGTGGAATATGTTTTGTGTTTAATTTCAGTGAATGTAGAAAGAAGAGACCTTATTGACAGAAAATAAGAACATTTCAACAGAAAGTAGTGGACCTCTGATGATATTTACAGATGAAACAATAGGATAAAAATGTTGATAGTGCTTCAAATCTTGGTCTTGAAATGTGTTTGTGCATTCTCAACTTTATTGCAGTATGGACTAATAAAGTCAATAGTCAGCAGGAACGTGATGTAACCCACTCCCAAAGAAAAGTCTTATATGACTTACCTGTTGTCGATGGGGATTCCAAGAAAAAAGATACAGTTTTTCACTGAAGCTCATGAAACTGAAGTTTCATGAAGTTAACCAAGATAATTATCACTGTAAGATTTCCATTTGAAGAGATCAAAGGCTGCTATTTTTAGTTAGAGATAACTTTTTTTAGTGTATTTTGTTAGGAATGAGATGTAAAATAGTGAAGATCCTACAGCCATCTTTGATAAGACTTCTTTACCCCAAGTTATCTTCATCTCTAAAGCTGGGTTTTGATATGACAAGTGTGGTGTGCAAGCTGTCTGCGAGATGTCTCGGATCTTCCTGTCGGCTCCATCGTTGGGTTCTGTATCTACCCACCACAGTCAGTGATGCAGATCTTGTCTCTTACAGTGCCTGCATTATGCTTTCTGGCCCTGCTAACGCAGACATAACCACCAAACCCATTCTTTCCTTCTTCTGTAATGCCCCCATGGGTGTCAAGTTGTGCAAAAGAAATGAGGTGTGATCGTTGAGCATTAGTCAGCAGCGTGTGCTTGTGGCAGTGAAAAGTAACTGTGTAATGGTCTGCATCACCAGGACCATAGCTCACAGGCGAAGGGAAGGGATCGTTACTGCTATTGTTATTACTCCACACTCTTGAGGTCACATCTGGAATATTGTCCCAGATTTGGGTACCTTGATACTGGAGAACTGCTGAAAAACGGGAGTGAGACCAGAAGAAGCTAAGGTATACGAGGGCTGGA
Source organism: Platalea leucorodia (assembly GCF_965183815.1). NCBI lineage: Eukaryota > Metazoa > Chordata > Aves > Pelecaniformes > Threskiornithidae > Platalea > Platalea leucorodia. Next base: position 4,691,684 of record NC_138823.1, on the reverse strand, counting down.
GCACAAGGGGGGAAATCTCCTTCCTAAGGGATTTCTGAAACTTGACTGGATGAGATCTAGAGCAACCTGATGTAACTTCAAAGTGATCATTGCTTTGAGCAAAGGCTTGCACTAGAACCTCCAGAGGTCCCTTCCAACCTAATTTTTCTAAGGCTTCATACTTTTCCCTGCCCAATTATTCCTTAAAGAAGCCAGTTCTTTCATGACATTCAAAATGAAATTAACTTCTTCAGTGATGGGAAGAGGAGAACAAGATCAAGGAAACTCCAAATAGCAGAGATCACACTCTGATCTGTGGTTTCAACACACTACTTCTTGTTTGTGTCTAAAATAGCGTGTTCGTTGTAAAAAGTCTGTCTCTCATCCATGTCCTATATAGCACCATTGTTACAGGAACATAATCAGTAAATGGGGTTGGAATATAATCCCTGACTTCTGGAATCTTGCAGAATTACAGGAAAGAAAAGGCATTGGTGTTTATAAGAAGCTATGTATGATGCAAGGACATTTGATAGTAAAAAGCGACAAAAGAGAAGCATTTCAAAATTGAGAAGTAACAGTAGAAGCTGAGAATATAAAGTGTTCAAAGAGTAGTAGAAACAAGTGAATATTGTTCTGTTGCTGCCTATTCGCTATTACTGAACTGAAAGGGTAAGAAAATATGACTTTGGCCGTAGACATTAATATGAGCTGACTTGAATGCTGACAAGTGAGTCACTGGGTCAGTGACAGTGCTGACAGTGCTGTTCTGTGGAAAAAAAAAAATGGTGTTTAATGCCTCTGTTGTAGTTCAAGACATCAAGGACCTGCCATTTTAGAAGCTGTTACACTGTGAGGCTATTAAATCGCTGGCTGTCATCCAGCACTTTGTAGCACAGAGATGCCTTCAATGTAAGTCAGGGATTGCCCTGTCAAAGCAACTTTGTATGAAAACCTCTGCAGGGCAAACCTGCCAAGATGAGATTGCTAGTGTTTGAGTAGGCCTGTGTTTTTCTTGCATGACAGCCTCAGGGCTGAGCCTTAATTCTTAATTTCCTTCCGAAATGTTTAGCTGCATGTTATTTTGAGAGTGATCATGTTGGATTTATCTGTGTTTCCAGTTTCTTCACTTGAAATGGATGTCAGCTGCCAACTAAGGAAAATGACACTTGAAGTTTTTAGCATGGCAGGGTATGGCACTCGGTATCCCAATTTGTAACGTGCTTTTAAAAGTCATTGCTATCCTTTGAATATCCCAGTGGATACTTATCTGAACTTTTATCTTTTCCACTCTAATTTCTTTCTAGTTCAGACTCAGTGTGTTCATTAAAAGAGTGTTTTTTCACTTCTTATTTTTATTGAAGTATTTTCTTTCAAGTATCCTATTATAGAATATGGTGGAGCTTAAGGTATAGTAACTAATACATCATGAAAGTAAGTGTGCCTTCTCATTTTTCCTATGATGCTCAAACGTGAAGACCACCACTGGTGGGCTTGTCTACTAAGACAAATAAGCTGAGACTTTCTGTTCCAAAACTTGGATGGTGGAAGATTGGCTTCAGTGAAGCAATAGAGCTTTGTATGTTGTAGCTATTTTAAAAAGTAGGGAAATGGTGAGAGAGGCCAGCATTGGTTCTCAAGGAATATCTTAAATACAAGTAATACTGATGCATCATGTCTGAAGGTAAAAGCAGCATGTATGCTTCATCTATCTTTGAATCAGTTAGCAAAAAGTTGAAAACGAAACAGCTTTTTAGCCGCAGTGAGGCTTACCTTTCCTGTTTCCAAATATCCGTTGACTAAACAAAGCTTTTACTTGCTCTTTTGACCTTGCGGGAAGAATTAAAATTGCAGTGAAGTAATTGAAAATGCAGCTACTTGTCTCTATTATATGGTCAAGAATAGAAAAAGTGCTCCCAAGTACAAGGAAATCTCCTGATCACTTCCTCCACAGGTTTTTCATAGCAAGGCAGCAAGGGCTTTCAGTGCAGTAGGACTTTACAAAGCTGCCTACTAGAAAACGTAATTTCATACCTGCTCTTGGGATGCCTGTCCCACTTAGTCATCAGTATCCAGAGAAATTTTCATGGCTTCATGTTGTACAATGTCTTAAAATTGTGTTTATTGTAAGAGTGATTGTCATTTTTAATTGTACTCTCTTAATTGCCTTATAAAGTTAAAAGTTGTCTTGTGAGAGATTGCGTGGGTGGGTTGTTGGTTTGTTTTGTTTTTTTTTTTTTTTTTTCTCTGTAGAGGAAAAACGTAGCTTTTCCTAAAGTTGAACAAAGACTTATCTAGGGAATTCAGCTGTTTTCTTTGTTTTCATTTATTTGTTGCCTGGTTTCTCTTACTACCGGTGTTTATTTTAAGTATAGCTTAAAAGCATATCTTAACACTTCAAAGGACGAAATACCGTATTTGATATTTATTAGTTTTCTTATGCCAGAGGCATAGTATTGATATGGTGCATTTTGAATGAAGAATGATTCTTTGCCTGCTGAAAATGCCCAGAGTATTCCCCTTTAATACCTGCATTAATACATGTAAAGCAAGAGATTAGAAGGAAAAACTAATTATTCAGGAAGAAGAAAAAATGTATTCTAAACCCACAGTTTTAGGGGTAAAGAGAAAATGGCTAAAAAAATAGTTTAAAAAAACTTTCAGGATTAATGTCAACTTAGCGTTGTTTGTATTTTTTATTTTTGGTGGTTTTTTTTTTTTTTTTAATAGGGTACTCAAAGAAAACCCAAAAGTCTTCTTCCCCTGGATCCAGAAGTTCTTTCTGTATTTGTGCCTCCATTTATCGGCAGAGATGATATTCAGGTGACTAATACAAGTGGTAATAACTTGAATAAAAGTAAACGCCGGTCTTTCCGAAAGAAGAAAGAGAGACCAAAGATTGAAAATGTCAAGAGTCTCAATGGGGAGCAGAAAGCACCTGACACTGAAGATATTACAGTTCCAAAGGACGTTGATCTTATTGGTTTGCCACAGCTATGCTTCCCAGGTATGGTAGGGTTCACAGTTCTTAAGGAGAACTGTTTTAATATTTATTTGTTGACCCATACTACAGCTTTTTTTTTTTTAATGCTCATCTTCTCTATCTCTTTGTATTTCGAAGTATAAAGAAATGTGTCTGCTTGTGAGCAGGTCAGTGATAAAAGCAGCTGTTGCATGAATGGGGTGCCCTTACTCCGTATGGCTATGTTGAGTGAAACACATCTATTAGCAATAGTAGCTGCAACACCTGCAAGAGAGGGAAGCCGAAAGTCACTTTAGCCCTTATTGGTAAATCTTGGTTTGAGTGAAGTGCACACGCACACACTTTTAAATCTTTTTTTCCCCCCAAAATGACTAAGTACTCTTTGACCTTTCAATTGGTGTTAAGATACACCTGAAGTAGTGACTGTTTCCTCCAGGTTTAATTGCAGAAATTTTAATATGCATGTCGCTATTGCAGGCCTTATAAATATCTTGAAAGGAAAAAAAAAAAGTGAACAAACTCCATCTATTGTATTTTGCCACTTAAAATGCAGAATAATTATATAATATTTTTGCTTCTTCCGAAAGCTTACAAGCCTTTGTAACAACCCTTAGACCAAATGGATTGCGTATGTGCGTTTTATTCCCTTAAAATGAGACATTTCTCTTGAAATTAAGTGGAAATGTGCAGTATTTGTCATGAATCACTTTTCAAGCATCTGTAGTTAAATATGTAGTTAAAAAAAAAGGTTTCTGTCTTCATTGCAGGAGGACTTTATATAACTTCTGAATCAAAAGAGGACCACATTCATTTCCTGGTCTTCACAGATGTCTGTGGTAACAGAACATACGGTGTTGTTGCACAGTACTACCAGCCCATGCAAGTATGTTATTTAACTCATGCTTTTATTAAAACATATTAAAAGATGTAAAATAAAACAAACCACTTTGAGAATAATGTCAGGTTTAATTTATGAAATTAGTTACCAGATATGCTTTTATGTTAGTAGAAATACAGAACAAATCGTATTTTATATTGCCGTTGTAAATTAAGTACCTTGGAACAGCATTGCATTAGGAAAAACAGTTATGGATTTCATTTAGGAGTTTTGAATATTTAGGAGCAGACTTTGTCCCTCGGACATTTTGTTTGGTGAAGATTGTACCCTGTTTTCTTTTTGTAAATATCTTTTGCACTGAAATTCTTTTTAATGCTTATATCTAAGTCTTGGAGGCTGACATTTTTCTGAAAGCTTAAGGGAGATAGGATACCCAATTCCCTCTAAATTTCAAGGGGATTTGGATGCCTATCTCTAGTGTTCTCAAGAAAATATCAGCCATAAGTTCATGATTAACATAAACGCATTAATCTGTAGTTTTCTTGCAGGATGGCTGTATTTCCTCGAACGGGCAGGCCCATTGGGAATCTGCGCAGACTGGGAAGATGCCTGTCTGTTTTGTACCACTTGCTATTTGTGTTATATCCAGATATCCATATTTTAATGCCCTCAAGGATTGTCTCTCTTGGTAAGACTTGCTATCCTGTGTGTTTCTCCTGCAAATAACTGTGTAGGTTTTAATACGTGGATTTGCACGATGTGGTCAGGGTAGCTACATAATGCTAAAACTGGCGTTAGTTTTAAGTTACAGTAGTGTGAGATGTGTGGGAGAGGAAAAGAAGAAATGTAATGTGAATGTTACCCAGACAGTAAATGCAAGTTCTAAATATCAAGGAAATTAGGTATGATGTTGTCTTTGTTTTCTCTGAGGCTTTTGGTAAGTCTAAAAAATACTAATTTACAGGGAACAGATTTCTCAGATTTTGGTTTTTTGGAAGAGGGTTAACTGTAATTTTGCCACACTGGTAAAAATCACTTTTGAAAGCACAAAAACCTCTTTATAATGCACCAAATAAAGGTCATAAGAACATGAACATATGTATTAATAAGCAGTTAATAACACTTTATTCTTTAACTAAATAATCCAAGTCACTTGAGGGAGTACAGTGGTTACTCGGCTGTCATAGAACTAGGAGAGAAAGATCTTAGAATGCAGAATACTTCACTGGTTAGAAACACTCAAATACTCCACAGTGTAGATAAATTAAAAGAGAAGTGAACATAGGTCTGTCTTGTTATTCAGTAATTTAACTTATTTTGAGGTTGTGTGTTGCTTTATTGTTAAATTATTAAAATCTATGTGCTTCTATTCTGAAGTGGATTAAAAATGCCTTGCGTGAGGGAGCCTGTCTCTGTACATTGGACATTACTGGGTAATCTTCACTTGCAGACTTGTAGTCCACAAGTAGAAGAGGTTTGGTTTTGGTTGTTTTTTTTTTTCCCCCCACTAAATTCCAGTCAAGCTTTCTAGAGTCAAATTTGAAGTCAGGTGTTTTCCTTTTGCAGGTATTTGCTTCTCATACATAAGTTGAAAGATGTTAGGGTTGTAGGTCGGAGCTTGAATCTTCCAGTTTGTTCTGCTGGCGGTCGGTATGCTGAGCAGATGAGCAAGCAAGGCTGTGCTTCCTGGGTGCTAGCTGAGGTGCATCACTAGCCCCTAACCTGCCTCCGGAGCAGGATGAGACCTGAGCAGTCGTTTCCCCACCCCATGCACCTCTTCTTCCTAACGCTGTGAGCTTGGATCTGGTTGGAGCACTGGCTTTCCCTGGCTTTGATGAAGAGGGAGCCCTGGTGGAACAAAGCAGTGCCTTCCTCTTGGGCAGTTCAGATGTTGCCTCCAAAAAAGCTGTGATACCAGAAATGAGTCACTCTGGCAGCCCTTCACTATGAGCAAACGCATCACTGATGCTGTTCGTGCTACCTCTGCTCTGTCATTTTCAAAGCATGAGTAAGGGGGTTTCATGTGGAAAAGGGACTTCAACATAATCATAGAATGCTTTGGGATGGAAGGGAACTTTAGAGGTCATCTGGTCCAACCCCCCTGCGATGAGCAGGGACATCTTCCACTAGATGAGGTTGCTCAGAGCCCTGTCCAACCTGACCTTGAATGTTTCCAGGGATGGGGCATCTACCACCTCTCTGGGCAACCCGTTCCAGTGTTTCACCACCCTCATTGTAAAAAATGTCTTCCTTCTATCTAGTCTGAATCTACCCCCTTTTAGTTTAAAACCATTCCCCCTTGTCCTATCGCAACAGGCCCTGCTAAAAAGTCTGTCCCCATCTTTCTTGTAGGCCCCCTTTAAGTATTGAAAGGCTGCAATAAGGTCTCCCCGCAGCCTTCTCTTCTCCAGGCTGAACAACCCCAGCTCTTTCAGCCTTTCCTCATAGCTAGGTATTCACAGGTTAGTGCGAAATCGAGATAATCAGTAAAATAAAAAGGAAATGTTTGTTTCCCTTTCTCCTTTCTTGCCCAGATCACTTTTTCCATTCCTTATGTTTAAGTCCATTACATCAGCTGTGGGTATTGCAGGAGCTGATTCATTGCTGCCTTTTTATAGTCTCAAATCTCAAGTAAACGCTGCTCTGCATGTCACTCTTAACAGCCATATACCTGCGCTGTGGTGCTTTACTGTTTATATCCAGTCTTTATAATAGCATTCATGCTTCTTCTATACTGTGAACTCAGCCGGGATGAAGGCTCATTAGTATAGATATAGATATATTAGTATAGATATAAATAGTATAGATTTAGCTTTACAGTTATGGGTTCATCGGTGGTTTGTAAGTATATTCATAAATGAGTAATCTCCTCTCTGAAGTGAGACATCTCTGAGCTGGGAGAAGCAGTCAATTTGTGAACAGATTTTTAAATAGCTCACTAAGGGAGAAGAGGGGAAAATGTTCATGAAAACCATGGAAAATTCCAGAAGTTACAAAAACATTTCCAGGTTTCATGTTTGTTTAGAGCAGACAGGAACCAGGTGGAGTTAACTCTGTAGAGATGCAAACTTCTGCCTCTGAGTGGGTATTTTAAACATTATAATTGAACATCTCTGCCTTGATATATATATATATAAAATATATATATTTTTGCACCTATTTAAAGCATTAATGTCCAAGCTAACTACTATGGATGGCTTTTCCCTTTAAGCTGAGTCTGTACTGGTTTCTAAGAGGAGTTCAGATTTATCAGTAACATACCATCTAAGCTTTAAGTGATTTGTAAATCTGTGAATAATTATAGGGGAGTTGTCAACACAACAATAGCCTTCCACGTCAGTACTGTGTGTTGTCCTGGTCATTTAACAGGGGAATTTGTCGTATAGTTGCACAGCTCTTCTCACTCCTTTTTGTTGCTGCATCTGGACGTAAGATGCAAGTGTGTGTAACTGGCAGGAGAGGGGGAATGCAAGTGACAAAGCTGCGTTTGGTGCTGGCGTTTCCCGCTGTACTGGAAACTTGACTGATTAAGTTTCCATTATATTTTCTTCTGGATTTTTTTTTTTCTAAAATCTCATGATCACCACGTATTTTCCTTGATACTATTTGATAGATAATTTCAGAATGTCTGCCTTTTCGTGTTTGTTTTGTTTTGTTTCGTGGTTGTTTTTGTTTGTTTGGTTGGTTTGGTTTTTGGTTGTTTTTTTTTTTAGAAAAAGTATTTTACTGTGCCAGAGTGTACTTGAGTGGGAGGAAAGGAAGGGGTGGAGACGTACTGTTTCTCCTTATTTTGGCTGTGTTACTGAAATTTTTCCATATGGCATGAAACAGCTGCTGGGATGTGTGGCTGTTCTGAATGGAATGTAAGCAATTACAGTAAAGACCTCAACGATACATTTTGAGCAGCTGTACAGCTAAGGATGTTTCAGCTTTTTGTGAGGTTACGAAACATTGACATTGTTTTCCTGTAAACCAGAAAGGGAGTTGATTTTTGATTCAGATGCCTTAGCTGTAATCAGGTGGCCAATGGGTTAAAAATTTAATGAAATGTTTTTGTTGACCGAGTGTACTCAAGTAGTAGTGCCTGGTATACTTAACAAATAATAACATGTTCAACAGTGTGCTTGTATCCTTGGTATGCTTCAGTGGCGGTTTGCAGGATGCTTCAACTGATGAGTCATTCTGCGAGTCTGGGGATTTGAAAACACTTGCTGGTGGACCTCAGACCACCTATTTCTAGTGTGTAGCCCTTTCCTTGTGAGAACTAGTGAAAAAATACTACTTGTTATTGCTAATGAAGGCTGGATGTTGGAAGTAGCGTCTAAAGGAGTCCTGCTTCCATCCAGGACTTTTTTGCAACAAAAGATTTAATTTTCCTCCAGAATTCTGCTGTGCATAGCTTATTTTCTCCAGGACCTGCAGTGCACAGGATTGCTTATAGGTGGGGTGGTACTTGTTTTCATTCAGAAGAGTCCTGAAAAGTATTTTATTATCATAAGCATTCCCAGATAAAACCTGCGTTCCTAAACTTTTTCAAAGGGCAGAGTATAGTAGAAATTACAACCAAAAACTGAGATACAAAGACAACGTCAAACTATAAATCCATGCAGGTGCTTTGATCTGCAAGGTGAACTTGCAAGCTTTCATCATACTAATGAAGGTCTTCATATTCTGTGTAATTAATTTTATAACTAACTCACATATTGCTAGTGTTCAGTGCTTCCAAACCCAGAACAATTTGAATGGAGCGTGTCTGCCTCTCTCCAAAGCAAGCGGATGTGTATCTAGACTGCTTCACAACACCGCGACTGTTGGATTATTCGACATCATTATTTGAAAAGGTTCAGTTTTAAATTGAGAGGTTTTGGCCCTTTGCACAGGTAGTTTTACTTCAATCTGTTACGCTACATGAAAAGTGAAATATTGCTGGCAGTCATCTCCTTCTGGATGAACTCCCGCCTTGGATGGATGAATGGGCTCCATTCAGACAGTAAATCTTCCAACCTGTGTATTAGTCCTTTCAGCCGCCTTGAGAAAAGGTGGAAGTGTGCAAATACCTCACAGCATCGAGGCAGTACAAAGGACCTATTCTTAGATGTTCTTGCTTTCTGAAAGCTCTGTCTGTGGACAGTTAATAGAGGTAATGGAAGGTTGATAAACTCCTTAGCTCTCCGCTTTAATGTTTCAGAGATTACTTCATTTATTTCAGCAGACGTTTGCAGTGCAGAGCTGTCAGCTGCTATTACGTTGCATTAATGGGCACAGCGTACTGATTAGGGAGCTCTTACCGTCCTTTCTGTACATCTGCTGCTTTTTCAGCACCGGGGTCAGGTTGTTTCTGTTGTAACATTTACTGGATATGTTGACATGTGCCTTTTGTCTCAAAAAACCCCAACAAACAAACAAACAAAAGGCAGGTTTACCTATGCTGTTAGGCCACATCTAAGGTGTTGCGAAGTGTGACAGCATATTTGTTTAAATTGATGACTCTACTGTCTGGTTTGCTTTGATAATTCTTAAATTCCCCTCCCCCTGCCTCCTCTGTGCCCTTAAATAGCTGATGGGCTTTTGGGGAGTATGTCTAACAGCCTAGTACTCAGCCCAGGGCAGTTTCCAAATGTAAATTTAGTGAACTTAAATGTCTCATTAATCCAATTAAAAGCTCAGTAATATACAACAGGATATTTTTATTCAGGAATCTAAATGCCATACACAAATATGATGTCCTGGATTCTGATATATCTCTTGACCTGTTCAGTTGCTTTCTAGAACACTTTCTCCCTGAAGAACAAGTATTCTTCTGCAGGAAACCAGTAAAACTGCAAACTGAAATAAAACCTCGAGGGACTATATAGCCATATTAAGTTCCTAGTTTCTGTATATATAGATTTGCAGGCTTAAATTTCTGATTTTGTAAAGGTTTGCGGTCTTCTTTTTTTTTTCTTTTTTTGCTATGAACATGCATGTGAATCATGTATCGAACAAAATGCCCTTTCTGACTACAAATGCTTCTTAATTGTTACGTTTCAGAAATGCCGTTGGACTTAACGGTTTGCAGTCTTGTGTATGCTTAAATGTTGATGAATTGATCTGGCATATAAATATAAGCCGCATGACCTTTGTGGCTTTGACACAGCTAGGATAATGCAGTTCTAAAATAGAAACATGTGATAGGTTTGTGCAACTGTATTTATTCTTTGTATGGGTAGGAACAATAGCAAAGAGCAGCGTTCATGCAGGCCTAGGCCTTACACTAAATATGGCTCTTGCTTCACATTCCTCTGCCGTTAAGCCCGTGTCTACAACCTCTCTTTTCCTCTGATGCTGTTTTCCATCCCAGAGCTGATGTCTAATGCTTGGGATGGGAGGACCGCCATGGCACTGTTGCAGCTGTGGGTGTTTTGTTCCTCAGGCAATCTCTGTAAGACACTTCCTTTAGCTGTGTCTCACCTCTAGGTTTTCTTTGCCATCATAAGACCCAGTGTGCCATCTGCGTCCTCCGATACATACGATGCAGTAGTAAGTTATGCATGGAAGTAAAAAAACCTGCTTCTGACACAGCAGCATCATTAAAATTAAATGGACCCGCTAAAGTATCTAATAAATTAGAAATTAATTAGCTGGAATAATAGCTTCATTGCTCCTATTTTTTTTTTTCTTTAGTTCTACATTATCAGCAAAAAGGCTTTTTTTTTTTTTTGTTCGCGTATTACTATTTACAAGTAATCTTCTGTAATTTAATTTCAGCTTACTAGTGCAACTGCGGCCTTTCAAGGATTTAGATATTGAGGAGCACATAAAAGAATTTGCAGCAAAATTATTTTTAATACCCAGCCCGCCACCAGGACCACTCCACTTGGTAACTACTGATGCTGAATTTTATAATTGCTTTAACATTATGTCTTATAAAGCACTAAGATGTTGTTTTCTATAAATTGGGGGAAATTCTTCACTGTCAGGTCAGAGATATTACTTGCTGATATAAAACTGATGTCAATAGCTGTGCTTTGAAAATAAGACTATGCATTATTAGTACACAAAATAATGGTGTGCCCAGGGTGCAGGCTTGAGCACTGGCATAGCAGTTGGTCATGCTGTTTAATTTTTAATACTCTTCTGGGAAGAATTTGGCTCATGCCAACTACTTATTGTCTGAGATGATGCCTGCGTAGGTCTGGGGACAGCATCATCTCGCTTTCGGTTTCTAGAGGGGCAGCCAACATAGTCTCTACTAGAAGCGATTGGAAGCTCCAGTCTGTAACTGCTCTGTAAGAATGGAAGCTTAGCGTTCACCTGAACAGTATGCCATTGCCATCTCATTGAATACACATGAATAAACTCCAGTAAATGATGTAACTATCACTCAACCAAAGTGTGGGAGCTCCCTATCTTGTGTCTCGTATCGAGACGTGCTGTCTGATGTGGGTGCTCATGGCTGTCATCTTGATTGTGCGATGGGTGGATGTGAAGTGCAGTCCCTCTGAGAGAAAAGAGGCCAAAGAAATAAGTTGCTGGAACAACACGTACAGCTCTGGACTTGTTCTTTTCTTGTGTCTAAATGACTCTGGGGAAGCAGAACAGTGTGTAGTGGATTAAATGTTCTGGATTGCCTGCTGCCTGGATAAGACCTAGCTGAGAAGAGAAGCTCGCATAAACATTTGTATGCAGTGTAGAAGCCGAGATGTGTGGGCTGTATTTTCTTCTTTATAACCCTTCCCAATTCAACGTATATGTTAGCTGAGTCAGTGATTTCAGCACACCTTCTCTTTTGTCTACTGAGATGCCTTCTAGGGAAGCAGTACTTCTCCTTAGCTGCTTTCCTTGACCCTGGGATGAGGGGTTAGGAGCGAAGACAAAAATAACACAGCTGCAAAATTGTCTGAATGATTGGCTGAACCAGCTGCTAAGTGCTGAAATATGGAGCACGTGCAGGATTTGGCCCTCAGAGATTTGAGCTGGAGTATTTGAAACGCTGAAAGAGCTCATTCATTTTGGCTTGTTCTGTCTTCTTAACGTGAGCACCTGTGTTCAGTTCTTTTGTTCATATTTTTTCTATTTCCTGTATGAATTTTATCAGTACTTTTGATTTCCCAGTGGTATCTACAAATACAAATTCCATTATTTTATTATGCTTATAAGAAAGCAAGTTTAATTCTGTTAAAGGAATATATATATATATATATTTATTTAAAGTTTTATTGGCTATGAGAATGAAAGGGGACAAAGTCCATGTTAATCTTTCAAGCTAGTTATTATGTCTTTTAATATTTCCCTCTCTTTCTATTTCAGTTTTCTCTAGTATGCAAATATGTCTTCTCGCTCTCAATTAATATTTTGTAGTTGCAAATAAAATCCCGAATTAAATGTGTTGTGGGAACATTTTCATTAAGAATTAAATGGAAAACATCTGTTATTACAGGTATTTAATATGAAACCACTTCAAATCATAATTCCTTCACGAGAGGATCCAGACAGTCCAGTTATTGACTTGGATCTTCATCTTCCGTTGCTGTGTTTCAAGCCAGAACAGGTGCTGCAGGTAAAACTAACTGATACTTTAAAATGTATTAGATTGACAGTGCTGGTAATTTGTGGTTTAAAAAAAATCAAGATGTTTAGTTACCCAAAAACCATTATAAACCCAGGAATTCGGAATAGTGTTAGTTCTGCATATTAGAGATATGGCACAATAAAAATATACTTCTTATTAAGATATTTTGTTATTTATAGACCAGATTAGATTAAGTCATATTGGATTTCTTCTGTGGTTTAGCAATAGGTGCTAAATTTCTTAAGAATATATTTTAAAATATAAATACCGAAGCAGATTGACAGATTTTATTTTGAATTCTCATTACATGCCTTGCTACAAGATTCATAAGAACCTTTTCATGTGTAAGAAAAGGGTCTGTAGGATGGATTGGTAACAGTTGGCACTCTCATATAAATAAAGTGTAAATGATGTAGAAAGACAGGAAAATACAAAAAGCTATTTGCAAATAATTTTTTCAGTGCTTCATAGAATCGTACAATAATTTTGGTTTGGAGCATCCTTTGTAGGTTTCCTGATCCAACTCCCTGCTCAAAGACCACTTGTGAAGTTTGCTCAAGGTCGTCAGTATTGTTGGTGCCACTTCCTCTAAAATGAACAGATTGGAGGCCTCTTTCCAGGGCTGCTTGTAAACCTCCTCAGTCCTGAAAGCAGGCAATACTGGCTTTTTTTTTGGGGGGGGGGGGGTATGCCCATTCTTCCACCCATGTGGGCTTCTGCCCACATGTGCACGTTACGAATAAAACTTCCAACTGAAATAGTCTTTATTACTTTATTTTAAATCCAAAATGGTTCTCTGCAACTGGTGCACCTTGAGCATGGAGTTTTATGCGTTAGCACCTCTGTGAGATGTCCCATGTGTGCCGTTAGTCGTCTTGGCTTGAATTCATCCCACCTAACTTGAGGCATTTGAGTTTGGTGCTTAAATGCCATCGGGTCCCTTTCTATGGGTGGAAAAGGGTGGGCATCTCCAGATAGCTTCCTGAATTGCTCTGTGAAAGCACTGCTCTGCAGTGGCACGATAAGGAATGTGACTAGCTAGAGTCTTGAATAGATGTTTGGCTGAGATGTCTAAGTCTTTGTGCTCATCATCAAAGACAGGTTTGCTTATATTCTTCATCTGGGTACTTTTTATAGGCATTTTACAGCCTAATACTGCGAAAGAAAGGCAACAGGTCTTCTCAGCAATTCCAGCTAAATCCTAGCCTCATTGACATTGGTCGCAAAGCTCTCATTGACTTTCAATGCCAATTAAACTTTCTCTCCTTTTCTGTTTTCCTCTCTTCTTAATTTTGTAAGAATCCTTATGTGGACATTATTTCAATTTATAAATATGTTAAGGTAGCTATTAGAAAACAGAACTTGTGAGGCTGAGTTTCGCAAGCAGACGAAATATTTATGCGTATGTAGTATGTTCTAGATATAACTCTTTATGAACACTTAACATTTTGGTTTTTTCCAGATTATGACCTGTATTTTGACTGAGCAGAGAATAGTTTTCTTCTCTTCTGATTGGGCTCTGTTGACACTCGTGGCTGAATGCTTTATGTTGTACCTTCATCCTCTTCAGTGGCAACACACTTTTGTGCCTATTCTGTCGCGGCAAATGCTGGATTTTTTAATGGCCCCAACATCTTTCCTTATGGGATGTCATATTGATCATTTTAAAGAAGTTAGCACGGTACGTTTTAGACAATTGCCACTCTTGCTGTTCACTTTCTGTGCATTTGTTCCCTTCTTTCAGATGCATCTAGAAACTTGCTTTTCTTATTTAGGCGTGTGAGAAGTGAAGAAATGAAAAGTAATGGAGCCATACTGATGTGACCACTGGCTTACTGGAAAAAACTTATTGTTTTATCCCTTACCTTTCTTTTCTTTGCAAGATAATATCATGATTTTTGCAAGTTCAAGTTTCATTTGGGGAAAAATTCAACTTACATGTCATTTGTATAGTATAAAGAGTTTCCCTTCAGATTGGTGAGGTTATTTTTTGCTCAGAGTTGTGTGGGATGAATTAGGTGCCTTTTCCAGGCATCTGGGTTAAGAATTGAGCATGCACTTGAAAATACTGTAATGATGCTGCTGTTCCCCATTGTGGAGTTAAGTATTTAATAAAATAAGAAAGAAAAAGCAATGTAAAGAATATAATCTTGCAATTTTTCTGAGGGGTTTTTTGTCTTCTTTTTTCAGAATCTTATTTAACTAAGCCTCTCTCAGTGGGTAACGTTAATCTTGGTTACCCAGAAAGATTTAAGAAAAACTCAGCTTCATAGTGGAGAGCTAATGTGAATATATTTTTTTGAGGGTGTCACATAGGGTTTCTGTGAGTGTTCAAAACCGAACACAGAAAAATTGTGTAAATTTGTATTAGATTAATCCGTCTAATTATAAGCCAAAGTGAAACTGGTCCATCTAGGCAAGTCCAAAATGAACAAAGAATTAAGTTAAAATGAAGGAGATAAATATTTTATTTTAGTTAGCGGTAAGATGATGTCACTATCAGAAATAAGTACAGATTAGAGAACACGCTTTTCTTTGATATAATTTGAAAGACTTTATGTTTGCTTATATATACACTGTGTTGCAGTCTGATCTTTAAGGTTATTAAAATTGCAAACTGAGGGATCAGCCTGTGCTTTACCTCCATGTGACTTTTGTGCATTAGCATGTGTTTCTGTGTTTGAGACTAATACACAAACCCTCCCTCCCCCTGTTAGCCCACAGGGTAAGTACAGGAGTAAATGCTGAATGGAGAAAGCTTGCCGGGAGCTTCTTTGTGTACGTATATATGGTTTTGTACATCTCTTCATAATGTATACCTTTTCAAGGATGGGCTTAGAGATCCAGGATTAATTTAATACTACATGAAGCACATATTAGGTTAACATATGTTTATATACTGAGATTAATATCTATTAATTTAGTGACCTTTTTTTTTCTTGGAAGTAATTGTTTAGTTATCCATATGATCTTCTAGTTGGGGAAAAAAGCCATTCCTTTTCTGGTTTACCTTCTTGCTGAAATAATTCATTGTCTGAGGAGTACATAAAGGAGAAGTAAATGTTTTTACAACATAAGCATATTTACAGCCATTCTATTTTCTTTTGTTAAAAGGAAACTGAAGACTTAATTCTAATTAATATAGATAACGGAGACATTACACATTCAAAAATGGCTGAAGAGGAACCTGAAATTCCAGATGTTCCAGCACAAGCAGCGGAAACTTTCATAAAAAGGTGAAAAGATGTTGAAGTTTTGTTTATCTTAGTGCATAAATCATGCTTGACCTTCTAAGGTTTTTTTTTTTTATTTTGTATTATTAATTACTATCTTATATTATATCATTCATATAAGAACACTGTATTTGCTAAGGGCAAATTGAAAATTTCAATTAATTAATAAACAAGTAACTCTAAGCAGTCCTAATCATAACCATATTGTTTTACAATACCTGGAATGCTTGTTGCTTTTTTATTACTGATACTGATTATTCTCTGAACTTCACTGTTCTTGACACAGAAGACTGAGTGCACTGTGATTTACATGTACTAGTAGGACTTCCAGGAATCTTGTTAGCTTGTCAACACTTGCAAATCAATCTTGCACTTTCTCTAGCTGTAAGATGTGTGAGGCCTAAATGACTTTTTCTTTAAAAGGTATGAAAAAAATCGTTGGTGTTAGGATGTAATTTGATAATTTTCTTCTCTGTGTAGAGTGGAGAGTCTTCAGCTGCATTACGATCTAGAGCTCTGCCATCTCCGAGCCAGCACAGATCTTGGTGAACTCCAAATGCGTAGAAGGGCTTGGCAACAGAAACTGAATACGGAAGTTCAGCAAACAACTTTGCAGTTAATTGTTAATATCTTCAGGTGAGTCGATATAGTATTTTTTATTATAAGAGCATATGGCACTGGTTAAGACACTTCCACTGTCACTGAAAATATTCTTTATTTTGTCTTACTTAAGAGATTTATGAAATATTGATAAAGTTTTTTGAGGGAAATTGAGAAGGAGGTCCTGCTGGAATATCAATAATTAATGTATTCGGGTACATATACATCGCTAGGACATCTTAGATAAAACTATTCTAATTTTGAACCTTATTGTGTCTCTTGTATGAAGATTACAGGAAGAGGAGTGCAGTCCTCACATTTCATAATTAGGAAAAGCTTAAGGGCCCGTAGCGGTATTAATTTGTAACTGGAAACAGTCACTCCTGTTAGAGAAAAATGAATTTGAACTGGGACAGGGTAGAAGAGCTGAAAGCGGGATCGGGAGTTCAGAACACCTGGATGTGTTTTGGCTAACTGTACAAATTCTGAGAAGGGATGAGAGATCTGGAGATTGCAACCACAAGAGAATGAAGGAGGGAGAGGAGCTGTTTCAGCTCAAGGACAGAGTTGGCACAAGAACTTCTGGGTATTTGGTGTGGTTTGGGAGTGACATTTTAATAATGATGTGGGGTAGGTTGTGTTTTGTTTTTTTTCCTCTAGAAAAAGGTCCAGCTATGCTAATTTTCCTTGTTTCTTAACCTAATCTAATGTGTTTACCCACAGTTGCTTTATCTGGGTACTGGTTGTAACTCCTGCTGTTACTTGCTTGTATTTGGGGAGGGAATGGAAGTGCGACAGGTGATTTGTACAAAAAAGTGCAGCAAATGGATGGCTGGTTTACATATGCTTCATTTCTTTTTACATGGATACTAACATACTTGACCATGAAAATGAAACTGCCTACCTGATGTTCATAAAAAATCTGATTATATGGACAGAGGTCTGCAAATAGCGGTGTGGATAACCATCCCCAGCTCGTTCTTGCTGCCTCTTGCTCCCGTTTGGATCAGCTACCGAATTGCTCACATAAATGCTCCCTAACACTTTCAGTCAGAAGGTGCTGGGTTAATTTATATAGTCCAGGTACCAGGTCTCTGTTAACCTGCTCGCTTTTGTTGGGTCAGCTTGGGGAGTGTTCATGCAAGTGGCTGGGCCCTCCAGGGGGACAATAGCTGCTGGGTATGCAGGATAGAACAGACTTTACAGCTAGCACGGCTGGATGAGGAAAATGAAATGCATTTACAACCTGATGGGCTGCTACTGTGGGATTCGGTGGATGTCAGTGTTTGGCAACAATATGTTCCAGATAAAGACGAGGAGAAACGCATTTTGCTGCTAACAGCTTGAACTCTTTAACGCACTAAACGCTTGGCTACAAAAAATTAACAGATGCTTTGCTCTCTAAGAGGTAATACATTTGGCAAAGGGGTTGATTCTTTTCTTGCTTTCTTTCTCCTTTCCTTCAAACTTTTTCTTTGTTCTTTTTTTCAGCCTTGTTTCTTCTGTCTTCTAATGCTATATCTACCAGCGTCCAGGAGTGAAGGAAAGTAAATCTCTGATGCAATTGTGCTGCCAGTTGCTACTGTCTTCAGTGACGCACTGTAGTATTTTTGTGTGCGTGGAGGTTCTGTGTTTAAAGCAAACAATGCTAAATTTATGTAGAATTCTATAGAACTACATACTTTCACTAACCATCGTTTTTCTGAACCCATATGGCTTGATAAACTGGTAATGGGCTTTTAGCACTGATTTATGAAAGACAAGTGATGTATAGGCCTTCTGTCGGGGCTATGCATGGGTATGAGCTTCCCCTTTTGTGCTTACATTCAAATTTTAGCTCACCAAATTATTTTCTTTGTTCACATATCTTAATGGGAATTTCTTATTCCTCAATACCCAGCATAAGTAGATGAAATGAGATGTAATAATAAAAGGAGCCCTGATTTTAGCTACTTGCACATCTCTAGCTTAAATAATTATCTTTTCTTACTCATAGACTTCAATTCAGAGAATTGAATTCTCGTTTTCTCTTCTATTTCTATAGTTCTGTCTCTTTAGTTTAACACAATTGCCAGTTGTTGCTGGCTTTGAGAGTGCAGCAAAAAAATACGTAATCTATAATATTTCACGTGCATGTTACAGCTGCAACGTAATGGGAGAGTGTGAGGTCAGATCACATCTTTCAGATTGCCTATGCGGATAGGTACACTTGTCTTTTTACTGCTCCAGACGGGTTGTATGTGATTCAGGAACTGTGTATGTAAATGTAATTCCAGGATTGGAGCCTAAGTCATGACATAAGTATATAGATTCTCCTCTGTGGGTTACTCAAATCGATCCCACAGACTCTAAGTGAATTTGCTGATTTGAAATGGCAGTGGCAGCAGGTAGCCTGTCTTACTTAATAAGAGTTTGCATTCTTTTTCTATGATTCAGTAACTCGGACTTGCTCATTAAAACTGAATTTGCCTTCTGATACTGCAGCACGTTTGTATTTTGCCTTCTGATGCTGCAGCGTATTTCTAGTAGTACCAGTGGGCTGCTGCTACTGCAGAAGTGCAACTTGCTTACAAATCTCCAAGCCTATTTATCTATTTATTTATTTTTGTCTCCAGGGAGGTAAAAGACCATCTAAATTATGAACATAGGGTGTTTAACAGTGAAGAATTTCTGAAAACAAGAGCAATTGGAGACCAGCCATTTTACAAAAAGGTAAATTCAGTGTTAAATATGTTGTGATTCTCTGTTATTCATCTGTATTTTAGGATTAATGCCAAAAAGTAATAGAATGGTCACAGTTTGGTCTGTGTGGTGTTGTTGAACCCCCAACTTTCACAGAATGCTTTCCCAAATTTATTTTATTTACTATAAACAGATAAAACAGTAGACTGCATTTTGGAGAGCAAGGTACTATGTAATTCCAGAGCAAATCAACTGTAATTCCTTGGTGGTGAGATTAACCTATGGCAGATGGTCAGTAAAGCTACATCTAAACTGTATTTTAAGCACAGGCACCTGTCCAGACTGTTTGGATCGAAGCCCATATGCAGACATGAGTTTTCAGCAAGCCTGTGAGCGCAGCAGAAGGGAGCTCAAAGGACACAAGTCAAAGTACCTGTTTTATCTGCAGCCTGAGCAACAGGGCGTGGAGTTGGCGATGCCTGCTTGGCTCCAGGCCACGCTCCTGTTTCCCACAACGCGCCACAGCGAACGCATGCTGCTGACTCTGAGCACGAGTGGCACTGCAGTGTGACAGGGCATACGGGACGTAGGTTGATTTACCTGACATGTGCTTTACCCGGTAATGTAACCGTAGCTTATAGTGCATAGCCTTGGGCCAGGCCCAATAGTGCTGGAGGCTAAAGGACAACCTGAAATCCCCACTTAGTTTTTCTTAGTCCTTCTGCTAACTTAGCTCACTGATCTGAGCTTGAAACCCTGTAGGGCTGTGGAGTTTTTCTGTACAAGCCCTGAGTCCCTTTCTGCAGCTGCCCTGATAAGCTTGATCCTTTCGTTAGCATAAGCTTGATCTGCTGAAACTCCAAAATGACTCAATTTTTACCCAGTGTATACAGTGTATACAGGTTTTTATGCAGGATGCAGGTCTGTTTTCCTCTGGAGCATAGACAATACGGGCGCATGAATCTGCCTTTTATGTAACGGCTTTGTATATCCTAAAGAAGGCCAATGGCATCCTGGCTTGTATCAGGAATGGTGTGGCCAGCAGGACCAGGGAGGTGATGGTGCCCCTGTACTGGGCACTGGTGAGGCCGCCCCTCGAGTGCTGTGTTCAGTGTTGGGCCCCTCACTCCAAGAAGGACATCGAGGTGCTGGAGCATGGCCAGAGGAGGGCAACGAAGCTGGTGAAGGGTCTGGAGCACAAGTCTTATGAGGAGCGGCTGAGGGAGCTGGGGTTGTTTAGTCTGGAGAAGAGGAGGCTGAGGGGAGACCTTCTTGCTCTCTAAAACTCCCTGAAAGGAGGTTGTAGCGAGGTGGGGGTCGGTCTCTTCTCCCAAGTAACAAGCGATAGGATGAGAGGAAATGGCCTCAAGCTGCACCAGGGGAAGTTTAGGTTGGATATTAGGAAAAACTTCTTCACCGAAAGGGCTGTCAGGCATTGGAAGAGGCTGCCCAGGGAAGTGGTGGAGTCCCCATCCCTGGAGGTATTTAAAAGCCGGGTAGATGTGGTGCTGAGGGACATGGTTTAGTGGTGGACTTGGCAGTGATAGGTTAACCGTTGGACTCGATGATCTTAAGGGTCTTTTCCAACCTTAACGATTCTATGATTCTATGGTCAATACCTGATTTCTGAAGAGATGCAAGGCATCTTTCTCACGTTCTTGCACCCTTTGATGCAATTTATATAGTAGTTTTTAACAGATACTTTATTAAGCAGCTTCTTCTAACCTCCTGGAAGGCGTGTTGTGCTGTTATTTAAGCTTCTCAAAAGTAAAATACTAGAGTCGTGTCTTCACTTCTTTTGGTGATACTATACCTTGTTTAACAAACCTGTGGGTCAAAGCAAATGATGTCAGCGTGTGAAGGAAATAATCAGAAAAGTATCTTGTTTTACTTCAGCGGTAGTTGCCAAACTTGGCAGAATATCTGGCAATTCAAAGATAACAAACTGATGAATCCTAAATAGGAAATCAAGTTTGTTGGATAAAGCTTGCAACACTAACAAACATTCTTAAAAACAAGCGAACAAAAAGGAAAAATTAAAAAGAACCTATTAATACATCATCAGGAGAGAAATTAATCGGAATTGTTCTGACCAGGATTTCAAATTAATAGAAATAACTAAAATATTTTCATTATCAGTTTCTAATACTATAAATAAAGTAGTGGCAATTCTATGAATTGAAATTTAAAATTCAGAAGTGCACATTTAAGAAGAGCTTTGAGCAGTTGACTCACTTAAATAGTAAATAACATAGTGGCACGTTTGCTTTCAAGTAAATCTTAGAAGATAACACAATACGGAGTAGTTACTAGTTGTATCTAGAATTATATTAAGAGAACTCCAAAAACCATTAGAAAGGACCCTTTCAGTTCCTGCAGCTTGTCATGGAATTGTACATAGAATTGCCAACAAAATATGCCATCTACTGGAGAAATACTTAAAAGCAGAAATCTTAATGCTTTTGTAGATGCCGTTTTACAGGATACATTGCAAATGGGTTGATAAGAGGCATCTTGAGTAAGAATGACCTATTTATTGGTGAAATGTTTCCATTAGATTCATAAGTAATCTAGGTACTTTTAAATTTTCTCATTTGCTTTTTAAAAACATCAGAGAAATACACTGATGCCTGACCAATGGGGTTTTGGGGTTGCTTGGGTTTTTGTGTGGTTTTTGGGGGTTTTTTTGGCTTTTTTTCTGTCCTGTGATAAAGTCCAGGACTAACAAGGGTACTTTAGGTAAGCCTCTGGGATATATCATTAATCAAAGTAATTTTTCATGGTTACATTCAAAGATACAACTGTCTTTCTGTTAGTAAGTTTGTAAAGGGTGGAGGTTGTATAAACATACAGACAGGATTCCTGGTTATAACAATGTTGTCTCCTGATGAAGTTTGCATTTGATTTTTCTGAACAGATTCATTTTCTGAATTGTTTATTTCAAACAATACTAAAAGCCCTGTGCTAGAACTAACTTTTATATAGCACACATGTTGTATTGCCTCAAATCCTAGCTTTCATCTTACTTTAATTTGCAAAGGTGGGAGATGGTAACTTTCCACTTATTTTAATTCACATTTGGCATTTTTTATGGTGTCCTCTATCCTAAAAGTAGCAATTTGACTTTTTAGAAATTATTTCTGGATGACACCATGATAATTACCTGAGCAGGGAACAATTTTGGGGGTTACTAGGAGAAAAGATGACTCACTTGTCTTTTCAGTTTGATGACATAATGTTAATTTAGAGTGCCACAAACTTCTTATTCCAAACCATAGACAATATAATCAGCACTTAGTTATAGGCAGAAAATATACTGATAAACTTCAGTAGCTAAAACTATGTTTTGCTCAGTACTTCTCTTTTTTGTTTGGTTTAATCTTTTGGAGAGTGGTCTGAGATTACCAGTTGCCACTAAGCAAATATCCTGAAAGTACAGAATGTGAATGGAAACTGCGTTAGTTTTCTGTTGTCGAAACTTTCAAATATTTTTGGTTTTGTGATTGCTAAATTGGAAGTTCTCGGCTTTGCATATGCAAGGATAATAAAAATGATCAAAATGTGCTAATAAAAATGTAATTTGTAAATGATCCACAGTTAACCAGTTTGTGTCTCACAGGTTTTAGAGACCTACATGTTTCACTCTTTTCTTAAAGCTCGTCTGAACAGAAAGATGGATGCTTTCGCTCGACTTGAGTTGAGTACCCAGTCCGAAGAGGACAGGTGAAGTTTTCTCATTCCTTATTCTGTTTTTGAATCTTCTGTTGATATCAACGATAAAAGTCCATTTGACTCTATTGGTATGAGATCAGGTCATCTATGAATAAGATTATGACTAATTGATAGGCCATTTTATTAAGATTACTGTAAAAGGGTGATATGAACACGTCCAGCCATGGCTGTTGGAATTGTAAATTGGTGCTATAATGGTAATTTAGTACTAGTATACAGAAAAAAATAAAATCAAGTAGTAACTTAGTGTGTATGTAGACTGAATTTTAAAACTAGTTCTATTTTTTTGTTTTTCTCAGATTAAACTTGATGTTTCATACCCCAAGAAGACTGACCATGGAGAAAATGGCTTCTAAACGATTTAATCCACAATACATGATTAGTAGGCGTATGGTAATCAGTATGCCTAATCTGCAAGATATCAAGCTGCCAGAGGGCCCTACTAGAAATTCCTCACTTCGAAGAATAGAAACAGGCGTTGGTAAGGGAAGAATGTGTTGAACAAATACAGTCTCTTTTTTGTTTTCTTTATGGGTGACATCACTGAGTAATTTTCCCAGAAACAGTGTCAGATGCTGGAAAAAATCAGTCTGTAGCCTGCTGTAAGTTTTGCTGTACCACAAAAGACTGATGGGTCACAATAGGATTGATATTGTAGAATTGCTTCCTGAGTCAGTAACCATGTTCAGTCCTCACCCACCTTATTTCTGGTTTTCCACTACCTTTAAACGTAGGCTTGGGCTTATCACCGTTTAACAAAGCAAGTCCTATAAAAACTGCACGGGTGGGTTTTTTTCCTTTTGTTTCTTTTTTTCTTTTTTTTTTCTTTCCCAGAGTTTATAATATCAGATTAGGGAATGTTCCGATAATGTGGATGATGGACATAGAAGTATATTTGTGTCCTCAGCACAACTGTAATCTTACTTGAATTTCATGCGATGTAGTTGCTTGTGGCTGTGATGGGGATTCCTTTTGTTGTTTGTAGTATGACTGGTTGCGAAGATACTCATGCTTTTACTTGCTGCTTATACTAATCGATGTACTTTTGTTTTGTTTTGTTTTTAGCTGTAAAAATGCCCTCCAAATCAGTTACTACGTTCAAAATCCCAGAAATTCACTTTCCTCTCATGTTGCAGTGTGTTCACTCCTACTATACAGACTTCTTCAACCATCTCAGCAAAGCTATAAATACCTTACCACCTGATAACTCAGCATTGCTGGCAAGGTACTTCTACCTCCGGGGGCTTATTAGCTTGATGCAAGGGAAACTACTAAATGCACTTTCTGACTTTCAGAACCTAGATAAAACAGACTTAAGAATTTTCCCTACTGATCTTGTAAGAAAAATAGTGGAAACTATGCCTCCTTCTGAGCGTTCTCAAGCAGACCGCAAACCGGAGCTGAAGAAGCTCATAAGTCGAGTGATGGAAAAACAAAGAGAAGTTATGAAAATAGACGACCACGTAAAAAATTTTGAATTGCCAAAAACACACATGCAACTGGATGATTTTGTGAAGCGAATCCAAGAATCTGGGATTGTCAAAGATATAGACACTATACATCGGTTATTTGATGCCCTAACAGTAGGTGAGTAGAAGATACATTTTTAGTGACCATCCACATTGGTGCAATGACAATTTCAAACTGTTTTTTTTAATGAACCAAAATAAAATTTTTGTCTCCGGGTTTTTTTTTTTTGTAATTTTTATTCAACATTTTCTGGGCCTCTAAGAACTCACAATATGTGACCTTTATGGACAGCTTAATTAGGATAATTATGGAGAGTAGATTTAATGTATACAAGAATGTCTATCCTTGCATCCACAATAAAGACGAGGAATCTACTCATATTTGGGCACACGATTTACAATTTTTCAAGTTGTGTAGGTGAGGTAGTTTTGGGATCTGATGGTGTGCAGTTCTGCTTTGGCTTAGATTATGGGTAAAGTGAATGTCCTAGTTGCTAATGGAAAATACCTCTGTGTTGTAAAACCACTAGGTAACATGGCAAGGTGGCAGTCTGTTAAAAATAAACTAACAAAATCCAGAATTCAAGTAGCTACAGTTAATCTCCTCTTGGATGGTCATCATAGCAAAAGGAAAGCTTACATTAATATTTGAGAGGACTTTCTTCTCTCCTGAATGAGATCTGAATCGTCTGATTGATTTCTAAAAACATAGTTTGAGAGTGCTTTTATAAAATACTCAGTTCTCTTTCTGTGCCTAGTTACTCTGGTAACTGTTGTATTTTGTGGCCACAAAGGATTAAATATTAGTCAAAATAGCAAGACTTTCTGAAGCCAGCGGTAGCGTACGTCTCGCAAGAATTTGTGTGTGTTTGAGATTCTGCTGTCCAAAAGCTTGAAATCTTAGAATAATTAATTACTTAGATTACCTGTTGCTGAAGTCTTTTAACTGTTATAACTTTAGCTCTTATCCAGGTTGGTTAAGTATGTGATATAGTAGCATTCAATAGAATAAAGAACTGGAAAGTCATAATGAGAAGTATTCAGCTCAGTAGGGAAGTACAAATCCTTTCCCGTTGGCTGACTGGATTTTTGGCATGAATTTAAAAAAACGAGACTGGCACAGTGCTTGCTCCCTCCCTCCGTACAGTGGGGTGGAAGGGAGGATGCCAGATGCATGGGGCCTATGGCCTAGGCTAACTGCAGAGGAATCTTTGTACCTCAAGAGAAGGATTTTGTCTCTTAACTGTCTTCCAGGCCTATTGTTTGTAGTTTTTGCACCTCGCTTACCCGTTATGCTGTTAGGGGCACAATTTGAAAGTTGTTAGTATCGTTTAAAGCTATCTTTTGTGTGCAAATCTGTATAATCGTTTCTCACAGTAAACAAGTTTTTAAAAATTTTTCAGGACATCAGAAACAAATCGATCCTGAAACGTTCAGAGATTTCTATAACTACTGGAAAGAAACTGAAGCAGAAGCTCAAGAAGTGAATCTGCCACCAACAGTAATAGAGCATCTAGATAAAAATGAATGTGTCTACAAGTTATCTTGCTCAGTTAAAACTAACTATGGTGTAGGAAAAATAGCTCTGACCCAAAAACGCCTGTTCCTTTTGACTGAAGGAGGACATCCTGGCTATGTCCAGATTGCTGCTTTCAGGGATATAGAGGTGAGCATCAAGTAACTTCTTGTTCTCTTGCACGCCTAAGGATATAGGCCATGTCCCATTCTGCAGAGATCGGTCTCTCAACTTAAAGTTCCAGTAAGGAGCGTAAGAAACACCTCTGAAGTCATAACTTATGAGTGATTAGATAAAATTCTGGGTCTTTGGACCAAGAATTTCGGAGCAGATGTAATACAGTTTGCTAGGTGCTAGGAGGACATAGAACAAAAATCAAGGGGTCATAACCTCTAGATGTACAGAAAGGTGCAAAGCACAGCAGGATATAGAGCTAGGGATGTTTTAATGACATGAGCATTAAGTGTGCTTATTTGACTGTGCGGTCAGCAAGCCAGCTTGTACCCACTGTGTAGTGAAGTCTGTATGATGTTGTTTGAAACTTATATTTTCATAAAACCATCTCTGCTTAACAGTGTGTATGGACAATTGAAATCATTAGCTGTAGTTATGAAGAGAGCAAGTTGCCCTGTAGGATGCGTAGTGCACCTTATCTGTGATTGCATTTTCTTTGTTTCCCTACGCTTCCAGGATGTTAAGAGCACGACTGTAGCTTTCCTGCTTTTGAGAATACCTACTCTGAGGATTAAAACATTATCTAAAAAAGAAGTCTTTGAAGCTAACCTTAAAACTGAGTGTGATCTCTGGTACCTGATAGTGAAAGAAATGTGGGCTGGAAAGAAAATGGCGGATGATCACAAGGTATAAATATGGGAATTTCTAACCAAATAAGTATGAAGTATGTGCTTTCTGTCTCTGTCCTAAGTAATTCGTGCATCGATCTCAGAATTTCTAGGTTTCAGCAAACAATAGCGAAGTCATAAACTTTTATTTTTGTTGTTACTTCTAAATATAATACTTCCAGAATAATACAAGAAAGGAAAAAGAGAGAGATTACATTTAAAAATATAGGATATTATTTCTTATCTGTTGGCATGGAACTTCT
Source organism: Platalea leucorodia (assembly GCF_965183815.1). NCBI lineage: Eukaryota > Metazoa > Chordata > Aves > Pelecaniformes > Threskiornithidae > Platalea > Platalea leucorodia. Next base: position 4,664,996 of record NC_138823.1, on the reverse strand, counting down.
AATAAACTCACAACACATGAGAATAGTGATCCGAACTAACAGAAAATTTTCCCCACCTTGCTTCAAAATCTTAACGTGTAGAAAGAGTTTTGCCATGCTGGAACCCTGATGGCTATAGATCCTATCGAGGAATAGACCAAGATGTCTTCTGCCACAGAAACCTTGAGAAAAAGGATTGTACAAGCAGGGTTTCCATTTAAACCACATAATTCTTCATGACTGCTGAATTTAGTGAAAATGCAGCTTGGTGGTCCTTCAGGAAGGATTTGAATCATTTTAGCCAAGAGGAAGCTTGGCTTTCTTCTCTTGTGAAGAGAGATCCAGCCTGAAAATGGATACCCATCCTGTGCCTGCCGTATGTTTTCCATCAGTGCCGTTCATGTGGTTTCGTTTGCACATCCCCTATCAAGATTGTGCCAGATCTGAAATACTTCTTTCAGTGGAATGAATTAATGCTGGCTCCTGGCTCCCTGCTCCATGACCGTGCTTGGGAGTGGAACATGTGATGTGGGAGTGGGGTTTGACTGCAAGTAGCATGAATTATGCTGCAGGGCAGCACCTGGCTAGCACTTGTGCTAAGCGTGACATGCGTGGTGATTATTGAACATAGCGACTTGTAAGAATAACGAGCAATAGATAAACTACATTAAGACTTTTGTCTTTAGGATCCTCAGTATATTCAGCAAGCACTGACAAATGTTCTCCTGATGGATGCTGTGGTTGGTGCCCTGCAGTCCTCCAAAACCATATATGCAGCCTCTAAACTGTCTTATTTTGACAGGATGAAAAATGAAGGTCAGTCACGTAGCAGTGCTACAAAGCCTGCTGTTGTTGCATCATCTGTCTCAGCTCTTTCTGTTTATATTCCTGTTTTCAAACTGATTATCTGTAGAAATATAAAAAGATGTTAGTCTCATTGCACTTTCATGGACGTAGTTCGTTAAATGGTATTAATGGAAAGCTTAGGGGTGGGGTGTGTTTTGCTTCTGTGCATCAGAACCTTAGTTGGCATGTCTGTCTCCCTGTTGGCTGCTGTGGTTTTGTTTTGGTTGTTTAGACTGCTTGGGTGTTGTATGCATGCTTCTGCTGCCAAAATTCATACAAATGGTGTTTGGGCTCTCCTAGTCAGCCAAGGCTAGAGGGAAGGAAAAGTGAGAAATGTGAATAAATGGTGCAGAATTATTATTTCGTAAGAATTATAGATCTATTTCAGGCTTAAGTGTGCACTTCATGACCTTTTAAAAATCTATTTTAGTGCCTATGATGGTCCCGAAAACAACTTCAGAGACATTAAAGCACAAGATCAACCCCTCAGCTGGTGAGACATTTCCACAGGCAATAGATGTCTTGCTTTATACGCCAGGTAAGGTGATGTATTGCTTGCTTTATGTTAGCCCAGCTTTAATTAGCCTATAAAGCATGTTATCTCATAAGACCTGCTATTATGACTGCCTGATTTTGTTCACATTCTGACATGCTTTGGTTGTGTGTTGAATACTAAAACAGAAAATCATTAAAAAAGAACAGTAATATTGCATATTAAGATACTCCAAGGCATAGCTTTCACAGTCTTAATTTGTCTTCCTGTGTGTATATGCCTTATAATAGACTTCAATTATGTGTTAATGTGCCAATTTCCCTTTAAGATTTCTGCTTCGTTTACTGAGCAGGGTGGATGAATGATGCTCCAGCATTGATCAATATTCATTGTTGTTTTTTTATTTTTCAGTAGAGTCACATGGGGGTGTTTGGTTGAGCCACAGTGCAGGGAATAGCGTACCACCTCTTGAAATCTCAGCCAGACCTATATACCCGTAACTCTCACTGTATAGTATGTGATCTAATGTACTATTCATTGCATGCCATTTAAGTCCAACCCTGAAGAAAGCATTATCAATTTCCTTGTGAGCTTTTGTGTGATACTTGGCACGTTTATATCTGACTAATTCAAAAAGCATTGGAGGAAAAAAAGAAAAGTTAAGGACTGTGTGCAATGGACATGAATTTAGATAGCAGATATGTTAATTCTGGAAATTTCTAACTCTTAACTTCATAACCTTACTAGCTTCTGATGTAAGTTCATGTGTAATTCCTAGTATTTGGGCAATTTGAGACAAAAGAAGAAAGTTAGTGGAATTCCAAAGTCAAGAAAGTGGGCAGGAGCAACTGTATGTGGGTGGGTGGGTCGTGGTGCTTTTCGTTCTTTGTAGGAAGAGGTTTCTAAGTGGAGCTCTAATGGAGCAGATAGAACGAGTGATTTATTAGTTGTATTTCATAGGGCTTAAAAGCCTTCCTGCAATCCCAGTTAGCGACATACTTAGTCATCAATGAAAAAGATTCTCTCTGCTCTGAATAACTCTGAAGTGTAACATTAAACCATAAAGCGAGCTGAACAAATAGATGAGAACGAGCACAAATTCCTTGTGAAAACTGCGTCGTTCATTAACCAGTGATGTGAGTTCCAGAACACGGATGTGTTTTGTTAGAAAGCTGCTCTGCCAAATGGTGGTTTTCCCACACGTCTCCAAAAGTGGTTTATTTTCTTTTACCTCTCTCATCTTCTCTGCTTCGTTTCTAGGGCATCTTGACCCTTCAGAAAAACCTGGCAACGCTCATCCGAAACTCTGGTGTGCTTTAAATGAGGGCAAAGTGGTGGTCTTTGATGCATCTACCTGGTCTATTCAACAGCACTGTTTCAGAATGGGCCGCTCTAAACTGGTAAGACTGACGCACATACCGCAATTGCTGCTTTAGCTTGGTGTTTTTATTGCTATAGCCTGTATGACCCTGAATCACTGTCGGTCCTTTAAAAGTTGTAGAAAGACACTTGAGTTGTCTGGGCTTCAGTTAACTTGGAGAAATGGAGACTTCTGAGAAAAAAGGAAAGGAGAGAAAATGGATTCCTAACAGAACAAGTCAGTGGGTGGGAAGCGATAGATCAGATATCAGGAGGGCCTACTGGCCTAACGGCATGGCTTCTTGGGGCAGGAAGGTGGGTTTGTGTCCTGGTTTCAGCTGGGATGGAGTTAATTTTCTTCTTGGTAGCCGGTATGGGGCTGTGTTTTGGGTTTAGGATGAGAACAATGTCAGTAACACACTGATGTTTTGGTTCTTGCTAAGTAGTGCTAAGTAGTCGCTAAGCAGTGCTTACACTAGTCAAGGACTTTTCAGCTTCCCCTGCTCTGCCGGGTGCACGGGGCGGGGGCTGGGAGGGAGCACAGCCAGGGGGGTGCTGACCCAGACTGGCCAAAGGGCCATTCCATACCACATGGCGTCATGCTCAGTATATAACCTGGGGGAAGAAGGAGGAAGGGGGGGACGTTGGGCGCAATGGCGTTTGTCTTCCCAAGTAACCGTTCCGCGTGATGGAGCCCTGCTCTCCTGGGGATGGCCAAACACCTGCCTGCCGATGGGAAGTAGCGAATTAATTCCTTGTTCTGCTTTGTTTATGTGCGCAGCTTTTGCTTTACCTATTTAACTGTTCTATTTTATTTTACTTCAATTATTAAACTGTTCTTACCTCAACCCATGAGTTTTCTCCCTTTTACCCTTCCGATTCTCTTCCCCATCCCACCAAGGGGGGAGTGAGCAAGCAGCTGCGTGGTGCTTAGTTGCTGGCTGGGGTTAAACCACGACAGTTTGAAACAGTTGAGGAGAAAGAATAATGGAAAGAATCAATATAAAGAGAAGATGAGATGAGCCCTAAGAATGGATGAAAAGTCACTTGTGCTGAAGAACTGGAAATTGGGGAAAGGTGTAAGGAAACCAGGTAGATGATATTGAGAGATAACACTCTAAAAGAAGATGACTCAACCAGCAGGTTAAAGAGAGTTGCTCGTGAAAGACCACCTGAAAAGAATAACTCTCTCAATGAAAGGGGAAGCTGAACCAGAGCTGCAGACTGAGTGAAAAACACGCAGTAGAGGGAACATGCAGGAAAAGGGATTGGATAGGTCACTTGCGTGAAAGCTGAGAAACATCACTGTGGATGAGTGTGGGAGAGAGTCAAAAAGGGAGAGGTAAAGCTGATAGTGAAGGCCTGGGTGGAGGGAAGATGGAAATCCAGGAGAAGAGTCGGATACTGACCTATTCTAAAGAAGAGAAAGAAAAGAGGAGGAAAGTTTGGAACGGATGGGACTCAGGAGAGAGAGAAATGAAGAGCTTCTGAGTGGGGGAAGGACTTTCCAGAGACAGTAGAGGAAAATACAGTATTTTCTTAGACACCACTTCTAACTGAAGTAGGAAGTGTGTTTATATCAGATGGTTAGGACAGCTTCCAATCCAGAAGAGAGAAATGCACTTAACTTCTGGGGTTTCCCCTGATGCCTTTTGTAACTTTTACTTTGTTTGGGCCAGGAAACACAGCTTTGAGTCAGTTACCAAAATACATTATTAATCCTATTTGCTGAAGGATAAACTCAGCAAACAGATCTGTCCTCTCTCATTATTTATAGAGCAGAGCAAAGGATAGAATACTGGAGCGCTCAGTCTTCATCTCTTACTGTCATCACCAAAAAACTGTAGCATCTTAGTATAGCCTTTTTGTATGTTACATTAAAGAGTGATTTTTTTTTTTTTTTCTTCTAGATTTTATTTAATTCTGCTTTTTCTCCCCAGACTTGTATGATCATGGTAGAACAGAGTCAAGTGTGGATCGGTTCTCAAGACTCCATTATTTATATAATCAACACCCACAGTATGTCTTGTAATAAGCAACTAAATGATCATCGTTCTGACGTTACAGACATTATTGTGGAGATGAAGAATGGAATACCCAGGTATATTTAATTACAATGTTTTCTTCTTAAAAATACATATACAAGCAAATGTGAAGGACGTCTGTACCACTGAAGAGTCATGGACTTGTGGAGAATCTTTCTGTGGTTGAATAGGAAGCCATTTTATGTAGCTGGAACAGCATTCACCAGCCTAGCGAATTTGGCCCACAGTGAGCAGAGGACTAGTTAAAGATCCAAATGATACAGTATTGTGCTTGAATTATTTGACTGAAACAAAGGCAGAAAGTTAACTTGTGCTGAAGGAAAAGGAGCCCATATAGGAAACCAGTGACTGATTTTCCTAGATGTTGGAAAGAATTTATTGTTTTAAACAGGGGAGCTTATCCTGCTAACATAAGCCTTCATTTAGCCTGTTTTCTGGCTCCCATATTGTATATGGTAAACTAAGAATTTCCTTTTTAAAGAAAGAGCATTATGTACTTTGGAACAAAGAGGATAAAGGAATGCTTTTTTGGATGAGGATGAGAGCAGCCAGGAATTGGCAGCATCCAGCGATGAATCGATACAGATGCAGTTTAAGGACCACTTAATTTTTGCTTTGAGCACATGATCGACTAGATGTTTACAGCATGCTTCTGGATGTTTTCTGCCTGTTTGTAAAAGAAATAATACATTTATTGTTTTGTTCAGGCAAAATGCTTTTGATCTTTTGGTAGCACTGGCAAGAGCGTTGGCTGGAGGCCTTAACCTGCTGTCTTCCCGTGGGGGCAGCAACTCCCAGGCCAGCCCAGACATCAGCCATAGCTCTGCCAGTGGCTCAGCAGGTGTAACTGAGTTTCAGGGAGAATTTGCTTAGGTGTTGCTGGAACATTCTGAAAAAGGTTTTCTCATCTGAAGACAAATGTTAAAAAAAAAAAAAAAAAAAAAAAAAAAAAGGTAGTATAATTTGTTTTCTCAGGTGCAGTGGCAAAGAAAAACAGTTTCGAGATGTTTTTGTCCTCACTTGACAGAAAAAGAGAGAAAATCCAACAGGCAACAACATTCAGGAAAATTACAGAAGTTTTTGTTGTGCCTAACTACTCACGCATGATGTAATGCGTGCTCTAGTTCACTTAGAGCTCTGAATCAGCCTGCAGTGTTTCTAATGTTACAGAGTTTGTAAAGTATAATCTTAAGAAGAAAAAAGCATCTGTACTAGAATACTTTTGTTCCAGTAGGAGACATAAGCAGCTTGAAAGGTGGATGCCTGGCTGCGACCCAGAGCTGTTGGTTGCTTAAATGCACTTTCAGCTGCCTAGAGCCCGCTACCTAGAACATAGCGAGGGAACAAAAAACGTTTAGATCCTTCCCTAGGCATCTTGGTGGGCACAGGGTGGACATGTTCCTGTCCGCCCAAGACTCTGGTCACCTTGTTTAAAAGAATTGAACCAGTCTAATTGTTTGCTATTAAAATAATGATAGTATCTGGCCTTGAAGGCTTTTGGACTTCAGTCCATTTTCTGTTGGAAATAGTTACTGTGCTTCCAGTCTCTGAAATGAAGAACATTAATTTGGCTTACTGTAAAATTGGTTATTTTGCAAGTAAGTCTCTTCTGTGTATGCACTTTGTTCTGAACATGAATGTACACTATACTACTGTTGTTATTTCTTTAATCTGTACCAACAGCGAAGCATACTCAAGCAGTTTAGATGGAACAGTGATTGCTTGGAACATCAGCACTCTGAAAGTTAACCGTGTCTTTCAGCTGCCCTGCCAAAATCTCACTTCTATCAAGCTTCATAATGACCAACTGTGGTGCTGTAAGTTCATTCCTCAAATAATTAAAAAAAAAATTACCTCTTCACATAATACGCTGTTTTATTAGACAGAACAATACATTAATCTCAAACTCAGACTTAGGTGTACATGTACTAGGTTAACAGTTGGACTTGATGATCTTAAAGGCCTTTTCCAACCTAAACGATTCTATGATTCTGTGATGTTCTTCCCCTGTTCTCCACTTAATCTGTTTAAGCAGCCTTCTGTAGGTAAGGCCTCCAAAACACTTACATAGGTGGCTGGCTTGGATTGCTCCTGGAGGTACTGCCCCTGCTGCAGGATGTGGCTTCTGGCTACACTGGATTTGTCTGACCTCCCCTGGCAATGCCTGTAAATTGGAATGGAAAACTTTAAGATAGTCCTTTTAAAGTTTAGAGGGGCAATTAGCAGTTGCAAATTGCTTTTGGTATTTCAGCTAGACTTTACGGTGTTGGTTTGACTTGGTAATCCCCAGACCTACATTTTGGCCACTTCTAGAAATGTCGTCCCCTCTGTAGGAGTTCAGATGAATGAAGTAAAGCTTCGTGGTAGGGTAAAAGATCATCCTGAAGTTGTTTCATAAATGGTGACCGATTCAAGAATTTTGCACTGATTCTCAGTGCTGCCATACACAAGAGCCTGGATCGAAACATATCTTAACAGAACAGCAGCTAAAGCCTTGGGAAATTCCTGGTCCTGCTGTGGGCAGTAGCGATGCTGCCGTTGCTGTGGTGGGTAAGGATGCAGCCCCGTTAACTTTGTAGCACAGACACTTGGTCTCAGTTCTGTTGATGAAAATAATTGTGTACTCGAGAGCCTAAGTATGAGATGTCCTAATTTAAGGAGTTTGTTTCCTCTCCTCTCATCATTTTTGGACTCCAAACTAACAGGTGTATGCACTGCAGAATAGCGACTAGCATTTGGAGAAAGAACAGATCTAAAAAATAGATACTGTGAAAACCAGGAAGAAGTACCTCAAAAGATTTCACTGTTGACTGAGAAACAAGACAGCTGTTAGATGCATCCATTTTATTTTGCCTTTTTTCTCTGTTGTTTATAGAGATGGAGGAAGTAGACACTTCTGTTACTAACTCTTTATCTTTTAATATTGAAGGTACTGGAAGTTGCATACTTGTAGTGTCTACTTATGAATTTCAACTACAGATGAAAATTGACCATCACCTGAAGGATGTGTGTTCCTATTTTCTCTGCTTCCAGCTCTTTCCGGAGGTATTATATTTAAACCATTAATAGAGTTTAAATGAAGCATGACTATGTGGCTTTACAAGCCATAGTTACTTATCGCAATATACTTCTGTCAGCAATGCTCATGTTAAACGTTTCTTTCTGTGCTTTAGAGAGACGAAGCGTGGGCATCTTATTCAGGGAGTAGTGACCTGTATATTTGGAACACCAGAGACCTTACAAGTACGCCTCAAAAGATTCATCTTCAAGATTGCTCTGAGATTACTTGTATGATAAGAGTTAAAAATCAGGTGAGAGGCATTTGGACTGTTTTTGCCTGTTGTGGAATTCTTTACTAAAGTTTTGTTTGTTTGCAGCTCTCATGGGCTGTCATTTGGTTAGCTTCTTTACTGGGTGGTTGCATACATACTGGTTTGAAACGTTGATTCCTCTTTGAAATCAGAGAAGCTAATGACTGCCCAACACAACTGGCTGTTACAGGTATACCCCAAAACGCGTGTCAAGCCAAAAGCCTCATCAGTAATTAAATGCGCGGGGACTTTTATTAGCCATTGACATTTTCAGGGAACTGTAGAAACTGAAAGTTTACTTCCCTTGATATTTTATCCAAGGCTTAGTCCTAGGAGCCCTGAGAAAAGGTTAATAGACAAACAATAAATGCCAATTAGCTGATCTATTTTTGTAGATGACCTGTTTCTTGTTTAGTTACGACGTTCCTAACTCAACAGAGACCAAAGGAGCCAATGGCTTCCTATCTTAGCCCCTTGTGTCCCTGTCATTACTGGCCTCAGGCTGTGTACCTGCGCTGTCTGCATGGCATCAGTAGCTGTGCAAATGCTTGTAGTCATGATACCACATGGGCAGGTTTAGGGTTAATTTGCAAATAAATAGTTAATATATATCTATTGGGAAAGCAACTTGCTGAATCTTTTTCTCAAATTTTCCCTCCTTCCTTCCTCAGAAATGACTTTTTTGCATGATTGCCTCATGAAATAGGGAAGCTTTGTGTGTATTCAGCCCTTGCTTAGATTTGTGAACTGAAATGGAAAAACCTTTTGAGATATCCATCCTCAAAGTAGAGATGGATATGTTTAACCCCTGTTTCATGGGAGTTAGAGGATTGTTTGGAAACCCTAAGGCATTAAGCTCTCTTTTGTTCCACTTCAGATCGCATAATGTCTCTATCTGAAATAGGATAATTTCTGGCTGGCTAGCATTACTAATACACAACGGTGAGCACTCACCCTGTACAAAAGTGTCCACAAGAAGACCACAGCTGTGTTCTGCTGGGTTGGACAAGATGCAGCTGACCCCATATTCTGCTTCTCACAGTGGCATAGCAATGCTACGTAGGGAGAGCCTGTGAACCTCGCCTGTATCTGCAGTCCTTTCCCCTTAACTCCCTCACTGTCCATGCTTCTTGTTCAGGGGTACTAAAATGTACACCTCTGCCTCAGTCTTTTATTATCTATTTTGGGACCCAATCTCTGTGGATCTGGTTTCGTTTCAAACTTGCTGGTGCCACAGTTTGCTGTAGCAGCAGGCTCCAGAAGTTCACTGCCAGCCATGTACAGAGAAGTACTTTCTTCTAAGTGAAACTGAACTTTCACTGGTTTCCACATGTGTCCCTTACTTCTCTAATTGCGGGATGTGTTGAACAATGGTTCTACATTCTGTTTATCTGCACTTTTGTGATTTTGTAAACCTTAATGTGATCCCTCCTTAGCTGCCTTCTCTCCATCCTCAGGAGTCCTGGCTTTTTCCATCTTGGCTCATATGACAGCTGTTCCTTTCTCTTGGTAGTTTTAGTTACTCGTCCCGGCGTTTTCTCTGTTCTTGCAGTGCAGAGAGCAGAACTGCACACAGCACTCAAGGTATGGGCATGCTGTGGTTTATACAGTGATAAAGTAACGCCTTCTGTCTTATTCTCTGCGCTGGGTCTGTGGAACCAAAGGCAAGTCGAGTTGCCGAGGCGAGCAGCTCCGGTGCCAGCACGATCAGCAGTGGAGCCCTCTAATGTGGTGCACAGAGGGGTTTCCTGAACTGGGGGAACCTCAGGGGAGCCAGGAGACCTGCTGGCAGCCCGCAGCTCACGTTACAGCGGCTGAGGAGAGCTGGGCAGGGCCAGGAGTAACTGTGGCCAAGCCTCCACATGTATAAAAGCAGCCCCTGGCGAGCGCCAGTGACCAGGGTGGGCAAACAGGCTGCAGCGCGGCAGTTCACGCAGCAGTTAGTGTGTAGAGGCGTGCTGTAGCTCTGCCGCCTCGACCAGGGAGCAAGGGTCTCCACCCGGCAGAAGGCCACGGCCTCCCTAAGCTCTGCGCCCACCACGACTGACGCAGCTGCCCAGACAGAGCTCCGGTGGGAACACGCTGCCGCCCAGGTGCCAGGCTGCAGGCTGTGCCCTGCTCCTATGCTAGTACCGGGCGGCAGCAGCGAGCGCCCCGTGGGAGGTGCGCCCAGGTAGGGGAACTCCTCCGCTCGGTGGCAGAGCTCCAGGAGGAGGTGAGTAGGCTGAGGAGCATCAGGGACAGTGAGAGAGACGCGAACTCCAACAGATAGATATATATATATATAGGAAATTTTCAGTGTTTCCCTTTTCCAGCCTAGCCAGAGAGAGCCCTCGCTGTATCAGTGTGGCATGTTTTTACTCCTTCACTGTATTCTAGACTGAAATGTAAAGTAGTGAAAATGATTGTGGTTTGGCTTTGTTTCCTCCAGATTTGGGTTGGCAGCAGTGGAAGATCACAAGGCAAAAGCAAAGGGAAGATCTATGTGATCAGTGCTGAGAAGAAGACTGTGGAGAAAGAGTTGGTCGGTCATGCCGATACAGTAAAGGCGCTGTGCTCGGCGGAGGACAGATACGTCCTCAGCGGCTCTGGAAAGGAAGAAGGGAAGATTGCCATTTGGAAAGTGGAATAGTTAAGCTATTCAAAATACGTCTACCTGTGCCGGAAAAAAGTGAAGACCTCGGGCTGTGTTTGCTCCAGCATTTTCCATGTATTTCAACTACCTGTCAGTGTTATTGTTTTGTATTTATTGAGTTATTTTAGTCCCTATATTGTTGCAGAAAATCAAAATAGAAGCGAATCTCTCCTTGCACCTTGTGCTGCTGCCGCACGTTTGATAAAGAAACAGAAATGTGAATGGAGGGGTCACTGGCTTTAAACTTGACGTGTGGCGGTGTGAAGGGTGAGGGTTGTAGGCCAGGCTGTCTGGTGCAGGTTGCATCGAGAGAGCCGGAGCCGGTTCAGGAGCTCCACCGGAGCCCTTCTGGGCTGTGCACGGGTTGCCTTGATACTGTCTTTACAGCCCATAATAGCTGGAAACGGTCACTGAAAAGAAAAAATGAAGTGCGTTTGTTGGATTTATGGAGTTGTTACTGTAAATGCCGAGTATCCTTCTGAGCTAGCAGCTAGATTTGGCTGGGAGGACTGTCCTTTGCCCCCGTATCTATATTTATGTATTATTTAAAAGGTCGACGCAGACAGGCTCTCCCTGATAGCTCTGAAAGCTCCCTGCTGGTGAAACGAGATACTTGGCTCTTCTTAATGACTGTTTTACTTTTTAAACTTGTTTTTCCTTTTAAAAACAATGCACAGCACTTGGCATTTGTAACACTTTGTGAAACTGATTTTGATTTTTTTTTTTTTTTCATCTGAAGCACTTACTTAATTTATTTAATTTCCATACATCTTATACATGCTTTTGGAAGCAACCAACCTTTCAGCTTCTGTGTAGACAAACCTCTGCCACTCCTCCCTGCAGTCGTGTCTCTGTAATCAGAGGAACTGCTGGTATTTTGTGTAGAACCTGCTTAATTTTTAAGTACTGCAGAGTCATCAACCTACTCCTTAATTACCGAAGCCAGCGTCATCCGATTGCAGCCTCGAGGGTTCCCTCGAGCAGCGTTCCCTGATCGCTTCCTGACCTACGGTGTTTTTTCCATTGATGACAATTATCTCCAAGTAAAACAATAAATCTATGCAGAATAGTTTTAAACTGTATCAGTGCTGAGTAAAGTGGAATACAATGTGTAAAATACTGTAAATAGAAGGAAAAAATGGGCTGCTACTTTTCTGAATAGATACACAACAGTGTAGGCCTAACAGAAGTGTAAACTAGAAATATGCTCCGTGTAATATTCCTAACTCTTTCAATGTGCTGATGAAAGGTTTTATCATATGGTGGTAACTGAAATTTTAACTTTTTAGGGTTTTTTTCAATTTCAGAATATTAAACACTATATTGATACTCTGGCCTGTCTTTGTACCTTGATCTTATTCTTGTATTGAGTTACACAGGAAAGATGGTTTTCAGCAGTGACTCGCATCCTATCTGTGCTCTGCAGAGAGGAATTGCCTGGGTTTTTCTTTCTATATATTCTGCTTTCTAAAACCAGCTTCTGCTGGTAATGTGTCCTCTTCTGAGCCCCTCATCTCTAACTTTCAGGTTCCTTATTTCCTCCCCTGGCAGCCGTCGGGCTGCTGGTGGCAAGCGAAATGAATTATTTACTGAATTAAAAAATGTCTCTGTACAGAGACACACAAGTGCTGCTGAAGGAGTTCCACTTGCTGCAGAGATGAACCCAGCTCCACCAGCCTGCTGCCTGCCCGTCACTGCCTTCATCATTGATTTTTCAGTCCTGCCAGACTTTTTAAACCTGGTTTTGCCTTCTCAACGGGTTCGTACTCAGCTTGTGTGAAAATGTCGGATGACAAAACTAGCAAACGTCCACTTTCACGCTGTGAGTTCTTTTATTGATAAAAGACTCCAAAGTAATTTGTTGAATAGAAACATAATTTATTGAGTAGACGTCTCCTTTTAAAAACACTGCTTTCTTTAATACCAGCTGTTGAACGCCAGTATATAGAAGAGTTTAACCGCATCAGACAAAACCATGAGATACAAGGATCCTTCAAGAAAACGAACCCATCCCCAAGAGCAGGAGGAGCAGCAATACCGATTCAGCTGAGCTGAGGAGCGCAACGCGCCTTGCTTTGTCTCACCGGCGGGACGAGAAAGCTCGGGTACGTGTCCACTTAACCACGTCAGCGTTGCTCCAGCGCGACAGCTGCGGAGGCAAACCCGCAGGAACGGCGCTGCGGGGTTTGGTTCTGTTTTCAGTGGATTTTCAGTTCCTTCCCGTCAGCCCCTCGGTGGTGGGAAGGCACAGGGGAAGGGAGCCTCGCAGCTCCTCCTTGCCACGACGGCTACTAAGAGCTTGCCAGGTCTAGTTGCCAGCGCGCAGCCCGCGCTGATCCTGCCGACTGATACTGGCTCGTGACGTCCGTGTGTCGTTGTCTCTCTGTCCGGCTGTTGTTTCACCCTGGGGTAAGCTGTTTGAGGCAGAGACCGTTCTTCTGGTTGTGCTCATGTAACGCTTGGCATGATGCCGTGTTGGCCCGTAGCGAGGGCTGCTGCGAATCGTGGCACTATAAATCCTAGCGCTTGACGGCTTCAATTTTGTAAGCAAGCCGTTTGTTGAGCCTTGCGGTTAAAAAGCAGATTGTCAGGGCTCAAAACAGGCTGACAAACCGGGCAAGTTTCATGCTTTGCCTGAAATTGTCTCAATCTTAAAACTGTTTACAGGTTGGTATGTGAATGGAAAACAGAAGTTTAATAAATACTTATAAATGTATTGATGGACCAGCCAGAGCCCCTGCATCCTGCCAGTCTGTTATCTTTTCCCTTGCTCAGCTATTTTGGCTCCTCTCTGCCCGTCTCCCTGTAGTTGCCTCCCGGGAGCAATGGCAGCCAAGCCCACACGAGTATAAAAGAAGCCCCTGGCGAGTGCCAGTGACCAGGGCGGGCAAACAGGCCACGGTGAGGCAGGGCGCTGTAGCTCTGCCGCCTCGACCAGGGAGCAATGGTCTCCACCCGGCAGAAGGCCACGGCCTCCCTAAGCTCTGCGCCCACCACGACTGACGCAGCTGCCCAGACAGAGCTCCGGTGGGAACACGCTGCCGCCCAGGTGCCAGGCTGCAGGCTGTGCCCTGCTCCTATGCCAGTACGGGACTCGCCAGAGGTGAGTAGGCTGAGGAGCATCAGGGAGAGCAAGAGAGAGAGAGAGACTACTGGAACCGCACCCTGCCTCCCCGGGACAGACCTGTCAGGCAGACAGGACCCATGATACGGAGGACTCCCTATCCTCTCTCCGCCTGGCTGAACACAGTGACTCAAGGGATGGGGGCAATGGCGACAAGTTCCTGCCTGGCGCAGCCGGCGCGTGTCCTCCGTGACTGCTCCACCTTCCCAGGTGCCCGTGCATAACAGGTACGAGGCTTTGCACGTGGAACTGAACATTGATGAGGATGATGGTTCATCTGGGTTGGAGGGGTCGCCGAGGTTAAGTCGGCCTACGCCCTGCATCAAAACCACTTCCATAAGGAAAAAAAGATGGGTCATTGCCATAGGGGACTCCCTTCTGCGGGGAACAGAAGGCCCAATGCGCAGACTGGACCCGCTGTTCAGGGAGGTCTGCTGCCTCTGAGACCTCCCAGCCAGCCAGGATGAAGACACCGATGAATTATTCTACAAGGAATTAAGGGATATCTCTGCATCAACTGCCCTTGTCCTTATGGGTGATTTTAACTTCCCAGATGTCAACTGGGAATATCACACAGTGGACACAAACAGGTCCAAGATATTGCTGAAGCACGTTGCATATGATGATAACTTCTTGGTGCAGGTACTGAGGGAACCAGTTAGGAAAAGTGCCCTCCTAGATTTGTTGTTTGTAAACAGAGAGGGACTTGTGGGTGAAGTGGTGGTTGGTGGCTGTCTTGGTCGCAGTGACTACGAAGCAGTTGAGTTTCAAAGGGTTAGGAGAAAAACTGCCAGCAAAACTTCGACCCTGTGTATGGGGAGAGCAGCCGTTGGGCTGCTGAAGGAGCTAGTTAGTAAGGTCTCCTGGGAATCTGCTTTTGAAGGTATTGGGGTCCATGAACGCCGGACCCATCTCTTAAGACCACAGGAGCAGGCAATTCCAAAGTGTGGGAATTCAGGCAAGCGGGGCAGAAGGCCGGTTTGGTTGAGCAGGGATCTTCTTCTAGAACACAGGCGGAAAAGGAAAGCGTATGGACACTGGAAGCAAGGACAGCTGACGTGGGAGAACTACAGAGAGCGGCCCTGCGGAAAGAGATCTGGGGGTTGGGGTTGATGGCAAGTTGAGTATGAGCCAACCATGTGCCCTGGCAGCCAAAAGGGCCAACCACGTCCTGGGGTGCATCAAGCACAGCATAGCCAGCCGGTCGAGGGAGGTGATTGTCCCACTCTGCACTGCACTGGTGCAGCCCCGCCTCGAGTACTGTGTGCAGTTTTGGGCGCCTCAATATAAGAGGGACATCAAACTATTAGAGTGTGTCCAGAGGAGGGCAACCAAGACGGTGAAAGGCCTCAAGGGCAAGACTTAGGAGGAGCAGCTGAGGTCACTTGGTTTGTTCAGCTTGGAGCAGAGAAGGTGGAGGGGTGACCTCATCGCAATCTACACCTTCCTCAAGGGGGGCAGCGGAGGGGAAGGTGCTGATCTCCTCTCTCTGGTGCCCAGCGACAGGACCCAAGGAAATGGGATGATGCTGCATCAGGGGAGGTTCAGGTTGGACATTAGGAAAAGGTTCTTCTCTGAGAGGGTGGTTGGTCACCGGAACAGGCTCCCCAGGGAAGCGGTCATGGCCCCGAGCCTGTCAGAGGTCAAGGAGCGTCTGGACGATGCTCTTAGTCATATGGTTTAGTTTTAGGTAGTCCTGCGAGGAGCAGGGAGTTGGACTCGACGCTCGTTGTGGGCCCCTTCCACCTTCAGCTATTCTATGATTCAAACCAAGGGATGGCAGTGTTTGCTTCTAGAAATAACCTGGCTGCGGAGATGGGAGCTGCTTGGAAGTTCAGGCTGTCTTGTGCTGGCTGTGACTGCCCCGACGGGGCCATGCCGTCAGGTAGGAAAGCCCCTTCCTCCCCCTTCCAGCTGCTGTGGGTCTATTGGTAGGAGTAGGCCCCTTGCCCCATCAGTACCGACTGAATCCTGCCTGTCGCTGTCAGCTTTTTAGAGCGAATGAAGCAAAAAGCCATCCTCCCCCTCTGCCGTGAATCGCTGGTGCTCGTTCTGCAGCTGTGTCAGCTGCCGCGGTCCCAGCCCGCTCCCCACGCCTGCCCGGGGACGCAGCACAGCCCGCGGCTGTGGGGCCCATTGATGTGGGTCCCAGCTGCGATGGGGTCGGCTGCCGTGTGGGGGCCGAGGACGAGGCAGGATTCCCCCCGGTGTCTGGCTTCCCCCTCCATGGTGCTTCACCCCAGTGCCTCGGCCCGTTGCCCGCTCTCAGCGGCGGGCGGGCGGCCTTCGTGCCACCCCAGGTGCCAGGAGAGGGAGGATGCTGCACAAATGCCACCTGGCCCCAGTGCGGCCTCCCAGACCCAGAAAAGGAGGCAACCGCTGCCTGCTTGGGGCTGGGAGCTGCGGCGGCAGCCGCCCGCCACCCTTGGCCCCAGGATTTGGGCCCCCGTCCTGCTGCAGCTCCCCTTCCCTTGCTGTGGCTCTCCAGGCCTGGTTCCTTGCTGGGTCGCTGCCCCTTTTTGGGTCGTGGGACCCCGAGTTGAGGGTGTGCGTTTGTGGTGTCACCGCCTGGAAGATGGTGACCCCCCCCAGGCACGTCCCACGTCCCCGGTGAGCTCTGTGCTCACGCGTGTGCCACGCAGCAAGGCCCAGGCCGCTGGGGAGCGGGCGGTAGCGGGGGGCTGGGGGCGCACGAGGTCTCCGCTCTGCCTGGTGCCTGCGTGGGGGCACCCACGCAACGCGCACCATAGGGCCTGATCCTGCAGGGCACGGGTGGGGCGGGGGTGCTCAGCAGAGCCTGCACCCAGCAGCAGCCGCCACGCAGAGGCGGTGACAAGCAGCCGTTGGCTTTTTCCTCCGTACGTACCTACCGCAGCCCTTGGCAGCAGGCGCCATTACCTCCCCTTCCAACGCTGAGGGCGGGTGAGGGACATGGGGACCACATGCCACCCGTGACCCCCTGGATGGGAGAGATCCCACCCCGGCTGCTGCATCCCGACAGGGGGACAGACCCCCCTGGGGCAGACTGGGGGGAAGATACTGGTTTGCTGGCTGTTCCACCCTCGGTCCAGACTGGAGCGTGGGGGCAGCGCCGGGGGAGGCTCCTCTCCGAGCGGTTCCCAGCCACTCCAAGGCCACTGCGAGCTATTTTGTAAGGGTTGCGTTTAACTCGAACAATAGCTGGGGGACTGACGCAGCTCCTTGGTCCTCACCCCTTCCTCGGCGTGCTCCGGCCAGCCCGGCCCCACGCCCCGCTCCCACCCCGAGGAAGGACCCGCTGCCCCTGGCTGGGGATCGCAGCGTCCCGCTCCCAGGGCCAGGGGCTGAGTCACGGCTCCTGAGCCGCCCAAGGTGCTTTCTCACCTCTCCTCCTCGCTAGGGATGACCCTGCAGGAACAACCGCACCCGAGAGGTTTCGGCTTCCTCCCGCTCTCCCGCCGCGGCGCTGGAAGGGATGAAGGGGGCTGCCCCGTCCTCCCGCTCTCTTGGCACAGGGCCGACGCGCGGATACGCGGGAGGAGATGCACAGACAGAGAGGGGCTCAGTGCTGCGCCTTGCAAGACCCAGCCCAGGGAGGCTCAGGTTTATTTCTTTACTGCTTTCACATCCCTTTGGCCTCTTCACTTTTAATTGTGCCAGGAGAGGACAGGGATGTAGGCCAGTCCCTGCCACTTCATCCCCGCTTCGCTTTGGGCTCTGCCAGGAGGAGCCCCCCATGGCGAGGACCAGCTGAGCCAAGAGGCTCTTGCCCTTGTCGTAGTTTAACCCCAGCCGCCAACTAAGCACCATGCAGCCACTTGCTCACGCCCCCACACTTCATAGGAGCCCTGTACTAGCTACAGCCAAAAAAATTAACTCTATCCCAGCCAAACTGGGAGAAGAGGAGGCTGAGGGGAGACCTTATGGCTCTCTGCAACTCCCTGAAAGGAGGCTGTAGCGAGGTGGGGGTCGGTCTCTTCTCCCAAGTAACAAGCAATGGGACGAGAGGGAACGGCCTCAAGCTGCGCCAGGGGAGGTTTAGGTTGGATATTAGGATAAACTTCTTCACCGAAAGGGCTGTCAGGCATTGGAAGAGGCTGCCCATCCCTGGAGGTATTTAAAAGATGGGGAGATGTGGTGCTGAGGGACATGGTTTAGTGGTGGACTTGGCAGTGCTGGTTAACGGTTGGACTCGATGATCTTAAGGGACTTTTCCAACCCAAACGATTCTATGAGTCTAAACCCAGCACAGCCCTCCTCTGGGTCTTCTGTGGGTATTTGGAGCAGCTCCTTCCCCGGCAAGGCAGGGTTCACACTTTGCCCTTGGTGCTGGTGAAAAAGCAAGTTCACAGCCCAAGCCGAGAGGCAGATTTACCGCATTTTATGTTTTCACTTCTTCCTTAACCTCAGGGCTGGTGAGAGAAGAGCGCAGCTGAGCTGTGTTTAGTCAAAAATGAACCAAACGCTGCTTGGGCATCGACTTCTCTGAGCTGCTGATACCGATTCTGAAGAAGTGCCTTCAGGAGAAGTCACAGATCAAATCCCTCAAGTAAACTGCCAGAAATCAAAGCAGGACAACCGAGTCCTTCAACACTGCAAGTTTAACCCTGTCAGCTGGCATTTGTCATCCGGTCCCTCCGGCTTTCCCCTCTCTGGTCACTCGCAGCGGCCCAACTGGTTCATCAGTTTGGATGCGAACTGGTTTCTTTGGAAGCTGTTTATGGTTATGCTTATTGCCTCCTGAAGCGCTCCCAGGCCCTCCCGTGCAGAGGGATCCCGCGCCGCGCTAAGGCAGAGGAGTGGGAAAAGGCCGACGTGCTGGCAAAGGAGGGCTGAGAGCCTCCCTGCTGCGACGGCGAGAGCCAGAGCCCCCGCCACCCACGCGAAGGGAAGACCCAACGACTCCCAGCCCCTCGGCCCCGGCAGCGCTCTCGGTGATGGCATGAGCGACGGCGGAGTTTGCTGGCTGCTTTTTGGTGCCGGCCGCCACCCCTCGCCTCCTGGGAACCGGTCAGGGCAACCAGGGCAAGAGCAGAGGCCGCGGTCAGGGACGTGCGCCCTGGCTCTGCGCCGCCATCCCTGCTCCCTCCCTTGTCGCACCCGAACCCCGCAAGCGTCAGGTGAGTTTCTCAAGCATTTGCAAATTATAACACTTGGCTTTTTTTGTCAGCGAATATTTCGTAGTAGCATTTTTAGAAAGATTAATTGTCTTGCACAGCTTAGGGACAAGGAGAAGCAGCAGCAGTGCTGGGCCTGGAGCAGGGAGCCGGCGTCGCCGCCGTCAGAGAAAGGACGCGGGCCTCTCCTCACCTTCCCTACAAACACCACAGGAACGCCGGCCACCAGCTCTTATTGAAATGTTTATTAAGATTGAACTTCAGAACAACGGATCGGAACACAACGTCTTGTGGAGTAGAATATTTCTAAATTGATTTTTTTTCCTTTTCTATGCATAAATGAAAAAAAAAAATCAAGATTATACAAAAAGAACAGAAAGTGCAGAACACAATAAAACAGTTCTCATGCAACAAATCTTTTTTTTAACCTTAAAACAGAAAATAAGCTCAACAGTGTAGAAATAAAAACCATACATACATTATGCCGTCTACACACCCAAACATTCATCTGTGACATTACTTTTCTTTATCCCTTTTTCCTCATAAATCTTAACATTATGTGTTTAACACATGCTTATAAACATTGCTAAACTCAGCAAGAGGTATTATAGTGCCCCAACTTAATAAGTTGATAAAAAAGTAGTTGTCATATGGCCAGTTCACAAAGGAACTAAATATTCTTTTTTTTTTTTTTTTTTCTCCGCTATGAGATGCCTATATGCAGCTTTCTATTAATATGAGGCATTTAAAACAAGCTGGTCATTTGGCTACCAAAAGGGCTTAGTGTTCATGTTACATCAGAAAAAAAAAAAAAAAAGATAATATTGGAAACTGCCGATTTGTTGAGAAAAAAAGTCTTTCTGCTTTTTGGGGCTATTTACTACAATTTGGCTGTCACCGAGGATTGAATAAGGGGATGCCAAAACGCCCCTACAGCTTCACCCCTGGCTTCAAAATTTAAGAAGAAAATGTGCCAGAAGGCTTCAAATTGAACGGTGTTTTCGCTAAAGCTTTACAGGCCACAAGGGCAGCCAGAGCCTTTTGATTTTAGCAGAGGCTCTCTTCTGGGGGGGTATTTGTCCCTCCTGGGCACCCCCGGGGCGAGGGAAGGCGCGGGTGAAAGCCGGGTGAGCCGCAGGCCTGCTTGGGTCGAGGAACCAAACAAAACAGGTTTTTCCAGGAGGTGATCTTAATTTAAATTAAAGGAAAAACTAGAACATCTTAACAAGCAGACCGTGCCCAGGGCAGACGTTAGCGGGCCGTGAAAAGGCGACTGAGCCTTTTTGTTGTTATCTAACACAATTTCCTACCTGTCTGGGCTGCTAAGGCTCGGAAACGCAACGCCAATCGACCTGTGAGCTTCTGCAGCTCGCCTTTGCCCATGGCTTGTTCTGGATGCAACATGAGAAACAGAAAACTTTGGGTAGCTCCACTTTTCAAAAATGACCATTTTCGACGCACTTTACAAACGTTCAGCTTTGTCGTTGAAGGAAGAATAACAGCTAGAGGACTCTGTAACCATAAAGTTTCTGCAAAGAAAAATAAAATTTGGTATTTCTTCTACACAGTCATTAATAACATTTCTGTGCAACATTTGGTGTCCGTTACATTTATTTGGCCTATTAAAAGGAAACAAGGACAAAACGGCTGCAAGTAAAACCAACTTCTCTTTCACAACAGATACTTCAGATGCCGAAGCTGCTACATGTGCTTGGAATATCATGCAGGAGTTTACTTATTTATTTAAATAGGATACATATTTATAGTTGAGCTCGTCTCGCATCGGACTAGGAGGAGGGAAACCTGGAAGAACTCAGTTGCAAACATTGTCGAGTAGAATGACGACAAGCACACAACCACCAAAGATATTTTGGCCCGAGCAGTGTGTATATAAATGTATATACACACGGATACGTATATACACACACGCGCGCACCTAAAAAACCCCAGCTCTCAGTGACTGAGCTACAACTCGTCGCAGGGACCGAACAACGGAGTGTAGCGCAACGCGGCCACGCGTCTACGCGAAAGTACTGAAACCGCCAGCGACCGCTGAAAACGAAAAGCTGAGCCCTGCGCCACGGCGCCGGGAAGGAAGCCTCCCCTGGAGCTCTCCCAGGAACAAACCGTGACTTTCTCCACCTTCATCCGTAAACGTGACCTCAGCCCGCGTGGCCGCAAGACCCCACTGGTAGCCATGAAAATCCCACCTGTAATGGTGGACGTCGGAGGAAGGCCAAGGTCATGGCAAACCGAGGGCGGGCGGATGCGTTTCTAACGATGGGACTGAGGTTTTAATGAGGTACCTGGCAATAATCACCGTTGTTGCCGCTGTCATTCCAAGTGCGGGGGGGGGGGGGGGTTCAGATCAGACGGGGGAGGAATGAGAAAGGCTCAGCCCTCGCTGCCGTGCCTGCGTGGAAAACCTCACGCAAGCCTGTTTCATCACGGGGTCGGCATGCCAGCGCCGGCACCGGCAAGAAAACCGGGGGGCTAAATTTGCAGCTGCCTCCTTTTCAGGCCGCCGAGCCGGGAATATTTCATAGTCTAGAAAAAGGCTCCGAGTGAAAGGGGAAAAGGACATTGTGTGTTTCAAGAAGCACTAACCTCCGTTGGATTTACTGGCTTCCTCCCTTCTGATGATGAACAACCCACATCTTTCCATAACTGCTTACTGCCGGCGCTAGCCAACGACCAGATTCATGTTATTAAAAGGCTATTTAGGTAATAAATCTCTATGAAAGTCATCTAACCAGCAGGAAGAGAAACATTCCTAAGAAATTATTGCTTCTGGAGTCTGAAATTGCCATCCACGAACAGTGCAGATCCGACTCGACTCTTGCAATAAGCCAATGGTGCAAAATCCACGCTACGCCTTTCCGAGCGGTTAAAGGTTGAGCTTCTCTGCTCTCGTGTGAAACACTTCCAGCCGTGCAGCTCACCGACTACAGCTCTCGAGAACCTGAGCACTAACGGTGTCTCATGTCCGAGGTGTTACACGTCACGTTTAATACGTTAAAACTGTTTACAGTAAAAGCAACATGGAATGAAACCACAAAACCTTAAGCCTATTGCAGTGAAGGTCCAAAGAGATGGAGCAGGCAGAATGAATTTGACTATACAGTAATACCGACAAAAAACGATGCTTATTGTCACCAGGAATTAAAAAAAAAGCCCCTTCAAATCTATCTTCCCACAACTTTTGCAATAAAGACATAAAATTGTACTGCTTTACCCTTTAATCATGACCAAAAAAAAAAAAAAAAAAAGTAATTTCTGTATTAAAAGATAAGGTAAGGGACACATGAAGAAATAAATCATTGCCCACTCTACCCTGAGAAGTGCCGGGGCTAGAAAGAAAACTCTCTCAAATTCAAGAAAAAACATTACTATGAAAGATCCCGGGAGCCCTGACCGGCAGCGCGGCGGAAGCCAGCGCGGTGGTTTCACAGGCTGGCCAGGGTACAGGAGGAGATCCTTTGGCAGGGGCTCCCCCAAGTTAATTCTTCTGGCAATACTACAAATACTTCAGCGCGTTACAATGGATAATTATTTCCTTCGGCTTTACAGGGGAGTGAAAGAGAGCTTCCTGCTACAAGGCAGCGTACACATTCATGCGTTACAAACGGTAATTAAACAGCTCCATAAACAACTCCAAATATGGATTTTAACATCCAATTCTTAAGAAACGAGGCTATGCCAGATGCTGGCCGGGACAAAATTGGACCCGCCCTGCCTTTGATTGAAACCCTCTGGGTTCGAAACGTCCTTCCTCCCTCCTCACCCTTCCCCTGACTTGAGAAAGCTCAATAAATGTGTGTGAGCTCACCCCCCAAAACGGTTCACGTTCCCTCCGCTGGGTCCAACTTCTCCTCCCTCTTTGCTGCTAGACCTTGGTCAGCTCGATGGTGCTGTGAAAGAGATCTTGGCTTACGAAGGTGCTATGTGGAGTAACGGCGATTGGAAACCACACGGATCCACGAAGCTCATGGGGAAAAGGGTAGGGCTGGCACCGGCCAGAGGATGCAGATTTTTAAACTGTAGAAGACCCTTTCCAGAAATAGAGATTAAAATAAGGGGTACTTGACAGCATTCGTTTAACCAGAAGCAGAATCTTCAAGGAGCTTTAAAAATAAAATATTAAAGTCACTTTAAAATGTCTAACTCAGTGTGTATTTTACACGAATGCCAGTTATAGGGTGAAATACAACGCATCTCTGTTATATATGAACATCACCAGAATATATTAAATGTAACTGAGATGATAAAATTCACGACACAAGTTCAGTTAAAGTATTTCTCACAACTGATCTCTTCAATAAGGTCTCATATTCTTCAGTAGTATTATTCCCCTGTCTGAACACAGTTCACAGTATGTGTTCTAAATAAAAAAAATATTCACCTTAAAGAAAAAAAAGACTTTCTCGAGACACTTGAAACAAACAAAAAAACCCCTAAGTCCGGTGCGATGACACGTACTTTAGTGCTCGGCGATTTCACCAGCCTAAAAACAACACTGTCACCCTTGGTGGCATAGGACATCGGCACCGACGGAAAGCCTTCACCTAAGAAACCCACGTACGCCACCAGGAATTCGTCAACGATGCCGGCCAAGACAGCGCGTTAACTTCAAATATACCAAAACATACATTTCTTAAATACATTGACAATTCAAGTAATTTATTAAAAACTGCTTTTCCTTTTGAAATATATATTCTTCTTTTGAATGACTATATTGCAGCATGAGTTACACATGTATTTTAAAGTACTGGAGTATGAGAAGTTTGAGGCAGCAGAAATCTTACAACGAGCTGTGATTTGCCTGTTTAGCACACGGATTGACTGCAGCCCGGAGGTCCATGCGAAAAAATGAGTAAATAGCATCACAAACACTTCTTATAAGACGACAAACGGAAGTTCGGTTTCTAAAGTTTCTTTAAATGGCTGCTGGATCTCTGAGCTTTGGCTGCCCGTGGACTGGGGCACACTGCTAGCGATCCAAGCACTATTATAAATCAGATTAGCACAACTCTTTCAAGCTCTTCGCAGAAAAATGTCTTTGCACTGCAGCTACATCCTGAATCAAGGAAAGGGGGCATGGAGGTTGCGCTGATGACATTGGTACAGCAGCTCGGAAGAGCTCCAGCCTACAATTCCTCCAACACAGGGACTGGAACAGCAACACATGCTAGTGGATTGAATTTTAAGGCCTAAAAACTGTTTCTGACAGATTTTTATACACCCAGACTATGCCATAAAGTGACAGAGGTAGGCCTTCGGTTTACCTTTGTTGTACTGACACTGTGCCTTTACCTTGGCCGCCGCGTTCCCAGCCAGCAGGTTAAAGGATCATAAAAAGTGCAATTAATCAACGACTTCCTTGCCCCGTGAGAGAGAAGCCGCACGCCCCCTCCCACGAAGCCGAGCCCAGAGACGCCCTTTCTCCACGGCAGCTTCATCCAGAGATGATCACGTTTAAATGCCAAGAACACCCCCCCCCCCCCCCCCCCCCCCCAGCGTTCACCAGCACGCAAAACTCTGAGCTAAAAATTGTCACAGCGTATTCCAACGACATTCATAAAATTCAGCACTTGCGATAAAAACCTGTCAGTGCTGGTCACCTCTCCCAGTTGCTGCTCCTTCCATCTACAGTTCACGTCACGCACCCAATGTCACCCTCTCCTGACAAGCAGCAGACTTGGGAGTAGTTGTCGAACAGTATGACTAAAAGGATTCACAGCAGTTTCTTAGAAACCGCAGTAATTGCTTTTGTTTTGCTAGAAAATAATTCCAAATAAAACTATTCTGTAGTAATTGCACTAACAAAAACATGAAGTCTAAAATTAACATTGAAGAACTGTAGTTGTCAGACCGATAATATCATGCTTATGAAAAAATTGATCAAGATGTCTAAGCGTTTCATTCAGCTATTACACTAGTGAAATCTGAAATGTTCAGACAAAAAAATAGCAAGAGACTATAAGTCAAGATAGCTTCCATTTTCAGTTAGTTTAAAAACAGCTGAAAACTAAATTTTTCTAACTGCTAATTGTATACACTGTGAGTCTCATGCAGATTAATAAAACTTATTCGAAATCTAAATGTATTCTTAATAAAAAAAGTGTTCAGAAATGACATTTCTAAGTTGTAGAGAAAGCAATTAGCATCATAGCTACCTGTTCAAGCCTATATTAAGGACTACGGAATTTCATTTACACTTTTGCATGAAACTGCCTTTTCTTCTGCAATTTTAGCTACAAGTAGTGACGATCCTAATTTGTTTTCCTGGGGGGGGTGGGGGGGGAAGTTCTTGATCTGGCACCTGCCCTCCCTGGAATGTGGGTGAACAAAAACCGACGGCCTCACACGGCTGACTCGCTCTCCAGCTCCGACGCGGCAGCTCCTTTGCGCGTGAGCTTCAGCACAGTCGGCTTCTCTGCGCTCGTGCCGTTGCCCTCGCTTGTCTCTGGACGACCTAGTCCTTTCTGTTCTTCCTTTGGCTCTTCATTGACTTCGGGGTAAATCACCAAGAAGGCAGCTGTCAAAAAACCCAGGAAGGATCCCACCGAAGCCACCACGGGAATGACTCTGACCGTGCCAACCGTGTCCACCACACCGCCAAGCGCAGAGGCCACGAGGATCTGAGAGATGTAAACCTGACAGGACAGAATAGCGCAGTCTATGCCGAATCCTCGCTTTGAGTTCCCGGGGCTATGGTGAATGTACTGGAAGAAGACAAGAAACGTGTCAGGAGATAAAACAATGGATGGAATAAAATATTTAAACACTAGTATCGTCCTCGAATTTCTCGTGGTCAGCTTTACGCCATCCTTGTGCATCACACAGGCTATACAAGTCCAGAGCAACAGCCTCCTTACCTACTTACCAATGGCCTCCTCATCTTCCACCAAGAGGCAGATGTTTACTGGGGCACTCCTAGCGTGAATTGCCTCCAAGATTAGGTTTCGTAAAAAAAATTTACATGAAACACTTGGTGGAAATTATTTTTTATGATTATAAAAAGGAATCTCCCTCCCAATCCCAATGCAGAAATATGTTAACATAAATGATCCTCCTGTAATTTATAATACAAATGGAACAGTGCTAAAAAGTAGAAGGTAAATCTGTCCTTGTTTCCAGTGGAATCCGTTTGCCTCACACCTCCCCAAACTTATAGCTGCATTTCCAGACGCACCTCAGTATCTAAGACTGTGAAGAACCCGAGTATTGCTAACATAACACATTGGAAACAGTAGTAACAACTAGGTATATAATAAATACTCCAATAATTATTTCATCTCTCTTCATCTACCATATGCACCCAAATCCTTTTATACCTCAGCACAGGGTAAAGCACGCATGACCCCACTGAGCCGACTTGATGCTAATGCCACCTGATTTAAGTAGCAGCTCTTGCGATTTACTACCAAGGGTGAATCTGTGCTTTGGCACACATCCCAACAAAGCAAGTATCTCAAATAATGGGATTTAATAAATCCGTTTTGCCACTGTGATCTTCAGAGAAATGTGACTGCTTTGCCTTGATTAAAATATTCAAAATATTCCACGTACCTGTTTAATATCATGGTATTGTCCCAAAAGCGCATAGGGGCAGTAGGAGATACTCATCGAGACTATTCCCATAGTGCTGATCATTATCATGGTGACGTACACGTTGGGGAACATAGCCATCACTGCAGTGCCAAGAGAAAAACCCAGCGTGCCCAGGATGTAGATCACTTTTATACTAAGGTCATAGTTGTCCAAGTATTTCTGCAACAAGGCTGCAGAGATCAAGAGTAAAACATAAATATCAGTTTACTCAGCGAAGCTTTACGGTATTGATGTGGCTGTGGCAGCTCAATATGCTGTTTGGGACTTGGATGCTCACTGCATATTTGGCTTGTCTTAGCAGCGTAGCTCAGCCCTCGTTGGGAAAAGGACGTATTGCTACTTCGAAAACCGGGGAACAAAGAGCTCAGAGACTTGTCTAAACCAGGCTACAAGTCTGAGTCAGAATAAAATGCTTTGAGACTCAAACATATCACGGTCCACTCAGTCCATTCATTAATTTTATCTATTTATTAACTTTATCAATGCAGGTACACTCTGAGCACAGAGGAGATTCTGTTTCTAATGCAAGCATATTCGCTAAACAAAGTGATCAGATAATTGATGTTTATAGCCACATTTCAGTTTGTGTTCAGAAACAAGCTGCTCGCCTGAACTTCAATTTGACGTGTCTCAACAAAGAGGCAGTCCCCACGATACTGATCTGTGCAGGCGTGCCGGCACGCGTGCTGCAAAAGGCAGAATTTAAGTTTGGCAAAAGCTTTCAATTTCAGTCTGTATTCCAAGCCTAAATTGTCTGTAGCTAGTTTATTTGTTATTAGAGAGCAAGAAAGAGACTTTCAGAAATATAATATAATTTTGATTTTAAAAAGTCTTTGCAAAAACCCTCTTACATATGTTTGAATCTTCTAACAAGCATAATTTGGTTTCCCGATGACTAGCTAAATGCTATTCAATGTCCTTTGATATCATTTTGTGCTTTATGCCACTTAGCCAATCTGTTCATATTTCCACCTCTACATCTGGAGGAATTTTTTAATATTGATTCTTAAAGAAGCCTCTCCCCTTATGACCACGTGAAATGCTTTTCCGAAATACCCTTCACCCCAAACAAGGAGGTGGATGCTAACTGAAGCAAAACTATTTTTACCTTGCAAATACATCTACGAGGTGCATTCCACTGTCTGATTGTGCAGAGTCTCTTACCTGAACAAACGGCAGCAGTAGCAGCATAAATTACCAGTCCCCAGCATCCCATCTGGACTCCAGCATTATAGGCCTGTAACTCAGTTGAGTTAGAAGGGGCCTGCCACAAACACAAACGCAAAGCCGTTTTCTCGTAACGAGCACGTCTCAGAAATGAGTAACAATAAGCAGGTCGGTCAATGGTGACTGTTCTCTTACCTTTGGATCGCCCTGAAAGATGACCTGGCCCATGAAATCTGTATAGAACACAGCTTCCGCAATGATCGAAAACCAAGTTAAGAGGTGACAGACGCACAGTCTCAGCAGCTCCTTTGGCATCTTTAGCATCGACAACCACAAGAGTCTGACAGTGGTTTCAGTTTCCCCCTCTTCGCTCTCTGTGTCTCCACTTGAATTTGTCGTGCCGCTCTGATTCCTGTGCCTGTACCTCTGTCGCTGCCGCTTCTGCATGTCGTAGATATCATTCATGCTGCGTGAGGACTTTATCAAGACGATGGCATTGGCCCGACGAAAGCGATAGCGGTGAGAGCCTATTTTACCGTAGTATGAGAAGGTGTAAGATGGCTGACGGTAGAACATGTGCCTCCGCCTTCGCATGGAGTTTGAAGTACTGGATTGCTTCATGCCTATTCTAGCGTGTCCATTGAGGAATTCTTTTGGAAGGGAGCCATTCACGTTTGGGACTTTATTTTCATTTAAGTGATTATCAAGCAACATTTCCTCCTCTTTCTCATTGTCCCTGAGGAAAGCAGACAGGTGGTTGAGTTTGGACTTCATGATCTCTTGGCTGGTGTTGTGGGGAGTGTTTGGATATGAAGCATCCTGAAAAATGGAGGGTTCGATGTCATGCAGAAAAAGCAGCTCCGATTCAATTTCCAATGTAGCATCGGGCATGTGCAGAACTGAGTCGCTCTTACTTCTTACAATGTTCACCTCAAGGAACTCCATATTGAGATCATGCTCCGACTGAACCTCATCGGGGAACATAGAGTTTCCATACGGCTCTTCCTCACTAATTACATTCAGTCGATTCAGAGGGGGGAGACTACCACTGAATTTGACGCTGGAAAGTGTGTCTCCTTCATCATCAATCCTGTCCTGCTGAGGGTTATATTGCTCTTCTTCAATGCTAAAAAGGTGGAGCGCAACAGAGACAGAGAAAATAATGGCTGCAAAGAAGAAAAGGACTTGCTCTTGAGATTTAAAAATACCACCCAAGAAGGTCTGTGTCCAGTCCAGCCCTCCTAACATATAACCGATTGCTCCTCCAAGACCTGTGGAAGAGAAAAAGCGAGAACTGAGTTCAGGAAAAATCATGTCAGTCACACATTTCCTTGGTCATGAGGAAGACTTGACAGCTGCCAAAAACATATCAACTAACTCCGTACCAGCTGAAAACGCATGGATGTTAAGGGCCATGTCTTGTTCTTCACTGTCCACCACATCCAACAAGTAGGCCCGAATTGGCCCTTCTGTTGCATCAGCACAAAAGTCCAACACCACAACACCAAGCACCGTGAGAACTATACCAATGGGCTGCTTGTCTGGGACATCACCAATAGCCAGACCTGAGGGAAAACAGAAGAAGAGTCTGAGCACATCATTCAACAAGGGAAAACTACCGAGAGCAAGCTTAACTCCTTAAGAGAAACGTGGCCAACACACTCACTGGAAACATTCCTTTACAGGGTAAAATGGCAATTTCAACTCTTCATGGAAGGTCTGGGACAGAAGATTATGTTTTTAAATTTTAGGACTGACTTTTATTTTTCAAAATGTTATTTTAAAAGTATCTCTTAAACCTTTGAGAGCATTAGATCCTATTTCATCTTCCTTGCGTGTATTTTCCTTCAAATGCTGAAGGCTGTTTTTATAAAAGACAGCTGTGGTGAGAGAGGAGAGCATCCAAAACCAAACTGTCTTACCTCATCTATCAGTTACAAACACAGGTAACTGCACTGCTGACAGCATTCCTGACCCCGTGCCTAACATGTAATGGTCGCAGCACAACAGGATAAAATGAAATTTAACCCCCTCACCTCTCTCTTTGCTTTTCTTAAACATTCATATTTCCTAGATCACTTTTATAAGCAGAACTTTTAAGGGTGAAGCAACATGAAGGCATTTTGCATTGCAAAAAGCATCAGTCAGCTTCTGTTGATAGCATGAGATGAAATGCTTTTTGTCTACAGAGTAGAAAGGCAGCATTAGTATATAGCTGGAGAATTTTTCATGAAACGAACCACTGACAAAAGCACGAATTACTGGAATCAGAGAGATTTCAACGTTACACATGCAAGACACTGATAAAACCATTAGCGTCACTGATGAAAATGACTGTGGAAAGAGATGAATTGGCTAAGCCACCAAAAATCAGCTAGATCTCAAGTGCTATGATTCCTGCATATTCAATCCTCATTTATACCAAGTCCTCCGAATGCTAAAGAAGTTTACACGTGTTCCACGCTCGGCTGAATCTTACAGCAGAAAACACCAACGGTGCCAGTGCTTTAGGTTTGCTGGAAACCTGAACAGTGCCTACAGTGGAGAGAACAAGAGTTGAATAAGATCTATACACAGCTGTTCTCCTGGGACATGGTCGTATTATTATTAGGATCGGAGAACCTCTTTTTTAGCATGCTCTTAGTGCTCCTTGCTCCCCTCCCGATGACTCCTATTGCCAGAGGCCAGGTTATGAAAACGGCTACAATACAACAACCACCTTGGCTTTTGCAGCATCTCCTGTAGCCCCAAGTTGAAATTAGGAGTGCAAGTAACTGGAGGCTAAGGATAGGAACGTGTGAACATAAAATGGGAAGAAGGCAGGCAATGAAAGCACACAGAAGAAAATCTGGTTACAAATGAGGCTTTTCCCTGCAAACCGCTAGACACCCCGTTTTCGAGAGACTGGTAAGCAGTGCCTTTTCTCTCTGAGAAGTAACACAAGCCCCCATTTCAAAAACTTTAATTGAAGAGAGACTCATATTCTTTATCATATTGTGCATCTGCTCTAAATAGTAGATCAAGTGCTGTCTTATGCTGATGTAAATTGAATGTTAGTGGCAAATCTCTATCTTCTAGTATGGAACAGGTATAAGAGAAGACCATGCAATGGCTCTCACTTCAGTTCGCTCCAGGCTCCCTTGGGAGAGGCACAGCAGTGTTTAAAGTGCTTTTCAGAAGAGGGTTTTCATTCAAAAATCTACCATAACCACGTCCCAGGAACAGATACATAAAGCATACAGCTCACTTCTGTGGTGCACTGCAACAACCTCTGTGTTTTAAAGAAGTGTCACTGCACAAAAGTACCACTGGAGTATCAGGAACACGCAGGTTTTCTAGAAAGCTATGCAACAGACTCTATTACGGTGTAACAAAGAATTAGAGAAAAATCAATATTTTCTGCTGATTTATTAGAAGGTGAGAGACTTCAAAATAAACCTATAAACTGCGTATGAGCTTTGCTTGCCAGTATCAATGGCTACTGACCTAAACCACTGTATGGAAGTAAGAGCTTCCTATCCACTAAAATCTTGTAAGAGGGCTGCAGTCTAACATCTTGGATGTATCTGGACAAGGCGGAATAAGTCTTGGAGACACAGCTACAAAGTACAACTGATACCATGTGATAGCAATTCAAATAATTCATATGTATTGCTTGGGTAAATTAAAAAAACATAAGCTAAACATCATTCATCTGAGCACTTTGTCCACTGCAGTTTATAGAAAATTGAAAACCATCATACGGCACCCCAATCTGGCTTTAAAAAGCTAACATGCTGAGCCAAGGTAATGTTCCGCTCATTTCCCTCAATTAGTAAAACTTTTTCACAATAGGGCTGCACCTAACCCAAAAAAAAAGAGCCAAGAGGATATTATTAGGTGCTAAGTTCCTTCCATTTGCATCAGTCCAACCATGATGTAAACATTTCCCCAAATGTACTTGCTGTCACCTCTTCTACACTAAATTTACAAAGAGATTGGAGATTGTAGATTAAGTTCAGTAGTAAACTATGTTCAAGGGAAACTATTTTTACCAGCTTTGATGGGGGCTCAGGAAAAATTATTTTCCCACATAGTTTTTGATAAACAAATATTAACTGTGTTCTGGACTTTTTCAATACCAGGTCTAAGAAAAGCACAAGAAAAAGTGAAAAGATAATTTTTGAAATAATGCTGGAAACAGGATGTGTTGCCAGATATGCATTAAAGGGAAAATGGATCACAACAGGAAACATTTCCCTGTGAACAGGTTGCTACAATTTTCCCATGTCAAGGATCGACCAAATTCGTCTCAGCGACTGCAAACATTATGCTGGCAACCATTGTATTAATAACACTGTATGAACAGTTACAGCTATGATTGCACAATACTTAGTACAGCACCGCAGCTTTCAAATAAGAATAAAAACATGCAAGATGGATAGCTCAAATGCAGTGTTGCAGAGACTTCTAATGATTTTAACACTAAACATAAGTTAAATCAACTGCGTATCATTATCTTTACTTCCTACATAAAAACCTTAAAGCAGATATGATAGCAGGAGATATACGCAGGGGATTTCCTCATTATTTACCTATAACAGAGCCATTAAGGAAAAGTGCAACTCCAAAGAGGACACCAATGCAGAGAGCAAGAATAAAAGGCCGCCGGCGGCCCCAGCTCAGTGTGCAGCGGTCACTAGCCGAACCTATAAGCGGAGTGAAGATCAAGCCCAGGATAGGGCTAAGGAACCAAGTGAGGCTGTAGTATTGTTCAGGAAGACCTAAAACAAAGACAAAAATTAGGTAAAGGTTATGTGGTACACACCAAACATTTCACTTTATACATGAGATTTTGTTATTACCTTTGAAAACTGTACATTGATCAGTAATTTACCTACAGTAAATTCTCTCCCAAATGAAAAACTCAGTTAAGATTTCTTATCAATGGTTAAAAAAACAGCTAAGGAAAGTACATATCATATATCTTTCAAATACTTGGGCAATAAGAAGTTAACATTAGGTATATTTAAGCTACTGAAATAAAAGTAAAAAAAAAATATATAAAATCTTAACAGTGGAATCACTCGTCTAGTGTGGTGGGTTGGCCCTGGCTGGAGGCCAGGTGCCCACCAAAGCCGCTCTCTCACTCCCCTCCTCAGCTGGACAGGGGAGAGAAAATATAACAAAAGGCTCGTGGGTCGAGGTAAGGACACGGAGATCACTCAGCAGTTACTGTCAGGGGCAAAACAGGCTTGACTTGAGAAAAATTAATTTAATTTATTACCAATCCAATCAGAGTAGGATAATGAGAAACAAAAACTAAATCTTAAAACACCTTCCCCCCACCCCTCCCTTCTTCCCGGGCTCAACTTCACTCCCGAATTCTCTGACTCCTTCCCCCCAGTGGCGCAGGGGGACGGGGAATGGGGGTTGAGGTCAGCTCATCCCACGCTGTCTCTGCCGCTCCTTCCTCCTCATGGGAGGACTCCTCACACTCTGCCCCTGCTCCAGCCTGGGGTCCCTCCCAGGGCAGACTGTCCTCCATGAGCTTCTCCATCGTGAGTCCTTCCCACGGGCTGCAGGTCTTCACGGACTGCTCCAGCGTGGGTCCCTTCCACGGGGTGCAGTCCTTCAGGAGCAGACTGCTCCAGCGTGGGTCCCCCCTGGGGTCACCAGCCCTGCCAGCAAACCTGCTGCAGCACGGGCTCCTCTCTCCATGGGTCCACAGGTCCTGCCAGGAGCCTGCTCCAGCGTGGGCTTCCCACGGGGTCACAGCCTCCTTTGGGCAGCCCCCTGCTCCGGCGTGGGGTCCTCCGTGGGCTGCATGTGGAGATCTGCTCTCCACAGTGGACCTCCATGGGCTGCAGGGGGACAGCCTGCCTCGCCATGGTCTTCCCCATGGGCTGCAGGGGAATCTCTGCTCTGGTGCCCACAGCACCTCCTCCCCTCCTTCTGCACCGACCTCGCTGTCTGCAGAGTCGTTCCTCTCGCATGCTCTCACTCCTCTCTCCGGCTGCAGTTGCACATTTTTTTTTTTCTCCCTTCTTAAATGTGTTATCCCAGAGGCGCTACCACCATCTCTGCTGGGCTCGGCCTTGGCCAGCAGCGGGTCCTTCTTGGAGCCACCTGGCATTGGCTCTGTTGGACACAGGAGAAGCTTCTAGCAGCTTCTCACAGAAGCCACCCCTGTACCCCCCCTGCTACCAAAACTTTGCCATGCCAACCCAATGGATCTAGATTATTTACTACTGTCCAAAAAACCACACACTTGTTGAATTCTGCCGCACGTGCTGAATTTTTTTTTGATGGGGGTGTTGGTGGGGACGGCCTCTGTGAAGAAGTAGCAGCCAAGGTCTGCTGTGCAGAAGCCCATTAGCTTTGTTGCATCCTCTATCCATTTGTGGACTATAAAAACAAAGATCTTTGGAATGCTTGGAAAGGCACCTGGTTGTCGTACACACACATATCCCCTTCTCAGCAAAACTTCAACAGGAGTTGAGCGTTACAGCGGTACTGTTCACCTAAGACCACCACCATGAAGAGTTACTAAAGATTTAATGGACTGAGAACGACGGACAGCATTTGACAGTCACATGAAATGTCCTACTTCTAAACACAAAAATGTTTACTCATAAAACTGAACAACGGACAATAAAAGAAAAAGCAATTATTCATTAACCTTTAGAGAACAGCTAAAGAGGCTTGCTTATCTCTACCATCCTTGCTTTTTTCCCAGAACTGGGGTGACTATTCATAGGATCAAACAGAAACAAATTGCATTTATTATGTAATATTTACCTAGGGGGAAAAAAACCCAACTTGTTACAAATAATAATTTCTGGAGAAGGAAAGAAACACCCAGAGCCCTGCTTTACACCTCTCCAGCATGGAGAGCAATGGCCTGCAGATGGCAGACTGGCCCAGGAGAGCAGCTACGCTTGGCTGCTTGGAGATCTGACCTTGGAGACCTGCCTCCCCCTCGGTTTATCAGCACAGGTCAGGTAACTGCTTTGACAGGTTTCTTAGCAAAGCATTACAAGCAAACCAATCAATTCCTTGCAGTCCAACTGATGCCAAGACTGAAAAACTCAGTGCCTTTACCCTAGGAAGGAAAATCATTTATTATTCAAAACCACATGTTGTGAGCATGAGTAGTATTTGAACTTTGCTGGTGAGATCAACCTGTACCTTACGCTCCCTGTGCAGCGCGCTGAGGCACCCATTACCAAGCAGGATTATACCAATCCCTGCCCAAAATAGCCTATGCTGCAAATTTGGAAGTCTAATCTCCTGCCGGTTAAAGTGCCGTCAAATCTTGACTAACGATGCTGACTTCTTCCACGAGATACATCACACTTTCCCGAGACTGGTGCGCTCGGCAGTGATGCAGAAATATTATAGGAAAATAAGATCTGTTTTGCCCACAACTTAGCATAAATCACCAAATTCACCATCAGGATTCAAAATCCAGGTCTGACTCAACTTTGGCTAACGAACAAGCTAATGGTGACAGCCGCCTTGATGAGTACAGAGTTACTGGACGGGACTTGCCTCTTCTGAATCCGCACGACCTGTGCTGTCGGCCCAAACGTGCCCACGAGCATGCTGCCCTCGGGGCATGGGGAAAGCATCATGGTTTAGCCATCTTTCCTTGCTACAGGCCTGTACCTGAGGCCAAGACTCCACATGGGCACCTACCATACAACTGCTGACTCCTTTTGCAGCAGGTTTTAGATCTCTAGGACAGGGGTGTGTTTGTACAGATGACACCTTGTTCACATCATGGTTCAAACCACTACCTCTCGCTTAGCTTTTCCAACTGTTTGGTGATGTCTTGGCTGGCACGGAAGTTTTAGCTAAGACATGCTTAGTAGGGAACACTAGGATTGGGGGGGGCATATTAGGTTTAAACCTCTTGTTCAGGAAACCAACGTTCCTCCAGATCCCAACCTGCAGTTGCACCACCCAGCTTCTCTTAATGAGCACTATCCTAACCACAGGTACAACTCAGCAAGCCAGCAATCGAAACAAGAGTGCAGAGAAAACCTCCATCTCCCTGTGGTTTTTAACATCCTTTTTGACTTCACCGACTTCAACAACCTTCCCAAGCAAGCAGGTTCAGGCACTGTGTGTTTAACTGGCATCTTACTTGCTCCAGATGCTAACGCTATCACTGATGCTAACGCTTATCAGTGCCTGGCATATAGATGGGGTGGCGGGGTCTGCTTCGAAAAAAAATAATGATGGGAAAGTGGAAACATTTAGTTCAAGGCAAGCAAAACTAAATGGCTGGCAGGGTATGATTCACTTAGTGTGAATGATTTTTCTGCAGGGCACGGAAGAAATGGTAATGTGTAAATACTCATCCCATTTTGCCTCCACAGAGCCATCCTGTTGAGCAGCAGTTACGCACCAGAGGTTGCTGTTGTGTGATGCCAACCCGCTGCAGCGAGTTTGTTTTAAACTAAGTTAGAAGCTAGAGCTTAACCGTCATCATTGATCTTGACTGTAGTGATCACCAACAGCTGAAATAATTTGATGTCATATCACTGCAATGGGGCTGTATGCTGAGAAAAGAAGTTTCTTTTCTGAATTATGTTGTGACTTGTGAATTATGAGCTGGGACATCTCAATTGAGCTCATCCACCAGCAAACACTTGAGAGACATAGGGAAGGTTTTGCAGTAAATCATACAGTTGCTTTAAATAAACACAGGGGCTAGCAAGAGCTCCGTTACTAGCATTACAAGCACCATCCTATCCTATATGAATAAACAACCTTAAATAGATAGATATAAGTAAAATGGATACAATTAAGAGACTCTCTCTTAATATTCTAACATCCATTGGGACAACCAACTCATTTTAACAGAGACTATGAGCAGAAACAACAAGGAAATGCTAGTACAGCAGGGACAGGCCATAGGAGTGTACATACAGGGACACCGGGGGCTGCACAGCTCACCGTCCCTCTGTCCTTCTGACAACCACTTTGTCTGTCTCCAGCCTACAGTGGCACTTCTCTGGGGTGTATATAAATTTAAAAAAAAAAAAAAAAGCTTTGGAAACAATTAATTTGAAATGATGACTTCTGCAGAGAATTAAAACCTGTTTACAAATATTTTTCCTTCAGCTGTAAAAACTGCACATTTCTAAATTGGGAAGATAAGGGGGTTTTTATGCTTTATAGCCACAGTTAACCAACTGTCATAAAGATGTCCTAAGATTATTAGAAAACACAGTGATTTTTACTGCCAGCATTACTTTGACTTCAGTACTTTCAAGGTCAGCTTTGCATGTAATAACTCAAAATCAGATTAAGGCCTGCATTCTGGTTTGATTTTACAGGCCAGTAAAAGAAAGGAAAAAAGGGTTTTTACCCACCCTCTGTTACATGCCTACAATCAGGGAGTCTTATCTTTCCATGTATAAGTCAGAGGAGAGGGACTGAAATGCTTTCTTGAGAAGCCTTTATTTTCACTGTCTGAAAAGGGTGATCTTCCTAGCATCTAAGTATTATAAATAAAAGCTTAAATCCAAATATTTACATTGAAAATGGCTTACTTTGCAAAGACATGAATCTCAATGATTCCAGAATGGAGCTAGGGATGTAGCTTTTATGGAAGGGTAAAAAGGACACTTAAACCAAGAACATTATGTTTGGAGATCCTTCTTTAGACAACCACTTTGGGTTTTTGTTTTTTTTTTTTCCACTTGAACTACTCTTTAGCAGCCAAAATATCTATCTTTAGAAAAAGAGGCCACGATAAAAATCTATACAAGAATTAATAGCCCCATGCCAAGAAAAATGGAAGAATTTCTAAAAAGCTTTCAGTGCTCCTCCAAGTAAACAGGAAAAGGGACAACGTTCGAGTGAAACACGAGCAATTCCCACAGATTGTATCATGGTAGGAACCATCAACATGAGCACAACCTGCTTTTTCTCTTGCTGGAGAAGTCATCCTGTAGGACTACTTCCATAACCTAAGTGGCAGGGCTCTTATAAATTGCATTCCAAGTGTAAGCTAGCAGTTTATAAAATCATCATATGTGTTTTATATACAGTTATGCAGAATTCAAAATAGTAATCATTTATTAAGTGAAGTGTATGACTTTCTTTATCATAAGTATGTAAACGGTGATATCGCCACATTAGAACTTAGTTGGTTACTCAAGTGGAAAACTACCGAGTGGGGTTAGAGAAGATTCCTGGTGGGAAGCTGGTGCACATGCAATCTATAATAAAACAGCACAGGAAAAATTAATTTGCTAGTGGGAGAATTCCCTCCTGAACCTGTCTGACGGACAGCAGACTCCTCACCTGAACAATGTATGGCCAGGCAAACAGAGCAATCATTTTAGAAATGGGTCGTAAAGTTAGTTACCCAAAACTTTCCTTTGCATTTGCTTCCTGTATCTTAAAGTTGAGCTGTGTTATTGGTAAGCCATAGTCTACCCGGTGAACCAAAACTCTGCGAGACAACAGTTCTGGTGCCTAGAAGAGCCTTCTCTCTTTGTATAGATTTAGTTGTCGCCTCTGATGTCTGCACTCAGCACTGGTGCTGGAAAGGCAGACTTTTGTAAAGCTCACAGTCGTGTTCTACCATGGGTCCTCCAGGTTCTACCATGGGTCCTCCAGGAAAGAGCGTTCCGAGGCCCTAAGCAGAACCTCCACTGTCCCATGAAGCAAGACTTCAAAACATACCTTGTAGATGTTATTCTTAAAATTCATGCTTCATACTGGCAGAGTCTACAAGACCTTCATTTCAACAGTAGGTTTGCTTTAGCACTAGACATTTTCATATAAATGAGAAAGTTCCAGACAGATGAGGAGAAGTCCAACCCCAAAATACCTCTTTTCCCTCAAAAGAGGCTGTTCTGGTTTTAGCATCTTCAATGCATATATGATATGCATATTTAGGTTGGTGTGCATGATTTGGCAGTTGAAGCAAAATAAATAAGACGACTGAAAATTGAAATACTTGAGAGAGAGAGAGAGAGAGAGTGTGTGTGTGTATGTAAAAAATACAAGTCATCCAAATGTTTGCTGCCTCACAACAAGAATGAGCTCCAATAATCAAATTTTATAGAAATTATGTCTGTGAAGGGCACCAGGCAGTCAAGGAAGATAATTACATAGCCTAATGGCTCCTTTCTCTGTGTGTGTGTGTGTGTGTGTGTGTGTGTGTGTATATATATATATATATATATGCTGCTATACCTACACGACTCGACCATATTTTAAAATGGGAAGACAGTTAAGAAGGCATCCAAGCCAGGAGAAGGCAGCATCCAAGCCAGGAGAAGAAGACAACGAGCAGAAATGAAAAGATAAAGGGAATATTTTGACACCAAGAAGTTCCTTCTGATACTCCCATCTAGTGGCAAGGACTCATATGCAGCCTGGATTTTAAATAAACTTGGCTACGGTGATGTGCCTGGCCAGCAGCCCTGCAGCACCCACTCTCTGATGTGCCGAACAGATGTACGGATGCCGGCTTTGACTAGATTTCAAGGCAGTACCGCACAGCAAGCTTGTCATCCATATGACTGCCTTGCCACAACCTCTTACAGCCAAATGTAAAATGTCCCAACTGCTGAGAGCTGCTATACCCACCTGGAACAGGCTATAACTAGGCTGGGACTGATTTCGTATGGCCAAGAGAAGTATCACGCAGCAAATACTTTACCAGAGGCTGCTGCGACTCATATGCGGACTCGAAGGCCAAAGCAGCTGCATCCCATTACTGGTTTAGTGGTGTTCCTTTATTTTGTCTGTAATTTTCCACCGCCATGCTTGCCTTGCCAGGTAGCAGCTCTAACAGCGAACCGCCATCCGCCAACTTGGAAAAGTAACCTGGTGGCCTCTTGGGAGAGGAATAACAACAGAAGGATTATTATTTAGCCTTTTACTGACAGCTAATCTGAGGAAACACCGAGGAGGAAAAAAACATATTGGATAAACAAGGTTAGTATTTGTGCTGTGAACTGAATCTGGAGCAGGTCACAAGGCAGGCTCAGAAGTCTCATACAAATCAGTGAGAAAAAGAGCAAAACACAACAACAGCTTCTGTTAGCAGCCACGACTGCCACTGAGACCCTTGTAATATGGCATTTCCCAGCCAGCTACAAACAAACAGGACACTGGCTTCTAGTAAATAAGGGTTTGTTTTTTCCCAGACAAAAAAAGTGCCCAACAATAGTGGGACCAGCACTGCTCACGGTTCACAGGAAATGCTCACTGTGTCACCATCAGTCTAAGGGCTGCGTGAGGTCACGAGTTACATGGAAGAAAGATTAAGTCCCATGCAGCAGTTTCTATTCAAAACCTCTTTTTGATAAGTTCTATTGGGGGAAAAATAGTTCTTTATAAGCTTAACAATAAGATCTGATATGGGAATAGGATGCTAAGCTCTTATTTTCATTTGTCAGAAAGCATCACCTAGAGACTTGTTTGTACTCTTAAAGTAAACACCATACAAATTTCTGAACTAACATAAGAAGCTGTCATACCCTGCAAATACTTTGTATTCTGCAATTTCATCCCCGTACAAAATACTGCGTGCCGCTAAAAATAGTCTACATCGATCTGTTTAAAATGCATTGCTTATACAAGCTGCTTTGTTTAGACTGTAGAGTAGCAAGCAAAACCAATGCTTGTCAAAAAGCTGTGAAGAAGTTAGAACCCCAGTATCGGCTCTTCCTCTTGTTACAACAGAATCGTAGAAACCACTGCAAGCTCAAGCATTTTAGCTTTGGGGTGTCTATATGAGGAATGCAGGTGCAATCATTTCATAAATGCACCCAGATAACCACCTCCTTATATTTAAAATATAAACATATTTGGGTCCCCCAGAGAAACTGCCAGCAAGATGCATGCCTATTTTGACAACTGTATCACCATGAAATTTCAACCACAAATCCTTTTGCTTCTTGCTTGCTCTCCCCTCTGATTTTAGGGCTTCCAATGGCTTAGAGCTCATGTGGGACACCGAGCTGCCAAAAAACCCATTTCTGAGCCAATATATGTTGAACTGATGCACTGGAATAGGCTTGACTGGTGGTCTGAGCACTATTGCAGTACTGTCAGCACTTGTACGTTGAGCTTATTGCACCCATGAGAAACCACCTTCTAACTTCTGGATTGAAGTAGGAACTCTGACCAACAGGGTAGGGGTATGAAAAAGCACAGTAATTTCTCCTAGTGCCCATTACCATGCCTTGAGCAGCTTCCAAGTGTGGGAGTACAAGCTTTTAAGAAGGAAATAATTTTAAGTACCACTTGAAATCACAGTCTGATATCATATGAGAAGAGAGAGCCTCTAGTTTGTACCTCTGATGCTCGGTATCTTGCAGTTGCTGGTGTGAGAAGAAATGAAGCCCAATACTGGACTTCATTTTTATGTGAAAATTTTGCTCTTCATCAAATTATGCCTGCTCAGCCTGTATCATGAGACGACATTTGCTCAAGCCAAGTGCTTGTTCAGAGGCGACTCTTAACAAGCTGCAAATTGCACAACAATACTGGAGGAAAATTATACTGACCAGTATGTGTGATCATTTTGGTTGCAAGCACGCAGGTGGAAGAACTCAGAATAAAATCAGTACCGTGAGGTTTTTAATTGCTGCTAGCTTTCTACACAAAAATGATAGCCTATCAAGTTGTCAGGCATCTTTATTCACTCAGTGTCTCAGAAATGACCTATTACAATAAACACCACATAAAATAGGAGCAGTATCAAAACTGTGGCTTACATCTTCCCACTGGTAAAATTCACATCCTGAAATTCTTCTTCTGCCTGTCAAATAAGAGCTCTTCTGCTTAGCCTGCAACATTCACAAGCTGTCAGCACATTATATACATCTTATAGGCGGGAGTACGTGCGCTCTGCAATCTGAACGTACTTTTCTGGAACACAAACTATCACCCAGCTGCAAGAAGTCTATCCTCTCCTTCCCCCGCCTGTTCAGCTCTCGCCAGCGGGGATGTCTGCGGGAGCGCGGGGCTCTCGGCCTCCCTCGGCTGGCCCGTTATTGCTCTGGGTGGTGCAAGGCGAGGATAGGGCCGCCTCTTCGGTGCGAAAGAGGCATCGGTCGTGGGACACGAGAGGGATAAAG
This sequence comes from Platalea leucorodia, assembly GCF_965183815.1. Lineage (NCBI taxonomy): Eukaryota > Metazoa > Chordata > Aves > Pelecaniformes > Threskiornithidae > Platalea > Platalea leucorodia. The sequence continues at coordinate 4,623,228 of NC_138823.1, read as the reverse complement.
CACGATTCCCCCATCTGGATGGGGTTATTAGCACTGAGGGGAGTGATAACCAAGAGAACAAATAAGGAATAGGAATATTACAAGTCCATAAAAAGCACAGTGCTTCGAAGGACTGATATCCAAGGGCAAAACGCACATAATTCTTTCCAAAGCTACCAGCAAAAGTCAGCTGCAGCCCACCCTCAACGCATCGGGAAAAATCCACAGGACCAAAGAGACACTTTGGAGGGGAGAGGGCTGGAGCACGGTCCGTCTTGCTCTTCCAGGACGGGGATCCGCTATCTGCATTGCTGTGACATCCAAAACTTTTACAGCAGATGCATGCCTTTAAAATGGACCTACATTTCTGCTTTAGTCACTCCCAGTCGTAAGGACAAGATTATAAATGGAAGCTGGATCTAGATTTGAGATACATGAACAAATAATTAATAGGAATACGAAAAGAATGAAATTAGGTTAGAGATGCTGGAAAAACTGTCCAACATTCCCTTAAAACTTGTATTTCAAATTTTAAATTTCCTTAGTAGTTGGATGCAAACAAGTCACACTTTTACAGCAGAAACAAATTTAAAAATTTGGAAACTATTACAACTATTACACGCTGTGCCTATAACCAGACTAGAGCCACCATTTTGAAAGAACAGCTACTAAACTGGTAATAAAACAATGCTCTTGCTTTCCAACAGCTTCAGTACAGAAATCTTAGTGCGGTGTTTCACACACAGAGTCCTGGAGGTGCTTTTATGCTGTAGAAGAATAATATCCCTTTCTGGCAAAGCTATTCTGCCTTTCGGTACAGCAACAGCTTTTGAAATTACCCATGCAATAGCACGCCAGCAGCAACTGTGTTGGGTTAAGTAACACATGGAATTAAGGAAATCAGTGACAGGCCTCATAAAGGATTTCATCATCCAGTTTTCCCATTTTCTGTCTCGGCTCAATTATTGCTTCTCAACCTCCTACAACTGTCCTCCCCTTCTCATATTTGGCAACCGTGGGAGTCATCAGCGTTTCATTAAGCTCTGCTGCTACACTGCCATTCTGCCAAAGTTGTAGAAAGGTTTATGTGGCTTCCCTGACAATTTCTAGTTTATAACCCAGTTTTATGGTGCTGTGTCAGGAAGGAGAAGCATATGTTAAGAGAAGTGAGCCAAAGGTACGTGTGGAAGGGGGAGCGGGGAAGCAAAAGCCCGAGAACAGCTGAGCTCTGAGGCATTGGAGAAAGAACACATGCGCTGATCTGCAGGCAAGCAAATATGGTTTCCTTTTAGCATGATCACAAATGCTTTCAAGTAATGCTTTTAAAGCTTTAATTATTTATTTTTAAGTTTCTAACCCTCCTACTAACCTACCTCCGCAGCAGTAACCTGTAGTAATTCAGGTAGAAGATTATTTCTAGCTTACTGCCCTTATATCAATCCAGCTTTCTACTGCCTTATCCAATGTATCAATTATATATTGCGATATAGACATATATGCCAATATTAGCTACTCCTGCTGCTGCTGAAGAGGAGGAAACAAAGGCAACACATATGACATGCCCTGCTCAGGGAAAGGCCAAAGAATCAATTGCTGTTGTAGATTTTTTTTTTTATTATAGTAAAAATGCTTAGCAATCCCTATAGGTTGCGCAGAATGACATCCTTCCCAAAACGATGGTATTTATTTTTGCCAGGGTACATTCAGACCAGTGAAAAGTGCCAGGTTTACTTAAGCCAGAAGCTGAACCTTTTATACTGAAACACCGACAGTGCCAAACAAGCTTTCTCCATGCTGCAGCAGGTAATTAAGCTCCAGAGAGGGCAAGGAAAGGCAACGCTGCCAAGAAAGAGCTCCTATCGACTGCTAAACCTGATTCACTGGAGTTTTCTAGATTATCTGTGCCATCCTTTTTGGCTCTTGGGAAACTTGTTTTTAACTTTTCTTCCTCTCTCGCTTATTAATCAATATTTAGAAATATATCACTTTGACACTAATAAGAAATTTGCATCACAGTGCTTAACGAGCTGATATTGAATGTAGATTAAATCTGATGCAACTTCCAGTGTGCTGAACCAGCAGTAATTAAAAAAAAAAAAAGGCAACAAAATATCCTTTTAACCTCCACCAAAGAGCAGTTTTAGGGATAAAATAAAGGTGTTTACATCAAATAAAAAGCTGAGAACTTTCTTCACGGTCCCAGAAAAATGCAGGCTGCATTCAACTGTATTTTTATATATATATATATATACACACACACACACACACACATTTCTATATCTCAGTAAAACCACCCAAGGCTAACTTCACAACGTCAGTGTATTTATTCCCAGGCTGCAAACGCTGTCTCCTGTTGCTGGCCAGTTAAGCAAGCTACAGATACAAGAGGACTCAAAGGTCACACACAACTACGCTACCATCCATTTCCCATCACTCCCAAGTGTCTAAATGTATGCAGACACGTATACGAACGCAGCAATCAATAAATTGTTTTGCCACGCTAATCCTTCCCTCGCCTTTACGGGATGTCATTAAAATGCATCAGCTGTACGTGATGCCCCACTTCGGCTCCGCATGCGTTGCGTAACGCTGCAGCACTCCGCCGCTCTGTCTCGCTGCAGGATCAGACATCGGTTACGGTGACATGTGTTGCCTGAAGATATGCAGCATCCCAGTTTATCCAAAGCTCAATAGGGTTCTTCGTCACCACTTCTAGAATATTGGCAAATTTATAAACAAAGGCACTTCGGCTCAAACGCACTTTAAAATTCCCAAACTCAAAAGACTCTTACATATACAATAGAAAATCTTTCAGCACCAACTTGCAAGCCTGTTCTGTTAATTCACAGTGGAGCTTTTGTTGCAGCGATTAACACATTAATACCCCGGAATATGACTGTCTACTTACACAGCTGAACCAAATCCTAACCAGAAACCGGTGCTAACACCTATTTTTTTCCTGAAAGTAGAGCCAAACCTGAACTGTTAACTCTGAAATCTGTGTTCAACCCAGACTGAACTGACCCTCTCCCACCCCCTAAAAAAATCCGGTTAGCAAACTTTTCTGTTCTGCTTAAGAACAAGTTTTCAATTAAGATCATACTTGCTTAATGGGGCTGCTCATAGCTGGGAGGGGGCTGCCCAGCAGCACCACAAGGCAGCAGTAGGTGCAGCCTGAGCCCTTCCTTGGGTGCTCCGGTCCTGTGCTGCTCTGCGGTGCAAGGATTTTGCATCCAAGGGAAGCTTTGACTGCCCTCCTGCACTGCTCTAACCAGACCTCAAGGGAAGGCAGAAGCACGATTAACATTAACTAAGCAAGGGCAAGATGAAGGGCATGGCTAGGACATCCCAAATTTTATGAGATTCGCTCAGAGTTAAGACCTTTAAAATACCATTCTATTAAAGGAAACACTGGGCTAGTAGGCATCACCTAGATGTTAAACTCCCATTCACTGCAGCAGAAGATGACTCCTGATGTGTCCGCTCTACCCCAGCAACCCCCAAGCCCTAGGAAACCATAAAAGATCCGGTTCACGCTGCCAAACAAATGACTGGCATATATTTAGCCCAGCATGGCATCTGGTCAGTGTATCCAGGAACAGAACTTGAAAAAGGAGGGCAAACAGACTTGAAGGTAGCCAAAAAAGTATTTTTTTTTTTTGTTGAGCAGGCAGCCAGGCAGAGTATGGTCAGCACAACATTCGCATCCTTGAATTGCAAGCAGCAAAGAAAACAGTTCATCTCCAGCCTCAAGATGTGTTTTTTAGAAAATAGAGTAAGCGTACAGCAGAATAAAACGCAAGGAGCTCGTCTGTGCAGATTGATAAAAATCAGCCTCTTCTCCCCCAATTTTTAGGCTTGACTACGCGCTTGGAAGCCACGTGAACGTGGTGACTCAAGAAGGTGGGTTTTGGCCCGCGTCCCCCTGCAGTTACCATCCGAGAACCTTCATCTTCTTGGGGATTACTGACCAGACAGTTCATCTCTAAATTTCAACCGGGATCACATTTGCATAGTCCTTTTAAGGGTCAGGATATGGTGCAGGCAGCTCCTTCTATAATTACCCTAGCTGACTAAAAGCAAAACAAATATAATAGCTAACAAAAATTATAGGTACCTCGTATAAACTTCATATTCTAAAAGCCATTTTTCCAGCTAGAAATGCCCAAACTATTCAGAGGGGGAAAAAAGCTGAACTGAAGCTACCTACCCTCCTCAGGCCGTTCATGCAGCCTCAGAGTGCTTTACTCCCCGTCTTTTCAATACGCGAAGCCTCCCAAAAGCCACCGTTCCCGTAGCAGACTCACAAAAAGTGTATTGTTAATTGTTACTACACTGCAAAATCAACCTTCTGGCCTTTTCTAAAGTCTTTGGGACTATAGGTTTGTTTATGATAGGAATAAACACGTTGCCTGTGATCATTTTTGTCACAACTGTGTTACCGAGAAGCCCTACCAGCTAAAAGTCAGCAAAGGACAGTAACGCTGCATTCACTTTGAAATTATTTGCTACTTTAAAAATGTTGCTGAATTATACATAAACACACTGATTCTTCTAACTCATTATTCACTGCATACTTTAAAAAAAAAGGAATTTTTAAAATAACCCATGCTAAGCTCCTAAAGAGAAACTGCATTCCTCTACGCAGTTGCCTTTATTGAGGTTAATTCCTCCTGTGGCTATATCAAGCGAAACGTAAATCCTATTAGTGCTTTTCCTATTTGCTTTGACAAATGAACTGCAGGTTGTAGTTTGCAGGCATGGTTTTCACATAGACCATTGCTCCAGGAAAAACATTGCAGTTCACCAGTCGTTTTAACAATCTCTAGACATACGAATGCTGGTAACAGGACTACTTTACAGAGAATTTTAATCAACTGAGGGTTCCCCCCGCCCCTCCCCCAAAAAAGTGGTCTTCCTCTCTAGCTATTCATGCCACCAATTGCCTGCGTTGTGGGTAAAGCATTACAGAAAACCATCCTCTCAGATGAAATTATGGGGGCTGATTAAGAAGACAGTGTTGGTGTTTATGTAGCCTGCCTCAAACTTTCAAATTTTCCTACACGCCGCCTTCTCTATACTTGTGTGTTTTGGCTTGAACATTAACTGACACGAAACACGTTCTACATGCGTATCAGAGAGATTTAAAAGCAGAGCTGCTTTCATATTGCATTCTTCTAAACTCTAGCTATATAAAAATCTTGATCTTGGTATTTTGAGCTTGCAGGGTCATACTGCAAAGTTGCACACACAGGAAATTTCGGTAACTAGAGCAGAACTTAACCCCCAAGTCTCAGCCAGCACTCCAAATAACAAGCTCGCTGTGCCCCCGAGGAGTGGCTCCCCCACCCTTATTGAGCTGTTTAAAAATTGCATTACTTGCATTTCTACGTGAAGGATAATGAGATCCACGGAGTCACTTTGCACCAAATAACTGGAACTGATAGTTTGGCGTAAAATGAAATTACACAAGATGAAAAAGACTTCTTACCGCAGACTCTTTTATATGCACGTGTTATGTTTCACAATCAGTGAGGCTATGCTTGGAAGGATAAATTTACCAATAAAATCTGAAGTTAAACAAGGAGAACACACCGGCAAATAAAACAGCAAACATTTCCTTTCCAAATGTGCAAATTATGAGAATTAGGCCCTAACGGGGACAAAGTAGAACACAACGCTTTTCCAAACAACCAGACAAGTATTTTTGTCATATTGTGAAAAGCAGTTTTACTTTACATCACTCTGCTTGTAACATTTTTCTTGTAATTTGAATTTACAGAAGAATGGAATGAGTTATATGTATGCGTTACAGGTGTAGTCAGCAACACAGCATTATTCAGTCATCCAACAAAGGAAACCTAAATAAATTTAGAGATTGAAACCTAAATAGTTTTCAAGACGGAATTTGGCAATCCTTTCGCATCTGATTGAGAGAAAGTTGTACCAAATCCCCTCCCCTGCAGGTTGCAGCTTAAAAACATTTGAAATTTTAAACACATTTGCCACATCAATGGGATAGGAATCCATAGTGCAGAAAAATAACCTTGCCCCTCATTTATCTCCATAACCTCTCGCATAGGCTGACTGCTATCCAAACCGATGGAGTCCCTGGCACAAGATTTATGACCCATGACTTTGAGTACCTCGGAGATGGGGGAGCACTTGTTAAGACTACTCCTTAATTAAATACCAGAAAAAGAGCCACCCTCAGCTTTTTAACCGATTACATCATCTTATTTTCCCATTCCATCCCCAAATAGCCTGAAAGCTCCCCCATGCACTTCTTCAGCTTCTCTACCGTTACACAGTCTGTCCGTATCTGGGGGGACCCAGCAGATCACCAGGGAAGGGGTGTCAACGCTGCTGCTCACCGCAGGCTGCTAGCGATGACCTCTTGAGATGCTAGCCAGTTCAGGTTTGTAAACCGTGTTTCTTGCATACCGCTCTTTGTTGAACCAAAAAGGAAAGAAAAAAATTTTAAACTCAATTTCCATTTCAGACAGATGACAGTTTCCTTCTGCTCTCGTTTAAAGTCAGTATGAAGTCAGCATCCTTCGATTTATGTTGCAAAGGCATTAATATTAGGAATATATCCCTTAGTGAAAAAACCCAAACCCTTCCAATACGCAGTTTTTCTAAAAAGGCAGATATAGTGCAGAACCGCTACAGAGACGATAAACTGACTCAAAGTCTAGGAACCAGAAACCTATTTTTGTAAAGTTTTACAGAATAATGACTCAAGGGGAGAAAGAAGGAGCCGAGCACAGGGCATCTGTTCTTCATTTCTGCTGTAGCCTGGAACAAAACACCAGATCAGATGTTTCCGAGGCCTCAACAGCATCCCATCACTACATAAATTGCCTAATTTGCATCAGAGTATGATAAACAATCATTTTTAAGTCACCTGATGTAGTCCATGTAAGACAGCAGGTATGCCTGTAATGACTCGTCCTTGCCAGAAAATGTCTGGCTTGGTAAGACACTATGTCTGACTTTCCAAATCAGGCAAGGAAAACACAGTGAATGCTGCGACCGTATCCACTACAACTAATCCGCGCTGGTAAACAATCATTTATCTGAACACCCCAGGCATGTTGTTGGGTTTAGATTCGTGAAGATTTCTCCTGGAGCGTCAAAGCTTAATACTAATTTTAGAATATGTAATTTAATATTAGTTTTCCTGCCACCTACATGAACTCTGAAGCGTGTGAACCCGATCTCCGTTCTCCAAAGAAATGCTTTCATTTCCAGAAGTGCCCAGATCTAACATTTGTACATAACATTAAACACCTCCAGATCGAGAGGCCATTTAAAGCCAGGAAGATATTTTTGGAATTTGCAAATTATCCTGCGGGGCCTCACTTCTGATAGACTGAATTATTGAAAGACCATTGTTTACAGAGCAGCACACCTGATAAAAGGAGGAAATTCATGTTTTTAACCAGTCTGTACATGAGAACACATAGAAAATGATCCATCTCAGTTTATCACTTGAGCCAGAGAGAACATAAACCGGGATCCAGAGGAGGACAGAAAATCAAGGTTAAGATGATCGGAACAGAAAGCTATACAAAACTTACTGGCATATTAAAAGAGACTGCACTGCCTCGTGGTGGAACCCTTAGCGAAGACAAAACTGATAGCAAGGACAGGACCAGGCCACTGTAGGGACTGATCCTTTCTACTCACTGTTCTCCGTATCAACACACCTGTGGGGAAACTCAGTCTTACTCTGCAAGTGTTTTAAGGCTTCTTGAGCCAAGTGTGGAAGCTGTTTCTGAAGATTGCTTGTCCCAATAATGTCTATGTTTTGACATTACTTTATGGCCGCACTTCTGGCTTCCAGGTAATTCAGTCTCTGTTTGCAGAAAGTTTGCTTCCGTAAAATGCTTTTTACTTAGTAAAGTAATCTGGAGGTAGATGATAAAGTTGCAATTTCGGCATTCAACTGCTCTACCTCCGAAGTTTAAGCTCATCTGACAACTGAAGCAGTCTCCCCCCAGCTGCTATGCAAAATGTTGGTGGGGTCATGTGCAGGAGCGTCCGCGTGGTTTCAGCTGCCCGGTACCTGTGTCTATGCAAAACGTCAGCTCCGTCCTCACACGGACCAGTCCTCACAGCCCTGTACGATGGCATCTAACTTTGCTGTAGAGCAGTGTAATGCAGCAGTCACTTTTCCCTATATATAGAATAGAAACTCAGACTCAAATCCTTCTGTTTATCCAATCCCAAGAAGTCCAAATCTTTACTTTTCAGAAAGCCACACGGACACGGGGCATTTCAAGGTTGAAACAACTTCATAAAGCACCAACTTTACAAAAAGATTCAATATAAATAGGGACAGCTGAGACAGATGCTACAGTGACAGCACAGTTATTCAGAAGACTTGCTTTGATGAACTTTTATGCTATTTTACACAAAGTGGAACAGTTTCCAAAGACTGCGACTAGAAGGGGAAAACGTTGTTTGCTAGACATCCTCCCCAGCAGCGGGAACGGGGATTACACGTTTTTCCCCAAACGAGGAGTGACTCAAAGCACAAGTGAAATCACGTACCAGGTCTAGCAGCACTCGCTAAGTACTTTAGTGCTCTTGCCAGCCACTACCTGCCCATCACTACCCCCAGCTAAAAGTCTTTCCCTCTCCTTCGCTACCCACTCATCCTATTCTTCTTTGCAGAGTTTAGGCTTTCGGGTCATTCTGATTGTGGGCAAGTTATGCTTGCTTGTCTGATGAAATCCTTTTAAATCCAATTTATTTCTGTAGAAAAACAGGTCACATTCAGTTTACATGCTCTGCATCTACTACACTGCAAAAAATCCACCACGAGGCTCCAACAGAAGATCACCAAATGTTAATACAGTATATTGCTGGTTTTATCTATTTATGGAAAACTCTGCATCTGTGCTGCTTTGTACCCACTGTTACTGAAGACTTCAGAAAGAAGAATATGTTTACGGAGTGACATGAGCTACTGGGGATTTATCCAAACCAATGTAAATAAAATCTATGACCTGTTTTTTCCCTGTTTAGTTAAGTGGACTTGTATTAAATTTTATTGTCAAACTGAATCAGCAGCTCAAAACTTTTCCAATAATTTCTTGCAAAATAGCCTGCAGGAAGCACATCTGAAACCTTCTCAACTGCTGTTTGGTTAAAAGAGGATGATTAAAACGGAGTCCCAGAGGGTGCATCACAACAGAAATACTGTTGCAACAAGCACACAGGAGACTCGGAGGAGAATAGAGCTTAAGGGGCTGCAGCTTTGACAATCCTCTTGAAGCAAGCTTTATTAAAGCATTACGTGATTTGGCACAGCCTGTTGACATTCTTTTCATTTCAAAAGTGGCCTTATATTTTATTTCTTTGAAACGTAAGGCTCCTGTTCATTAAGGAGTTCTCAGCCATTCCCTTTTCATAACCTGTTTCACAATCCACATTCAATAGAAAACCAGCGATTTGAGTTTTGGCGTTGCAAGTTTCAAGAGCTGGGTGCCCAAATCTCGGTTCTGCATCTGCAAGTCTCCGCGACGAGAAGCCCATCCAGAGAGCTGAATGGTTTCTTTTTACTGTTCTTTACAGGCAATTGCCTGCTGGAAAATTGCCCTGGTGGCAATTACTTCGTAATAAAGAGCATGGAAACACTATCATGTTTCATCCGTTATCGCTGTGGCAAAGTTACCTCTCGGTCGGACGTGAGGGTCAAACTTAAATTCTGAACAGAAAACTGAAACTCAGACGGCCGCTGTGCGTGCACACGCATTCACAGGTTCACCTGGCATCCTGCTCTCCTACAGGGTGTTTAGACAGAAGTATAAAAAGATGTGGGCTTTGTCAATTTGGCTGAGAGCGTACGTGGGTGGAAAGCACATTAAGAGGAAGGGTTTAGGCTAGGAAAGAGGTTGTGTAAAGGTGCGTGTTTAAAACCACGCAATTTTAGGTCATTTTCGGGAAGCCGAAGTCTGTCCCCTACTTCTCCCATCCTTTCCCCACTACCCACAGGAAATCTTTGTAAGGGTGCACTAAAAATACAGGGATCCTGCAGTTCCTCGAGTCCTATACGTGTCCCTTTCTACTTAAGAGCTGCCCTCGAAAACAGAAGATGACATATAGGCTTGTCTTGGCTATAGCAACAAGATGGGCCCAGTATGTGTGGGAGGGAAGAACTGCAAGACAATTCAGTGACCCGACGACCAAGAAGTAAAAAGCACATTTACAACAGACCGAAAGAAAATTTGAAAACTATTGGCTGATATGTAAATTAAAAACAACAGAAAAAAACTGCTTATAATTTAATATAGTCCCATAACCAGTTCAGCACTACTAGCATGCAGCAGCGTTATTAACTGGTCCTTATTTCTGCTGCTTTACTAGATCTCCTTGAGGTGGGAGAGAACAAGATATTTGGGAAAGAAGGGGAACAGAGATGTCAAAGTACTCCTAAGTCATTCCAAAACGTTTAGTCTCTCTTAAACCTTGGCTACTCAAGATAAAAAAGAAGCAGCATGCTGGACAGGAAAGATTTACTGGTAAAAAGAAGCATCTGCATAGGGGCAGAGATGTCCATTTCCTTCTTAGGGAGTGATTATTTTTGGAGGCCTCAAGCTCTTTCCACAAATCACAGACTAAAATGTCTATTGCTGCTTAAAAAAAAAAATAAAAAAAATTGAAGAGCAGAGATGACGACAAAATTAAAAACTGCTTTTAAACCTCCACCCTTATATAAGAGCTGACAGTCTGCATTTTTATACAGTTTGTTTTGTCTCGCAGTGTGCTTTTTCTATCAGTCCACAGGTCTCACCTGTTAGCGTTTCTTGACTGTCATATTTGGTCACTCGCACTAACCTCAGATCACACGGGTCTCAAAAGGAAAACTTCTGAGGATTCAAAGAAGTGTTCTCACATTCAATATTTACTGCCAACACTCTTTATGCTAGGGGAAAAAAAAAAAGTACTAACATTCCCACAGTACACAATTAAAAGATCAAGGACTTTTGTTAAAGATTTGGAATGGGAGAAAACAGCACCAGAGCAAGTATAAGACTTACTTTAGAAGCAGTTTCTTCGGCAGACCTTATTCAGCCAAAAAAAGGGGAATAAAAAGTTACCTGCTGCTAAGTAATAGGAAACACATTTCGTGCTGTGGGAGAAGCCTCTGAATTCCTTCTCACTCAACTTCCCTTTCCTAGTAAGGCTATTCATCCAAAGTCACACAGCCTGCACAATCCTAAAGCCAGCGCGAATCCTCATGTTACCCCAGCTGAAAATCTGCCATGTGTTATCAGTTGTGCCTCTGAAGGCCAGATTCAGTGTTACTTAAAGAAAAACAGAACGTTACTATAAAAAAGCTCTGTAAGTAACAGTTATTGCACAACCCCCAGACCGCGTGGCATTTGCCTTGATAGGAAAATGAAGCATGTACTCCTACTGCCCCCAGGATTAAAAATCTTAATAGTTGCATAGCACCTTTCTTTTAAAGGTGCCTTAAAAGTATCCATAACCAAACCTTCCACTAAGGACTCCATGTGTTCAAAAAGTGTGCTGCTATCGATTTGAGGTCAAAAGATATTTTATGTAAGAGAACAGTGATACATGCTATGAAAGCCTTACCGACTTGCTTGTTGGTTAAAAAAAAAAAGTGCAGTAAAATTAGTCTTACACAACCCCTTAGTGGGCATAAAATTAGTCAATAAGTAAAAAATGATGGGTGGAGAGGTTTTACAGGGCAATTAACATGTGCCTCAGGCACAATATTTGCCGTTTTATACATTCCACCACTTGAGATCTGAATACAAACTTTACATCATCTTAAAGACTAACTTCAAAGCTAACAAGGGTGAAAAATGTATTTAATTAAGTGCTTATTCTTCTAGGTTTTCTGGATCAACTGTGAAGTCAATTCTTGTCCTTAGGTTAGCTGCGTTACAGTCCCTTCTTGGGACAGGTCAGCTCTCAAGCCATTAATTCTTCCAAGGAGGAATTCAGACCCTGCAATTCACTCTCAGCATCAAGTGCAGCTACACCTGGGAGCCCAGATGCGGCTGGATCGTACGGGAATTTAACTTTGAACGTCAAAGAGCAGGTCACAGCAACTCAAACAGTTTCTTCCTGGTAAGACAGGGTAAGGTAAAGCACAGCTCAAATGGTAAGATGCAGCTTTGTAGAAAGACAGTTATAAATACATATAACCTTAACATACATGTAAGCTCTGGCAGAGATGAGGAATAAACTCGACTACTTGAGCTGAGCTGAAATAAAGAGTCAGTGCTGCTTTACGTTGAAGAGCTTCCTCCGTCTGCGAGAGTTTTTCCAGCCAGTCAGCCTTTTTTCACTTGAATTATAGACGGCCTCTAAAAGCTCATCCAATCCCTTTGTTCCCTTCTCCCCAACCAGATCTTTACGGTTTTTAGATTTCCTTTGATCTCAGGCTTAGCCTTAGGAAGACTATCCCCTTCCACACTGAATTGAGTCAGTAATTGATACCTTAATTCCTTTGAAGAAACATACCTAAAAGCTAACTTATCTGTAACATTTCATGCTTGGTTTCTAAATGTGTCTCCAAAATCTCCTCTTTACCTACATGCATTCTTCTCAGACAGGTATCAACACTAAATTTCAATGGGGAGATTCACCACTTCATGCTAAAAGTTGACTCCGTAATATTAAATCTCTTCAGCGTAATGACTTCTCAGCTACCACTTTGAGATTTCTCAGGATCAGCAGTTTGAACTATTGCTTAACACGCTTTTTCCATACTGGCAATTTCACATGAACTATACTTCAAGACCCTTTAAGCATGGTCTGCTAAGCTTTAGGCTGGAAGAATTTTGAATATTAGATAATTTTTTTTCTGAGATATTATGTCTAAATGCTTTAACTGAGAAATAACAGCTCAAACCCCTAAACAGCTTTTCTACATGTATGAGACACGTAGCAAACGTATCTCATGTCTCGTATGAGACATCAGCAACTACAGTATTTTGCTGATTCGAAAGCGTTTAATGAGAAATAATTTTTTTTCCAAACAAAAATAACCTATGGTATTCTGCTCTGCTTAGCTCAGCCTTTCTCTTTATTAAAATCTGTCAATTAGCACTGAAATATGCAGTTTCCAGAAATGCTACTCCTTAGTGTTACTGCCTAAAAAGAACACTATGCTCAGGGTCAAGCTTAAAATGACCAATATTTAATGCTAGACTGGCTAATGTTTACTACAAGACTCCATTAACTCTCACAGCAAAACAAAGTAATGCCATCACAGATAGGCACTCGGATACGAAATGCATAAAAATCGAGGCTATTCCTTTACCGTACCAGAGAAACACCCCTAAATTTAAGTGACATTATAAAGGTAAGCAGCACATGTAAACTGCTCATGTTCTTCCTTATGTAAATGTACATAGTTTCTTTTTAAACGCACTAGTGTGATATATTTAATTTATGCAGGAGAATGAGGAACAGTTCTGGTGCTGACAGTCACTTTTGTGCTTATTAACTATTCATAAAACACTCAATAGCATTGGAAAGATCCTTTGAAGCAAGAGAAAGCCTTGGCAAAGCTTTTATCATATTAAATACAAAATGTGAAACTTCGTGTTTACAGTTACCGCTACTCATTAGTCAGACAGCAAGTTTTTCATGCTGAAAGCAACAGCCACCCCAAGTCACAGAATACAGATTGTTTTTCTTCCGTAGTCCTAATGAAACAGGCACGTGGATCCCACTTTTCAGAAGAACTGAAACAGATTTCCTGGTTGCATTACCACCCAAATTGTGCTTGAATTACCATTGAAATAGTCTGAAATTACCAAATTATGTTATTTATTAACGGTTTCAAGTGTTGCTAACAGAAGCCATGTATTGTGATTTCACCGAACAAGTTTCTTCAAAAAGCTAACAGTTTCTCTAAGTTTACACCATACCAGTCATTAGTTTCTCCTCACTTTTATCCACTCAAAATCCCTTGCAAAATAATTTCTAAAATGTACCCAAATTTTCCACGAACTGTTATGAACTGGAAGTAGATTGAAAGATTTAATTCTTAGAAGCCACGTTTAATGATGGAAGAAAATACACTGTCATTTATAAACAGTAGCAGGGATTTTAAGTCCCTCTCACCGATAAGCAGCATTAAGTACCAGATGTTTCAGAAGACAAAGGCCTCATCTTGCTCCTATGGAGTTTATAGCATGTGGCTGAAATGTGACAGGGGAAGCAAACAGTAGTGTTAACGTACAGAACATATTCAATAGTCACAAGAAATCACCGTGTCTCAAAAATCTCCGACTGATGAACAAGTAAACCTAGAGTGCTGAAGGTGCTGGCAGTTTGTTTTCTAGTAAAGTTTTAACGCTGGCTGGGAGGAACTGCTGATTGAACAGGTCTCTAAAAAAGGTTAATGAAGATTTCTAAAGATCAAAACTTGTGAAAGTGCCAACTAATATAATTTCCTCCGGAGCCGCTCTGCCACTTCTCGTATTTGGTATATTATTCTATCCTCTGAATTCTTCTAAACAAGTTAGCTGCTTCATTTTGAATTCTTAAGCTGCAGATAGCAAGAAATCAAAGAGCAAGTTAGAATAAAAAAAACGTGTAATACATATTTGGGTTGTTCTTGTTGCTAAGCTACTAAAGCCCAGTTATGACTACAAGGCTGTTATAGATTGTAGCTGCGTTTCTCACAAGGCAATGTCACATCAGTCTAAGCAGAGCAATAAAGACAAAGATTGAAGTCACAAATCAGAACTTATTTCGGTAGGGGTACAGCAACTCGGGCACTTCCAGACCTTTCCAATTCACAGTATCCATCGATCCAAGCAGCTCTCACTGTTGCTTGAGTTCTTTTGTTAAGAATTCAAAACTTAATTTAAAGAAGGAAATTTAAACACATCGAGAATCCAACCACTGTTGAATTGGAAAGGGACTATCCACAGGACTATCTTCTTCAGTTGCTGAAATCTCGTGGCTTAGAGAACAAGTAGGACAGGTCGTTGATCTGCCAGATCATAACTACACCTCTGATCCAGGGTACACAACAGCTAGGAAAGTCAAATACCTGTAAAGTATGTAACACCATACTAACATGCCTAAGGTTTGAATGGTGGTATCAGATAAGAATCGCAGACTATTTCAGCGACCAAAGTTTTCTCTGAGGTATAGAATACAAGCACACACCGTAAAGCTTAATTGTTAATATTCAACATACATCTGTAAGGAAGAGTCTTTTTTGCACACCCAAAAGGCTTCTGGTTCTTCAATTTATTATAAGCAAAGTTAGTTGGTTGAGTCACCACACTTCCCTGGGTGCCACTTCTCAAAAATAGTTTCTCGAGCCAGTTTAATCTCACAGAAAACAACTGAACGTTGCTTTTACCAAAACAAGAAGCAAAGGAAATATTACAGCATTGCGACAGCTATATGCAACCCCCTCCAGTGAGGGATAAATATAGCTCATGTTGAGGCAGACAGATGTTGAGGTTGATAAAGGTAAACAGAACCATGTAAGAGGTAATTACCAAACAGGCTAGATAAGTCACCCGTGAATAACTTAACCCTACAGTGAATCCAACATTGTTTATTCCCCTGCTGAGGGAACACGAGCCAGTCACGAAACAGTTCAATTAGTTCCCGAAGCGCTAACGTTTGTAACCAGCTACCTCCATTTCTTATCTCTACAGCATGGAACATCATCATTGCATCCCTGCAGACTTTGGCATGGTTTTGTCGATTTGCTAGCTTTTCTAGAAGTGAGAGCTCTTTTCTTCCCTTCCCCCAAATCCCAATGTTATTTTGATCACTGGGGTTAGGGAAGGAAGGGAAGAGATATTTCTCAATTATCTGGAGGAAACAGATTGGCTAGAGGAGCTCACAAAAGAAATGTAAACTAGTAGACTGGTCAGTAATTAAGAGGATGGTTTATTTATACTGTCTGACCTTACTCTATGGTAAGGTAAAGTCAGCTTAGCCAGCTATACATTTTAAACATCCACGTGCCAGCACAAACAAGAAAGCGAAGAAAAAAACCACAGGTCACTTACAAAACTGGGGGTCTTCTCCGTGCAAAGCAGGATGCAAGGTTTTGCATTCATGGTAGACGGTAATTGAACCAATGCTGCTAGTACAAATTAGTCTTAAGTCTTTAAATCTCAACTTACCCAAAAGACAAAACCTCAAAACAAGTTATGGACATTATAAACATTCCCAGATGAAGTTGCATGTGTTTTATTCAGCAAGTCAGGTTGATCAGAAAGCTCCTATTTGGGGAATGCTTATAATTTATTTTAACTATGCCACCAATAGATCCAAAAAGCACATTTGATGAGCTCTGAAAATGAAGATTTTCAGGAAAACTTCAGGAATAACTCATCAGCATCTCTCATGGCACTAACTGCACTGATTATTGACCCCTCTGTTGATTCAAAATAAACCGACGAGTAATTTCATACGAAAACACATTTTTAACTGTGGGAAGACTGCACAAAGGAATTCGTACATTGCATGCTCACAAGTTCAATCTCTGATGCCCTTTTGTCACATCAAATATAAAAATACAGATGTTTCATTTGAGATGCTAACCTTGAACTTTCTGAACAATGTTGTAAATAGTATTCAGTGAACATTATTTTAGAGAGTTGGTTGAGTGTTTGTTTGGCCACAGCTGCGCATGCTGTAAGGTACAACTGCATGTATACGCCAAAGCAAACATTAGCAAGCATATAACATGCATATATTATATATACACTTACACAGTGCACACACATTGTTGACTTATTCACTCATGGAAGCACGCTCAGCCCGGTACTTCCATTCAGTTTCATGTAATATTTTCTGATATCTGATAGAGAACATGATTTTCTGGCTTTGATAAAGGTAATACCAGATACTGTTAATACAGTAAGCAGTTTATTGGAAACCCAATTACAGAACTAAACATGAAGTTTAACAGTCTACTCCTATTCTAAACCCCATTACCTCCCCCCTTATTATCTAAAGCTATTGGTATCATGGTTTATTCATATGTATTCATGTGTTATAAACTTGACATATTAATCTCACAGAACAAGACTCACCAGTGGTTTGAAATAAATGCAATATTTCACTAGTAGTTGGAAAAAACAATTTATCTAACTGTTCATTCTAAAGTACTGTAACCTCAAGCATTTCTCCATAAATGAAAAAAAGCTTCATTGCAATCCTTTATAGTCTAATGTTGTTTCTAGTTTCTAGGACACTTACCTTTTAGTAAAGAATTTTAGACTTAAACGAGGTTAAAATTTTTAGAGAGGGAAGCAATATTAGACAGAAGATGAATGCATATAGAAATCCTTCCCACGTAAACATGGTTACACAACTGAATCTGTGGCACAGCCAACAACAAAAAAACAAAATCCTTTTTACCTTGTGTATTTTCAATTGGCAGACCCCACTTCCCTCTTCTTCTGACTTCAATCAATAAAAAAAGATACAGAAAGTTTCGATTAACAGAAATGAGAATTACTTACCAATTTGTAACAATACGGGTGTTACCAAAGCTGTCTCCATGGCATAACAAAATTCCCTGCCAAACATTACTGCACCATGCATCACCCACAGGCGTATTGGTATCCGGTCTATGGATCCTTCGCTAATGGTCTCCTCCCTACTTTCATTCTCCTTGTTTTCTGGTTTCTGAAGCTGTGCCACAGGTAGATCTTGAACTTGCATAGATTCCGAGTCAGCATTCTGGGGAGCCATTTTCATCACCATAAAAAATATATATATTTGTTATATCTATATAAATAATACTACCATAACTCCACAAACAAGTTAGCCTGTCTTCTCTTTCAGCTTCTGTTCCTTAGGCAAGTAACGCTTATATTCCTCTTGTACAAACAGGTATCTTGCAACTTCTTGTATAGACATTAAGAACAAAAAGCTATTTGGTAGGAATTTCAACATATGGCTTGCTGGTTTACTGTGAGTTAGAGTTAAAAATCCATAATTGCCATTCAGTTAATACCAGTTTCATAATTATTATTGAAGAAGTGCTGAAGTTGTTGTTCTTGCTACAGAGAGGTGGAAAGGCGACACAAAGAGGTGCTCCACTGTTAATCCCCATCGAGTGGCTGATTAATCTGCAACAAAAAGCAAGCATTTAAAAATTTCAATAGCATTTTTCAGGATATTGTGTGTCCCCCCCCCAACTATATGCCCTATTTCCTGCTTAGGGCTTTCCATTGTCCTTGCCTAGTGTAGGGTCTTTTATTCCACATTCCCTGCTATCCCTGGACTTGCCATTGAAATGCAGTTACTCCTCATATTTAAACGATGCTTAACTGTACTCCTAAGTTCCTCCAGTTTGTGGTCCTACACGAAGCCACAGAAAAATATATCGGTGTATTTGTCTGAGATCCTCAGAACATTGAGCACAAGACTAAAATTCTGGGAAATTTAATGCAGGCTCCATTTCAGAAACAGCGTAGGATATTCCAGTACTATGCCAGGAAGATGATTCATCAATTACCGTTTACTCACTGGCCACACAGACATCTCCGTTTAGACTTTTGGAAGTTGCTGGTTACTTTGCAGTAACTATCACAGCATCTTACAACAAAGATATTCCTCAAGCAAGCATGAACAAAAATAAGCCATTAGGAATATAACTTTGGGGATTGATATTTAAATATTTAAACTTCTAATAAAGACATATACAGCATATGCATCCATCTTCACTTTCTGCACACAAGACCAGAGCATCTTACTCCCACATCCTATGAGGCTTCTGAAGTCCATGAAAGTAGAATGGTACAAGATCTTCCACCATACGCTAAAATTATTAAAATATATTCCAACCAGGTAAGACAAGCTTCCTCTGTATTTCCCTGTCCTTTGTGCCACAAAGTCTAAGCAGACGTACATACTGTACTGTGTCAATCGAAATGTGTTTAAGCACGTAGGAGAAAAAAGAAAGCATTTTATAAAAAGTCAGATTACACAACGTTTGTACTAGAAGGATGAATATTCACATCTATGCAAACAGTGTGACTGAACTCGTATCCCAGGACAAAACCCCTCGGGGCTATGGTTCCACGAGATGCTGGCTTTGGCAGCAAAGCTGGCCCAAGAAGTCCCCACGCTGCAGTTCACTGCCCCTTCAGTCGTGGCAACAAAAACTCTTTGTGGGCCAGACCAGAAACCAGATCATTAAGTGGTGAACCTAAAAACGAGCCTTAAGAAAAAAGATGACATGTTTGGGGTTTAAAGCACATCGTGACAGCAACTCTGTTTGAGCGTGACCCAACGCACTGTTCTGCTGAAAGTGCAGCACGGGAATGTCACCTTGAGCACTCTCTCCCGCCGATACCCTCCTTCGAGCTGTACCCCCAGGGCGTTTACTGCGTGTTGTTTTGGTCTTCCATTCAAAAGCATCTTTTTTGGTTCGGGCTTCTCCTCCTCCCCGGCTCCCCAAGATTACTGGAGTTCTCAGATTTGATGACTTCAATAACAACTTAATACTATAATTTGCTTTTGAGCTAGTCAAACCTTTAAATCGCATGAGAGAAGTTAAAATAACTTACTGAACGCAAGTGCTATAAGCAGCGTTTTAAGTTCCAAGTTTTAATCTATAAGCATTAAATCGCTCAGAACGAAAAGGACTCAAGAAAGCGTTTCTCCACCCACTCAGAATTAACAGGAGGAGTTGAGATGCACTGCCTGGGGTTATGAATTACGGCACAGACATGTACTTATTCAAGTTCTCCCTAAGCACCTTGTTTTTATAAAGGTTTTTCTTTCCACCAGTCAGGGTTTGGATTTGCTAAGCTCTGCATGCGGCAGAGTTCATTCGCCTCCTTCCAGCAGTTAGTACAGCGTTGAACTCGCATCAGGAGGGGAAGGGATGTGGTTCTCTTACTTTGCTTTAGTGCCTGAGGTTTCAACTCAATCCTTGAAGGGCTATTAGTTTATCATAAATATGAAGTTAAGTACTGTGTATTAAAAAAAACCCAAAACACATCCACTTTTCATAATACGAGTTCTGGGTGAGGAAAACCTACAAAATACCTGGGTGAGTAAAACCTACAATAGGTTCCAGAGTAGGAGCAATTATTTTAATTACAGACTAGTCATAAAATGTTTAATTGCTGGCAGACTCAGGCAAAATTGCACTCAGTAGAATTTAAATGTTTACATATCAGCTCTTATTATTCAGAAATCATTCAGAACATGTGTGTTGTATTACAGACTAATGGTCGTGGATAACACTCCTGTACAAGATGGCTTTAAAGTCTCTAGCATTTTCTTATGCTTAATTTCCCCTCCTGTCACTGCCTATGAAGGATTTAACTCAATTTCCCTAAACACCTCATTTAATACGCAGCTACAGCGTAGCAGAATGAGGCCCGGAGAGGAAGGCAGTTCATCACACCAGGATGTTTCATGATGCACTGGGGCAGCCCGCAGAGGCAAGCAGGATGCCACCAGGCTGGGAGCATTTGTCACTGGAAAGGATAAAGAGGCAGGACAAAAGAGGATATCTGAGATTTAGCCCATTTGAGCGAGACTCTAAGAGAGGACTGAAAAAGTTGTTCTTGAAGTGGAAGATGATGGGGAGTGATCAGATAATTTAAGAGACAGGAATAATGGATGATAGATGGAGGTAGACTTTGAAGCTGTAATTGACACAGATAAGAACAGTCTATTTTAAACATGCCAGAAAAAGCAGTTAAGAGTATTCAAGTGCAATAGCAAGAGGCACAATGGGCAGGTTTTATCTAAAGGAATAGAGAATTACTGTTCCATTATGCCAATTTTGTGGTAAGCATAACGCTAGTCTTCCTGCAGCACTTTCATCTGACTCCAAGTGCGTGTCTAATACAAGAGCCAGAGAATAACAAGAGCCTTTCAGAAAGGTCTTCCAGTTCTTTCGTAAGTCCTGCTAGGTTGTGTTCATACTAATTTTAGACCGATCCAGATTCTGCTGCTGCCTTTTCCAAGTTCATTTTGAATTTGGCAAGTTTGAATAGTGGCATTCTTCCTTATTGAAAAGGGAGACAAATTCATTTACCTGCTGGGAGTAGGTAGCAAATATTACAGAAGCTTTTATGCAGCAAAGAACTCCAAAGGAAATGGCATCTAAAGAGGAGTTGGATTAAAACACCAAAGAAGGCATGCTCCCATGCCCGCACCTAGCACAGATCTGTTTTTTCATGTTTGTTGGCTAGTAAAACCAAACCTTAATTGACAGCAATTTTTTTTTTAATTGTAGTATTGATTATCCATGGCAATTTCCAATACATCCCCTTTACTCATGCAGTTCAAAGGCTTCATGGCGTGTGTAGTCCATCTGAGAAGCACATCAGCATTATTATAATATTTTTTAAAGAAGTGATCAGTTAGGCTTACATTTTACCTGTCATTCAAGCAGACTAGGTACTAAGAGAGCTGGCATCCCTTCCTTAAACAGATGTCGAGAGGCATGGTGGCCAAAGGTTTCAGAAAGACCGCTT
Organism: Platalea leucorodia; assembly: GCF_965183815.1. Classification (NCBI taxonomy): domain Eukaryota; kingdom Metazoa; phylum Chordata; class Aves; order Pelecaniformes; family Threskiornithidae; genus Platalea; species Platalea leucorodia. The sequence continues at coordinate 4,601,761 of NC_138823.1, read as the reverse complement.
CCCTTTCATCTATACCTTTCTGACCATCCAGCCATGTAGGGGCTAAACAAAATAATTTAAAAATGTAAACGGGCACACGAGCCGGCATTCATCTCAGGAAGTTGAGACCATGTCCCCCATTCTGCCATGCACTCTCACTGTACTTTCCATAAAGTTTTAAAGGGCATTTTCATGACTAACAAAGAATAAGGAAGTAGAGCAAAGAATTTCAGGCATGGAAAGGGGTTCATGTGGGGCACTGTACAGGGGTATATGGGAGGAGGAGACTGATTACACTAGCTCTTCAACCTAATTGCACGTATTTTACGTTGACCTTTGGGCACGTTGTGACAATGACAAAACCTATACAGTGGTAGTTAATATTTCAACAAAACAGGCAAGTAAAATATTCTGAAAACTAATCTGTAAGCAAAATTTTATAAAAGCTGCTCAAATTGCTTGTAATCTTATCTGTTATACTTTTACTATCTATCTTCCATGTAGGCATAAGTCATAGCGTGACGCTGTGAAGCACTAAACAACATGCTATAGGCTTGACAAGGCTGTATCACAATAAACCTGTGCCTCAAATCGGTAGCGTTCACAAAGCACGTGAATCATCGAAGAACCAGAGGAAAATTACTGCCTTTCTTTAAGGTTTTCCAAAGAAGAGTTGTATAGGACATATCTGCGGCCCACAAAATTCAGAGATTTTCTTTTCCCTAGCGAGCACTAAGATGCTAGAGATGCACAAGCATGTTTTGTAAGTTTAGGACTTGGAGTCCTAAAAACACAAGCAGTGTTTTTGCATTTGTGATACCATCATCTGGAGGTCAGAAGATTGGTAATACACCATCAATACCAAAATAAATAGGGTTAACAGTGATCCTGCCCAAATCTTTTAAGACTGAACTATTTTTAATGCATGTTTCCAGGTATCTCTTGCTAACAAGGAATAGGAATGTACTGTTCAACAAGCACTAGATTTTCTGAACCAGTGCCAAAGCATATGACTTTAATTAAGGTATGGAGTATACAGTAAGTTTCAGGTAATCACACACGTATTTTATTAAGCAGTAATAAAGCCTGGCCAAGTAGATACAGTTAAATGGGCTCAACTGGATACCATGAGAAAATGTCAACTCTTTAGGAGGGCTTTCTTCCTCTGAAGGCATTAGGCAATCCTTAAGGCATTTATTGGTGTAAGAAACAATTCATTTCAACAGGGTAGGTGTGCACTAGTTACAAAATCCTAAGTTCTGAAGGGAAAAATAAGCACAGCCTAAGGAAAACTGGAATGAGCAAACTGAAGAGGATGGAAACAGTTCTGTCCCAACACTACTGAGTATCTAAGGGAACAAGGAGGGGATAGAGCAGAGGCAAACTACCCCCTTCACTCATACTGGTCTATAAAGTTTATTGCATTAACTCCCAGTAACTTATCTAGCTATCTCATGTCTTCAAGATCTGCCTCTTCCATTATCATTACTTTCTTTTACATGCAAGTATACAGATTGATCAAAGTCTCGTCAAACCATAGCGAAGAGCTGCATTCAGTTTTGCTCCACAGGAATTGTTTTCTAGCAACGTAGGATATACTCTAGCTCAAAGATTCTACAGTTTAAAAGAATTCTACCTTCTTGATGCCGAAAGGAAGGATGAAGAGATACCTTGAGCCGTCATTGCATACAAATGTCTTTTCATTGTTTACCACTAACTTCATAAGGGAAAACAGCTAAGAACCAATTCTTCCAGAATTTAACTAGGCTTTAATGATTCTGGTCACAGTTGTTGTTGGATCACTAACAGATCCTAATGTGACATTCTGCATGACACATCGCGAAAACCATAAACAACAATAAACCAAGGTACGTGTACTTCTACTTCATGAAATATTCAAATGGTTGACTGGAAGAAGTGTAAGAGTCCAGAAGCTGCCAGTCTAATAGGACAAGATTTTTTTTTCCTGCCAGAGTCTTACACCTTACCCTTATCAGTTCTGCAAGAGTAGGTCCCACAGACATACACACTAGTAACCTTACTGTTTCACCTGTGAATCATGTTAGGCTGGCAAGCCTTTAATTGCCCAGTCATTCCATTTTTTTGTCAAATACTTAACTTTTCTGCCAAGTTGGTTTATGCTAAGGTCATCCAGTAATCTGGCCATCTCATGCAAAGTTATCTAGACTGATTTAAGTATAGCTTTAATATTAGCTTTGGAAAGAAAGGCATTCTGAGTTGATCTGGCTTTTCCTCAGAGCAAAGCAATGTTTGGCTGAGCACTTCTACCCCTATGTTGCAGACAAACATCACTTATTATTCCTTTTACGATTAAATGCAAAATGGACACTGGGTTCTGCTTCAGCATCTGACTGGCTTGCAAAACGATACATTGCTTGAACTTGCGCCTTTTCAAGAGTAAAATGGCATTTGTCCAAGGATAATTACTAATGTTTTGAGTTCAAATCCTCTGGTGCTCCACCACGCCAACAGAGCAATAGCATGTTGCTGTGAAAGAGCAGCCCTTAAAGGCGAGGCTGTCCTCCGCAAGCGTGGCTACGCCACCTCACAAAAATCTGTCGATTCTCAAAATACATTAAAAACGATTCCGTTAAGATGCTGATCCAACTGATTTTGTACAGATGACTCCCCCCCCCGGATTAATTTTGTTCTACAGATCTGCCATAGGGACAGCAGCTCCCACTACAGAGGTAGTAGCAGCTGAAAACAGATAGATGCTCTTTGCAGTACAAACCTGATCGCAGCTTCAAATTGTAACAGCAAACTATACTTTTGCTAGGACAGCCTGTTTTGCTAGCAAGGGTAGGTTTGTTTTACAGTCAGCTGCTTGCATAGGAGTATCACATAAAGTACGTTACCAGCTTATTATACTGCTTACACTATAGGTTTCTCAATCACTTTAAGCTGGCATAAACAAGTACTTCCTCTAAAAGCAGCAGTCTGTTCTTCTTTTTCTTTGCCCCAGGTTCCTTACTCCCACCCCTTCCTGCACAGCCGCACAAGTCTCTAAGTAGTGAACCAGACAGTGTAACTGATTTAGGTTGAAAACTCAGCTGACAAAAACACATCCAAGCAGCTAAAAAAAGTCCTTTATAAAGTCAGGTTGGTTTTACCTGATTGCACGGCTGCATGGATCCGTACCAACATTAACGGGGGAAAGGAGGAATAGGGGCAGCTAGAAGTATTACTTTGGGTAGCAATACCCAAAGCCAGTATGAAATTGCAGCTCACACAGAAAAAAGAAGTTGTTAGTGGATCCCTGTGGCTACAAGGTCAAAAAGCAGACTCACCTGCCCACCTCGAGATGCCTCCTTTTCAGAAGGCAGAAGAAGGATCTTCAGTCATGCTGTGAGAACGATCATGTATTCTGCCTCCCAGTACTTGCCAGATGCAAGGCAGAATACCACTTGCTTAGCCAACAGGCAGCTATTTTCTCCCCGCTTGTTTTGCGGCTCTGTTGCTAATTATTAGCAGCTGTTTATAGTAACAGAACTGGCCACAGGGGAAGTTTGTTTGGCCCATGTCAAGACTTGCGTTCAGCCACTGCAGTAGGAAGAAAAGCATCTAGAAAACATACCTGGAGTTTTTGGCCCAGCTGGACAAATGCGTGCAACTACTTTACGAAGTTCAGCAAAGGGGCTGTATCCTTCCACGAACAGACTAGGTTGTTCCTTCATAAAAGTTTAGACTCAAAAAATCCTGTGACTTTCTATCAGCACCATCACTAAGTGAGTCATGAGGCCTTTGGTTCAAAAAGGCAGCAATTATAGGCAGGTAGCTGTTTAAATTCCCATTAAGTCTTCTCACATAGTTAAATGCAAACACTGATTTTTAGCTACTGCTTTCTAAAACCAGAACTGTATTAACCCTATCGGGGAGGGAAGACTATGCTTGTTCAGGAATAATTTAAAAAAAAAATGCAATTATACCACATATTACTTAACAACAGTCCCATATGTGAGCAACATCACTCCAGATCTTCAGAGGAAAGTCAACCTCTAATTTTAAAATAGTCTTACATTAAACTGGACTAACCGGTTTTGAGTCACTAAAAGTCTGCCAAAGCAAAAAGGTTAAGGCTAACTGGGTGCAATAAAGAACCGCATTTGACATGTCCTAACATTTAATCCATCATTCGGGTAATCAAAGGCATTGAAACACAACAGCATATACCAGCTTGTTCTACAAGGATACCGTGCCTAAGCAACCCTACAGCTGACACCAAATGAAGGCTTAGCTGAGATTTTTAACGAGTTCATCTTGAAACCTGAGATTGGTTTTAAAAAACAAAAACAAACCACTGGAACCAGCACAGTGCTTTTGCATCATGACCTACTTTTGAGGCTACCACAAAATTTAGGCCACCGAAGCGAAGTCAGGGAGAGGGGAAATCACTCTGCAGCACATTGCGAATGATGATATGGAGCAATCCACCTCACACGGAGAAGCAGCATTTTTTCCACTTCTTGCAATGCAAACTTTTGCCTGCCCTCAGGACTCTTCACACACTGTAATCCAGCTGATGTCTTTTACAACCTCTGCCTTGCTGTTGTTTAAGCCGGGGCATAACTTTTAAAAAAAATATACTCATCCAAGAGAAGCAAATGATTTTGGCAGCTCTCCTGCTATTAAGGCTGAACATCTCAACATCCTCGACCTCCCCAATAAATCCGTAAAAATATCCGAAAAACAATCCCCCCAAACTATATGAGCGAGGGTGTGCGCCGCTTCATTTTGAAAGGGTTAATAAACACTTGTTGCACCCTTTCCTTGGTATGTATACAAAATTCCAGAAATTACTAAAACCTGACATAAACAGGCTTCCAACCCCAGCTCTGCCAGTATTAAATCTTCCGCAGGGCTTCCTGGCTACTTCTTTCCATAAAGCATGGCCTTGACTGGAAGCCCCCTTGCTTTCTCGGGACCCCTTCCAGCTTACTCGGGAAATGACCAAGCGTAAGATCTTGGCCCGTGCTGGAAGACACGGCGATGCAGTCACAGAAGGCAACCTGGGCATGACAAACTCCCCGATGGGCTTTTTCCTGCCCAGATGTGCGGGGAGGAATAGAAAGCCTAAGCCATAAGGTGGAGAGATGAAGGTCCTCGTGGCATCAGGGAGAACATCTTCGTAAGACAGCACTATTTCCTCATTCTTTATATTTTGGGGGTCAATGTAATTTCCCCAGTCTGATTATATTACTGGGAAAAAGGCGTAGGAAACCATGGGTCTTTATGAAATTATTGAAACAATTCTGGGAAGCCATCTTTTTAAAAGGGATCCAGAATTTAATGTGAGACAGACTTTATTCAGTGGATTGGATATTATACTGCTCCCTAAAGGCACAGGCTGTTACTAATATTAGATCAGATTACATTGTTAAATCACTGCTGCTGCTGTTTTTAGTAGGAAATACTTCATTTTCTTGAACTGGGGAGGTAGCATTATCTGATTAAACTTATTTTTTGTTTTACTGCTAGGTAAAAAACTTCATATATGTTCCCATTACCCTCATGTTTATTAATACAGATACATTAAACAAGTAAACAGCGAAGGTGGTATGGGCATAAATAGCAATAGAGAAGCCTTCCCAGCTAGCAGAAAACAGCTGGGACCAGTGATGCTGGTAAAACAGGCCCTAAGTAGTACACTACAGCAGAGACACAGGCATGCCTTATTCGTGACAGCTGAATCTCCAAGTAGCAGGTTCTACCCCCAAAATTAGCTCAAGGTTAAGGGCAAGGTAGCAAGCTCTAACAGCTAAGTACTTTCAAAAACAAAAAATAACAACCTAGTCGCCCCACAAGCACACACAAAGAACTCAAAACCTCATGGGGATGGAGATCACTCAGGCCAGCGTGCGAATACGCTGTTATGGTCTGACACTGCTGCAAATAACAACTTTCACTAAGAAAATCCACTAATTTGGTCAGATAGGCACAGTCAAACTTCAGTCTGGCACAAGCTAAGTACGGCTCAGCTTAGGCATGTCCTACTAAAAGATCCTCAGGTTTTTAAACATGTTGAACACGAGAGTTATCTCCCGTCAGAATTAAATTGATTCATTCCCTCTGTCTCCATGAGGTAGGACAGAGGAAAACAAAACTAAGGCTATCATCAGGGAACATCTTAATACATTACCAAGTGGATTAACTGGAACAATCTTACCTTCCTGCAGAAGGAAGGACAGTGTCTAACCCAGCGGGGCTGGTGGTGCAAGAATGAGCCTATCTGTACATCGTTGCCACTAGCATTTTTTTTTGCAAGTTCTTCCACCAAGGCTGTCCTCCTGATGGCACAGTGTGGGAAATCAAGTATACCAGCGCAACCATTTGCAAATTACTCTCCAGAATGAGCAATACTTTCTGTAATAGGTTGAGACTAGTATTTTGCATGAATATTCATCTATAAAAAATAGTCAAGCCAGGACCGATTACTTAGTCTCTATATGCAAAGTTAGCTATTCCTTGCAGATGTTACTGTACCTACGATGAAGAGCGCAATACTTGATTTTCATGTACTGGCATTTGAACTAATTATATTCACTGCTCTGAAAATTTGCAGGCTGGTTTCTTCAGGCTGTAAATGCTTAAGAAACCCAAATACTGCCAGAATATGCATTAGACAATTACAGAAGCTATTCAATAGATCAAGACAAAAAAGAGCACAGCATAGATCTTCATAAGCTGACTTCCTCTAGCATATCATTAACGTCTGCTAAGTCTAATTCATTGGAATTATCTCCAATTACCAGTCCCTAAACGCATTACCATCATTCAATCTCAGAAAACTCTGTTAAAGTAAGCTTTTGAAAGCATCCACAGAATTTTGTTCACCCTCCAACAAAGATGGAGAACTTTGGTTTTGGCTGGATTTTACTAACTCTGAGGAAATAATTACTCCCTCAGAAGAAAACCAAAACAACACAGAAGAGGGTTTCTCACATTTCAGATTCTCCGAAGGGTTTATAAACAACTATATATAACTGGTTGTATCATCTTGCACTAAATATTCTCATTTTGCTGTCTTATGAGGAGCGGCTGAGGGAGCTGGGGTTGTTCAGCCTGGAGAAGAGGAGGCTGAGGGGAGACCTTATCGTCTCTACAACTCCCTGAAAGGAGGCTGTAGCGAGGTGGGGGTCGGTCTCTTCTCCCTAGTAACAAGTGATGGGACAAGAGGGAACGGCCTCAAGCTGCGCCAGGGGAGGTTTAGGTTGGATATTAGGGAAAACTTCTTCACCGAAAGGGCTGTCAGGCCCTGGCACAGGCTGCCCAGGGAAGTGGTTGAGTCTCCATCCCTGGAGGTATTTAAAAGACGGGTAGATGTGGTGCTGAGGGACGTGGTTTAGTGGTGGGCTTGGCAGCGCTGGGTTAGCGGTTGGACTCTATGATCTTAAGGGTCTTTTCCAACCTAAAGGATTCCATGGTTCTATGACTCACAGACCAACTGGTACATCATCACTGTGACAGCTTGGCAATAAGGAACCATTTACAGCCTAACCTGCAGTTTGAGCCCACACTGACTCAGCATGATTGCTGGAAACTGTCTCTTGTCAGAGTAAAGGAGAAAGATCCCTTCCCTTCCGCCTCTTCCCCACCCCAACTTCACACAGCTTCCCTCCATCTGGGCCAGGTAAAATATTCTAACATCCCCTGATAAGATGTTAAGTGGAGCTGACTCCTATAGTATTGAAAGAAAGGAATAAAGGTGTTTAGATAGATAGATTTTTATTTCTTACTTCCTTCCTCGCTGGCATCCAAGGAGGCCTGCCTCCTTCTAATGCAACCCTGCTGCAGAGGGTGCGGTAAAACAGCCGCTCCTCAGCCCCATGACCTCAAGCCTGCGATGCATCAGGCGCTGCTAATAGAGGAAACAGCTATAGGTTACCGCCGCAGTTTTATGGTGCAGCGCCTTTGGTAAACACCTTCAGTGCCTCCCTTTTGAAGCACAAGTGATTACAAACAAGCCTTGAGAAATCGTATGCCATAAAAAGTATAGCTAGAGCGCTTGAGCAGATCCATGCTCCAGTTTTTCAGGCTGTCCCAAATACCAGCGTGACAGACATGTTTATGGTCACTGTCGTGAAGTATAGCTATTTGGTTTAGTTTCTCAATTACTTAAATAAACATTTGAACTGACCTAGCAGTGCTGCATAGTCCATATATTTTAAGTAAGGTGTAAGATAAAGGACTACAATTAAGAATCCCCTCTTAACATCAATAATTAATAAAATTAATAAATCTGAAGAATACCAGAGGAATACTGTTTGGTCAATAATATGGCTAAATCAGCGCTTAGAAGGGCTGCATCACCACACTGATTTCAGACCATATCGACGGCATTTAGGAACACCACACAGTAAGAATCTCTACAAACAGTACTTTAAGCAAAGTAGGTGAATCATACCATTTAAGAGTTACACCTTCTAGGAGAAAGAAATACAGGTAATGAACAGACAGCAGTTTGGCAAATACGGTGTATTTACAAACCATCCGTTTTAGAAAATTTTAGCGCAAGTAATATGATTTAGACAGCTGGTTTATAAGCAGCCCTGTAAAAAGCTGGTGGCCGCATTTAAGAGCAGATTGATCAGGACATACTTTGATTTTGGACTATGAACAAATGCTATTTTAGTAATGTGTTTTGCCAAGCCGTAACCCTGTTAGAACTGGCAGGGTAAGTATTTACTGGCACACACACTAAAATAATAAGAGGCTACAAGTGCTTGGCAGTTGAACTTGATACATAAAGACCTGCTAGAAGGGAAATATTTAGAGGACACAGACCTCTTCCATTTGTGACTTTGTAGAACTACGAAACACTTGGCAAAGGCTTGTCAGAATTTGGCATTTTTACCTAATTTGGGAATGACTGTCAGCCACTCTCCTCTTACGGGATGCGCAAGCTCCAGCATCCGTACCACTTTAACGGCATACATCTGGACCACTACGGGATGGGACTTGCAGCAGTCCTGTAACAAAGCTGAAGCGCTTTTATAGTCTGCTGTCGTATCCGTGCAATCACTACAGCAGTTCTTACAGCTGACAGTCACCTTCGGCAGGTGAAAATGAAAATAAGCACATCTCACAGTCTAGGTTTACTCCTGTCACAGACAATTTGACCATGCTCTGTCAGTCCATCAAATTTTCCTGCATGTTTGCTGCAAAATATACAGTTGCCTTCTCCTTCCAGGGAAGTTTTACATATGACCCGAGGAATCCTTTAGGGACAAAACTGCGCTGTGAGATGGGGGCAGATCTCATCCATGCAACTGTAAGCATTATCAGATCATCTGCAGCATAGATCCTGTGCCCCTTTAAATCCCCACGGAGACGTTTGCCAGGGCAGAGTGGTTAAGAGGAATCGGCGTAATGGTTTTGCCAACTGCACTATAACTATTTGTTACAAGCCAGACGGGGCTACCACAAGCAGGCCATGCAGGCAGTAGAGGTGCTAACCTACATTTAACTATCGTGAATATGGTTGGCCTTACGAACTGTTATTCCCCCCAAACAAACAAACAAACCAAAACCAGCAAATGCTGTTTGAAAAGCATTTAGTCTCTCACAAGCATTTTCTGTTGGAGGTTACTATCAGATATGCAGCCTTACATTACCTAAACCAACCTCAGTGAATCAATCTTACACACGCTAAAGCAGCTTTTCTTGAATGTCCATAAGGACAAAATATTGTTGCAATAGTTTCTACTGGACTAGGCGGGCTTTTTCTAGTAGGGGAGTTTCTTTGCATAAAAAAGGTATTTAACGTCAACAAATCATAGCCAAGATTAATTTAGTTGTAAGATTCAAAGTGATAGCACTTGAGTCATTTTCTAGGTGCAGGGCTGCTGGCATAAAGAACACGGTAGTGAGAAGTTCAGCCTATGCAAACATGATTGATTGTTTAGAAAACAAAGCTAATCTAGTGGTTGTTTCTTTACGCACAGCTAATTGCATACCAGCTAGAGTACGTTTCGAGATCATTCTCAGGGGCAGAATGAATTTGTGGTCAGATAGTATCGTATGTATTTCTGCAGGGAGGTAGAGCTGCTGTAATACTTGCAGGCACTGAAAGCAGCATCTGAGAAGAGCAGGACAATGAGGGAAATGCCAAAATTTCAGTACACAATAGCATGATACTTCAGTGCAACAGGGGAGTTGGCAGGTTATCCTACATCTAATATCCTCAGAAAGGCATCCGATCCTCTGCTCTGAAGTGCATTCACTAGAGTCGGAGAACAAGCAATAATTTTTCTCATTCTGTTACCCTGGATAGATCCTGAAGTCTCAAGCCAAGTGGGAAATTCAGCCAGGAGATAGGAAAAGAAGTAGCAACCTGAACACCTGACAAAATAGGTTTGGTTTTGTGCCTTTGTTGTTTAAAGAGACATTAAAATACAAATGCAGTTAGTGTAAGCCATCTTCAGAGGAAGGAAAATAAAATGGACTCTGTAGTCTATATATTTTCAATGTAAATAACAGCTACAACTTAAATTCAGGACCCCAGAACTGACTTTGAGTATCTCCTTTACGTTTTTTAAAAGGCATACCAACTACACCTTGGAGAGTAGCAAGTGAAATTTGCTGAGTGTTGGTTTGAAGGATAAAAAGGAACAGCAATGTCTTGCTCAGAGAAGTCTTTAACATTAGTCTAGCGTGCACCTAACATCAAGGGACCTCCTGTCTCAGGGGCTGTATGGCTATCCACAGAATGTATCAGAGGAAGGACTGACCAAATTGAGAGCTGACCAGTGAACGCTGTCTTTAATGCACCGAAGCTATCTGCTTACGCATCTCACCAGTCTGACAGGAGCCTTCTCTAAACTAGTAGACCATTCTTGAGTAATAACACATAGCAATAGCATGGGCTTCATGAAGATAGTTAAATAGCTCTCCATTCATCTTCCGTCATCCACACACCTTCATTATGCTTCTTAAAGCTTGTGGCTACACCACTGACTTCTCCGCATCTTGCTCCACTCGCATTCAGTCTGGCTTCACCTCCGCTACTCTGCGTGTATGGCAGAAGAGATACTGGTACAAGATTTTTATCCTCTACTCTTTGCTCTGGTTTAATCTTCTTTGTGGTTCAGCAGAAGCTATTGAGAACTGGCATACCACAAGCTAGGGCATTCAGCTCTTTGCTTTAAGCTTTCATTGCTTTTTGTTCTCTGATCCTAAAAGTATAATAGATGCAGAGCCTTCTCACCGCTCCTCTGGAAAGCTGAGCCTGACCTTACAGTATTCCAGATGTTACATTTTCAGCTCCCTGATCTGTCACTCCTGATGGCTTCTATTTGCTATAATATACTAATTTCTCCATTTTCAAAACTGACTTGATGTTCGTCTTGCAGGAGATGACAACTGCCCACAGCAGCAACTCGAGCAAGGAGCATCACTAATCACATGCAGAGGTCAGATAAAGTATGATGCGAGCACCCATACACCTGGTTGAAGCTGTTAGGTGGTTTTGACTAGATAAATTTTGGAAAGGGATACTTTATTTCTGTGGTGCAGAGGAAATCACAGGCTTACATCTGCGGGGGAAAATAAGAGGACAGTCGTAATTCCTACAACAAAGGGATGAGCTTAAGTTGCAAAACCAAAGTCAAGTACTTGAATGAATACTGCATAATATTACCTAATCTCATCTTTTCAAAAGAGTTTTTAGGTCTTCCGACTATTTCTTTAAAGAACTGCTCTACTTTTAACTGAATACTTTCTCTTATCAGTTTATTCTGGTAAAAGATAGTGGCTTGGCTTCCAACCCAGTTCCCAGGAAGATAGTTAACACTTGCAGGATTCCTTTCTCTAACATCAGAACTAGCTAAATCCATTTATCACACATGCAGTTGATAAGGGATAACACATTTGCCCCTGAATTATTTTGCTGCTTTGGGCTGGTTCCTGCACTGTTTGCAAGGTGTTTATAGGCAACAGTTTGTTGGAATTAATAGACTTGTCAGACAGGTTAAGGAACAACTTTACCATGTACTTGGCTAAGTCCTTGAAGAGCAGACAAAAAGTTGTTACCTTGATATAGTGATGTACATATTAGCCCTAAGTATTTGAAGTGTTCCACCTGCTTAAAGTATATGGCTGTTAAGAGCAGGCAAACATCAAGTGAATGAGGCTTTCAGCAACTGGCGGAGTTATCCAGGTCAGACTGCGGTGACGTTAATTTTGCTTACAATTTCTAAAAAGCCTGTTGCGAGCACTTTGGCATTTTGGAGGGCTTGTTATAGGCCTTCTCTGGTTTGAGTTAGAGACTTTTAGAATCAATTCTGGACAACTGAAACTGCCTGAATTTGGTCACTCCAGAAGTCTTCCAGGAAAACTCTACTCTGAGACACATGAAGGTTTTAATAAATTAGGAATTATGTAGGATTTCACAGGTCTTACTAATAAGCAGTAGTAGGTGCCATGCATACCTATATTAAGGCTCTGGCAACCTTAGATGAAACCACCACAGGAATGGGTAAGACACTCAGATGGACTTGGAGAACATTACAACAGCTTCCACAACTTTTGCTATGAAGAGTAGCTGACTCCAAAATAGTATTTTTAAGTACGGTTTCAGGAGCTTTCTAGTGTTGGTCCAGAAGCATCATCAGCTCGTGCACTGAGAACAGGCTTACTGAACAGGACTGCAGTAAGGACTGCAAAGGACAGTCTGAAATAAAAACAAAAAACCCAGCAAATATTTATTCAAACGATGCTCCTGCTAGCAGGTTAACCAGAGAAAGGATTATACATTTTTCAGGAAGACCTGTGGTTTATAGCAGAAAAGCAGAACCCAAGTCAGTATCCTGTTGAAAGCAGATATTCTTACTTTTGTCCTAGTGTTATAGGACCTCAGATGACTAATGATTCCTCATCAAGCACAACAACATTCAACCTGAACACCTCAGCGAGCAAAGCATGCAGTACATAAACAGATTGAGCCTACTAGAAAAAGCTGTGGGAGGAAATTATAGAAAGGACAAGAGCCAGAAGACATGACTACAAGTCTGAAGGGCATGAGCTTATTCTACTTAAAGACTTGACAGTAAGTTTCAAGTGTAAAAGCTGGTGAAAGGACATGATCTCTCCATCAGAGAAATAATGATCAGCCCAAGTTGTAACCAGGATTATAATATATTCTCTACAGGCTATCAGGAACAGAAGTGTTGTTATCCATCATGACAAAGATAAAGCAAGGTTCACGCCGTCCTTGCCACACTCATTGATAACTTTCTCATGGCTCTGCAAGCTGAGGTTGCTCCTTACAATTCTTCCATCTTCAGTGGTGAGCACACACGCACACTTGCCCAGCTACCAGGTTCCACAAAGGCACAGACATGCATGTGCTGCATGTGTAGTCGTGTGCCTTCAGCCATAACACAGGCAGCCGAGGAAGAAAACGATTCTTGTAGCTTGTGAACAAGAAAGTACTATTTACTATTTGACTAGCAAAGATCTTAAAGTTGATGCAAGTTACTGGTCAGCACATGGCGGTATTTGACATTTTAGTCATTTGTCAGAGCGAGGAAGCCCTTAGGGTGAAAAATTTCATGGTTGTTGAAGCTTATTTTAATGAAAAGTGTGGCTCGCCTTTCTGGGCTGTATTTTATTTTGGCAGCTTTACCGAGAACACTGTGCTTAGTCATTTTACTTTACCAATTCCAGTACGAGCTTATGCAATAAACTAATGTGTTTACTGTTCGAACAATCACCTGCCAGATTTTTGGGAGGAATACGATTTGATTAAAGCAATGAGCAGTTAAGCATAACATACTTAAATGTCTCAGGTTAAGAGCCTAAATAGATTTGAAATATCTTAATGTTGCTTTGTGGAACAGTCAAGGTTTAATAGACAAAACACATTCTTGTTATGTCATTTAAGTGACATGCATTTCTTATCCTGTAAGAGCTTTAAGTTTTTGTTCATCCAGTAGCAATTTTCTATGTTCAACATATTTCCTCTATAAAAATATTTCTGCAAAATAAATGGGCAGACTTTTGACCCATGAACTTCTCTGGAGAAGTACAGATCACAATATAGTAAAACGGACATAGTTCAAGAGGTCACTTCCATTGTTTTAAACCTTTATTTTTAAGCCAAAAGATACTTACATTTCTAAGTTGCAATTCCATATTAAAACAGACATGATGTGACACATTACTATCCTTAGCTTGCATTCTGGTTTTCAATCAAGTTGCAGTGATTTTAAGTTAACTTAATTGTGGTAGACAGAGGATAACAAACTATTGATTTACTAGGAAAAAATAAACCCTGCAGGAAAGGAGTTCATGTGATGTCTGTGAAGTTCTTCCTACTTACACATGCTGCAGTTTGCATTGACCGCAGATAACCCACAACAGTTTTGGCTAGGAAAACTTTCTCAGCTCACCTTCCTTTGAGGACTTAGGATGCCCTTGCTCAGCACTCATCACACATGAAGTCTGGAGAAACAGGATGAATATAAAATGTGCAACTATATCCTGTATTTTCCCCAATGAAAGAATACTCGTCCTGTAACAGTAAGCTTCAACCAGGCTTAAACCTTCACTGACATGGAGTGCAAAACTCTGCAAATAAAGTGTTACCAGCCTTCAAAACATGGAACTGAAATTAGCAGAGATACAAGTTTCCCATGGTCAGTATGAAATGTTAATTCCTACTGAAGAAAATAGTGCAATCAAAACAGACACCACTTTACTTTAGGACACACGTGGGGCAACAGACCCAGGAATCTGGGTAGGCTCTTGAGTGGCCTGATCCCAAATTTCTTTGCTGGACAGAAAACAAACTGAACACATGTATGTGCCTTCTCACATGCTTTCTATTAAATACTTCCTACCATGAGGAGCAGCTCTGACTACCATTTGCTGTGGTTAAGCTGATTTAAGAAGTTGGCAGCGATACACTAAAGCCATACTCCGAATCCCACTAGATTGCGAACAGTGACACTTGTCTGTCACTTTGGATACATCCTCCCCCCATACGCTGTGAGTGAAACTGTGCGCCTAACTGGTGAGAAAAGCTACCCAGACTTTCAGGCTTTCCCTGTACAATCTGCAGTTTAAGCCTGTGCCTAAGCGTTTACTTAGAAGTCTGTAGAATGCAGATCTAACATTAAACTACAAGCCCAGATATAAACACTGAGATGTATTTATCGGTCACGTAAGCCTTCTATATTTTCATTCTTTCCTGCAAGGCTGGAAGGGCAACAGCAATATTACAAGCCTAAACCCTTTCGGATGCAAAAAGACACACTTGTGTAGCTTTAGTCTTAGCTGCTCACAAACAACTTAGAGCTACAGTTTGTCCTGCAAGGCTAACAAATTAATGAAGGAAAGTTCTGGGCTCTTGCTTGCCTTATCAGATACAGCGGAGCGGAGAAGTTTCCAGCCTTGGCTTCCTGGTTTGCTCTCAGTCTAGTCCAATATTTTGAAAATTTCTTCAGTGAAAGCCAAGAATTAGCCAGTATTCTTATTGTTATTTGAAGAGATATCACTATTACCCAGACAATCAAAGAGGAAGTTATTTAATCCCTACATCAACAGTGAGCAAGAAAATGAAGCATTATAATGGCACTAGCATAACCACACCAGGTAAGAATTAGAAAGTACACTGGACAGTCATTGAAGCAAAAATAAGGGACCCATTTTTATTTAATATTTGTCACTGGCAGGCTTCTGCTCATTTTCCAAGTTACAGGTAGATGCAATATTAATGAACTGAATGCTGCTACTGGGGAAAATGTGTTGCTTTCATTTGCACAGTACTTCCACCCTGACCACACCAATTTAGAGGCAAGGTGGACAGTACATTGCATAGTGGAGATGTTATAAACACAGAACTGAACTATTTAAACACATTAACATTAGACTCCGCCCTTATTAGGCAATACACCTTTGGTATTAAAGATTCAGGAGCTATTACCAACATCTCTCTAGGTCAGGCTATTTTTTCAACCACAAAGCAATTTTTCTGCGAATGCTTGAAGCACAGAACTGCAGCAGCTTTCTTATTCCATTTCCTAGAGGCAGGATCTCCAAATCATTTGGTCTGCAGCAATTTCTGCACGTAATGTGAAGTCTTATTCCCTACTCACTTAAAGAATTTGTCTTTTGTAAGCTGTGGTGTATATTCCACCTTAATACAGTAATTGCTATTAGGAACTGAAAGCTTTGTCTAGTGAGAATGTTTGACCATGGGCCACTTTACCAGCCTGCGGCTTTGTCAGTGGAAAAAGCCCTTAAAACTTGAAAGATTGGTGAATGCCATCAGGGACACATCAATTACTAAATTCCGAGTAGGCAGAATGAGGTTGTGATCCACAATTAAGGCAACTTGTTGTCAAGTTCCTTGAAGGATCCTGCAAGTGAGATATTTAGAAATACCTACACAGACTCCTTACAACGCCACCCAGACAGTGAATCTGTTGACCAAAAGCTTCTGAAAGAGGCTGAAGTCAAGGGAACAGCGTAGCTATTATTGTACCAATGATAAATTCAGGCATTCATTACAACCAGTTATTCAGTAACCAGCCTTAACACAGAACTGGAACTGATCTCTTGGAAAGAGTGCTCATTTAGGAGCATAGTTAATGAGGAAGGAAAAGCTGCTAAGTGCAGCTCAGGGAAATACCGCGCAGTGTTGGGCTGCTGGAGTGAGCTGGAAGTTTGCAGTCTGATGAACATGTATGTTTAGTAGTTTGCCGTTACTCGGCACTGAGGTTTTTTTGTGTAAGCGTAGCTTTCCCTGAAACGACTTGTGCAGAGGTAGGAAGAAGCAAAGAAATTTGTTCAAGGAGTACAGAGTCAAGTTTATACTGAACATCCCTGAGACACATTAGGTTTTACATGGACAAAGTGGCATTAAATAGATCTAGCCATGAACAGGCTAAGGATACCCTGAGGCAGAGTAGTAAGGCTCTATCTTAAGTCACCACACCAAAGACTGACTTGCCCACAAGTATATTCTACTGTTCCTATCTAGTAAAAGAACTACTAACAATTTAATAGCAAGCCCACTAGATGAATAAGCATCTGTCGAAGATGCTGGCACAAGATTCACTGGATAGGAACTCAGGCCCTCTTATACACAGCTTAACTGGGGACTGCTACACAGCTGAAAGACCATGGCAGATATATTTTATCTAGCACTCCAGTCCAGCTCATATGCATACAAAGAAGATTAGAGATCCCACTAGTACTATAGGGTCAAAAAGATTATTTTGAAATGGCATCCTGAATTGTCACACAAACTATCCCAGAGTGACTATCTGGAAGAGGACACATGTTATCTGGTTCAATGCCATTTCTCCAGTGGACTGACATCTATTACTGTGCAGCTGCATATTGAGAGTTTTGAACATACCTGGAAGACAACAAATTGGAAGGGTGACTTGAAAGCAAAGCAGGAGAAAAAGCTCCAACTGTAAGGCCAGCAACAACTGTAGGAGCATGAAGGGTACAGGTAACTGTCAAGTTACTCCCTTTGCAGCCCACTGAAGGAGCTAAGTGTTTTTCACTTTTAGGCTGTGACAACCGATGTGAACAACAGCCGGAGCCACCCAAATGCTGTGATGTTGGAAACAATCAGGCTAACTCCTGCACTGAGAAGCGTAAGCCTTTTCCCTCTCTACACTGAAGTTAGAAGCAGAAAAAGAGCCAAGAAAAAGAACAAGAACAAACCTACATCACAAGCTGATTTCCCCAGATACATTTCAGACAGCAAACAGGACATGTGCACTAGATGTGTTAGTGTTAAAGCAAGTTGTGCATTTGTTTTGGGTTATTTTTTGAACTCTTGGGAGTTAGCTGGCCAGCCACACTACTCTAAGGAGCAATAGTTCAGACTGTCAAATCACTCCTCTGGGAGTACCCAGAGCCAGACTGCACAGGCCAGTGTACTTGCTCAAATATTCCCCTTGTAAAAGTGGAGGAGTATGTTTACCCTGCATGTGTGTCTTCTCCCTCCCCCCCCAAAAAACCCCACCCTGAAGCTCTTGTTACCTGGAAGCAGAGATCCAGCATTGACACTACTTTAACAGTTGATTCCTGTTGCTCCTATTTGTACTCCCACATGACTGATAAGCAAGTTGTAGGTTAAACAGTGCTCAAATTAAGTGTATTCTGGAAGACCGCTTGCTGTGTGTAAGTGATGATAGGAAATTAAGTGGCATAGAAATCTGACTGTTCTGTAGTCATCGCTTGTTGGGTTAAGCCACTGGTTTCTGGATGTGGTCCAGGACAACTGATCATATATTCAAGGACAGAACGGAGAAGATAAGCATGACATGCAGTTGTGCTTTTGTAAAAAGAGTGCTTTGGGTTCAGCCCCCAGTTAGATCATTTATTTATCTGGCACCGAAGGGTGATAATGGCTTGTTTTCAAGTCTCCAAAATAAATGAACTATACTGCACGCAGAAGTAGTCCAGGCCAGCCAGCAGAGGATAGAAAATATGCAGGGTCAGCATAACACTGGTTTCAATTTCAGCTACAAAAACATTAGAGGTCTCATTTAAAACAAGATGAGGAAACTAGGTTCTCTCTCTGCTCTGCTAAGAGTGCCAGTCTTGCTCTCCCCAGAACATTGATAAAATCCACCTCAGATATAGTTTAGCAAAACAATTCAAGGGTAATGCTTTCCTACTGCTGTTTACACACTGAGATTTTTAAAAGCATCTTCAGTCTATTCCTTAGGGCCAAGTTTTGTTTACCTCCTACCCTTTTATGCCTTGCTAAATAAGTAGCAGCTATTGACTGACAATTTTAGTCTTGCAAGGAAAGTAGGTTTCAGTCCACTCCCAGAGCACCTCAGGCCCATTAGTCTTCATATAACCCTGCAAAAGAGACTGCTAGTCAAGCCTAAAGTGTCAAGCCAGCAGGTGTCTTAAAGCTAAAGAGACTAGTTTAATATCCTCCATAGGTGGGAGTCCCAGTAAGCAAACCCTCCCCAGCTCTGAGTTTTAACAGTTTTATTAGTTGCCCATGTTGCAGAGACCAACTTCCCATCACCTATATATTGAGATTCATGTTTGAGCAGACTATGTGCCAGTAAGAGCCAAACCAAGGTCAGAAGCAGCTCCTAAGCCAAACCAAATCCTTACCCAATGTAAGCTTTGCATCCTGATGCTTGCCACAGTCACTTGCCAAGAGCAAGTTTGATGAGAAAAGCTGGCTGCTTCTCCAGAGTTGTTATAATGCAGTATGCCAGCTGCAGTCTAAATGACTTTACAGCACTCGTTGGAAATACCAGCACTAAGGGGCTTTAGTTAAGCTACTGTGTGCCAGTTTCCCTAAGATGGCAGTTCACAGCACACAAACCACTCCGTGACTCAGCCGCTGCAGTGTTGTGAATCCATTGCTGAGATGCCTAAGGTTCAGCTTTTAACTTGAGGCAAATTCAGTCTCCAGCAACTCTATCGGAG
Organism: Platalea leucorodia; assembly: GCF_965183815.1. Classification (NCBI taxonomy): domain Eukaryota; kingdom Metazoa; phylum Chordata; class Aves; order Pelecaniformes; family Threskiornithidae; genus Platalea; species Platalea leucorodia. Next base: position 4,582,339 of record NC_138823.1, on the reverse strand, counting down.
GTCTAGATTTAATAGCATGAACTCAGCTCTTTTTCATGCAGAGTATCTTATTCCACTCAGAGGAGTGAACTGTGATACAGAAGTATAACAGAATAACCAGTTTATTCAAGATAGCAATAACTGTTCAGTGCTAGGATTCAAGAGACCCTCACAGTCCCAGCTGGAGGACAGAATATCCTTTACCAATGGAAGTTTTGGGTGGTTACTCTGAGTAGGGCTGTGGCCCAAATGCAAGATGTGTGGGTAACTGATAAGCTGCTGACTAAAACAGTCATCTGACCAGCAGCAGCTTACCAAAAGCACGTAAAGTCTTTAGTTTACAGCACAGGGCTCCACAGCTTAACAGTGTCTGCTTCCAGGCTTGGTTTCTGTGCTGTCCAGGATCCCCCATCTGGAAGGTGACTCTGGAACTGAAACATCAGCTGTCAAGCTACACACATGGTGTCACTCATCCTGACAGCAGGCATTCTGCTTCAGCTTTCTGGCAACTGGATTTGCCAGAATCATTTGTATTTTCTGCTTCTGTATGGCAACTTAAATACAGAGCTCTGCTAGAAAGTTTATGGGACTCATTAAAGCAGTTACTGGGCAGGCATAATGCTCTGCTTAGGAAAAGTATTGTTTCAAACGCTCATATCAGTTTAGCGCTGTATATTAAGCCAAGTGGCAATCATTGCACTTTGCATTCCCCAAGTTAACCACACTGTTGAATGGAAGCTGTTTAGTAAGGCTGACAATGTGCTGCAAGTTGAAGGACGAGGAGCTCTAACAGAATGGTTATCAAATCAATTAAGCCTTCTGTAATGGAAACAACCGTGCACAAGGCTCTGCCATTGTCAGCGTAGTTTCAATGAATCTTACGCCCATAGCTGGAACAGGTTACAGCCTGGGATCTTGCAAGTGTTACAGGTAAAGGTCATGGGAGTGACCCTTGCAAACTAAAATGCAGCACAGTTCTTTGTGTTACCAGTTACTGTGCAAGCTGCTAAAGCTTCCCCCTCCATCACATGATGCCTCATCACTTCCACAGCCGCTCTCCTGGCAGATCAAGTGGAAAGCCCCATTTCGACTCAAGTAGCTTTGCCTCTGTTCAGCGTGGTTTTACACTAACCATCAGATCGTAGTCAGTTTGAAGTGCAAGTGAGGCTTGGTTTTATCTCAAGCACGACACCAGTGCACGCGCATTGTTGCTCAACGCACACCGATCGATCATTTGATGCAAGTATTTTAGGGTGGATTCTACTATTCTAGCAGAGGTACGGACTGCTGGTTAAGCTCAAAAGGAACTGCCAGCTACAGCTTCTTGTGATGGGTGATATGAAAGGATTTCACTGCTTTTGCCTAACACGCAAGCAGAGGCGCCCACATACTGCGGGCAAAACTGGCTACCTTCTCTACAAATTGAAGCTTGAAGTCATGGGGTGCTCAACTAAGAACAACAGCAGTACATCACAGGCAGAGTTTACAAATTAAGCTAGGCAAGATCAAATGCTACTGTGTAAAGGAACTGTTTATTGCTTAAATCAGCATCTGCTGAAAGTACAGAAGCATTACATGCAACTGTATTCACAACTGCAGGCATTATCTAGCAGCTAGTAGGTCATTTCAGCCACCAGCCTCCCACCTAGGCATTGATAAGATGCCTCTCAAAGCTTAAGCATCTTTTCTAAGCTACTCAGTTGGCAACACATTTTGACTTCAAGAAGGTTTTCCGAACATTAGATGCAGTTTCACTGGTGAAACACTCTGCAGGTACCATCCAATGTTAGTATTCTCGTAGCTTTTAGGAATGATCCATCTAAACCAAGTTTATACAGGGATAGAGGCAGGGTCCACACATTCCAGCCTTAGCACACAAGCAGAGCAATATTAAATTACCAAGACCTCACTTTCTAGCTGTCAGTGAATCCAGGACTGGAGTGAGTTTAAAGGTAGTTAACCTCTGAGGTCACAGCCTTGTGAGATGGGTCCAAATTCAGCCTGCGTTCTGTAAGCTCCTCAGAGCCTGTATTTCCACACGGCAGAATAAAGACAGTTGCTTCAGAAAGCTCCTCAAATAGGGTACACATTCGCTTCAGTTTGAAAAATTTAAGTCACATGTACTAACATACAAGCATGTGTATTATTTCAGCCAGAGTTACACCACGCTTTGTTGGAAGCCACTTAAATACTGCACTTGCGTTGCCCCACTGAAAAGGCACGTGAACAAAGCTGCACTACGTGAATTTTGTTGTAACATGATGGAGAAGGAGCAGCAAGTTCACCAGCTATGTCAGTCTTCCAACCACCTTCTCACCACTAACAAAGGACACCTCCAAAAGACATCCTCCCTTGTCAGCTTAAGGCAGTGCAACACAAATGTATTTAAAAGAAACTGAATTGCTAAGACATTTCAGCTTTGAGGGAGAGGACTGCTTTTGATTGCAAGCAGTCCCCATAGCATCCAAACAAGATCATGTCAGCAGATACTGCTAATTTCTGTCTCAATGACAAACTCCCAGAGAGCAACAGGTTCCCACAGGAGTTAACGCGCATTACGCAAGAGGGTTATCTATAGCGCCATACGTTTTCGATTTTACTAAAGTGCCTCAGTCATACATAATTGAGTGCAAGAACTGCACAGAGAGGCATGAGCCAACCCATGTAAACTGGCCGCTGATATTACAAATAGCTAACTAAAATAGAAGTTGTTCCACTGATCCCATCCCTTACATCATGGAAATTGTTATTTTGTCATGAAAACTCCCTTAAATACCCAATTTAATCTCATTAATACAGGAATGAAGCGCTCACTTCCAAGACAGCAGCTGCCACTACCTTTGACAGACACAGGAACTCAGAGGTCTGTGGATGCCTCAGAGACCACTGGATGCAGTTTTCAGAGCTTAAGGTAGTGTCAGCTTTTCAAACTTACAGTAAAAAGTAATTCTGGAAGCATTTATAGCCAGAGTGTCAACTAAATACCTTAATCTCTTATCTGAAGCTCTTTTCCTTATTTAGGAAGGGAAAAATTAGGCCTGTTGAACATTTCATCAATCGGGTATAATCATTAAACAAACCAAGTGAGGAAGACCTTATCATTTGCAATACTGGTGTGGAGGAAGAAGCCATACAAGCTATGTCAGTGCAGTCACATCAGCAACCACTTCTGCTAGATATTTACAAAAAAGCCTGACTTCTAGAGGGAAACAAAGTATTCACTAGTTCACTCTTTCTTGGAGCTCAAGTGCCTTGCTCAAGCCATATTTCACTAAATATTTTAGTAGCACTGTCTGATCAAGGCAGTGGAACATGACGCAGATCAGGCTGGAGCAGTTTTTACAGAGCAGTAAGGATACATGCTGTAACAGTGCAATTTCTTCTCGTGAATCCTCATAATGTTGCTGTTGTTTGTGCTCTGCACTTACAGTGCTGCCTATCCCTGTAGGTCCACTTCTTGTAACAGCTCTCCTTTCCTGAAGGAGAAATCACCTCCTTCGTCCAACATTCAACATCCTGCAATATCTTTCCTATCCTTTCCCATTTGTAATTCACAGCATTAGCCAAGCTCTAGCAACACTGATTTGCTCACTGCACCCAGTGCCAAGTCAGAGCCTTGGTTAGATCTTTTCCTCCCCTTCTTTTTTCCTCTATACACAGAGAATACCAGAGGCCAATTACTACAACAGAAAACTGCCCCACGGGGAGAGTATTTTTCAAGGTGAAACACAGTTCCTGCACCTCCTAAAGGTGCTAAATTAGGGCATCTTAAGAGTTCAAAATCACTGACAACACAATCTTAAGGAAAACTGCAGCTTTCATGGGAGATTTAAAAGTGCTAAGTAGTTTCTTCCCCCAGTACTCTCCCACCATCATATCAAACTAGGTGAGGTGACACTCAACTGTTTTATGGTAAACCATTGAGATCAGGTTACAGGTTAAGTGTGGAATTATTCAAATGGCAGACTAGTGAACTTCAATAGTCTGAAAAGCTACACTAATTTTCATCTTTGGTCTCTTTGTCAAGTCCTCTTCCAGCCAAAATAAATCCTCACCACCCAACATAATCCCAAAGGGGCACTTGGCAACCTCTTTCTCATCCCATCTTCACCTCATTAGGACTCACTATCCTAGACACACCAAACAAGCCTCTCCAACCCCACCTTACTCATCTTACCGTTCATTCCTCATCCCTTCCCAACCTCTGTAGCCCCACATCTCCTCTGGCCCAGCCCCTCACCATAAAGCTCAACCCATAAAGCTCAACCCTTTCCAGTTCCCACCTCTGCAGCCCCATGCCTCCCCCACCTCACTCACTCATCCCTTTCCCCACTTTGCAGCCTCATATCTCCCTCACCATAAAGCTCCTCATCCCCTTCCCATCTTCACAGCCCCACACACCCCTCACCCCAAAGCTCCTCAGCCCTTTCTCACCTCTCTAGCCCCATAAGTCCTTCACCCAAAAGCTTCTCAGCCCTTCCTTACCTTCAGTCCCACCCACATCTCTCTCCGGCAGCTCTCCAACCCTTCCTTACCCTCAACAGCCCCTCACCTCCCTCACCCCAAGCCCTTCACCACCCCTCACCCAAAACCCTTCCTCATCTTCACCAGCCCCTCATCTGCCTCACCCCAAACCCTTCCTCACCTTCACCAGCCCCTCATCTGCCTCACCCCAAACCCCTCCTCATCTTCACAGACCCTCATCTCCCTCACCTTCACCAGGCCCTCGCCCCAAACCCTTCCTCACCTTCACCAGCCCCTCATCTGCCTCGCCCCAAACCCTTCCTCACCTTCACCACCCCTGACCCCAAACCTTTCCTCACCTTCACCAGCCCCTCACCCCAAGCCCTTCCTTACCTTTACAACCCCTCATCTCCCTCACCTCCACCAGCCCCTCGCCTCCCTCACCCCAAACCCTTCCTCACCTCCACCAGCCCCTCACCTCCCTCACCCCAAACCCTTCCTCACCTCCACCAGCCCCTCATCTCCCTCGCCCCAAACCCTTCCTCGCCTCCACCAGCCCGACCCCAAACCCTTCCTCACCTTCACCAGCCCCTCACCCCAAACCTTTCGTTACCTTTACAACCCCTCATCTCCCTCACCTCCACCAGCCCCTCACCTCCCTCACCCCAAACCCTTCCTCGCCTCCACCAGCCCCTCACCTCCCTCACCCCAAACCCTTCCTCGCCTCCACCAGCCCCTCACCTCCCTCACCCCGAACCTCCCCAACCGCTCATTCCCTTCACACCCCGCCTCCCCACTCCAGACACCCCTTACCGCCCAACCGCCCCCCCCTCAAGCCCCTCGCCCACCGACCCCCTTACCTGCCCCCGGGTCTCCCCCTGCACCCGGGACCTGCTCCGTGCAGCGGGGGGGGGGAGGCGGCGGTGCCGGGAGGCGGCCGGCGGGGAGGGTTGGGGGGGAGAGGGAAGGAGGGAAGGGACGAGGTCACTCACGGCGGCACAAGCGCGGCGGGCGACACCGGGCACCAGCGGCCGCTTTATACCGGGCTCCTCGGAAACCCTCTCCCGCTTCCGCTTCCGCCCCCTCCCCGCGCCGGGGGTCATGAATATGCAACGAGGGGGGGGCGTGGCCGTGGCGAGGGCGGGGGGCGTTGCTAGGGTGACGGGCGGGCGAGCTACGGGGGCGACCGGGCATCCCCCCAGGGGTGGGGGGGGGGGCCACCTGAGGGGAGGCGGGGGCGAGTCAGGTGGAGCGGCCGTTCCCGCCGCCGGGGCTGGGAAGGACGGGCCCGCCGGCACCCCTCCCCGCGCCGGAGGGGGTTTCGTGGCCGGGAAGGGTCCGAGCGGCGACCTGGGGGCGGTTGGAGGTTGCCACCCGTTCATCCCCCGCCGAGACGGAGAGCGTTTTCCACAGAAACTCGGTGGCGACATGGCGCGGAGCCCCTCTCTGAAAAAGTTGTGCCGAGTACGGCTCCAAACAGACCTTGGAAAGCGCTGGGGCGGACACCCTTCCCTACCTGAGATTGTCGAAATTTGCCCCCAAATTGTCGAAATTTTCCTTCAGCATGAGGAAAAATTGCACCTTTTCCTCAGGTTTGGCCCCGCGCGAGGTGCCCGCCGGCCTCCCCGCCGTCCAGCCCAGCGCTTCACGGGGTGAGCCGTGCCAGGCCGCCATCGCCGGCCCTGGGCAAGGTTGGCGTTCCTGGCGTCTGCCGTATACCACGCTCAATATACAACGTACAGCAAATTGAGGAAATTAAAACACTTCGGTCCCGATCGCAGCCGTAGTCCTGCCGCGTCGTAAGCACCCTCCGCAAACTTGCCGTGAAAGACCATATTTTTTTTAGCACAGGCACGTGTTTTTTTTTATTCCCAATTACTTACGTCTCCTAGCCTTAATTGTGCTGACTGCATTGGGCAGGGTAGCGTAATATTTAATCTTTATTACTTACATAAACTGGGGATGCATAAAGTAGTGTGTGAGTGGCATGTAAAAATGCACGTTACATTGCATAAGTGTAATTTTCTGTTTCTTGACACACCGTTAACTATATATTCCAAAACAATTTTTTTTTTTTTAATTGTGAACTTCTTTCTCTGTAGCTCATGAATAAATAAACCACGAAGCATACCAGACTTCAGAAAAAGGAAAACCACAGAAGGCAAAATGGAAGAACGGTACACATCTACGTGCTATTAAAAAGCAATATGAATCTTGAGTCTAACAAAAATACTGTGATTGCAAGCCCTAAAGAAACAAAAAAACCAGCATTAACCCTTTATTCTAGAATGCTATTATCAACATGTATTTATTTTTAGGTTAATTCAGACCAAGGACTGAAAAGCGTGCATGACGACAGTCATCCACAACTCACTAAATTAACCATCCTCTGGTGAGGATTCCCAAAGTCTATTCAAAGAATGATGGGGTTTTTGACATATAAATATTGTTTATAAATATTGTAATGACACTGCTAGGTTTTTGAAAAGAAATGTGGCAAAAAAATCATGTTCATTAGCCAAATGGTAAAGATAAAGCTACCATACTGATGACAGCCCAGTGTAACACCTACTCGTGACAGTAAAACAACATCCATTGTACCACAACTGAATGTATGTAGTATAGCTTAATAAAACATTGATGTTCCACAGAAGAAATAAATTATACCTATATTTATAGTAGTAGAAAAGTCTAATGACTCGTGGTAAGAGGAAAGACTTCAGTGACTTTAGTGGAAATTATATGAGACCCTAACACAACTGAAAACACCAAGAAGGGATCTCAAGATGTGGGTGTAGATACAACTTATAAGATGTGCTTCTTGTTACCTGTAGATCTGTGGCAGCCTGGGCTACCTGGTGTTTTGACACCTCGCTTTAAAATAACTGAAAAAATTTACTTTTTTTTTTGCTCTTTTGTTGCCTGCTGTTGTGGCGAAGCGTGGTCCTTACCTCGCCCTGACATTTTAGACCTGTTCCAGCAATGTCCAGACATGTCCAGACGTGTCCAGATATTTCTCCATTGTATTTCCTCATGTGATTTTCGCTTGAGAGTTGTTAACTGTCAGCCCTTGGCTGAGCCTAGAGTCAGAAAGGGTAATTTTCCATAAAACAAACATTTTACTTGAAAAAATCTAATTTTTTATGAGAGTGAGGGGGTGGGGAAGAAAAATCCAAGGAAGCAGACCCACCTTTTCCCTCTGAGGTTCTTACTCAACTCCAAATATTTAACCCATAATAAATAAACGCATCCTCAAGTCTTGGCAGGGGAGAAATGAGTGTCAGTCAAGAGGCTGATGTGCTGTCCAGACGTGCGCTACGTTTGAGGCTGATGTTTGTGGGACTGGGAGAAAAGCCCCTAAACTGTGGTTGAGAGCGAGGTTGGAGACGTGCTCTCCTCCCCGGCGTTTTGAGGGTCTACCTTTAGTGGGTCCCTGCTCAGCAGGGTGGTGGTTGTGAGTCCCGTTCCTCGGTGTGACCCTAGGCAATGTGTAGCGAGTTGAGGCGCTTCAGCGAGAGCTTTCCCTAAAGAAAGCATCCAGAAGTCACCTTAAAATCGCTCTACGACCTTTTTTATGCATGTTTCCATTTTGTGAGTCACGTAGTTGGAGAAACCCCCAAGGTACTGATCCCTCACTTTATCCTTGCTTCCGCTGGTTTGTTTGGCATGCAGTACCCAAGGACTTAAAAAAAAAAATAAATCTACAGGACCTCTAAACACTGGAGAGCAGTACCCTGATCAAAAAGCCTTGCCCTCTGTCTTGGCATAGAAATTGGAGTGAGGGGGTCTTCCCTATTTAATGAGATATATTAATTAACCAGATGGCAGGACCGTCAACAAGCTGCCCTGAGTTCCTTCTACTCCATTTCGCAGGTACTTGGCTTACAAAATTGTTATGAAAATTTACCATCCAGCCAAGCCAAACAAACAACACCCCCAGTATTATTTTACATGCGTGTCAAAAGAAATAACTTGCCGCAGGCAAAGCGGGTGAAGGAATTTTACGAGCCTGCGTCTGATCCTCCCTCTCTCCTCCCTCAGACAGTTAAAGAAATGTTTGTATGATGAAAGGGGTAAGGGAGCAGAGGACAGCTGGTTAGGAATTAATGAAATGTTTGAGCATTATCATGCGATAATGGATTTAGCTGACTGTTTGCCAGTGTTCAGATCTAGTGTGAATTGCTCTATATGAAACGCTGGGATTCCTAGATTATGCAAACCTCGTGAGACTGCCTTTGCTCCTAAACCCTTGAAAGCTGTGGCTTTAAAAAAAGGTAATTCTTCATCTGGATGGACAAAAGCCCACGGGATTGTTGTGACTTGCTTTCAGACTTCATGCCGTTTGACACAGCCAACTCTTAGAGGTGTCTCCCAACGGGGAGTGGCCGTGGGGTTGGGAAGCCTGAGGCTAGACTTGAAGCAAATCTGAGCACCCAAAAGCCCAGGTGAGGTCTCCCAGCCAGGACACTTGTAAACAGGACATGAAAAATGAGTCTCAACTTTTACCCGTTCGGCCTGTAACTTATCCCCAGGGTATCTCTCACAAAGGGTGAGATATCTGATGGGAAACCAGTGCTCTGGGCTTGAAACTGCTGTTTATCCTTCTTCCCACCCTCCCCCAACATATGCTGTCATTAAACTGGAACTTTAATGGCTGTGTAAAATAGCCCTTGTCCCTTGATGATTTTTTTTTTTTTCCCCTGAAAAGCATTTGGACGCTTCTGGTTTCTGCCTGTCGGATGAGGGCTGTAGGCTTGCAGCAAGCCAACCAAAGATATTTTGTCTGGACGCAGACAAGTCATGGACAGCAGGATACCGCGTGCGAGTTTGCGCCTGGGACCCAGACAGGCAGATTTGCTGGTCAGTTTAGGTTGCCTGTGGTAGCCAAAACGGACTTTGAATTCTGAGAGCCAAATGGCTTCAGACAGGACCTGCAGGCACAGAGCGTGACCCAGCCCTTTGCCCTGTCTCCTGCCCAGAGTTTACCAGTCTGGAGCCAGTTGGCTCATGTCACCCCACAGCAATGTCAACAGTCCTAAGCAAAACAGGGCGGTGCAGGTGCTCTTTGCCTTTCTCCTGGGCTGAAACCGGGAGTAAAAGCAGTAGCTATACCTTCCCCCACCATCCCATATGGAAAATAAACGGCTCACGGTGGAGACTCAGGCTGGTAGCAGTTACGTTGGCGAGATGCTAATACAGGCTGTAAGATGCGTTTGCTGCTGCCACCACTTGTGAGGTCTCACCATGAGTTCATGCCTTGAAGAATGAGAGTTCCCTATCATTATTTTCCTGGTTTGCACAGCTAAAAAGTGGTATTAATGGCTGCAGAATTATCCTGCCTCTTGAATTTATGTGGTCTATAATTATCTGCACAATAAAACTGTGAGGAATTAAGCTCCGGCGCAGTTTGTAGTTGACAAGAGATGGCTTGACAGGCCTTCAAGAGCAGTGGCTTTCAGTTCGCACTTAAGCCCTAAAAGCAGTTAAAATGACAGCATTTGAGAACTGCAGAGCTTGTTCAGCTCAGTCACTTCTTCCCTTGCAATGGAGAGATCAGAACCTCTCTTTTTTTAATGCTATTTACCCTTTCTGTTTCCCTCCGCTTGGGCAATGAGCTGCGATTAGTCAGTTTTCCTTCTGAGCTGCCTCATATGAAACCACGATTAGGATGTTTGTGAGGTTTCCGTTGCTGCACAGGGATATTTGTGCTTTGGCCTCTCTATTTTTACTCAAAGCCAAACTGAAAAATGGATACATTTTCATCCTATTGGATTTGCAAAGAACCAAAACCCTGAACCAAAGCCTGAAGTACCGGAGTCTGTTTAATTCTGAAATGATTTTTAAGTGACTTCATTCACATTAGCCTTACCCTGGTGAAAGCTGGCTGGTATTATTGCCAGTTTATGCTGGTGAATACAGAAAAAAGACCAGTTAGTTTTCTGGCTGCACAGGCTCCTGCAGCCTGCTGGAAAGCCTTTACTGAAGTTTCCCTGAGAGATCCTGATTCCTTAATGCTTTCTCATAACAACACAACGTTTCATGGATGAATTTATAGATGATAGCCAGTTGGGCTAGTCCAGTGCAGCATAAAATATCATATTTTATCTGGTCACAAGACACATTCTTAGCCTATAGCTCTAGACACTACCACGTGCCCTCTAGATAGCTGAGCGTTTATCCCTATTCACGCTGCCTTCTTGTTTTGCAGCCTTTGAGCTACACCTGGATTTAAACTACGCAGGTGTTATTGGGCACGTCTGTTTTGATCCCCAGGTGGGACCTGAAGCCTCTACAGCCTTCCTGGAGGACTCGCTTTACTCTTTGCTAAGGCCTGTTAGAACCACGTGTTGTAATTTATCTCATCTCTCCCCTTGCCTAATCGGTCACATACCTAATCGGTGTTTACAATATTCTGGGTCCCAGCAGAGACAGGATTTCAAATTGTTTAGCCCTGTGTCATCAAAACTGCATCTGGAAAACCGGCAGCGTTCTCTGTATTTTTGGAAAATCCTGGGAAACAACTCAAGAAGGAGCTACACCTAAGCTAGTGACTTCTGCAGCCGTGACTCAGTGTTAGCAGAGGTCCACGAGCAGTCGCCAAAATAGGCACTGTTGTGCTGACTGTATTGAGGTTTTTTTTTACATTCCCCTGAAAACATGAGTAACACTCACCTGGGTGATGGAAAAGCGAGTTGGATTCGCACTGGTTGGCAATGGGATGGAAAATTAGTATGTAAAGAACCTAGTGATTAAGATAATAAAAACAATGTTAAGAGTCTTAGGTGAAGCCAAGTTTTATAGCCCTCGAGCTTTTAATTGTGAAACTGTTGGCTCTCATTTTGTTTCTGAAATAGAAATCTATTTAAATGACTTAAGCAAACCAAGTCTCAAGAATAACCCTGAGCAGACTGTTATTGTAGTTGTGACCGAGAAACTGAAATTAATTGGGTGAATAGTTTTTATTCTAATTGCTTGAATTTCCAAACACAACCAAACAACTGCAGACCCCGAAGTGTTGCATGTGAAAGTAATTTTAAACTTTGAGGAAAAAAATAAAATGCATTTCCAAAGTCCAAAGTTGATTGGAGTGGAAATTAAAAAACCCAGCAAAATACTGAGATTTTTTTAGGGTTCTTTTAATTGCTTCCCCCCCCTAAAAGCTGGATGAAAACTGACAAATTCACAGTTTTTGTAATTAACTCAAAACAGTTGCATTCTGCAATTTTTCCCTTTTCTGAATATCGCCCCAGTCATCAATTTTCATGCACTATTTGATTTGGGGAAGTCCCTCTACCTGAAGCACAGTGTGGATGCTGCACACTGCTGTTCTTGGGGTCTAGTTTCACTTTACAGCTAAAATGATTTAAAAGCTAGTTTCTCCCCAAAGGAGAAGCTTTTCCTTTCCTTTTCAACCGCTGATTGTATATGCCTAGGATGAGTCAGTTCATCTAGCTCATTTGGTGGGAAACCCTACAAAAAGGTATTTAAAAGCCATGTAGATGTGGTGCTTAGGGACGTGGTTTAGTGGTGGACTTGGCGGTGCTGGGTTAACGGTTGGACCTGATGATCTTAAAGGTCTTTTCCAACCTAAGCAGTTCTATGATTCTATGATTCTATAGAAAAAGAAATAGTTTTCTGCCGGATAAACCATGCACATTGACTCGTGCGACAGTCCTAAACCTTGTTTCAGCTTGCAGATGCTGGCAGATAATGGTCAGGCCCTTTCACATAGTATTGTCTCTCCCAGGGTATCATAGAATCATAGAATGGTTTGGGTTGGAAGGGACCTTCAAAAGTCATCTAGTCCAACCCCCCTGCAATGAGCGGGGACATCTTCAACCAGATCAGGTTACTCAGAGCCCCATCCAACCTGACCTTGAATGTTTCCAGGGATGGGGCATCTACCACCTCTCTGGGCAACCTGTGCCAGTGTTTCACCACCCTTCTTGTAAAAAATGTCTTCCTTCTATCTAGTCTAACTCTACCCTCTTTCAGTTTAAAACCATTACCCCCCATCCTATCACTTACAGGAGCTTAGTCCCTCTCCATCTTTCTTGTAGGTCCCCTTCAGGTACTGGAAGGCCACAATAAGGTCTCCCCGCAGCCTTCTCTTCTCCAGGCTGAACAACCCCAGCTCTCTCAGCCTTCCCTCATAGCAGAGGTGTTCCAGCCCTCTGACCATTTCTGTGGCCTCCTCTGGACCCTCTCCAACAGGTCCACATCTTTCCTGTGCTGAGGGCTCCAGAGCTGGACGCAGTACTCAAGGATAAGTCATCTTCCAGTTCTCACTTCTGACCCCTATAAAAACAGCTGCACTTTCCAGTTCCTTCTCAAGCAATTTCATCATCTTCCTCAAACACTTCCCAGATCTTCCCAAGGCTACGACACAACCTGCTGGAGGTTTGTAGAGCTGTGTGTGAACACTGTGCCAACAGCAAAGAAACCAGGAGGGTGATAGAGACGTCCTTTCCTGCTGCTCTTACTTGGCCAGTCCTGTCAGTTCAGCAGCTTCTTTTCTTATTTTTAAAGGGAGCCTGGTGACTAAGCTCCTAACTTAATTACCTCAAAGACCCAGGGCTGCTTTGGTAGGACCAAAAGTTTTGTATTACTGTTTTTTTTTCTCCTATCATTAGTGAATAAAATGCAGCAGGGAATATTTTCTGAATACGTCAGAATAGAAATAAAGGTCCTTTCTCCTTGAATGGGTCTCAGCCCATTTTTCTGGACTGGCGAGGCATTTATGCTGGGTGCAGATGGATGCTCTCCATAAGGACATCTTACCACTCACCTGGGCCAGAGCACAGAAAGACGACAGAAGCTCAGAAGGTGACTATTTGAATGGAGATTATTTGCAACCTCGAGAGCAGACTCGAGAGATTACGGCTTAAGATAAAGAAGTTAATAAAACTGAGAGGAGAGAAAGTTCCTAGCAATGAGGTTATTTGGGAGGTTTAACAAGCTCCCCAGGGAAGCAGTGTTGCTGTGGAGAACTTTGCGAAGAGACCAGGAGAAATGTTTTTGAGGAGTTTGGATTTTTCCTGTCAAGTAATCAGTTGTATTTATGCAAAAAAAAGGCCCTCCCCAGTCCCAATTAAACAAGAACTGGCCTGAATGGATTGCTCCAAATTTGAACGAAATATTTTTTTTCCAGCTGGCAAAAGTTTCATGTATTTTCCTCACTCTGTTTTTTTTTCCCTCTTAGTGGTTTTGGTCAGACCAGAAGCATATGCTGCAGAATCTGCCAGAAAAAATGTTTTCACAATTGATATTTTCTTAAATGCATTTCAGAAATAGCCAGTCAGTGCCCTTGGGGACAGAAATCTCCTCTTCAATGATACAACAGGTACAGAGCAGACACCAGCCACCTCTTTTTTCTTATCATCTGTCAGACCCGAACTGGAGACCTGCTGGTGCTGGCTCCATAGTTCACTCTGTCCTTCTCCTCCCTTCTGAGATGCCCAGCAAGCCCATGACGTTACCTTTAGAGGTTTATTTTTCAGCCCCTGATGAGCAACGCTGTTCCCCACAACCTCTCAGTGTGCTCTGGTGAGGCTGTGGTTGGAGTGTGGCTGGAGAAGTTCAGAGGAGTATTCGGGGACTATGGGGCACTGAACGGAGCTGAAATTTAGATCCTTTTTTCCTAATAGTCCTGAAAATGACCTGTCAGATGGCCTGGTCCTTTCATATTGATCTTCAGCCACCCTGCTGCACAAACTTTTCCTCTTCTGAGAGGGGCGAGGATGTTTTGTAGGGGATGTCACCTTTATGTCATCCCTTCTGCCTTGTTTTAAACTTCACTTCCCAGAAGTGCGAGATGCTGCTGTACTGCTTCCCTTTCACTCCTCTCCCCGCTCCCTGCTCTGCTTGCTGCCAACCAAGTATTCCCGTAAACCATTTCTTCTTACAGCTCCGTGCCTTGCTGTTGCCTGCAAACTTCAACCAGAAGTTTTCCTGTGGTTTAAGCAGATACGAGGTCTCTCCACCATGTGGATTTACTCATATCAAATACCACAAAATCCATATTCCAGATGAGCCACTTGCCAATCTCCTCCTCTAAGCACTTCTTTTAACAAACTTGCAGCGTTTCATCCACTCTGTGATTTTGATCTCCCTCTGAAATGCAGCTGAAGCCAAGAGGTTTAAAAGTTGTCAGGAAAGGGGGCATACTGTTGGGCCAACCTCACGTCCTTAGAAAACCGGCGTAAAATTCAGAGGCAGGGACAAGCCTATAAATTGGAGTCCCCAATATTTCCAGGGCTTGGAGGCAGAGGCTGCGTTTGCACACCTGAAGCTGTGTTTTGCCCCAGCCTTCTGAGCTCCGTCCGAATTCTGCGCTCGAAGCCAGCCCCAGGAAAACTGACAGCTGTTCAGACTTTATTTCGATCCGTACGTGACAAAAAATACAGAGCTGGTTGCAGCAGACCTCTGGCAGCCGTGCTGTTAATGACAGGAAGAAAGTGAAGCTGTTCAGCTGATCCGTGACCATTTCCAACTCAGCCCGCAATACGGTATTTGAACCGCAAAAAAACTTCAAAAAGATTTCACGCGCTGCAGGGATGGATATTCCCCCCGCCGTCTCACCGGCGGTTGGCATGATTTACCTTTTCATAGATCAGAAGTAGTGCGCAGGTGCAGAAATTCCCATTATTTTCAGAGTACAAGATACTTTGTGTGTGTGTTGCATTCATTGATTTTACTTTCTCTCTAATGACCTATGAGTATCTCTTGTCTCATGGAACTGAGTGGTGTTTGCTTGTTCACAGTTTCCTTTCCTTCCGTTATCCAGCAAAGAAAGTTTGCTTAAGTGGCTTTTGTGAACTCTTTCAAGATCCCCAGAAGGATGATACAGGAAACAGAGAGTTTCCTTTCTACACGAACTTCTAGGGTGTTCCCATAATAGCCTGAAATTTATCTGCGCTCAACAGCCTGCAATTGGACAAAAAATTAATGAACTGTCAAGGGATCAGGCAAAACACAATTAACGTATCAGAGAGAGGAGAGCTTGCAATAAAAAAGAACCCTCCACTTACACAGCACCTTTCATCCCATGTTGCCAAACACTTTCCTCTCTATCCTTATGTTTCCAATTACTTTACGAGTTGGCCATGGTTTAACCATTCAGCCTGAAATTTTCCATAATTGCTCCCTGCCTCAAGTTGAATACATTTTTTGGAGAGGAATGAAGGGGGAAAAGTTAAACATAAAAAAAAAAACCTCTAAAAAAGGTGCAGTCATATTTCACTGGGATTAAAACTAAAGAATTAGTTTTATGAATGTTTAAGCTTTCTCCCTGTTTATTTTGCAGAGCACTTCTGCACCGCGGGAGGCTGGAACAGGAATGAGACACTTGGCACAGAAGCAGTGCTGGGGATCGGCGTCTGTCACCGTCTCTGTGAAAACGCATCTGGATTTGTCCAAATAATAAACCACAGACAAACCTCTGTTTCAATGTGTTACAGGCAGGCTTGCACCTCGTTTTTTATGCCTTCTGACTGCTGTGCCCGTAGCCTCTGCAGCCCCCTAAAAGCAGCCTCCGTAAGCAGAACATCTGGACAGGGCGCTGACAAAATGGATTCTCGTCTTTCACGATTTCACCCTGGGTGACCTGGCGCAGTGGGTGAGATCTGGGAGGATTGTAGTACTGGGAGGGAGGGCAGGGCCTGTGCTGAAAGCTGACAAGGTAGAAATGTGAGTCATTAAAAGGCAAAGACCAAACTGTAAAGAAACAATTACTTACATATTTAAAAAAAAAAAAAAAAAATCAGATCTGGAAGGCACGTTCGCCTGGTGGTTGACACTCCCTACGAAAGCACTGTGTTATTCTAAAAGTCTCCCATGAGATGAATAAACCTTGCCAGGAATAATCGCAGATCTGGAATTGTATAATTGCTCAACTAAACGCAGGCTGAGAACAGATAGGGAACCTGTGCTTTTCTTTTCCTGCCCATTTCCTTGATTTCAGGGCTGTGCGGTGCTCGGCAGCGCTGTGGCTTATATTGGCCGGAGCAGTCAGGACACCAGAAAAAAAAAAAAAACCAACCTTCTTAGCAACAGCTTCCCAGCATCTGTTGTTTTTAACTCCATTCATAAAAGCAGTTAGCTGTGCTGTAGCGAGGCAGGCCGGTACGCTTAGCATACCCGTGTCTGCGAGAAGCAGAAAGCTCTTCACTTGCTCTGAGCTGAGCGCCGGCAGATTTCATACCCTCCCAGCACTAATCCCGCAATAAAGAAAATGGCTTTAAGCCACTTCAGACTCTAGTGCTCCCATTAGTATTCTCCGGTTATGGAGATCAAAGGACTACAAAGGGCAGTGCAGCGAGGGGAACGAGGTTCGCATCCCTTCTTATAGAATCATAGAATCGTTAAGGATGGAAAAGACCCTTAAGATCATCGAGTCCAACCGCTAACCTGTCACTGCCAAGTCCATCTACACCATGTCCTCGAGCACCGTATCTATCCGTTCTTTGAATACCTCCCGGGATGGAGACTCAACCCCTTCCCTGGGCAGCCTCTTCCAATGCTTGACCACCCTTGCAGTGAAGAAGTTTTTCCTAATATCCAACCTAGACTTCCCCTGGCGCAGCTTGAGGCCGTTTCCTCTCATCCTATCACTTGTTACTAGGGAGAAGAGACCTTCTTAGAGGGGTTTGGTCCATTTTCACAAGTGGCAGGGACTGAATTTGGGGAGCAGATGCCGCGGCAGCATGGGCGGTTCGGCAGCACGCCGGCGCTCCCACGTTGCGAGTGTCTGGGCATTGCATCAGGCAGCGTTACCGGCAGGGCTGTGGTGCCTTTATTTTAGCGATAATTCATGGTTAACCAAAAATCAGATACTTAATCTGCTGCAGCCTGGAATGGCAGGGCTGTATGCAGAATGACCCATATCTGCATGGCCACAGGCAGGAGCTGATGTGAAAATTGTTTGGGTAATAGCAATTAGCACAGCAATAGTTTTTATTAATTTTCTAAAGTGGCTTGGGGAAATGAATCCTTTTTTTTTAATTAAGAAACAGTATTTGTCACTTCTAAAGTCAAAAGCCTCATGTTTACTGAGAAAGGGCTGTCTAGTGATGAGAGCCTGTGTTTTATTCAAGCCAAAAATTTCCTGTGAAACAGTACTATTTAAAATAGTCTCTGAGAAAAAGTACAGAGGTTCTGCTGTAAAACCTCATGATGCAGAGAAAGAAACCGAGGAGGACGGCTGATCTGGGACTTCACATGCTTGGCAGGTTTGGAAACAAGAGCGTGGTGGAGCTCTGGTATGTTTGCCTTGCAGGAGGGAAGGTTAAAAGGGATTTGATCGGTCCCCAGAAATACCTGCGGCAGAAGGAGGTGCCAGGTTTGAGCAGGCTGCCTGATCTATTAGGCAAAGCGCTACCAGAGCTATTTGCTGGAGACAGAAACAAGGGATGTTCCTGCTGGAAATAAGGATCGGGGCTAATTAGCTATAGGAACATCCTACCGAGCAAGCCATCCCTTGAATTCCTACATGACAGCTCGGGGGCATTGCCGTCAGGTGTTTTAGGTGTCCGCCTGAGCTGCTCAGCGTGTTGTTGTGGAGATAACCTGCTTTTCTGCTGGTTACAGAGGGACGCCAGGGCTCCTGCCCCCGGTACCCAGACCTCAGGGCTGTGAGTACCTCCTGGCTGCCTGCTGGAGGACTCTGCCCTACTTTTGTGTTTCTCAGTGAAAGAACCACCTCAAGTCTCGGGGAAAAAAGCAAAACAAGGATGAATTTGTGCACTTCCACTACTCTGTCTTCATTTACAGCCAAATTCAACCAAACTTTGAGTGTCTATTTAAAACTTTTATTTCCTCCCCACTGGTCTGTTTCCATGCTGGGGTGTGTGTTCCTTTTATTTTTTTTTTTCCTTTTTCTTTTAATAACAGTTTTGCGGTTGTTTCACAGTCTACCTGATGATACATTCGTCAGTCCGGACACAACAGGACTCTGAGCTGAGCACAGTCTACGTGCAAACGCCGCTACGTGAGGTTTTGGAGCCTGCCTCGTGTCCAAGGGAGAAGGCAGAACTGCGACAGACTTTCCTCGGCTGCGATACTGTGGCTTAGCCTGTAACTGGTGGCTGCGGCAAATTAATTGATGGGCTCTGTTTCCGAGGAACGGCCGGCAAGGGCACGGTTTTGAGGCTGTAAGGGCACAGCCTTTTCCTCCTTGCAGCCAGTATGCATGCCAGCTTTGCTCGTCTCCTCTTCGGATGTCACCGGATCGCTGTCACATGAGTGAACCGTGGGTGGGGGAATGCCCTGGCTGCTCTGAGCACGGTGCCATTGGCTGCCCAGCCTGTTTTCGTGCATGGTAAATCTATGAATACAACCTGACGATTGCTCGAGTTGTAACTTAAACCCACTCTTCGGAGACACAGCTCTTGGCTGAACTCTCCTTGTCCCTGAGCAAAGGAGTTTGTTTAAACCAGCCTTGAAGGCAGCGTTGCCCTGCGTAGTGGTGTGCAGGGAAGGCGCGTGATGCTGCGTCTCCGCTGTGGGTACCGGCTTCTTTAGCTGCCCTTCTGGATCTGCTTGGTGGTGAGCCCAGCTGAATGGAGACAATTTGGATGGAAAGAAATGAAATTTTCCCAGGCACAGAAGCCAGAGCTGATTCCTTTTGGACATGGAGGGCCTGGGCTTGGCGTACACTGAGTCCTGTCCCTGGGCAGTTTAATCTCGCCAGCCAGAAACCTGTATGGATTTACACTTCCATATGCAACTGTTTGATAAACACGTTGCCATGGCTACATTTGAATCTTGCAATAAATGTGTAATTTCACACATTTACATCAAAAGAAACTCCAGGACATAAAGCTGCATAACAAAGCAAGCTGATCTCTCTCCATAAGCACTTTCCATTTTTAACACCATATTATTGTAGTCATTGGGTTTTTTTTTGGGGGGGACTGAGGGCTATGGGGCAGGTTTGACAGCCTGGAGGTCAAGTTCTTGAGGTCTTGTCTACACTAAGGCTTCCCCCATGCTGGCATCAGGGCAGTTCCCCTGCTGGGGTCTAAGCAGCCCTTTCCAGGGCAGTGCTGGTTCAGTAGCCACCTCCTGCTGCCAATCTGCCTGGGAGTTGCAGGATACTGAGATCTTTTGCAATTAAAAAAAAAGACGAAGTTGAACACAAGGTCCTGGTGTGCCCAAAATGCAGGGCCAGCGAAGGGAGTGGAGCGTGAGGCTCTGCTTGGGGATCTGATGCCCACCTCTCTTCCCAGTCTGGTCCCTTTGCCCCCTTTTCAGCCCAGATCTCTCATATCCTCCTCCCTGGCTCCTTGTCTCCTTTGTTCCCCCCTTTTCCATCAGGAATCCTCCTTATCTCACCAGCCACCTTGTCCCAGTCTCTTCGCCCCACTTGCCCCGAGGCTACCTGCCCATCTGTCCCTCAGGTGCCTTCTCCCAAGTGCTCTCCTCCTTCTGACGGCTCCTTGTCCCACAAACACCCTCTCCTGATCCCACAGGCAGCTCCTGTCTTGGTCCACGCCTCCTTCTCTGCCTCTGGCAAGAGGCAACGGGCACGCGAGGGTTATTTAGAGGGGGGCAGGTAGCAGGGGTAGCAGAGAAGAGGCTGTACCCAGGGTACAACTTCAACCAGCAGCAGCTGAACGCAGTGGTGGATGGCAGAGATGCACCCACCGAGCAGCAGCTCTGGAGAGAAATTTGCATCCAGACTCTATCCCTGCTGATTTAAACAGATTTTTCAGGAACTCAAAACTTGGACAGTTCTGTCTTTGTTTTTTTTTTCCTATAGCAACGGCAGCTGGAAGAGTGTCCGCACCAAGGCAGGGTTGCAGCTGGGCTCTTCCTTGCTCAGAAGGAAAGAGGTGCTGGAGAGTCTTTAGCACCAACAGTATATGGGCAAAGCAAACATTTCACCTCACTCTATGAATTTACTGTTGTGTAGAGAGGAAATTTGACTGAGACAAGTGCCCAATACTGACAATTTCTGTGTGAGAAACTGGAAAAGTAAAAAATATTGGAAAAGCTTAAGATCTTTTTTTATTTTTTTCAGTTGTTTACACAATTGGAAAAGTTAAGTAAGCCTAATTATTGAGGTTATTGGTTTTAATGAGTCACCACCTTGCTATTATTATTCCTGGTTTCTGTTGCCATAGGACGAGAAGCTGCAGCTGGGCTGAGCTGTGCTACGCAACAAACCCTTACCTTTGCTACTCCAAGATTGAGACATAGGAAAATGGGTGGGCTCAGCCAAACAGGGGAACACGGGGAAGGAAAGCGATGTTTGTCAGTATGTTGTGTGGCAACCTGAGGATGCTACTGAGGGCAAAGATGGGTTTCTGTCAGGGACTGGGTGGGGGCTGTCATGAGGTTGATTTGTGGATGTTTCCAAGGAGCCCTTCCAAAGACACGTGGTAGAAGGTAGGAGGAGGTTGACCACAGAGGTTGCCATCGTGGGCTTGGTTTTGGTGGGAATCACCATGGTCAGAGAAGTCACAGGGCTTTGAGAGCGAAGATCTGAGTTCGATGTCACGGGAAGGGAGGAGCCAGTGGAGGGATACAGACTGGGAAGCAAGACAAAAGGGAGAGGTTAGGAGAAAAATCTCCATGGTAGTATCCTGAACGGGTAAGAGCGAGGCATGAACAGGGCCCATGGAAGGTACTTTAGTAACAGAGGAAGGAAGAGATATGCAACAGATTTACCTGCAGGGCTGGAGAAGCCGGGCTTGAAAACATCCACAAGGTTTAACTGCAGCCTAAATCCATGGACCTTGAAAGAGAGGTGTGGGGTGGCATTCAGGAGCCGTGTCTGCGTGGCAGATAACACATCGTGTTGCTCACTGTGTTTTTAGAAGATTTCGGGAGATGGCTTGGGAGGAAAGGGATGTCAAAAACTCTGTTTTACCCAGGCTGAGCTTTACATAGGGCAACAAACAGGAGGAGTTGGAAGCCACCGTGCTGCTAGAAAGCTACGACCTAGTTGCCATTACTGAAACTTGGTGGGACAAATCCCATGGCTGGAGTGCAGCTATCGATGGCTACAGGCTGTTCAGAAGGGACAGGCGAGGAAGGAGGGGTGGAGGGGTTGCCCTCTAAGTCAAGGAATGAGTGTGAAGAGCTGTCTCTGAAGAATAGCCATGAGCTGGTTGAAAGCTTATGGGTAAGAACCAGAGACCGAGGCAACAAGCGGAACCTTGTGGTTGGTGTCTACTACAGGCTGCCCCATCAAAGGGAGCCTACTGACAAAGCCTTCTTACTCCAGCTACAGGAGGCATCGTGCTCGCAGGCTCTCATCCTGCTGAGGGACTTCAACCACACCAACATCTGCTGGAAAAGTAGCACGGTGAGCTGTAGGCAATCCAGGAGACTCCTGGAATGCACTGAGGATAGCTTCTTAAGCCAGGTAACAGACAGCCCTACCAGAGACTAGACTGTTGGTCACCAATGCAAGTGAACTAATCGTTCACATCAAGACTGGGGGCAGCCTGGGCTGCAGTGATCATGCACTGGTGGAGTTCGCAGTCCTGAGGGGTATGGGTCAGGCGAGCAGTAAAGTCAGGACCCTGAATTTTAGGAAAGCAAACTTCCAGCTGTTCAAGGAGTTAGTCAGTAGGGCCCCCTGGGCAACTGCCCTCAGGGACAAGGGAGCAGAACAGAGCTGGCAGGTCTTTAAGGATGCTTTCCATAGAGCACAAGAGCTCTCAATCCCCAAGTATAGGAAATCAGGAAAGGAAGGCAAGAGACCAGCACGGATGAGTCGAGACCTGCTAAAGGGCAAGAAGGAAATGCACAGGCAGTGGAAGCAGGGACAGGTATCCTGGGAAGAGTACAGGGATGCTGCCCGGTTGTGTAGGGATGGGGTCAGGAAGGCAAAGGCACAGCTGGAGCTGAACTTGGCAAGGGATGCAAGGAATAATAAGAAGGGCTTCTACAGGTTTGTCAGCCAGAAAAGGAAGGTCAAAGAAAGCGTACCCCCGCTGACAAGCAAGACTGGCAAACTGGTAACAATGGACGAGGAGAAGGCTGAGGTACTCAACAACTTCTTTGCCTCAGTCTTCACTGGCAACCACTCTACCCACACCTCTCGAGTGGATGGACCGCAAGACGGGGACTGGGTGAGCAAAGTCCCTCCCACTGTAAGAGAAGATCAGGTTCGTGACCACCTGAGGAACCTGAACATACATAAGTCTATGGTATTTGACAAGATGCATCCCAGAATCCTGAGGGATTTGGCTGATGTAGTTGCCAAGCCACTCTCCATGATATTCAGAAAGTCATGGCAGTCAGGTGAAGTCCCTGGGGACTGAAAAAAGGGAAACATTGCACCTGTTTTTAAAAAGGGTAGCAAGGAGGACCCTGGGAACTACAGACCTGTCAGCCTCACCTCTGTGCACAAGAAGATCATGGAACAGATCCTCCTAGACGTTATGCTAAGGCACATGGAGTACAGGGAGGTGATTCAAGACAGCCAGCACGGCTTCACCAAGGGCAAGTCCTTCCTGGCCAACCTAGTGGCCTTCTATGATGGAGTGACTGCATCAGTGGACAAGGGAAGAGCTACAGTTGTCACCTATCTGGACTCCTGTAAGGCCTTTGACATGGTCCCCCACAACATCCTTCTCTCTACATTGCAGAGATATGGATTTGACGAGTGGACTGTTTGATGGATGAGGAATTGGTTGGATGGTCGCATCCAGAGGGTAGGGGTCAATGGCTCAATGTCCAGATGGAGATCAGTGACAAGTGCTGTCCTTCATTGGCCTGTATTGGGACCAGTACTGTTCAATATCTTCATCAATGACATAGACAGTGGGATCGAGTGCACCCTCGGCAAGTTTGCAGATGACACCAAGCTGAGTGGTGCAGTCAACATGCCTGAGGGACAGGATGCCATCCAGAGGGATCTGGACAAGCTTAAGAAGCGGGCCTGTGTGAACCTCATGAGGTTCAACAAGGACAAGTGCAGGGTCCTGCACCTGGGTCGAGGCAATCCCCAGTATCAGTACAGGCTGGGGGATGAAGGGTTTGAGAGCAGCCCTGAGGAGGAGGACTTGGGGGTACTGGTGGATGAAAAGCCGGCCATGAGCCAGCAGTGTGCTCTCACAGCACGGAAAGCCAACCGTATCCTGGGCTGCATCAAAAGCAGTGTGGCCAGCAGGGCGAGGGAGAGGATTCTGCCCCTCTGCTCTGCTCTGGTGAGACGCCTCCTGGACCCCTGCGTCCAGCTCTGGGAATCCCAGCACAGGAAAGATGTGGACCTGTTGGAGAGGGTCCAGAGGAGGCCACAAAAGTCGTCAGAGGGCTGGAGCACCTCTGCTATGAAGAAGGGCTGAGAGAGTTGGGGCTGTTCAGCCTGGAGAAGAGAAGGCTATGGGGAGACCTTATTGCAGCCTTTCAGTACGTAAAGGGGGCTTACAAGAAAGATGCGGACAAACTTTTTAGCAGGGCCAATAGTGATAGGACAAGGGGTAATGGTTTTAAACTAAAAGAGGGTAGATTTAGACTAGATAGAAGGAAGAAATTTTTTACAATGAGGGTCATGAAACACTGGAAAAGGTTGCCCAGAGAGGTGGTAGATGCCTGGAAGCATTCAAAGTCAGGTTGGATGGGGCTCTGAGCAACCTGATGTAGTTGAAGATGTCCCTGCTCATTGCAGAGGGGTTGGACTAGATGGCCTTTGAAGGCCTCTTCCAACCCAAACGACTCTATGATTCTATGATACTATGATTCTGTGATAATAATTAGACATCCCTGAGATGTCCTGTCACCCAGGATGATTCCTTTGGACTGGTCTTTCCTTAGTGAGAGCCAGAACAAGCCTGCAGGAGGACTTGGGATCTCACTGGAGGAGAGCGTGGTTGCGTGTGTGTTAGCGTGTGTGCTAACTCCGATCTGCTGCTCAGGTCAGGCGGCACCACAAGCCCGCGGGGTGGAGGCAGGAACACGCTAACCCACAGTGTTTCATTGATTGGTTTCAATTGATCAGTTGTGTAGAAACAAAGCAAGCAAAGTTTCCGGTCTCTCGGATGTTGCAGAGGGTTTCGGGTTTGCTTGCAGCAAGTTCATCTTTTTCAGCTGATCCTGCACTTCCAGTTCTCTCTCTGGGATGGCAGAGAAAAGTCTTTTTTGAGATGGACAGCTGGCCTCAGAAACAAAAGGGAAGATCTGCTAGAAGAACGGACTATCAGACAGATTTTCTTTCCCTCTCAAATGCGTACAAGGGCATCTACTAAAAACGCCACAGGAGCAAGCACAGGAGGGGTATGCACAGAAATGAGCTGCCCCGTGAGTGTGAAAGTCATCCTCGAGCCATTGTGTTTTCTCCCATGTGGTCCCTCCCTGTTAGCCCAACAAGAAGCGTGGCACAGTCTTTCGTCTTCCAGTCTGCCAACCCATGTACCTTAGTGTTCAAAGCCTGGGAGCGGAGGAAAACCCTCACCTTTCTCTCCATGGTGTGGGTGAAATGCGCCTCTCTTTTTCACAGCTACCAAAATCTGGCCTTTCCTGCTCAATTATCCATTTCCCAATACTTCCCAGAGCTTGAACACTGGACCCCACCAAGGCTCCAGAGAGAGATTAGCGTGGACTTGCCTTGGCCATGGATGACCTTCATTCTCTTTTGCATTTATTCCTCCTAGAGGATCACGGAGGAGAAGGAAGGGGAGGGTGAGCTACAGCTAAATCCTGTTCTTGGATCTCCCTTCAGCCAGCAAAGAATGAGCTGTGTGCCTAAATGAACCCAAAAGGCACCGTGGCGTGAGGCACATCACATCCAAGCAAGACGTGGTGGCCTCTTCCCAAGTGCCTGAGCTGCCACACGCTCCGGCCATGCTCCAGCAGGCAGCGCAGCCCAGGGACCCTGGGGACAGAGGCAGGGCTGCTGCCAAGGCACCGAGCTCCCCTCCGGGCAACTGGAAGACAGCAAAAACGCAGGTCATGAATGCTGTCTGGAGCGAGTGACCTGGATGTGTCTGCCCAGACTTCATACAAAGAGGCAACGTGGTCCCGGCTCCGTTGCTCACAGGGCTTTGTGCCGGAGGCCGAAGCGGATACTGCATAACGTGTGGAGAGCCACAGCTCTTGCCCAGTTGCAGAAGAGGCCACTGTTCTCCTTGGTACCCAGCGTGGCTCTGCAAACCCGGCTGCACAATAGACTTGTCAAAATGGATGCCAAGAGCATCAGCCTCTCCGCCGTTCCTGCCAAAGCTTCCTGATAGCAGGCTGCTCTGCAGCCTAATGCAGCTCTCTAAGGGGGAAATTCAGATGCTCAGGATGTTCAGACAAGAACTGCATAATATATTAGCAGTTGTCAATGTTTTTTCACTCCCGCAGCCACTTAATCTTTGGACTTAAGTGTGCAAATCCCGCCTTGTGCAGCACTGCTGCTGTGGTTTTCATAGGTCGCTAAAGCAAAGTTAAGCTGTGTTTTTCTTTGCGTGTTTATCATTGTTTTCTCTGTTGGCCTATGCATGTTAGAGTTGTTATCTGAAACTCCCTCTCCTCCCTGCCAAAGCACAGTGAAATCCTCTGGCAGCAATGAGTGGCCCGCAGACTACAAACTGAGAATCATAGAATCATAGAATCACAGAATCGTCAAGGTTGGAAAAGACCCTTAAGATCATCGAGTCCAACCGTTAACCCAGCACTGCCAAGGCCACCACTAAACCGTGTCCTCAAGCACCACGTCTACCCGTCTTTTAAATACCTCCAGGGATGGGGACTCAGCCACTTCCCTGGGCAGCCTCTTCCAATCCCTGATCACCCTTTTGGTGAAGAAGTTTTTCCTAATATCCAACCTAAACCTCCCCTGGCGCAGCTTGAGGCCGTTTCCTCTCGTCCTATTGCTTGTTACTTGGGAGAAGAGACCGACCCCCACCTCGCTACAGCCTCCTTTCAGGGAGTTGTAGAGAGCAATAAGGTCTCCCCTCAGCCTCCTCTTCTCCAGGCTGAACAACCCCAGCTCCCTCAGCCGCTCCTCATAAGACTTGTGCTCCAGACCCTTCACCAGCTCCATTACTCTTCTTTGGACACGCTCCAGCACCTCGATGTCCTTCTTGGAGTGAGGGGCCCAACACTGAACACAGCACTCGAGGGGCGGCCTCACCAGTGCTGAGCACAGGGGCACTGTCACCTCCCTGGTCCTGCTGGCCACACTATTCCTGATACAAGCCAGGATGCCATTGGCCTTCTTGGCCACCTGAGCACACTGCTGGCTCATGTTCAGGCGGCTGTCAACCAACACCCGGTTGAGGAACCCAGCTCATCCTCTCTCTCTCCTAAAAGGTATTTGCTCGATGTTCATGAATACAGCAGTCAAACAGAGGAGGCCCAGCTAATGACACAGTCATGATCCCAGCCAGAAGCTGCTCCTGTGCCTGACAATTAACTAAGAATTATTTCAGATACCCTGAAAGAGGTCTGACAGGACAAGCACAGGAGACCGAGCAGGTTACTCAGTCTGCCTCCAGCATTGCACAGGGACAGGGCTCAATCCACCTTTGCATGACTAGAGGATTTGCTGCTTCTCTCCCTTGTAAAAATGTGTGATGAAACAGTTTTCCCTAGGCATTTGCTGCTTCCAAGCATTATTTAGCGTGTTGCATTGCAAATAAAGGTAAATTCTCAATTTCTACTTTTTTTTTTTTCATTTGTTTGGGGCTGAAGTTTTACATCCCCCAGTCATTTTTTGGTGGGTTAAAATGAATGGACTTTCCAGGCTGATCAAATTTGATCAAGGAAGAACTAGAATATAAGTTTTCTACTGAATAAGACAACATGGGAAATTTTTGTTAGATTGTCTGGGGTTAAATACAATTTTTCTGCTGCTCTTCAAATCAGGCCAATGCACAGGGTACGAAGGGGCAGACTAGCAGGAGAGGCAGTGCTGCTTTCGCTTCCCCGTCCCTCCTGCATGCAGAAATGAGGGACCTGATGAGATTGAAAGCTTGGATCAAAGAGGGGTGTCTGCCAAGGAGCAGAGCTGCTCCCCTAGAAACATCCCTCCAGCTCTCCCGTGTGGGAAGGGAGAGACTCCGACCATTTCATTCCCTTAATTAGGAACAAATAGCACGTGCCCATCACTCGCCACTAACCAAGAAGTAGAATTAATGTGTCTGGTGATACAGCCCTGAGGTACTGTTGTGCGGTGAAAGTTCATAAATTGGGCCAAATAAGGCCTTAAAAACTCCCTGTTCTCACAGTAGCTCTAGCTCCAGGTCAGAGTGGACACAGGCTACGTTGGGCCAGAAATGTGTGGGATGTTAGCTATGCCCTACAGACACTATCCATTTTCCCTCCACATCCCTTTTTTACCTCCAAGAATTTAGCTAATTAAGCAAAATATCATAGACACCAATAGCTAGTGCCAGTGTTGAAGGATCAACACCGCTTCTTCAGTGCAATGCACTGCATGCAAACCGGGAAGAGTCACCGTGCCCTTCCTGGGAAGGCTGTTCTGGTGATGAGAAGAGGAAGGACATGTTATTAGAGCGGTATACAGGTGCCAAGTCGAAGGCCTCAGGTTTCTGCGGAAAACTGGGATCTTGTCTGACTTCGGCAGAACTGGTCACATGAAATGGTTTAGCGCTGGGTTTTGTGTCCGTGAGGATACGCTGCTCACACTCTGTGCTCACCAGCATGGAGACACTAAGTGATACGTGAGAGCCCTCCCACCCCTTACAATTAGAAAAAAAAAAGCTGACATGAGATGGTAAATGCTGCCTTGCGGTGTTCAAAGAAAACATGGTTGCATGGGATGTGCTGGAAAAATTGCTCAAGAACGGTGCATTCTCATAAAAAATGATCTGGCTGCTGTTCAGGTCAGTGTTTTTGTATTGGAGCTGTGGTTGCTTCAGCACATGCGTGCAGCCGCGGGCAAGGTGTTTGCTTTGCATGTGATCTGATCCCCCGTGCTCTGGGATGTTGGAGATGTTTGCCCTCATCTCGTTTTGGGTCTGGATCCATCTTCTCAGAGCAGCTTGCACTGACACACGACTTCACGGCAGAGAGAGGCGCGCTGTGGGTGTCAGGACAGGAGAGAAGCTCAGCCAAGATCGGTTTGCTAGTGGTGGGAAGGTGGGAGGGCTAAAATGCTGCAGCCACTTCTATAGCAGATTATAACTCGGTTTCCAATCCCTGCAAGGCAAAGCAGTGACCGTGCTTCAGAGATGGATGAAGGGATTCCTGGAGATCCAGATTATGAATCAGCGTTAGGTGCTGGAGGAAAGAAATGACCGGAATGCCCAGTTGTTCGCTGGAGCCTCCTTCCAACCGCTGCTTGACAAACTGTCAACAAGCCACGGAGGGACAGCCCTCGCTCCCTCTCCTTTTCCACCTTGGGTGAAGGCAGCTGGATGGTCTCCTGCAAGCCTGAGATCTGCAAGCCTTTCCTCATGCACCGTTCTTCTTCTCCTACCACCAGACCTCCAGCCTGTCCGACAATAGCGACGTTGTTCTGCTCTCGGTTCCTGTAATCTTCAAGACTAGAAACATCGGCACGACTGCCACCAAAGCCTGCAGCCGTCAGCCCCTGCGGTTTCACAGGGTGAGGTTTAATAGGCACGTTTTAATATGGTTGCTCAGTACAGAGGGCCCTTTGTCCTCAACAGCACTAAACAAAATAATACAGACCATAAATTTAGTGGAAAAACTCTAGTGAAAGAAAATGAAGTAGCGATCCATGGCAGACTGCTACTTCTGCAGAGGAAGTGCCCTTACGCTGCCCAACGGTTTGGTTATGATCAGTCCTGAAGCAGCCCCTGGGGATTTAAAACAGAGTAAAGTTAAGCAGGAGGAAGGTTGTGCTTTAGGTTCCTTCTGCTACTGCTTTTAAAAAACCAGCCTTCACAGCGACTGTTCGTTTCCCTCTGGAAGCAGAGCTAAAGTGGAGTTTGCAATGCGAACGTTAATAGAGAAGTGGGGAAGGAGCAAAGGTCCCTTTTCTTGCAAGCACGCAAAATCTCTCGTTTGTGGCTTTGTGCGCTGGCTGGCGAGCACAGACAGCGATGAGCTGGCGTGGGGAGCAGTCCCTGCTGTCACTGTCCCCGTGTGTGTGTACTTACACACCCCTCGCCCCCTCCACACCCCAGGCACCGTCCCAGCACACACAAACGCCATCTCTCCCTTTTGATCCCCGGTCACCTCCTCTCTGGGAGGATTCGCTGCTATTTGCCCTCCTTTCCGATCTCCAGTCCGTCCAAATCAACACCGCCAACTCGCCCTCCTCAGCATTTTCGCTACGTCACCCCGGCTGGAGCTGCCTATGAGCTCAGACCTCACGTCCTTGCTGCGTCCACGCAGGAGGTCCCCTCTGGCACCGGGCATTTGACACCAGCTTTTGAGAAACAGGCACCAGTTTTAGCTAGGAGATGCCCAAAACTGTGAGCACTGAAAGCACCAGGAACGTTCATCACGTTAAACCCAGCCGGGGCTCTCCTGTTCAAAGCACAGCCCTGCGTAATACCCATCGTCACAGCTACGGTAATACCATGGCTGCAAAGTCAGACTCGGGGTGCAGCGAGCAGTTCACGCCTCCGCCCCCCAAACACCCCCGACACACACGTACCCGCGCACAGAACCAGGGCGTGAAAAAACTCCCCTGCGACGGAGTTCTGCTTGCACAACCAGGGTGTCTGGAAAGGCCTGGCAGTCAGACGGCAGGCAAGACGGCTGGTTTCAGCAATGCCCATCATTGTGGTGTCTGGGCTTTGCAAAACAGGCTCTGTCTTTGAAAATCTTTTTTTGTTGTTTTTTTTTTTTTTTTTTTAATTAAGACAAGAGGAGCCCTCTAAGCTAAGGTCTCTCCCCTCCTGACTATCTCAGAAGGTAAATCATACCGAACCGTGTTCCCCTGCTTTGAGATTATTATACCATTTCCAAACGCTAGCCTGGTCCGGTAATGCTGCATCTTAACCAGCCTCCTTTAGCTGCCAGCAAACATCCTCTTCCCAAATTAACCCGACCAAAATGAGCTGCAGCAGAATCCGCATAATTGCTCTTCTCGCTCCAAACAGCACGATTTACAAAGGGGACATTTCCTGCAGCAGCCAGACCTGCAATATTCATTATTCTTAAGCTAGGAGTTGCCGCGGTATCTTTATTCGCAGATACCGCCTTTGATCTCACATACTGCCTTTAGCAGCACCCACCGGCGGCAGCAATCCCGCAACATGCCCTCTTTCCATCCTCTCCCAGGCAAGCAAGGCAAGGGGCTCCAGAGAGAGCCGGCAGAGCAGGGGTGTTTTTCCGCAGCCACCCCGCAAGAGCTGCATCCCCCCTTGGAGACAGGCATGCAACTTCCACCTGCGCTGGCGGGCGCGGAGCACTCACATTGGCGGCAGCGCGGATCCCTTTGAACAGCTTAGCTGCGATTCATTTTTAACCCCGGCCAGCGGATCTAAGCTGCTCTCCCCAGGGCTGAAACGGAGTTGCCTGCGTGACACCGAGGCATCCGGACGCCGGCTTGCCAGCTGACATGTCAAAGCAACGTTGCAGTTAGCAAATACATCAACAAACCGAGCGAGCGAGCGAGCAGCCCACGCGTAGGTGCGAACGGCTCGCTCTGCGGCGTGTGGGATCCCTGCTGTATGGGCAGGCAGCTCATGCCTCCGTCGCTGCTCCTGGCTTTACGCAGCCCCGTCGAATTCAGTGTTGCTAGCTAGCGTTTTCTGCCGATGTTTAAAATAGCATCAGGAACGTTCCCCGTTGCTTTCCGCGGCAGGGCTTGCTCAGCCATGCCGGGTACCACAGCTCCTGCAACCTGCCTCCATACAGCACGTTAAAAACATTTGCTTGCTTTCTCCCTCCAGGGGAGGTGGGGGGGAGAAAGCCCTGCAGACGTTTCTCCCCCAGCTACCAGCAAATCCCGACCTGAGCTAATTCTGCCATGGCTGAAAGCAGAGGATGTTTGCAGTGCATGAAGCCGATTTGCTGACTTACCCTTCATCTCTCTCAAGAATGCCAGGTGAAGAAGCCGGCCTCTCGCTCAAGAAATAAACCACAAGAAGCCCGGCCGCAGCCACTGCAGAGCTTGCTCAGAAGTTCGCTCCCTCTGTCACAGTGTATGCAGCTTGCCAGGTATAGCCTGGATGAGAACACCCCGTGCTTTTCCCAAGATGAATGAGATCAGCACATATGCAGGCAAGGGGAAAAAAAAATGAAAATTCACTCCTGATCTATGTGATGGTTTATGACCCAGAGGTAAAGTGTTGGTCTACAAGTTCCTCTGCTTTACAACTCAGGATTTTCTGGGGTGAATTTCACAGGGAGAGGAAGTTTCTCCTCTCCCTTTGGTGGTGTTAGACGCGTGTTAAAAAGCAAGCAAATGGTATATCCACGGGGTAGCAGGAACCCCGTCCTCAGCAGCATGAGATGGAGGGCACGTGAAGGGTACCACTGCGAGCAGCAGAGATGCCTTTATGCACGCTGATGCTTTTTGACTCAAGCCAGTACCTTGCTGTTATAGGTACCACATGGTTTGAGCAGATCCGGACTCCGTTGGTCCTGGCTTTTTTCAGCAAGGTTGTTCAGCTTAAGCTCTCTTCTGGCTGGCTGCTTTGCAGCTCCCCAGGTCGGCAGAGTGCCTTTCTGCTGCCAGGTCCTTCGCATCAAGCATTTCTCGAGCCTCATCACCTGCCTGTCCGGGAGGGGGGATGTCGCTGTGCTGCAGCCCTGGGGTGACGAGGAGGCAGGGAAAGGACATGAGCTGCTCAGAGGACTCAGATAGGCTGAAACTTTTTGGTGGCAGGGAGTCAAACAGCGTCAGGGACCTCTGGGGTCCCTGTGCTTGTGCTGGGGAGATCCTGTGCTCTTCAGTGCAATAGGACCGTGGCATGGCTAGGAGTTTTAATGCCTGCCTTGGCCTTAGCTAACGGTTGGGAACCTGCGTGGCACAAGGACGTGGCATTTTCTTTTACTCTTGGCTAGGTGAAAAGTGACTGTGTTGGAGGAAAAAGGGAGAAGTGAGGTGATTTGCAGGGGATCAGGCCCCAAGGCTTGTGTGGCTCAGAACACAGCTCAGCTCTCCGGGTCTCTACCCATAGCTTTAGCTAGGGCAAACCTCCTCCCTTTCCCTCTCCTGAATCCCAGAGCTGGGAGTCACCTAGGTACTGACTTCTGCCACGGCCTCCCTGCGTAACCTTGGGTGCGTCCCTGCATCTGCCCAGCCCGCTCATCCGCGCACAGCTCCTGTGCAGCTCGTCCGCACGGGGAGCGGGTTCCCTCCCTCCCACGCCTGGCCTCGTTCCCCGCTGACAGCCGAGACTGGGACGTGGGTTTTGATGTGCCTGAGACAGCCTGTGTGAATAGGCTTAATACGGCGGGCTGCAGGGAAAGCCTGGCTTCCCTCTGGATGGCGCTTGCAGCGGGGCAGCGCGCTGTGCTCTCCTGTCACTGTCCTGAAGGCCAGGTTTGTTCTCCTGCACCGGCAGGGCTGGTGGCTGGCTGCCCGTGGGAGCCCAGGGGAAGGTTTTCCCTCCCTGTGCTCAAGGTCTGGCAGAGCCTCAGCAGCTCGTTGCTGGTCTGACCGAGTTGGCTTCAGCTGTTGGATGTGCAGGGTGCCCCGCCGGTGGTGGGAGAGGGGGAGAGCTGGGGAATGAAGCAACCATGCAGGGCCCGAGAAGATGCAAGAGCAAAGCCCATTCAAGGGCAGGCTTTGCAAGAGTCCTGGGCTGGGGACATGGTCCCCTGGGCCCAGTGACCTCTGAAGTCGCAGCGGGTCCTATGACGGAGATGGGCAGTGCTGCATGGGTCCCTTGGAGGTGTGGGCAATGGGGATGTGGACCTCCTATCACCTCTGCAGAACTGCCTCTGCCTTTGACCCATGAGGCAGCCATGGGCATGTTTGGAAGCTACACACAAGACTGAACTAACCTACCTCAGATAGCACTTGGATTAATTAGTCAATACGTGTTAAGTGCTGCAAAGATTTAAGGTTCTGCTTAATTGTTAAGTAACTCAATCATCAGTGGCTGCGTGGGTTGCCTGAGGCAGATAGTGGATGAATCAGCTGGTCTCTGGCAAGAGAGGGAGAAAACTTTCCAAGGCTGGGTGACAGGACGATGGGTTGGTTAGGGGACAGCAGCAATTACTGAGGCTGCTGGGACCTGCAGCATTTAGAAATACCTAAAAGAGAGGTCGTGTCCCCATGAAAGATGGGCACAGACTTTTTAGCAGGGCCTGTTGTGATAGGACAGGGGGTAATGGTTTTAAACTAAAGGAGGGTAGATTTAGGCTAGGTAGAAGGAAGAAATTTTTTACAATGAGGGTGGTGAAACACTGGCACAGGTTGCCCAGAGAGGTGGTAGATGCCCCATCCCTGGAAACATTCAAGGTCAGGCTGGATGGGGCTCTGAGCAACCTCATCTAGTTGAAGATGTCCCTGCTCATCACAGGGGGGTTGGACCAGATGACATATAAAGGTCCCTTCCAACCCAAACCATTCTATGATTCTATGATCCTGCACAGAGCAGCCTGCTCTGAGGGCAGCAGGGCTTGCTTAGGCTATGGAGGCAAGAGGAGAAAGGAAAGGCAATGAATTCATAGCAGAAAGAGCTAAAAAGGCCACAAGGAGCTTCTTTGAGCTCTTCAGGCTTGTTACGGCCAAGCCACTGTGAAAGAGGTGGGTTTGGGGCTGAACTGAAATGCTTTAGGGGATGTGAGACTGATTTGGGTAAAATGGGGAGCACTTACATGCCATGGACTCACCTGTCCTCCCTGCAGGGACCGGCTCCATGTTATAGGCTTGGGTGGGCCATCAAGCTGCTGCCGAGGGACCAGCTTGCATCGTGCAGGTCAGTTCTCTGTGCAGCGATACAAGCCAAGAGGCCAAGGGCTCTCAATGGGAACATTGATGCAGTATGGTCCATCCACCAGCCTGAGACATCTCTTCTCCTGCCACCACGCAGCGTGTCCCATCACTCAGGGGTGGGTTTCAGGCCCGGACCCACGTCCTCATTTCTGTGCTAGCAAATTCCAGCTTTCACAGTCTCTCCATTTGCCCTTACCCTTCCTGCTGAGCTTTGCCTTCTGCTTCTCTCCGTGCGGGAGATGATACCCACCTATGCCATTGACTCTGCTCCTGGAGACCTCTGCCCAGGGGAGGAATGGCCTGAGAGTCAGCTAGGGTTTTCTCCACCTTCTTGTGAACGTGTCCCGCTTGAAGGTGAAGCTCACCGATATGAGGCTTTAATCCTAGGGTTAACTCCGGTGCAAAGGTGACTTCCAGCCATCTATGGCTATGGCTGCTCCAGCCAGGTAAGATGGGGACTCCTTGGCACGGTGCCTCATCCACAGACACGTTCCCAGGGCTTTCTGTGAGGCTGGAGCTGGGAAGGACCTACCTGCCTGGCATCTGGCTGGCTGGAAAAAGCCTCTGGGCTCTGCCCTGGTGAAACATTCATATTTTGGGAAACGGGGAGTGGGCTGGAACGGCCTGCACTGTTGCGACAGAGCTGCTTGCCTGAGCCGAATCTCACTGCCAGGGCTGGGATGGTTGCAGGTGGCTCGCACAGGATGAGGGTGTGGGCACTGGAAGGAGACACAGCCAAACACAAGCCCGGTGAAGGGCCAGCGGGACAGCATGGAGGCCTCGGAGGAATGCCATAACCATTGCTCGCTGTCTTACCAGCAGCATAAGCGTTTCCCTGCAGACCCCTGATCCCATCCTTGCCCTGCAGCTCTCCTTACAGAGCAGCACTACAAGAGGCAAGCAGCCCGGATAAGTTGCCTGGGTCTCAGATTAGACCTGCCATAGTCTTGGGGAAGCTGGCGTCACCAGCAGACAGCCCGCTGTCCCAGCACCAGCTGTGGGGCTTGGCGTAGGTTTGCAAGGCACCCCCTGACCTCAGCCGTCGCCCACGTCCTTACAGCCTGCTTTAATCCTTTTTTAATTAAATGCGGAGGGGTGTGATGGTATCAGGAGGGTGGGAGGGGGGTGGCCTGGGGTGTTTTGGGCTTGGTGTGTGTGCCAGCCAGCTGGGTTTGTTATGAGCCTGTCAGATCTCACACATTAGCTTTCCCTGTCTTGCTCCTCTCGAGATCCGGCTGCAGCTCAGGTATTACGTGGATCATCCCTGCGGCTCTTCCAGTGCTCAGGGATCCTGCGGTGTCCCGCCTGGCAGGAGCTGGCATATCAAAGATGTCCACAAAATTGGCAACTGAAAGGCAAAGTGGCTTCTCTGATGGCACTGAACACTGGGGAGGGGATTTGAATTAAATCAGAAAACAGCATTGGTGAGATAACCAGAGCAGAGATGAAGTGGCCACGGAGATGTGCGAGACAGAAACTGGGGGTAAGGTCTCCGGCTGGTGGGCCACTGAGGTCATGCAAAAGGCTCTTCATAGGATTTGGGTTTATCGGCACTTGTGGGGGGCTATCACAGGGATTCAACAACCCACTTGCCGGGGGTCCGGACTCGAGGACAAGGCAGCGCCAGTCTTTCCCCCCGCCCATGCACCTCTGGCATGGGGAGTTGCAGGTGCCTAGAGTGTCCCCAGGGATCTGACACTGCTGGGGAAAACAAGCTGCACGCTGGACCTGAATGCAATGAAAATGTCTCCAGGCTGAAAGCAGTCTCTCACTGGAAGGATGAGATGCTCTGGGGACAGATCACCTGCCTCTGCCCATGGGGCAGCAAGAAGGCAGGACGGCTGGAACTGAGGCTCCAGGCTGCTGGCACTACCAGGATCACCGAAAATGTGTGTGCTGGGCGTCACTGGAGACTGACGGTACATGATGTTGAGTTCTAATAAAAATACAACTGGATATTAGCATCTACAGGCCCTGTGTGCCTGTCCTGCACCTCCACTATGATTTCTGTTAGAGAAACCTACCTGGCAGAGGCAGGATGGTGGCTTGGCCTTTCCCAGCCCTGGGGTGGCTCTTCTGTTGTTTGAACAGCTGAGAAGATCTTGTGTAACACATGGCCTTGAGGGAAATCAAGGGGATCAGAGCAGGGAACAGAGCACAGCTCTTCTTTGCCACTGGGGATGACCAGACACCGCTGTGCCCAAAGCAGTGGTGAAGCAAGAGCACAAGTCTTATGAGGAGCGGCTGAGGGAGCTGGGGTTGTTCAGCCTGGAGAAGAGGAGGTTGAGGGGAGACCTTATTGCTCTCTACAACTGCCTGAAAGGAGGCTGTAACGAGGTGGGGGTCGGTCTCTTCTCCCAAGTAACAAGTGATAGGACGAGAGGAAACGGCCTCAAGCTGCGCCAGGGGAGGTTTAGGTTGGATATTAGGAAAAACTTCTTCACTGAAAGGGCAGTCAGGCACTGGAAGAGGCTGCCCAGGGAAGTGGCTGAGTCCCCGTCCCTGGAGGTATTTAAAAGACGCGTAGATGTGGTGCTTAGGGATCTGGTTTAGTGGTGGACTTGGCAGTGCTGGGTTAACGGTTGGACTTTATGATCTTACAGGTCTTTTTCAACCTAAATGATTTTCTGATTCTATGAAGTGCAGAAGCGAAGGAGCTGATCTGGGTGAGGTCGATGCAAAGAAGTGCTAAGGGGTGAACAACACTCCAGCCACGCTGCAAAAATGGAACTGCATCCAGTGATCTGGAGCAGAGGCCAGATACGTTCAGACTCAGTCAGATAGATGCTCTCCTGTTTTTAACTGGCGGAGGCTAAGAACCACTGTGACCAGCCACCTGGGGTAGTTGCTGGAAATTTCTAAATCAAGACAGCAAAATTATTGCTCAGAGGCAAGTTGATGGCTTGGCAGATGCAGTCAGTGCTGGGTTTTGCAAGAGGGCAGATTGCTTATCGCTGTGCACTCCATGTGTCTCAAACCCTGTGACTCTGTGAAATAGCAGCTGCTCACCAGTCCCTCTCAGCCAGTCATTTGAGAAGCCATGTGGGTCCATTAGATGGAGAGGGAGGTGCTCTGCAGCATTGCTTACAAAGTTGCTGCTTCGCATGCAAATAAATGTGGGGAGAATTTGATGCTGAGATGAGGGGAGCATCCTTATGCCTTGGCTTTGAGCTGGCCACAAACCACTGTGCAAAAGAGCTGCTTGAAAGGAAGGAGACCAGGAGATGTGCGATCTTTCTGTCTGCAATACACCAAGCTTTTCTTGCAGGGTTCCTGTGCTTAACCCACCCCCTGTTTCCTGGACCCTCTTCCCGCGCTGCTCCTTTGGCACCCCAGTGTGCCCACCGAAAGCGGAGCAGGGCCCGGCAGAAACGCCAGAGAGGTGCTTGGTGAGGGGAGCCTGGTCTTTGGGAAGCCGATGCTTAATCCTAATCAGCCCAGAAATGTTCCTACTTTGCAGTGCCATGGCAACTGCTCCCATGCTAACGAGCAAGCTGTGGCCAGGCACCACGGCGCGTTGCAGAAACTCTTTTCCTCTTAAAAGCAGGAGCCCAGTTTACTGCTCAACTCAGCGGCACAACCAGGCTGTGCTGCTGTGCCTGGTGGATGAGCTTGAGCCATGACGCTGAGAGGCAGCTCTCCCATCATGAGAGGAGGATGCATTCTGCATCAATTCTTGATGGCTCACGCTGCCGTCCTCCGTCGAAGCTGGGAAGCTTGGCAATAGCAGGAGCCTTGCCTCAGCAGAGGCTCCAGGACGGCGAGAGGCTTTTCATGGCTGGGTCAGCCTAGCAGGTACCTCATGGAAAAGGTTTCAGGACTGTTTGAAAGCTTGGCTGGATGAAGGTCCTCTCAACTGCTGAGATTCCTATCTCCTGGCTGCCCTCTTTTTGGTTATGTTAAAGGATAAGGTTTAAAAAAATCCTGTGGGTCAAGACCTCATGAAACTTCCCCCTGTGACTACGGGAATGCTTCACTTTGGGCTTTTGTTGTTGGGTTGCTTTTTTTTCCTCAACATCTGCCGGTTCTGGGGTTGGCATCAAGTCAAATGCTGTTCACTGAATTCAGCCTTTAGCTGGAAGCGAGTGCATTTATTCATCCCCTTTTCCCTGCTGCAGCCAGATGTGTGTTGCTGTCCTGAAGCAATCCTGCTGGTTTCGTATCCCTGCTCTCCCTCTGCTCTTGGACACCCCTGCCCCACAGCTGTGCTGGTCTGCAACCCAGAAAAGCCTCAGGGAAGGGCTCAGCAATCAGCATCAGCTGGTTCAGCTGGTAGAAATGTGGAGTTTTGCAGGCACCATGCTGTGTGAGGGAGCAGAGCTAGTTCAGAGCTAACCTGCCTCTTGTTCCTGGGGACAAATCCATCGCAACGCCTACGCACCAGGCAGCGAAGAGGGAGTGGAGCAGGGCAAATGCAGGGTCACGTAAAATGGGATTTCTTTCTTCAGTCCTCAAAGAGTAGTTCAGCTGTGCAGACCCGTGATGCTGCTTGGCTGCTGCTTTTCTGCATTCATGGTGGCTGTTGCCCACGGGGCTCATTAAAACCACAGTGTTTGCCACCGTGGCGGTGTTGGCTTGGAAAAATGGCCACAGCTCTTTTGAGAGGCAGTGTGGAGCAGAGCAGCATGTGCTGTCTTTAGGCCGTGGCTAGAGAAACAGCTAGAGCAAAGACAAACATGAAGGGCTGTCAGCTGGGGAGAAGATCAGGACATGGTGGGAAGAAGTGAAGGTCTGCATAGCATAGGACATGGCCACAAAACCAGAGCTCCTGACATAGCCAGCCTCATGGGGCTGCAGGAGTGACCAGCTTGGCCACACTTGGTCTGTCTGGTGCTTCCTACAAGCTGTGCGTGTGTTGTACCCTAATCTGTGCCCAGACAGCAGAAGGGACCCGTGGGACACAGCAGCCCAGCTGCAGACTGTCTGACAGCTCAGACTGGTCTTGGAGGCATCAGGAGATGCTCAATGAGTGCAGGCAGTCCTCAGCATGGAGAATGACAAACCCAGAGGGACCATAGCTGAAGTGAATGGGATGTCCCTGCCAGAGGCAGCTCCTGGCTTGGCTTCGTGCTTTTGAACTAGCGTAGCTCTTGGCTGGCCACCTGCAGAAGAAAGGCTGCTGCATTGCAGAGTGCACAGAGCGAGTGGCAGCCAGGCTGAACTGCACCCTGTTGCAGTGGCACTCTGGTGTGTGTCACCTCTGCGGTGGTGTGTCACCACTTCCGATTCCCCCCCCACTGCCTCAGACATAAGGACATTGTGCTGCTTGCTTTAGCCCAAGCGCAGTCTGAGGAAGGCAGCGAGAGCTGGGGGGGACCCTTTTCACGCCCCAGGGCTGATGGCCAAGTCAGCTTCGCAGATAAGGATGGTTCTCAGCTTGTCCAGAGTGGAGCTCAGCAAAAGCAAGGTATGAGAAAGAAGAGCTTTTTAAGAGCTCTGATTTTTCCCATGAGAAGGTTCCTGCTGTGCTGGGTGGAGAGGCTGTGCTCTGGGACCTTGGTCTGCAAGGGACACCAGAGGGGAGGAGGCAAAGGCAAGCACAGGGATCCTGGCAGGGCTTGAAAACATCGTGAGAGAGAATTGCATTTGCTCAGTGAGAAGGAAGAGCTGGCAGGGGACCTTTCCCCTCTCCTCGCATCTGTCGAGCGCTGAGCAAACATCAACTAATCTTCCTGACACTTCCATAAGACAGTGCCATAATGGTAAGTGCAGTGGAAACCCCAGCTGCGGTGACGCATGCTGCATAAAACCACCGCTCAGGCAGACTCGGCCTCGACATCTGCGAACGTGGCCCATCAGGAGCAGGGCCGAGCTGTGTTTCCCACAGCAGGTCAGGGACAGACTTCAGAAAGGAACCCAGACATCCTGTCTTGCAGCCTCCTACTGTTGCTTCTGGACCACGACGAGCTCAATCAGCCAGGGGAACAACTTGCCAATGGAGGCTGTAGGGGTGAGGAAATAATTAAGAGCTGATCTGGGCTCCTGCTTTGGAACAAGAAAAAAAAAAAAATTTTTTCTTAATGATTTAAAAGCACCCTTTCATCTCCAGACCAGCAGGAACCTTCTGTTGTTCATTTCTCTAAGGTTTGCTGCTAATCGGATTTTGCTCAGCAGACATGAAGATGTGGGACCCAATTTATCAGGCAGAGCGGAGTAGACAGAGAGAGAGGCGTGGAGAATGTTAGTTCACGTTAGCAAATACTTAAAGCTTTGCCGTCAAAGATGCAAGAGCTTGTTCTTGCTGCTCACACAGCCAGATATTTGGCAAGTAACAGGAGGTATCTGTTGTCTCATTCTCAGATGAGATTTCCAAAGACATGGTGCAAGACTATCAGGCTCTTCTGAGATGACTTTGATTCATCCATCACTGAATTTAGTGGGAGTTGGTGTCCTCCTGCAAGGCCCACGCTTGTGCCTTGCAGGTTCCTTGCCTAGCCAGTAGGTTGAGGGAAGTGATGATTCCCCTCTGTTTGAAGCACTCTGTTAAATTTTGGGTCCTCCAGCACAAGGGAGAGACCAACGAACTGGACCAGGTCCAGTGGAGAGCACAAGACACATGAGGAAAGGCTGAGGGAGCTGGCTTTGACCAGCCTCAGAAAGAAGATGCTCAGGGGAATGCAACTGTTGTCTTCTGCTACATAAGAGGAGGCTATAGAGAAGACAGTCGGTCTCTTCTCCGAGGTGCACTGTGAAAGGATGAGGCAACAAACAGAAGTTGCAGCTATGGGAAATGACGTTGCGACAATATGGTAATGCATGATGCGAGACCTTGCAGGGGGTCAGGTGATTTAATTTTTAAACAAAACTGAAACAAAAAATGTTGCCACTCATTGCACTCACCTTCATGCCCACAAGCACCAAGAGGCGTGCACCCACCAGTTCGGCACCAAACCACTTGCGTCCAAGTGGTCTGTCCGGGATTCCCTGCAAAGCCACAGAGGACAAGGGATGCCATCTGTTGAATCTCTCCATCCTGGCCCATGTCTGTGAGTCACCAGGATTTTCTCACTGGCCTTTGTCTCCCAGCCTGGGTGTCCTGAGATGGTGCACAGAGATGTGCTAGCATCTTGCTGACTTGTTCTGCTAGCTGCCATCAGCATTTGCGTAGCCCTTCCCCTGCCATTGTTCCTTCTGGTGCGTCCACACAAAACATCCCCATTCACACCAGTCTGAACATTTCTGTTATGGTGCCCTGCACAGCAAAGGAAACATTTTTCACTCTGAGAATGGCTAAGTGCTGGGACAGGTGCACAGGGATGCTGTGCTATCTCCACACCTGGAGATACTCAGAAGTCACCTGGGTAAGATCCTGATCAAACTTTGAAGATAACCCTTCTTAGGGCAGGAGATTGGACTGGAAATACCTTTCTGACCTAAATTATTCTGTGATTCTCAGACAGCACAGGAAGGAGAAGATCTTTGTTTTGACTCGGAGAAGAAAGAGCAGGGGAAGCGATGACCTCAGTGTCCTTCATTACCCTTACTGATATACTTTGAATCATCATCAGCTGATTTACATGGCACTGCTGATCACTGCCTGCAGGAGAAACCTTGCACTTTCCCTTTTCAAGGGTCAAAAGGTTAGGCTTGTGATGGCTAACGCACATACCTTGCCTCCTTCAGAGCATTTTGGAGCCCAATGTGGAGATAGCTCTGTATCCTAGTTTTATCCAGAACTGGAGGCATAAGAGAATGGGCGGCTTGCCCAGCTCTGCAGTGACACACTGGCAGAAGCCAGACTTCTGTCTCCCAGCCCTCTTTGTCTCCAGCCATGCTATCTCCTATGATAGTCCTGTGCCAGACCACAGATGTGGGACTCTCCAGGTCCATCCTCTGTGCACAGCCTCAGTGTGTTCACCAGGGTCTCAGAGCAGGTCCAGCTCTGGCTGCCGGCAGGCAGAGATGGTCCCCACCAGATGGGAATGCTCTCTGTCTCCTGTCCATCTCTACAATCTGATGTGTGTTTGAGGGTGGCCATCTTCCATCTTTTCTACAGGGACTGGTCCTCTCCCCTAGTGTTACGGAGGGGACAGAGGGACTGTGACCCCATGACGCTTTGCTCAAACCCTTTTATCCCAAACTCCCCCGCCTCCTCATCCACCCATTTTCACAGCATGTGTAGGCAAACCTTTCTTTGGACTTCTGAAAGCCCTGGGTTGGTAAGGTAAAAATTGTTGGGCAGGAGGAGAGTTACAGACATACACAGTGATTGTGTAAGGAGATTTCCTAGCACTTTGGAAACCTGGCTGAAAAACAAACCCAAGCAAAAAAACCCTTCTTGAAATCAGCTTCCTCAAAGAGCTCAGGGATGTGGGAGCTGGGCAGGATGGACCCTGCCCCTGCCTCTGCTCAGCCACGCAGGTTTCCTCAGACGCCCTCCCGGCCTCAGCTGAGTCTTCGGTTTGCAGCAGTGATTTATCCCCCACCTGCCTCAGAAAGTTTTAGTCATCACCCAGCTGCTGAATAACCCTCTTGTCTGAATTCCCCTCAAGGCCCAAAAAGACTCTGCTTATCTAACGCTCATTCGGCCGGATAATTTGAAGGCAGTTTTCAAGCTCTGTGGAAGTGACCTGCTTTAAGTCAGCTCAGCTTTTCAATCCCCTTGGCTGCAACATCAGCAGTTTTCCTTGTATTTTTTCTTCTGTCTGGTGCAGGCTCTGACATTTCTACTGTCCCAGTATCATGTTTACCCTGTTGAGACTCAAAAGGATGGAGAGGTGCCCCCAGTTCCCACCACAACCTGTATGTTACCTTCCCCGGACCCCTGGAAACTTGATTGCAGGGGTTCATTTGCAAAGACTAATTGATCTTAAAAGCCGTTTTTCGTTTCATCCTAGAGTATTTGGAAGTGGCTTCCCAGAACAGATCTGTCCTCTGAGTACAGTATTAACAGCTTGTTCCTCCACTTTCTCTTCTTTGAGTGCTGTTGATTAATCCCGCCGCTGTCTTCTGTTTTGCTGGCAGGGTTGGGTTGCTTTCTCGCTGCTGGGGAGATAAGCTGCAGCCTTCCCATGGGCAGAACACAACAGGTATTTAGTTCCAGCGCTAATGCTTTCCAACAAAAACTTTGTTTTCTGCAACCAATCTCGTGCCTGGCTTTGAAACACACTTTCAATGAGTCTATTCACTGCACAACCGCCCACGTGAACTTATGTCAAAAATTAGTCAGACAATCGCCTTGTGTTTACTCTCCTCCTCCCAGTGTGTGCCCAGCTTTTCCTGAAAATATTAACTGGAAGTGGCAAAATCATCTTGAACCTCTGAAATGACTGAGCCATCTTTTCAGAGCTTTTCAAGGCCAGATCCTGCAATAGCTAATGAATATCACAGTCAATAGCTAAGGATGTTGATTTCTGATATACGAGAGATAAAAAGCTAATACTGCCTTGCTTTCTC
This sequence comes from Platalea leucorodia, assembly GCF_965183815.1. Taxonomy (NCBI): domain Eukaryota; kingdom Metazoa; phylum Chordata; class Aves; order Pelecaniformes; family Threskiornithidae; genus Platalea; species Platalea leucorodia. The sequence goes on along the minus strand of NC_138823.1, from coordinate 4,538,727 downwards.
TTGATGTGCTTTTCCCCCTTCACTCTCCCATACCTTTGAATCCTTTACCCATTTCAGCCAAGTCTGGTGAAGCACCAAAGATCTTAGATATCAAAATTCCTACCACTTTTGCAAATACTGGTTGCTGGATAGAGGAAACGTCTCTTCCCGTGCCTCCACTAATGGAAATACAATGCTATGAGTACACTAGATATTACCCCAGAGCAGAAGTCTCTAAAAATCTCCAAAATCTCTCTCTAAAAACACAGGTTTCATTGTTCCACTTCTCCAAGGACAACTTGTCCATTGAAGTGAATGATTTGTAAGGGTTTGCTAGGTCAAGTTTACTGGGTCCTCTCCTGTATCTTCTTGGGTTTGTAGTTCCCCACTCTGCAAGTCCTGGCTTGGATGAGCTGATACAGCATCGAAACTGTGCTACTGCAGGAGGATGGCTTTGTGGCCTGGGTCATACTGGGTCAAAGTCACTCGGTCTGTTCAGCCTGGAGAAGAGGAGACTGAGGGGAGACCTCATTGCGGTCTACAGCTTCCTCACGAGGGAAGGAGGAGGGGCAGGCACTGATCTCTTCTCCCTGATGACCAACGATAGGACCCGAGGGAACGGCAGGAAGATCTGCCAGGGGAGGGTTAGGTTGGACATTAGGAAAAGGTTCTTCACCCAAAGGGTGGTGGAGCATTGGAACAAGCTCCCCTGGGAGGCAGTCATGGCGCCAAGCCTGACAACTTTCAAGAAGCAATTGGACAACGCCCTCAGACGTATGGTGTGATTTTTTGATGTTGTCCTATGCAGGGACAGGAGTTGGACTCGATGATCCTTGTGGGTCCCTTCCAACTCAGGACATTCTATGATTCTGTGATACTGGTGATAGAAGGGAAGACCACAGCAGTATCCTCCAGCCTTGGTATGTGCCTCTGTGCTAGTTACATCAACTCCTTTTGCCACCACGAGAAGCAGCTGCAGCTTCAGAGGCAGGAATTTATTTGCTGGAGAAAAGTATTGAGGTTGGGTGGGTCGTGGTGGAGGGATGTTCCATCATTTTAGCCTTGAAACCTAAGGGGCCTGAATTGAAGCCAAAGAAACGGCAGTGAAAGATAACGTGGGACTTTTAGATCACAACTGGATCAGCTTGAATATAAGGTGGGATCCTTTCAGAAATAAAAATCTAAACAAAATCCATCGGGTTTCACATTTTTGCTCTGTAGAGGAGATGGTCCCTTTAGGAGGCCCTGAAACATTAGCAGGTCATAGCAGTGTTGTATGTCAGGACTCTTCCAGTTCTGCTCCAGGTGGAAGCTCTCTGGGGATACCCACCTCCTGCCCCTCTGTCCCTGTCCCATTTTGTCCTTGCTAATCTCTTGGAGCTCATGACTCTGTCCTGAGCTGTCTCGCAGCCTCTGACCTGCTCCGTAGCGACCTTGCTGTCGTGGCCTCCTTCTCTTTGCTTCCCACTTGCCTTCATCCAATTACCATGTTACCTTCTGCTCTTTTAGAGGAACTCTGCCAAAAATTGCTTGCTAGGTCTGAGCAGGAAAATACTGTTTCCTGCTATTTCATTAGCAGCAGTCAGGAAGGTCTCTCCTGCTGAGGGAAGGCACTTCAGTGAATTACATCCCTCACTCAGCTGCCTTAGAGGAGATCGCGTGTGTTAAATCCGGGCCTTTTAGTCCTTTATTTTCCCCATGCAGACGCACCATGAAGAGGCAATAAGCACAGAGATGTGAGGCCCATCTCAAACCCAGATGGGCAATCTCAGGGCCCCTGCACAATTTGGCCTTATCTTCCTTGAGGACAATAATTGCATCCTAATCTGAGCCACCAACTCAAGAGGAAGCCCCAGTGAGGGCAAGAGGTCCCATGGCTTTCCTGTGAGGCAGCAAACTGTGCTAGAGCCCAGGCTCTCCCAGCAGCTCTTGTTAGCAACACAGCAGAGATCTTTTGTAACAGGTTAGTTAGCATATTTGATGGTTTTATAACTGGACATGGTTCTTTCGGACACGTATATGGGTCTTGATGTCATTTGTCCTGAGACAGCTGCTGTCTGTAGCTCTCTACTGATCAGGAGGTGGTGCCAATGGTGCCCATTGCTGCATCTGTTTGCAGAGCTGATGCAGGGAAATAGTAGGAGCGTTGCAGACTGTGACAGATTCACCCTTCAAGAGGACCAGGCATGACTAGGACATCTCTTATTAGGCATTGTCTCCCCATGGATGCTACGGAGTCTAGATGACAAGCTCACGTGGAGACACCCACTCCTGTCTGTGCTGACCTTAAAATTCAAGCAGTAATTGCCCTAATTTGCAGACCTCATTGGGGTTTAGGGTAAACTAGGAACGGAGGGACCCTTTGGAAGAGGGAGCAGCAGAACTACTTGTCCCTAGAGGAGCCTGGCTGAGCAGGACAGTGTCTTTAATTCTTCAGTTTTGCCAAGGATCAAGTTTTGCCAAGGCTTTTTTGGCAGTTCTGCACCCACAGGTCTTTCAGCCAGTCTTGCTCGACCCCCTTCTCCTTTGTAGGTACAATCCTTGTTTTACAAAGAAGGATGGGCACGTGCGACTCTAAGCACAGAGCCTTGCGTGTTGGCGACCATCGTTCATGAGTCAAAGGGTCTTGGTGCACTCCTTCAAACATACTCTTAGAGCTGGAGCTAGAGATTAACAAAAGAAAATAGCAAGCAGGGATGAGTCATTAAAAGATGAAAAATCCTCTTTCCCGGTCTGTGAGGGGACACAATCCAGCTACCTTCCCTTCCTTCCCATTTGATGTGCGCTTGTGGGCTCACACCAGAGCATCTTGTTTAAGGAAAAGGATTGCTTTTGATAGGTGAAGGCTTCTGATTGTGTAGTTGCCCTTGTAAGGAAGCACAGAGGAGAATTTTAGCAATATTGCTGGCTCTTATGCAAGACTGTTGCCAGTGTTTACTCTGCAGAGATGTGAATCTCCTCTGTCATTTGGGCAGAAAATGATGCCTTAATCTTTTAAGTCATTTATGAAACATTGGATTATGCCAGGATCAGTGTGCTATCATCTGTAAGAAATGTACTGGCTGATTGGATTGCACAGAACTTTTCAAAGCAGGTTTTATATTTAAACTTTGCATTTCCGTGCCGGAAGAACAGCAGCTATCAAGCTCTTAAGAGCCTTGGATAAATCATGAAGTCCTAGTTTTCAGCAGTTACTATCAATGGAAAGTTGGGCTTGTGGATCTGTCAAGAATAGAAGCTGTATTGCTGATCACTGGTCTCCTGGATACATTTTCATCATCTTTCTCAGCTAATGGGAATTAAACAGAGCTAAATTACACAGTAATGCTGAGAGGCCATCCTGAGTCTTAACTGTTCCCGGGAGGGCTGTGAGATGATTTAATGGCACAGGTTTAGTGTTCTAAGTAGTGACTGGAGCAGGGACTTAAGAGCTAAGCTAGGAACATAATAAGGTATAGGACAATAAGCCAATGTCAGCTAAGTTTGCTCTGGTCTTCTGGCAGGTACCAAAACTATTGTCCAAATTTGAGAAAGAAATCCTACTTGTCTTTGCTTTTTTTCCCCAATCCTTTGGCAGATTGGAGTCACTGGAGGTTTCTGGAATGTATGTTTTAATGCTTGTTACAGTGCAGGAGAGCATCTGGGCATAAAAGCCTGGTTTTCAGCCTCACTTTGTTTGTGGCTCCCCACATTTTCCAGTGGAGGTGCAGCTCATTGGATAGTGATTTCAGCCAGCTGAAATAGGCTTGTGCCTCTGAACGAGCCCCAGGACCCAAAGGACTCTATGAGCCACAGCCTGTGTTGTAGCCTTCAGCACCTCCTGTCTCCAAACAGGCTCTCTTCTTGCTTCTAGTTACATCTAACATAGTTGTTGAGGCACTGGCTTAGGCTGACAGGTCCTGCTAGAGAGATGGTGTCCATTTCCCTGTCTCTCACATGGCTGGGTAGGAGACGGTGCCTGTGGGAAGCAAGGTAAATGCTTGCTTGCACAGGGACAAGCCATAATGTTAATATGGGGCACTGGAGAATCACACTAAGAACCTGTAGATCCTGGGCAGATCCTGCAACGTCTCTCTGCAGTGGTCAGGAGGGGCTGGTAGACATCTGTGAAGTTCTCTGAGATGCCTGCTGCACACAGACCCTGTCGGAGGCGTGCCTTGATGCAATAGGAATATTCAAGCCCAAGCTGATGGCGTGATTTTGCACAGGATTGAGAGTTATCAATTCAGGCAAAGTATTGATTTGGTCTTGACCAGAGACCTGGACCCACATTAACCAGCTTTGGAGGCTCAGGATGTCTTCCAGAGCAGTAGAGTTCAAAGCTTGAGGGTAGTGCCATAAAAATGCTGCCCTTTTTAAAACACCCTTTTGAGTGTACTTGCAGTCAAGCGTCCACATGAGCATCAGATAGATGCAGTATTGGACACAAATAATAATCTTCTTGCCACTTTCCTTACTGAATTAGGATGCTGGCCCAATCTACCAAATGTTGACCTTTTTTAGGAAGTCCAGCCCTGTGATTCCCACACTTTTCCATGCCCAATAGAATAAAAAAGCAAAGCTTGCTACAAACTACAGTTACAAGGAGATACCTGGTATCGCTTGGAAATCTGGTCACGGTCTTTGCACTGGGAACTCCTCTGCAAGGCAAATGCCCATCTTATGCTTGGAGGAGCACAAGAAGAACCAGATGTTCACGTGTGTGCACACCTGGACCATCTTGCGTAAGACTCTGACAGCACTTTGTAGCTGTATCAAACTCCCATCAGCAGGTGTAAACACCCATACATACACAATACTCAATGCTTATTTCTTGCTTTTCATGAGATGTTTGCAAATAATCAGCCATCAGCCAAAGATTCCCCTCCCCACTTCCATCCTCTCCAATAACCCAGCAATGGATCCATTTGTTCTGGTTGTTCCTCCTTTTACAGGTAGGGAAACTGAGGCAGGGACTTGGCAGAGCTGGGGGCAACCAATGTTGTGGACCTGGATGTTCCAAGGGCAGGTAAAACTGAGAGCTCTCAGGACTGGTTCAGGCATGCTTGATCTTGCCTTGGGGCAGAGGGAAGGACGAGGTCACCTCTTCATGTCCTTCCCAATTCTGCACTCAGTGGTTTGAAGGCCCACCCAGTTACTTTGGAAACAAGGCCCTCCCATCAGTGACACACAAATTTGTCTTAGTCTTCCTGTTTATGTCTTACTGATGCTCTTGTTCCCATAGTGTTTACAGTGCTTGGGGCTCTGGGGCTGTGAGTGGACGATTCAGTGAATGACAGGCGCAGAGCTCCTTGAACTGCGTCAACAGTACATGTTGCAAAGAGATGCCTAGATCAAGCCCCGCTGCTGGTTCATGGTTCTGCACAAAATACTGATGGGTTAATGTTGTATCAGCTCTCTGCCACATCAGGTGTTTGCTCTGCACGCCATGCTATCTCTTTGTTATACCAGGTTCTATCTTTCCTCCTGCAAAGCTCTCCTAAGAGCACAAGGCCAGGGGCTCACCCACCAGAAATGTGAATACCTACCCCAATGCATGCCACTGGGGATGGGGAGTCCAGAGGTGCTCCTGACCCCAGGGGGGGGACGGACCAGGATGCCCCCTGGCACCTTTCGGGGCTCAGAGAGAGTGTCAGCATCGTGGCATGGAGATTGTGTTTGTTAGCAGGTCACCAGGTAATGGCTGGGGCTCCCTGGGTGTGACAGGGAGTCCTGCCGTGGGTGGGAAGGAGTTATTTTCTCCTTGGGTGGGGAGGGCAAGGAACTGGGTGTGAGTCAAGTACGCAAATAGCGTGAAGCACAGGAATGGCATTACCTGGGAGATCTGTGGCTGGATGTGGACCTTAACAGCGGTTTGAAATCCCCTCCAAAATAACCCAGCCTTCCAGGAGGACTCTGCCGCAGCAGGGGCTGAGTCCCCAGGTCAGCCTGGTGTGAGGCTGCAGAAGCAGGATGGGCAGGGTGGGGGTCCTGGCAGTGTGACACCTCCCCAGGCACTGAGGTCCTGGGAACACGGTGTCTGTCCCACCTTGACTTTGCCCTGGTGGAAATGATTAAACAGGGCGCTGTGTAACAAAGAGTCCTTCCCATGGCCCTGGTATCACCAATGTTGACAGGGAGGAGCTTTGTTTTTTTACACCTCTCCCGCACCACTTACGGTCCTGTGGAAAGATGTGTCTGTCCGTGGTGTGGGCAGACCAGCTGGGCGGAGGGAGGTTGTCCTATGAGATACGGTGAATGGAGGACCTGGATGGAGAAAAAGAAAAAGCATCCTGGGATGGGGAGCCGGTCTGGTTGTGTAGCCATAGTCCAGGGCGCAAAGTTGTCATCCTCACAAAGCACATAAGGAAAGGCAACTGTAATAGCAGCGGGTTAACTGCTGTTATCTGCCTGGCTCACAAATAAATACTGATCATGTGTTTTGTTGGCAAAAGCCCTGTTCAGAAGAGGGAAGGTCAGTCACCTGCTGGAGAGGGGCCAAAGGTAACGCTTTCGCCCTCCTGCACTGTTACCCAGAGGTGGACTGAGGTGGTGGTGTGCCCCAGCTACCCCACCTTCACAGGCTTTCCAAGGTCTGCCCAAGCCAACCTGGGCTTTGCTGTCAGGGCAGAGCCCCCCAGGCCTCCTGGCACAGAGGTGTGAGCGAAGGACAAATGGCACAAATGCTGTTATTCTGCAATCAACAAACCCCTGCCCTTTGAAGTGTCCTTCTTGACATGAGGTCACACCGCTGGGCACAATGTTGACATGGGGGCATCCGTGCTTTGTTGCAGGAGCCTACGATCGCAGGATAATTCAGGTGGGAGTGGACCCTGGGAGGTCTCTAGTACAACCTGCTGCATACCTGGGGGGAGGACAAGGAGTCCCTTTTCTCATGTGTCACTCCTGGAGAGCAGAGGGTGGCCTGCAGGACCGGCGCTGGTTTCTGCAAAATTCCTGACTGATAGGTGGTGAATTAGTGTTAGAGATGTGGTCAGCCCATGGAGCTGGACTGTCTTCTCATCCACAGATATCGTAGGCTTCCAGGATGGGCTGAAGTGTGCAAATATATGCAAAATATAGGTAGTGTTTGGCTCATCTTGAGATCTGACATCCAGACATGAGATTCATATAGGGGCCCAGCAAGGTGAGTTAATCAGGCGCTAAACATCGTGACTTTACCACAAAACAAAACTCTTTTGTTGTTAGTGATATAATTGATGTCTATCAGCCAAGCACAGAGCTCTGGACTCCTCTTATCATGAAGGATGGCATGTCGAAACACGCAGTTGTAGAGGAGTGAGCCACACCATCATATAACTGATGGGGAACTGCGCCATGAAGAGACTCAGTGGGTTTCAGTCAGAGGTACGTCCGAGCATCTCAAATAACGTGTGGTGCTTATGTTTAGGCAAGTGGGTTAGCTGTACATCAGTCAGTTAAATTGCTTATTAGTCTCCACTGACAGTGCTGATTAGCTCCTTGGTGGCTGTAATGTGAGATCAGGAACGTAACGCCCATGGAGACACCTACAATTAAGCATTGTAACCTGCAGCTGCCTCCGGTCCCTGGTGGCTTTCCAAATGCCTGCTTGGAGGTCATGCAGAAAGGTTGTGGTGGAGATGGGGAACGCCTCTGGATCTCCTGACTCCCCACCCTGCATGCTAGCATCCATTCGCTCATGCCAGGGTGCTGACACTGACGTCTCACGTGCCTGCCTCCTTCATCTCCATTTCAGCATCTCCCCAAGCTGCCTCTTGGCCTGTGCTTTGAGGCTCGGGCCACTTCAAGAAGGACATTGAGATGCTGGAGTGTGTCCAGAGAAGGGCAACGAAGCTGGTGAAGGGTCTGGAGCACAAGTCTTGTGAGGAGCGGCTGAGGGAGCTGGGGTTGTTCAGCCTGGAGAAGAGGAGGCTGAGGGGAGACCTTCTTGCTCTCTACAGCTGCCTGAAAGGAGGCTGTAGCGAGGTGGGGGTCAGTCTCTTCTCCCCAGTAACAAGTGATAGGATGAGAGGAAATGGCCTCAAGCTGCGCCAGGGGCGGTTTAGGTTGGATATTAGGGAAAACTTCTTCGCCGAGAGGGTGGTCAGGCACTGGCCCAGGCTGCCCAGGGAAGTGGTTGAGTCCCCATCCCTGGTGGTATTTAAAAGCTGGGGAGATGTGGTGCTTAGGGACAAGGTTTAGTGGTGGCTTTGGCAGTGATAGGTTAATGGTTGGCCTTGATGATCTTACAGGTCTTTTCCAACCTAAATGATTCCATGATTCTATGATTCTATGGCTGGCTCGGATCACAGAAAGCCTAGAACAGGGGTGTCCTCACCCATGACCACCACTCTGGGGTGCTTCAGGGTTACAGGTCAATGACAGCAGCATATGATAACAGCAATAACACAATTGCTCTTCTAATTGCCAGAGGAATAACAACAATTACTATTATTCATATTAATAACAATGGCAGTAAAAATAGGCATTAATATCTACTGGTAATTACTGTTACTCCTCCATCATATTAATTATTATCTCTACTATTAGTCCTCCTGAAATTGGAGGGCAGCGATTCGGCGTTGTGAGACACGTTACTTTCAAAAGGCCACAAAGAAAAGGCTCAGCCTGGGTCAGACCAGGTAGAAGAGGTAGGAGTGACCTGCTGCACATCTGTCTGTGAAGGTGCTCAAGGCTACTTCTGAGAGGAGAAAAAGAATCACAGAATGGGCAAATTCTAGAAGTGGAAGAGATGCACAAATGTGTAATTTCCAGGGTTGGGAATTATAGCAGGAATATAAGGAATATTTGGAGTGCAGAGGGATGGGTGGTGGTCAAGGGTTGGCTTCTGGCAGTACATCAGAGGGATGCTGCTCAGAACTGCAAGGGTGGCACTTGTCACGTTCACCCTGAAGGTTTCCCACCCGAATTTCCAACCCTGTGTTTGGACGACAGCTTTGGGTGCATCGCTGCCTGTAGTCACAGATCATCCTGATCACACAGCAATGGATGTACAGGTAGGAGGATGTTCCCCTGCAAGGTCAATGTGCCTCCACCACAAAGTGGGGGTTCCTGGAGCTGGGGGGATTTCGCCCACTTTCTAATGATAATGATGGTGCTTGAGGACATGATTTAGTGGTGGACTTGGCAGTGCTAGGTTAACGGTTGGACTTGATGATCTTAAGGGTCTTTTCCAACCTTAACGATTCTATGATTCTATGATTCTATGACAGAGAAAAGCTGAGGTTTAGTATTTCTGAAAGATATTTTTTGAATCTGTGTTTTGAGAAGACTGTTTCCAACTTGTGAAATAATGGTGTTTTAACACAAAGTTAGCACTTCAAAACTGAACCCCAAATAGAAAAAAAGGAAATTCCCCTTCCATCCTCCTCTGTATCACCTGTCACATAATTTTCTTCTGTGGAAAAAAACCCAAACCCAAAAACTTTTGGAATATTGTTGTGATGTGGAATAAGATTCTGAAAACTAAAACCTGGGAGCAAAGGCAGCTCCTGTCCACATGGTTTTCTGAGATGGCAGGCACAGTCTGGCCCAGGTCTCTGTGTTCCCGTGGTATGCAGTATCGATGATGTTCCTTGTTTTGCAGAAGCAGAGACAGAGGTGGAGAGCCAGCAGGGACGTGGTAACAGGGGCAACTTTACCCACCATGGAGGACAAGGGCTCTCTAGGTCTCCTTTAGCAGGTGGGTCATACAGATGCAGGGAAGTCACTACTGTGGCTATATACCAACCTGCTTGATGTTCTGTCACCAGTGGTTAATATCCTGGGCGCTTTGGAAACTGAGCACTCAAGATCCATTTTTCATTGTTTGGGGATTATGCCAGCTCTGGGATTGTGTCAGAAACTCGGCAACGTTGCAGCTCGCAAGCTACTCTGCTGACATCTGCCGCTTGCCGCTTTATTTCCTGAATGGGCTTTGGCTAGCGCTGCGGGAAGGACTAGACGTGAAGGGGAACAGTCTGAATTCTGATTACCCTGATGGTGCTTGAGCATTATTGCCAGGTTGGCTGCTTGCTAATGCTACATCATCACCCCAGCCTGAGGATGCTCTTACCATGCCCCTGCTGCACATGCTGACCTTGGCAGGTTGCACCAGTGGTGCCACGTGCTGTGAAACTGGTGGACGTGCTGTCTCCTCCAAGGTGGCACACAGGAGACGAAACATCTGTCTCTGGTGATGAAACACGGAAACTTGTTTCCAAAGGGAACACAGGCTAGTTGGGCTACTGAAGAGTGGAAGAGAGAGTACCATGCCAGGGCTGCATGTGGCTGCGGAGCTGACAGGAGGAGACAGCATGTTACAGACCTCCCCAGGCTGGGGCAGAGAGAGCTTGTGCTCAGCTGAATGGTGCTGGAGGGGAGGAAGGGAGGGTTGCTGTTGTCTTAGCCCTCCCAGACATAAATTCACACCAATGCACCACCAGCAAAGAGAAATGATCCCCTAGGGACAGCTCGGTGTGAACATATAACCCTGGCTCAGGGTATATTGCTTGGCTGATTACAGACACAAACTTTACAGCTGTTTCTAACGAAGGGATTTGAAGAGCAATAGCCCAAATTTGCTGATCCTGCAATATTTTCCACAGGAGCTTGGGACTGTGTTTGAAATGTCTCGGATGTACTTTGCTGCTCAGCATATACAGACGTGCCTTTCTAAGCTACCATCAAGCAGTCAGCAAATTTTCCCCTGTCCAGATAGCTGAATAGCACTGCTTCTGGGCAATGCCATTCTCCTGTGTTTTCCCACATTTTAGTTGGTTGGTGAGAGGCCCAAGAGTGTGTGTTGGTCCCAGATTTGCTCTTAATGGGCCTGCAAGGCCAAGAGGCAAGGTTCAGACCAGGTTGGTTCAGCTGCAGTCTGTTTGTGCAGATTCCTGTGTGGCAACATCTTTCCCCATCGTGAAGATGTTATGCTGTCAGTGGGAGAAGGGATTTTGCGTGTGTTGGGGAGTTATAATGGAAATGTTGAGACTCGCAAGAATGGAGATTGGATGAAGACTGGTGTAGAAGCACCAGGAGGGACAGACAGCAGAAGGGCTGCAAAAATGGCAGGTGTAAATGGCCCCTAGATGAGCAAATCAGCAAGATCCCAGCCCATCTACGTGCACTGACTCAGGACACCCAGGCTGGGAGACAAAAGCCAGTGAGTAAAATCCTGATGACTCACAAATGTAGGACAGGATGGAGAGACCCATCACTGGCAGCTCCTCCAGGGGAAAAAAGGGTACATCCAAACCCAGCACACTGTCACCAACCTGGGAGAAACCCAAGAAATGTGCTGAGGACTTGATAGTCATTGTCCCTTGTGCTTGGAGCAGAGAAAAGCTGAAGGGCAATGCACTGCACATGGCTTAAGATGTGACATTCAACAAGCTCCCAAGAGGGTGCTGGGGCAGGAATAAGCCTTATTCGTTCATATTTCCGTAACCAGTGAAAAGCTGTCCTTGGATGTAAAATTGGATGTGAAATTGCCTTTGCCTCTGAGTCATTCCTGAAATCTCTCCCACTGCTATTTGTCAGACGCAATCACTCCACAAATAGCAAGTAATGGCAGAAGCAGCAGCTGCGGCCCAGGGAATACACTGTAGACTGCAGGAAAATGGTGTCTGTAATGTGCCCAACTGATGCAGAATTAATCAGGTTTGAAAAAAGAACAGGGCTCTCGCACCCTGGGGGAGTGTAGCTAAAAATTCCTGCCTATGCGGATCTTCCTGTCGTGCTCCTTGACATAACTTCTAAGAGAAATAAATGAGTTTATCTCCCACATTGCCTGCAGACCTTTCACATGGAAATAGTGGGATTAAGGAGATTAAGATTTAGCTTCAACTTGGATAAAGAACAACAAAGAAGAATGATTAACACTTGAAATGGTTCCCAGTCATTAGATCTGAAGTCCAGTCTCTGTATATTGCCTCTAGTGAGAGCTTTTCTCTTGTGTTCATTGCTGTCACATCTGATCCCATAAGACAGCAGGAGTAAACCAAATGGTTCCCTGCACTGGGGTGGACTGGCTCTAAAACACCCATGGTTTGCGCCTTAGAGGATGTAGATGGAAGAGAAAAAGAAGGCTGGGTGAGGTTGATGGGATGGACGTAGGGAAGGCTTCTCTTGAGGAGGACGGGGAATCAGGGAGAACAGGGTCAAGGAGGTGGAGAGTGGAAGCTAAGAGTTAGGGTCTTGGTTTGAGGTGAGCAGGAAGGAGAAGGTAGGAGGCCATAGGCTTGGGCATCTGGGTTGGGATGGAGGACGAGACCGCAGAAGGAGTTTGGTGTGAAGTCAGCTGCATCTCAGTATTGGTGGGCAACACATGGAGGTGAGAAGTGGCCATAGACCATGTGCCCTGTTATGGGTCTGGTCCAGACAGCAGATGGGGTTGGACTTAAGGAGGCAAAGGGTGTAAGTCTGTAGTGATGCAGGTGAGAGGGTGTGTGTTGGGAAAGACAGTGGTGCAAGGTCCAAGACGACTGCCTGAGACTTTGGGCAGTGGTTGTGTGGGTGGCTGGGAAGGAGGGAAGGAGGGAAGGAGATTTCTCAATGTCCCTGATTTTTGTTCACGCTCTTCTACCTTGGTTTTGATGTCAGGGGAGCATTCGAACACCCAGATTTGATTTAGATGAAAGAATAACTCTTCTGAATGGTTCCCCTTCTCAATGGATCTGCAACTGAATGAGGGATTTTGCAGTGATAGTTGAGATGTTTGAGTCATCTTCCCACTTTAAGAATACACTTTCAGTACATGTGGCCAGGTGTTTGGGCATCCCAGGCTGAAGACTCCAAAGCAAGGTTTTCAGCAGTGGCAACTGGGAGTTGAGGCTGAGACGCTCTGCTGGGTGTTTGGAAGTCCTTAGGTTCCCCTGGGCCATGAGTCTCAATACCAAACCCAACCCAACCTCCAGCAGTCTGGGGAGCTTTCTGCTTTTTTCACTTGGAGCACTCCACATAAATTGGGCCTTGCTAGTGCTGGAGGAGTGAGCATCACGCAGTTTACTGGCAAGATGTTCCTTTCCCCCTCAGTGTCCATCAAACTGCCTGAGGGAGACCCTTGGCTATGTTTTGCCTGTGTGTATCCATGTTGACCTGCAAGTGAAGGACACAAGCCACCATGTGACACCCGTGTGTGAAAGCAGAAGTGTCCAGTCCCACACAGACTCCAACATTGCAACCAGAAAGTGGTTTCCCCTTTGGTCCAGGCTGTCTTTTCCCAGCAGCATCTGAGACAGCCTCCCATGTCCCTTTGAAGGCTGTGGCAATTCACTGCCACCAAGATCCTTCTGCTGCCAGTGTGGAGGCACCTTTTGAAGCAGGAGTTTCTGCTCCTGCATTATCCTTCTCTCAAGGCCTGGATCATGAGGCCAAGCCACCAAGAGATGACATCCTTTGGGATGGCAGTTCTCATTTCATCTGCAGTGTTGTGGCTCTGGCTGACTAAAAGAGCAGATAGATCCTCTGCTAGTAAAGAGGAGCCAAGCAGGATATTAGAGCTCTTGGAAATGCAGGGGACAGGCTGGAAATGAGCAGAGGCAGCAAGTACAACTCTGGACTCTTTTAGCAAGTTCAACACTGGACTTTTAGCATTGTGTATGGTTTGGTGTCTCTAGAGCTTTTCCCCAGGTACACAGGGATGTGTCAGCCTTCCTTGGTCCTGGAGGTTTAGAGGCTCTGATCCAGTGGATGTGTAGGCTCCATGTTCAACAGAGTAGGGCTACCCACAGCTTCATTACCTGGGCTGATGGCGGGAAGGAGGTGGGGGTTTGCTCAGTGGGATCCCCAGATCAGGTCTTTGCCTGGATGGTCGGGACAGAGCAAGGTTGTGCGGTCTCTGTCCTTTGATCTTTTCAAGACCAGGCTGTGTAAAGCCCTGAAGAACCTGGTCTGACTCCCATACCAGGCCTTGCTTTGAGTAGAAGGTTGGGCTAGACATGACCTTGGAGGTAACATGCTGGTGACAATGCAGCAGGATACTTCTGGGCTCAGTTTTCTCAACGGATGCCAGTCATTGATGTTGGTGACATTGGTGACCTGAAGCCAGCTGGCCTTCTTGCCTGCTCCAAAGCCAGGGCCCTGACCAAAGGTACCCAAAGGCTAAATAACCATGTTTAGCATGATATCCAGGCTCCCAGACTCCAAAGTGGCTCAACTGTCCCCCAGCATGGCATTTTGCAGTTAGCTGGGCCATAACTGAGTCCAGTTTCCAGGCTCACCCCCAAAGCTGGTGTGACTGGAGCCATGCTGGAGGCTGGGGGTTCATGGCCAGCATGGGACAGCTAGGTTGAGTACAGGGTCCTTCTGAATTGCACCCCACGGTGCAACTGTTCAAACCATGTCCCAGGGTAGATGGAGTCCCCACTACCACCAGTGGCTTTTTGAGGACAGCCCTTCCCAGTGCGACCCATGGTGTCACTTAGCTCTAATGACATGTCCCAGGATCTCAGTGGGCTACGGTAACTCTGCCTGCTCATCTTGCTTTCCCCATCTGAGAGAGAAAACACACCACTCTGCACACATCCAACATGTGTCACTACTATTTCTACTGGTTGGTTGAAAGTAGAAGCCCTTCTTGCTGGCAGAATCTTCCTGAACTCCTTGCAGTCTTCGTACGGTGATTGTTGGGACTTTTACCTTTCAGAGGAGATCCTACTCCTGCCCTGCAGGATTCAATCCTTCCTACTAAATCCAGGCTTGCTTCCCAAGCAGCTGGCTGCTCACAAGTTGTGGTGCTCAGTATCTCTAACTTGGATGCAGCATATGAGGTCACAAAAGGGCATGTGATCTCTGTTCCAGGTCTTGCATATCCTTGTACATTTAAACAGTACTCTAGAGACTGCAGAGCAGTGCAAACCAGCTTGAAGCCTTCCTCCTCTTGGCCTGATCGGCAGGTCATTGTTGGTTTCTTTACAGAATAACTTGGTTCCTTTTTGTGCTGCACCATATGTTAGATGAGACACAGATGTTTGCTCTGACAATGAGTCATTACCACAGTTGTGGCTGTCAAGAAAGCTGGTGTTTTTTGCAGCTGGATCAGGGAAAGTCAAAGCCTTTTGCATACTTAAAACCACAGAAGTTCATGTGCATTTTGGGGAGTCTGGGGTCAGCCAGACCAATCAGTCCCAGCAAAGGAATCCCTCTCTGTGGCCAGTGCAATAATTTTATAGTGAAGGGGCTTTGAATCCCTTCTTCCCCTGCCCAACTGGGCAACACTTTGCCTGTCCCTGCTCTGCCTTCTCTGCCCTGCCTGTTTATCCTACTTGAGGTCAGGATTTACCATGAGATTCAACAAGGCTCAGTGCCGGGTCCTGCACTTGGGTCACAACAACCCCATGCAACGCTGCAGGCTGGGGGAGGAGTGGCTGGAGAGCTGCCTGGCAGAAAAGGACCTGGGGGTGTTGGTTGACAGCCGCCTGAACATGAGCCAGCAGCGTGCTCAGGTGGCCAAGAGGGCCAATGGTATCCTGGCTTGTATCAGGAATAGTGTGGCGAGCGGGACCAGGGAGGTGATAGTGTCCCTGTACTGGGCACTGGTGAGGCCACACCTCGAGTGCTGTGTTCAGTGTTGGGCCCCTCACTCCAAGAAGGACATCGAGGTGCTGGAGCGTGGCCAGAGAAGAGTAACGGAGCTGATGAAGAGTCTGGAGCACAGGTCTTATGAGGAGCGGCTGAGGGAGCTGGGGTTGTTCAGCCTGGAGAAGAGGAGGCTGAGGGGAGACCTTATGGCTCTCTACAGCTCCCTGAAAGGAGGCTGTAGCGAGGTGGGGGTCGGTCTCTTCTCCCAAGTAACAAGCGATAGGATGAGAGGAAACGGCCTCAAGCTGCGCCAGGGGAGGTTTAGGTTGGATATTAGGAAAAACTTCTTCACCAAAAGGGCAGTCAGGCATTGGAAGAGGCTGCCCAGGGAAGTGGTTGAGTCCCCACCCCTGGAGGTATTTAAAAGATGGGTAGATGTGGTGCTTGAGGACATGGTTTAGTGGTGCTAGGTTAACGGTTGGACTCGATGATCTTAAGGGTCTTTTCCAACCTTAACGATTCTATGATTCTATGATTCTATGTGTCTCCATATAGCAGCACAATGCAGCTGGCTTCTGAGGTCTCGAGGTGTCACTGCGATAGCAGTTCTAGGTTCACCCCTTGTGTGCGTGAGTTGTATTTTCAAATACATGGGTGGAAAGGGACTGGGATTCTCACTAGAAAAACAATTTGTGCTAATGGCTTTTAAGATATGGTGGCTTATCTTCAGGACTTGACCTTCACAAAGGTTTCTGGATACACTTCTTGCTCACTCTCAACCCAGCTGGATTCTCATATCCCATTCCTACCTCCTCTGACACTCACTGTGGTTCTGGAGTTTACAACTCTGTGTCAAAAACAAATAGCGTTTGTAGAGCATTAAAGATAATTCATAAGCTTTTAAGCAGAGCAGACCCTGCCAGTGCAGAGAGACAGTCTCTGCATTTGCCACTCAGAGCCAGGCGAAGGCAGTGACAGACAGCATGGGAAGAAATGGGAAAAGTGGTAGGAAGAAGCAAAAAAATGTAGATCGCTTGAGCAGAAGTAATTTTCCTGGTCCATCGCTGTCATGCTGTCTAGCAGTTGCAGATGTGGCTGCTCTTAGGGAAGAAATGGAGCTTCTGGAGCATGTTCTCTTGCCCTAGAAACAAGTAGGAAAGAGCCTCTGGGACTTTCAGGGGTTGTATATATTTCATTTAGAGGAACAACAGAAGACACAAGCAATGTTACTGCTCTCTGCTATGGGCATGCACTGAGAGCCCACACTCTCAGACAAGTATTAGGAGCCTTATAGTAAGAAGATAAGGCTGAGGATGTTGGGAAAAAAACAAAGAAAGGGAGAAATATTGAGTTAAAGCTGTGTATGCATAAGTAGGAATCAGAGAAAATGAGGGAGAGTGATTTTCTGCCCTTGTAAGGAGGGCATGGAGATCTCCAGGGTGAGAGCACTTCTGCAGAGCGCAGAGGAAAATGGCACATGCCCCCAAGGGATATTTGTGTTCAGCTCTCCTGGAGAAACAGCCACCATAAACCTAAAGAAGGGAAGTTATCCATAACCCAGAAAATACAGGGAAATATTTTCCATGCCGCTCTGGGAGACCAGGAAGTTATTTTTGGTTTCTGTAGCACGGTGAGTGTCGTCGGGAGCATGTGCAACAACAGAGTTTTCAGCAGCTCCCATTGTATTTGCTTCCATTGACCTTATCGCTAATAAGTGCAGGATGTGAATTATAACGGCAAAGATGTAATCAGAGAGGCCTGGAGACAGCTCGTCTGCTAGAGACGAGCAGTTGCCATGACAGAGGCTCTCGCGTTGCTCCTTTTCAAGTGGAACGTCAGGTAAAACAAGGACTCTGCTGCTTCTGTTGGCTTCAGTATAACTTAGGGGATAAGTGACTTTACTGTTTCCCTGGATGTGGGAGGTGAGGACATTTTTATGATAGTGAAGGACAGAGAAAGTCATGTTATTGGACTCCTGGTGAAATACTTTGATATTCTGCACAGCACTCAGGCTGGGAGACTAAATGTTATTCTTAGCTATTGCTTATTAAGTCACAACACATGCAGGGATGCACCAGAGGTAAAGGATCCAGATCCTTCCTGATTTACACCAGCTTAAACAACTTTGGTGGTGCTATACCCACTTATACCAGCTTAGAGTCTGGCCCAAAGTTTCCATGAGGTGTAGCACCAGGGGCTTAAACCCTACAGGTATTATTAAAACCGATATAATCATGTTGGTTTTGCAGGGGAAACACAAGCAGCCTATATGACTAACGGCACAAAACCAGCGTCTTCCCTGTGCTGAGTAGCCTGGCCAAGTGAGCGAGGACTGCCTGACACTGACACCCGTCCTTATAAACAGGCCAAGGGAAAAAGATCTGGCGCTCAGCAACACGTGCTTTATGTCTGTTAGAGAACCAGTACATCAGCGCAGCCCCTTATGGCCCAAGGTGAGATGGGAGAGCTCGGCCAGGCGGAGATGTTGCAGAGGACTTCTAAAGGGCTTGGAGACACAGAGGTCTTCCAGATGCCTCTGCCTGACTCATGCTGGTCGTAAGGGCTGTGGTCTGGGAAGGTGTTAGAGAAAGGAGTCTCTGGAAGTTTCTATGAGTGTGTCCTTTTCTTCCATCCTCCTGTTTTGTCTCTGCTGTGAAATGATCTTTGAAACAACAGGGACTGCCACTGGCTGTGGGGCCGTACAGCAGGCTAAGGGAACGGGCCTGGGCTGGTGGCAATCTCTGGTCTCTAGAGACAGCTGAGGAAGGTGGTCTGAAATTTAGCAGCAGCGATGGGTGTGGAAATTGTTTCAGGTCATAGTGGTTTGAAAAGAAAAAGGCAGAAAACATACCTTGCAATTATCTATGTGGGTAACTGACTGTCTGTGGGAAGGTTTATCAGAAGACGGGAATGCAGCATTACAATCTGCAAGTGTCTGTGTGTCCAGAAGGACAGTGGGAAAGGAGAGAGATTAATGGGGGATGGGACCAGCAGGCAGTAATATCGTTATTGTCAAATGTACCAATAGCAATGAGTCTGGTTTTAAAAGCAAGGGACCCATTGTCATTTTAACAGGACAGATTGTTATTCCTTGACAGTACCTGATTTACAGCACAGCACCTGGATCCAAGAGTCAAGACTTTCAGATGGAAATGAGAATCAGCACAGAAGAGGATTTTTCCAAAGTGCTAAAGAAACAGAAATGATGAAGGGAACTGGGGATTTCAGCCGTGTGCACTTGGGAAAAAAAACCCTAGCCTCTCCTTTTGGCCTGAGAAATGCAGTTCAACTACCAGATGTGTGGACCAGGTAAGCAAATCCCAGGCATCTCCCTGTGTCTTTTGCCAAGACCCCAGTGTATTTCACAAACATCACAAGATCTTGAGGTGGATCTGACTGCTGTTTCGTAAGGGGAGAGACAAAAGAGGATTTTGTCTGGCTGGTGTATGAGCAGACATCTGCTACAGCTCAGCCTGTACTCTCCTCTGAGCCAGATCTCTGCCACCTCCTCCAGCCATCGTTCAGTTTGTATTACTTTTATGGACTACTCGAATTTGCACAGTGGGTGTTATCCCCCAAAGAAGAGAGTGAAGGCTGGTATCTTGCAGCAGAACTTGTTCCCCATGTAAACAACCTTCCACTTTTGGCCTGTCTCTGAGTTCCTCTAGCCAGATCCCAAGGAGCCTTGTCACTTTTTGAAGTTTTGTAACACATCACTAGTGATAGCAAGGCTGTTCTTCTGCAGAGCTTCATGGGTGAAGCACAGTGTGTTGTGTAGGATGACAAAGCAAAGTCCTGGAGATATGGGAAGGCACAGGGCACGTGTCTGGCTGCATCACAGCTCTGTGATTTTCTCCTTGTGTTCTCTTACATGTGCACATCTGCACATCTCAGCCAAGTATTGCTGCCAGTTTTAGGGCATTCTGGAAGAGATTTGGCCGTGACACACCCATAGCTATGCTTTGCAAGAATAAAGAGTTGTTGACATTGCTGTTTACACAAAAAAAACCCTGAATGTTAACCATTAATTAATTTCTTTGCATGATCTGCTCTCCCCAATGCATCCAATGCCAGAAACACCATCAGGCCAGTGTTCATGTTGCTGGATCAAGCTGCTTTATGGCTCATGATAACAGGGTGGTTCATGGCCTGTGGAACATGCCTCATCATGGTCAAGTAATGAGTACAAGGACGGACGACCTGCTGGATGGGTTCTCACTCCATTCTCCATTTCCCCTGAGAAGGGATGCTCCAAATGCACACTGGTAACAGCCACAGCAACAACAATGGCAAAGATTTAATTCCTGGTCTTTAGCACTGGACGTAGGCACTTAGAAGAGACATCTTTTTGCTTTAATGAGGGCAGAGTCCACAGAGCAAACTCTAGTGACCTTCAGCACACCTCCATCCTCTGCAGCACAGAGCAAGAATTATTCTGTGCTTTGGCTAGTCTTAGCTGTCTCTGTGGACCTGCTGCTGGGTCAGGCTGAGCAGCATAGAGTGGGGTTTACACCTCCTAATACAGTGGCTATGCTCCCCATAGAGCCTAACTCACTCTCAAGCACCAAAAAAATACCTTAAAATGGCTTGTGTTGATCCACAAAAAACTCAAGGTCTTTGAAAACCTCAGTGTTTGAGATTTGATATAGCAGTCCACATGGGTCCTCAGGCTCTCCTCAGCATCACGGTGCAACGTGGGACAATCCCAGGAGCAAAGTTTGTATAAACGAAATATATGTCACCTCCTGCCCTGCACCTGGTTGCAATGGGCCAAACTCCCAGCTTCTCCAGAGCACCACTGATTTTTCCATCTGCCTGTTTCTCCCAGTGGGGAAGGCAATGGGACTCAGTGGCTGAAGCTAGATCCAGGAACGCATCCCTGGTGACCTCTGTGCCTCAAAATGCTGGGAATGGTGAGGGCGAAGGGGATAATTTGCAAGTACTGTAACTCTTCACCTGTAGTGACCACGTGTCACATGTGAATACAGTCTCCGTGCGCAGACAAAGTCTTGTGCTGTGCGTGGAGGGGCTTGCAAACAGCGTGATTTAATGTAGACTGAATCTGAGCTTTGCAGCAAAGTAGCAGACTCTTATTTTTATTCCTATAGCTGTAGTAGTCTATAAATGCCGTACCTATATATTTTAACCATTTGTGTTTTAAAAGGCTGTCAGAAACACTCCTCAGCAATTTGCTGTGGAAATAGGAAGAAGGAAGGGAAGCTGATCGTAAATGCTCATATATGCCTGTTGTCTGGATAAATTTTATGTGCAGTGTGAGCTAAAACCCAAATGCAAATTCATGGTGCTTGATCCAGTGCCAAGGGAAAGCTCGAGTTCAATTGCTTCAAGGCACGTCTGTGTAGACATAGGCAATTTGAGGTTAACTGAAATGAAGCCACTGCTAATTTCACTTATTGGTTATAACCTTGGGCAGACTTGAACCTTCTCCCAGAACCAGAATGTCAGCTGAAACACAGTGGCTGCCTGTACTGCAGCAGCAGAGTGAACTCTCCAAGCAAATTGCCCCAGCTGGGGGGATTTTGGAGAAGTTAGTGTCTTGAGTGCACAAAGGCTTCCTTCAAATGATGAAACATTTGCTTGGTTTAATGAAGACCAGGCTTTTATGGAGATACAGATCAGCATGGATGCTCCTGAGAATGCAAAGTTTCCAATCCATGGGAAACCTAATCTATACCTACAAGCAGAGGCATAATTTACACTTAAAAAAATACAGTAGCTCCTTTCATCTTACTGGAGCTTCCCTTCACATGCTCAGTAGTCCTCCTGAAGACATCCATCATGTTCTCTGTTTTGGTCATGATTTACATACAAAACAGCCAGACTTTGCTGGCTCCTGTACTGTCAGCAAGCAAGATTATTTGGGATGCAGCTGGGCCTCTTCACAAAAACCACTAGTGCCTTTTCCTTTCCCTTGTCTTTGGTTGGGGTCATCCTCTGCTGATGAGGTTGACTTAGGTGTTGCCTCTTCTGGAGGTGAAGCAGGACCCCCTCCCACCCCGTTTCTGTGTGTACAAATGATGGGCTAAGAGTTTCAAATGCAGTCTGACTGGGATGTCCTACGCTATTGCTGTCTGAGCTGTTGGCACTCTCCTCTTTTCAACCACCATGGCCTGAGACTTGCCAACAAACCCATATCCTCAGCAGGACACCCTGTCTACCTAATGCTCCTGCCCCATTCATTCTGCTCCTGCCAGTTTGTGCCAGCTCCTCGCCCTGGATGGGTGTAGTTGTATTTTCCCTGCTCCACATGTCTCTCTGCCCTCCCATGCTATGGCTTTGGTATCAACTCAGATCTAAAGGGTTAGGCTGAGCTCACCAGATGGGCATGACTGGGAAGAGGATTAGGTAGATCCTATGTTAGCAAATGCAAGGGAGAGCAGATAGACAGTCAACGCTTATGTTGAAATTTCCAGCTAGGATGTAGATGGCACCCTACAAATAGTAGCCAGGTTAATCCTTCCTGCTGGGGTTTTCAGAGCTTCCACTTCTAAAACCGGACTAAACTAAAGTGCAGAGAAGCCTGTGATGTGTAACAAAGAAGTAGCATGGAGTAGTTATGGGGGAGCTCATCTCTGCAGAGACGTCTTTGCAAGTTAGACTGGACTACCCAAAGGGGTGAATTTAAAGTGTGCTCATTAAACCAGGTCAAAGTGAATGAAGCTATGTAGAAATAAAGTTACTTTTTAATTCTCGCGGTGTCAACACAGAGGTTTAATGTGGTCTAAGTAAGAAAGTGTCAGTAGACTGAGAAAACTGTAAGATCTATAAGGGTAAAAGATATAAGAGGCCCCAGAGCCCTGATGGACAACAGTGCCAAGGTGGTATAATTTCTCCGCATGGATATTTAGCCAGATGTAGCCACTCACTGTGCTTCCTCCATGGAGTCTACATTTCACCTGCAAGGCTGGGGACTCCCCTGCCTCTGAAATAGCAACGACCCCTGGGATACAACACCGCTTTGCTAAAAGGGAAAAGGGAAAAGACGGCAGTTTCTGGGGTTGCCTGGCTGCTGCGCACAACTGTTTCCGACCGTGATGCGTCACCACATTTTTCTGCATTGACTTGTCACTCAGAAACACATCAAATCACCAGCCAGGCGAGCTCCCCGCCTCTGTAGGTTGGGTTGTAAAAGAGGCTGCTTATGTCAGAGCCTTGCTCTGTTTTGGGCTTGTGCGAATTGCTGTGTCACCTTTTCGTTGTGGCTCTGTGTTTTGAAACAGGCTCTGCAGCTGCCGCTCCTTCTCCTGTTTTATTTGGAGTGAAGTAGGGGAGAGTCATTGTGGGCAGTTTTGAATGTTCTTCCTTTGTGGCAGTTTGCCCGAGATGAGTCACAGGCAGGTTACATGCCCTGTCCGCGTGAGTGTGAATTAGAGGGAAGGCTCCAGGATTACTGAGCGGCCCACTGAATTGTGCATTTCACAGGGCTGGAGGCTGCAGTGGCCTCCTAGTCCTTTGGGTCCTACTTAAAGAAGGATGAGCTATTCTGTTCTGCTCTGCCAGCTGGTAGCAAAACCTGTTACGTCTGCCTGACCTGTCAAATTGTTAGGGTTCAAACGGATTAGGAAAGGAACGTCAAAAAATGTTCCCAGCATATGGATGCCTCATGGCCTTGCAGCAGGCTATGTGTCACGGAGAGAGGTATGTGCAATCAGGGATAGAAGGGAGAAAATAGAAATGTTGGCTCCCTTGCTGCATTTTGAGCCATGAATGTTTCTCTGCCTAAGTAAAACCAAGCAAGAATTAAACATTGGGTGTTAGAAGCTGGTCCCCAGAGGGCTGCACACAATCTTTGGATGATCAGGGAAAGGGGGGATGTATTTTGTGAGAAAAGCACATGGATTGCTTTGTCAACCAAGGCTGGAAGATGCTCTTTGTAAGCAAAGCAAAAGAAGTTTGGGGCAAAAGAAGTACTTATGTTAAATAGGTTGGGGCAAAAGAGGTATTTATGTTAAAAGATAGTACTAATGGAGGATCAAATGGGAATCAATTGGACATGGGCATCTTTGGCTTGGGAAAGAGAATAAGATTTCCAAGCCTCAGAGACATTTTAGGAAATCTTTCCAAAGAAAGTCATCAAACCTGTGTCAGTGTGCAACAGGTACAGTTGAGGAAAGGACTGCACAGGAGAGGTGCCATCCCATAGGCAGAGGTGAAGAGTGCCTGGGTGAGGGTGTGGGATTTGTTGATATCCTCAAGAGGGCATTGGAAGGGGATAATCATTGCTGTTCTTAGTTTGTTACACGCTGCTTTGACTGTGTTGAATTATTCCCATATTTCAGGGTTTCTGCCAGGAGGAAGGAAACCTTTCCTCCTAGATGCAGAATTTGGCTTTGGGTTTGATACGTTCTGGGGGCTTTTTTCTCTCCCTTCCCTGTTATCACTGGACTGGCCCAAATAAAAATCGGCTTGGGGGGGCAAGCACTCCACTTGTGCTTTTAGAAGGAGAAAGAAATGTTTTGAGTGCCCGTCTCATCCACACACCCAAAATTTATCCCAAAGTCAGACCTAACGTCAGGGAGGAACTGGGCTGGGTCCTTCCTTCTCTGTAATGCAGAGGGTGGGTGATGTCATTTGACATGGGCCCATGACCTTGGCAACACACTTGCTGTCTCCTGCCTTTTTGCAATGGCACATTGTCCTTGGAGGCTTTTAAGTCCTTTGTATTTCATGTCTCTCCTTGACTGCGAACTGCTTGGGATGCTGTATTGTATTTCGTGATGCACATGGAGGGCGGTGGTCGAGCAAGGCTCTGAACAGGGCTTCTTGGGGGCTCTTTCAGACATGCAGCTAACGCCTGGGGAAAATGCATAAGGTGACCATGGTGGTTTGGCCCGCAGTTCTGCACTCTGAAGTAAGTGGTTCACAGGACTGATGTGTGGTGACTTATTTCCATCAAGACCTTTTCCTTCCGTAGTGACTTGGTAACCCAAAGGAAATTCCTGATGCAGGCATTGCCTAACCAGGAGCACTTTGTGTTTGAGAATGGAAGGGATAAGTCATAGCTTTTTTTTTTTCCCCTCTGATTTACTAGCAATCCCAGAAGATGACAAATAGAACATGGTTTAACACAGGAAACTGGTAGAGTCTAAAGCAGTGTGTAACTGTGCAGGTTTGTACTGGGGCTGAAGCATTCCCACACATGCTGTCTGTGATATGCCTGACCCAGAGCGTTTCCAAGTCCTGGATCCAGCAGTGCACCCAGGCCAGATACTAACTGGCGTTCATTTGGAGGCCTGGGCTTGGACTGGTTGTCCCTGGGGTGGATGAGTTGCAGACCATTACAGCAGCTCTAGCCAGGTGTGTGTAGGACACTGATTTCAACCCGGCAAACAAGTCAAGACACAGACAATTACTCGCCCCCCGTGTATCTACAGGATGAAAGGGGTCATTTAAACCGAACCAAGGCTACAGTGTAGAGAGGAAGTACTTGTAGTGGGAAAGATTATCCCAGGGCTATCGCACGGTGATCTATGCAACAGCATGCCAAGGGAAGAACAGGGGAACGCTTCTTGTAACGATGCCAGCACCACCCAAAGAGAAGCAGGGTCTGTAGCACGCTGACATCCCTTCCGCGTGCTTAGTTAGAGGAGCTGCTCCTGCACAGCATCACCCAAAGACAATTTCCAGCCATGACCTTGTCTCATGCCCGACTGCCGCTGGCTTTGGGAGCGTTTGGGCAGTTCAGTGCCCAGGGGCTGAGCAAATGGGGCCAAACCTCAGCTACGTTACATGCCGGGGTGGGCGAAAGAGATGAGCATGTCCCCTTTCCTCGTCTCATGGACTATGGGAAGCAGGGGGTGCCTGGAGCAATCTTTAGGCTTCCTCCATTGCTGAGCCCCGGTCCCTGCGGTCTTCTCCTTGCCCGGCGTAGTCAGTGCTCCGCAAGCAGCTGCAGCAGTGCCTGAAAAGCTCCAACACCCTGGGCCCTGTCATGGAGGGTATGGAGCAGGGGTCCAGCCTCTGAGGGGACGAGGTCTGAGCCCCGCCACCGAGGGTCCTGTCACCGAGGGGACAAGGTCTGAGCCCCACCACCGACGGTCCTGTCATTGAGGGGACGAGGTCTGAGCCCCGCCACCGAGGGTCCTGTCACCGAGGGGACGAGGTCTGAGCCCCACCACCGAGGGTCCTGTCACCGAGGGGACGAGATCTGAGCCCCGCCACCGAGGGTCCTGTCACCGAGGGGACGAGATCTGAGCCCCGCCACCGAGAGTCCTGTCACCGAGGGGACGAGGTCTGAGCCCCGCCACCGAGGGTCCTGTCACCGAGGGGACGAGGTCTGAGCCCCACCACCGAGGGTCCTGTCACCGAGGGGACGAGGTCTGAGCCCCGCCACCGAGAGTCCTGTCACCGAGGGGACGAGGTCTGAGCCCCACCACCGAGGGTCCTGTCACTGAGGGGACGAGGTCTGAGCCCCGCCACCGAGAGTCCTGTCACCGAGGGGACGAGGTCTGAGCCCCGCCACCGAGAGTCCTGTCACCGAGGGGACGCTGAGCTCGCCCCTCCGCCGCCGTCCCCGGCCCCGCCGCCCCGAGCCGGCCGGGTCGCCATGGCGGCCCTCGGCCTTTCCCGCACCGCCATCTAGCGGCGGCGCGCAGGGCGGCCATGGCGGCGCCTCTCCCCCTCTCCCCTCAGCCTCCCCCGCCGGGCAGAGGGCGGCCGCCCGCCTTACACCTTACCAGCGAGGTGGCGGCGGAGCCAGAAATCAGATCTGAGCTCGCAGCTCGGGCAAGGGCTGCGGAGAATGAGGAGGGAGAACAGCCCGGGCTGTTTGGGGCCCTGACCAGGGGTGCTGAGAAGCCCCAGGGGACGACATGCAGCTCTCTGCCACTGCCCTCCTCCCAGGCAAGGGTGAACATCAATTCCCTCAAATGCTGCCCTAAAGACGCTTTGTCCTGAGCTCTGACACAGTCTTTCGCTTGTCCGCAGCTAAAAGTAGCACCAGGGACCTCAAGATGGTCTGCAGCCATCTTGAGGGGAATGGGTGAAGCTCCAGGGCCAGAGAGCCTGAAGCAGGGGCTGCCCTGGGGGCACCGGTGGCCCTCAGAGATTTGGGGACAGCTGTGCAACAAGCTCTGGGGGTGACAAGAAATCCTTACCGCCCTGGGCCGTGCACAAGCTACGCGGTCCGTTGCCAGCAGTGGCTTGGAGCTCAGGACTAGAAGACAAGGATTTCTGTGGGGTCTTGCACACCAAGGTGTGCATGAGGCAACCCTCAAGGCTCCGCGGGCTCTCCCAGTGAGGGAAACTGAGCCCAAACTGCGTTAGTCAAGGGAGCGATTAATATTCTGAAGTTGAACGAGGTCATTACCTAGTCTGGCCTTCACCCAAACAGGGGCGAGAGACTTCACCTCTCGCCTGTGGCTGGATGTTGGTGTGCCTTTGGGGAGGGCACCCAGACCTCCTGTCTTTCCACAAGGTCCCTTAGAAATCGGTTGCTGCGGGTGATTCCCTTCAAATGCAGTACGTTCCCCACGTCTTTGCCTGTTTGGATGCGCTCCTGTGATAATTCTCATGAGAAACCGTTCTCTCTTTCTTATACATTTGCCAAAATCCTTAACCAGGGTGGCTGGTGGACTAGCCAGATGTAAATACAAAGTGTGCTCGTTGGTTAGCACAAAATAGCAGCCTTGTGTAGCAATGCATACTTAAATGTACTGTAGAGATGCAATGGTGTAGCAGGGATGTGACACGGAAGCCACAAAATACAGGACTTCAGCAGCTGACCTGAAGGAGAGATTCATGATCTGAGATAAGGAGGAGTTTGAGTTTTCCCCATCCTCCCAGGAAGACAGGATTTCAACCATAATTTTCTGGACCCTTGGGAGCTCCGTGGGGATTTTGGGCTGTGTTCAGCAGAGGGCAGTGGTTGGTTTGGTCACTACTTGGCTGGCAGCGTCAAACCTCTTAAACCACCGCCATGGAATTTGCTGTTTGCTGAAATCTCTCTGCTGCAAAGTATCTGACAAAGCCGTAGAAAAGGATGGTGCAAGCAGATCCTGCTTGTGTTGCAGCAGTGCAATGCAGAGGTAACGGTGGGTGAGTGAAGTCTCTTGGGGAAATTCGGCAAACCTCCCTCTTCCCACCCTGTGCCAGTTCACAAAACTAAAAAAGAGTTTCCAAGGAAAAAAATTATGATTCCTTGACCTGGTTTAAATCTGCTGATTTACTGCTGGTTTTCAAGAAGTTTGGCATTTTGTTATCTGCAAGTGTTTAATTGAAATAATAATAAAAAACCCTTAAACCTGATATATGTGTTTATAAAATTTCCCTAAACAGTAAATGGAACCAGTACTGCTCATGTGAGTGAAGAATACCACACAGTGTCTCATCATCCGGGCATCCTATTCCCGTGGGAAGGGAAGAGATGCGGGAAAATGGAAAGATTCCTGCAACACAAGGATACCAGCCACCTGGACCGAGCAGTGTGTCCTAGGTGGCCTTGGGAAAGTTACTTAAACATAGCAAAATTGGCATGGAGCTGCTCTGAGCTGCTCCAGAAAGCCTGGGAAGGGAACGCCGGGGGACAATTCCTGTGACGGTCCCCCTGCGGCTGCTGGCACGCCAGATGCTGCTGCGGGAAGGAGGCCAAGGCTGGGGATTCCCGGCCAGTTGCTCTGTACGGGACTGATGACAACCAACATGACATCGAACTTGTAGGTGCGGAGCAGCCTTGGGGTTGCTGGAGTAGCCCAGCTTTAGGATCCCACCTCTGTGCAGGAAGAGTTGGATTCCAGTTCGCTGACACTGGGTGCGCTGGTGTGAGTAAGGGTGGATGAGAGGAGAGGGGAGAATGACTGTAACACAAGTATAAAGGCAGAGAAAAGCTTGTGAGGAACCAGACAGGCTGGGAGGACCAGGAGTGAAGAAGTTCAAGAATAAAATCAAGCACTTAGCCATGACCTGCCTGCCCCACTTGGGCCCTTCATCTCATCGTGTGCCTGCCATGGCCCTCTGTCCTTCCCCTCACAGATATATGGGTTTCTTAAATGTGAAATCTGGGTCAAAATCCTACTCCACATTCAGTGCTGACTGCACAGGGACCAGCCACAGCCCAACAGGGCTACTCTTAGGGCACGGAGGGGACATGTCCTGATGGCACAAGTGACAGTCTCACTTTGACTTACAGGAACGCGCCAGAAAATAGCAACTTTTTGACCAATTCCTTGCTCCTCCACTTCTGCTGGCAGGATCGATCCTTGGAGAGAGGGATCAGGGCTGATGAATGGCTCAGAAAAAATTAGCTGTGTATCTTAATTATAATTAATATATTATATTATATCATATATATTATACCATATATGTTCCAGCTGGGAAGAGCTGTGAAAGCCTGGAAAGATGGAGGGGCAAATGGGAGGCCTGTTCTGGTGTAATGCCCAGAACAGGTGTAACAGCAATCCTGCCCGGTGCTGAGCGCCCTCTGTTCCTGCTGCAGGCAAAAGGGATGAGCCACTTCATAGGATGAAGCCCAAGTCTAAAAAGAGCTGGTGGGATATTTACACCTGCGTCCCAGAAGCTTTCTCTTTTCTCCAGTTGCTGGAAAGACCTCAGGCAGGCTGTTTCCTGTGATTTTACGCATCGCTAGCTGGGCAAAGAGGCCTCCCCAGGGAGCCATTAAAACATATTTAATCTGGGAAAGATTTTTGCTGATGGTAGGGGAAAAAAAATTGCACCTTGCCATGTATGGGTGGCAAAGTTTGTCCTCGAAGGGACTGGAGAGAGAATGAAGGGATCCCCTTCCTCTTTGTGCTTGCATTACAAAGCTCACCCCCCAAAAGTTGTCCTATGTATTTTTGATCTGCTCGTGTTGTCTGGTGGTGCCCACGCTGCCGGCTGCTCTCCCACCACAAACACGGCTCGTGGGAAAGGGAATCTCCGCAGACCTCTTAAGGTGACTCTGGATGTGGTGTAGGTAAGCTCCTGACATCTTTCACTGGAGACCGCGTGCAGAGATTGTGCCTCAGTTTCCCTCTCGCTTTCGCCCCGCACCTCCCTGCTGTACCTGTGGCCTCTCTCTCATCTCCGTGTCTCTTCAGGATTTGTAGCGTTGTGGTAGGGGTCTGCAAGTCCTCTCCCCAGCCGCACTGAAGCGTTTCTTTCTCTCTTCATATGCACGCACGCATGAACACATCATTCCACAGGCTTGGCCCTTTTGGATTTATTTGTTTTCACTGCTTCTCAGGGTGTTTGTGTCCTCGGATGTTCAGCCGGGTGCTCAGCTCTCTCAGACCCCAGGGCCAGATCAAGAGTGCTTTTTCTTGCAAAGTTACCAACGGCACCATGCTGCTGGAACTGCAGGTGAGAAGGACTTCCACGAATAGCCCAGGACAGACCCAAAACCCTGCACTGAAATCCTCCCTGGCTGCCAGTGAGTGCTGGGTTGGGATTTGGGTGATCTCTGATTCGCATCACATAGTAGGAATTTGCTGATCTATTAAACAGCCCACGGGCTCCTGCTGCCTGCCACAGATGAGAGGACTTCCCTGCCTGCAGCTGTCTCTGCCAGCCTCCTTGCCCTGTTTTTCCATCACACAGTTACAACTGCAAACGCACGCTCTGCGTTGCCACCCATACTTGCTCCGCGTGGCTCTGCACACGTACGTCTCTCTGCAGGTGTCTTACTCTGTTCTGTGCAGCTCTCCCTTCAGACTCCCCTGCTCCCTCGTTCAGCGTTGCTGACAGATGAGCCTCCAGGATACTCTTGGCAGAACCAATTGATTTTTCTTGCCCCGCAGGAGCTTGCAGGACAAACAGCTGCTCTGTTGATCGTGAATGTTAAGTTGCAAATAGCACATCCGCATCCCCTGTACTGGCAGCTGCTGCTGCTGGTATTAAACATGGCAGCTGGAGAGACAACATGCAGAGAACACCCTCCATCTCCTCCAATCCTTCTGGACTTGGAAGAGCTACACACATGGCTGCCAAATGCGGAGTATGTGGGCTTTGCTAAGCACGTCTGGCCAGATAGTGTAGGGACTGAAAGGAAGCTAAAAATGTTAAGGATACACATTGGTGCTGGCAGACCTGGAGCTCTGGGTGGTGGGTGGAGAAGCACTATGCTCCCGTCGTCCTTGAGCATCAGCTGTGTCCCTCAGTCCGTCTGTATCACCCTCCATCTGCCCCACTGTGAAGAAGGGGTTTAACCTACATTAAATCAATGGACTAACACCCCTCCATCCCCCATGCCCATCTTTCTCTAGTGCCCCTACCTGAAAAAGGCAGATGAAACATCTGAAGAAGCTCAGCAAATAACCACCAGAAAATCTGACCCTGGAAACATGCCTCACAGGAAGAGACAGAGTAATTTAATTTTTTCAGAGTGCAGGAATGGAGTGTTGTTTACAAATACTTTTGCTGGAAGAAAGAAAGTCTGGCATCTGGGGGTGTAGTAATCTGTCAGACAAAGACAGAGCAAATATCCATGGCTTGGAACGTAACACTGCAAAGACAAAGAAGGTGCTTTATCTTCTCTAATCCTCAAAGAGACATTAGAGCAAAACTTCAGGCGTTTCTGAAAAAAGGGCTCCAGTTTAAATGGGTTGATGCTGGGATGACTGGGTAAGGCTTTCTCACCTCTGTTAGGCATGCAGTAGCCTTAGGAAGAAGTCCTGCCAGCTTCCAAGTCCTTACAGCCTTGGGAGGCAGCAGGGTGGTTGTGCCTGCTTTGATATCGCATGGGTTAATACACCCCACAGCGGCTTGCTGAAACCTCTGCAGGCCAGGTAGAGCGTTAGGAGTGGCAGAACTGTTAGGATTGTATAGATAAACCATCCAATAGTTTGCTTTAATTATGACAATACCAATCTGTTTGCTTTATGCAGTGTTTGTCATAAGATGAAACATGGTTACCAAAATTACCGTGTAGACTAGTCTGTATATAATAGCAGGCCAAGAGGTTAGAAGACGAAGGGTTTCCGGGTTGGGTAGGAGGCACAAAGTAAAGCTACCAGATAAACAAGCCATAACTTCTGTCAAGAACCTATCAACAGATTCCCACCACATGCACTGCGAATGGGCAGCTGCGCAGAGAAGTCCGTCTGAACCGGCGTCTTGAGCACTGCCGTGTTCTCCAAGCAATGCTGGCAGGACGGCATTTCCAACTCTAAATAATATCAATCAAGAGAGGCCTGCCCTGGGAAACCAGGATTTGGGCAGTCTCTGAGCTATCCAAAACGTCCAGGGGTTGGATACTGGGCTTTGGTCTAGGCTTCTGTCTCACGATCTTCACGAATGAATTTATAGGGGTCCTTCTCTGGCTGGAGAGATGCTGCCTGCGAGATCAAAGGAAGGATGAGCAAATGGCTGGGCTCTGGCCCAAGGCTTTCATGCCGTGCCCTACTCCGATATGGACTTCCCCATGGCAAGTCTCTTGGGGGAATCTGTTTAACTGACCTGCAGCAATCTCCACTTCTCTCTGTCTGTAGAGACAAACAAGCACTTCTAGGCCTGTTTTAGAGGCCTCTTTTGGAGGAGACGGAAGTAAAGCTGCTCTGAGTAAAATCTTGGCTGTTATTTTGCTCCTGGGTGCTTGAACCGTGTAGAGGGAATTTTGTTTGGTTGCTTTAAGATCATGTCAGGAAAGTCCTGTTAGGGTACACCGAGGGACAAAAGAGAAGCCAAGAGGTATTCTGCAACGGAGAGAGGCAAGGCCTTCAGGGCATCCCCAAGAATACCTCTTTTGGGGCTGGAGCTCAGGGTAGTACTTGCTCTTTGGTTATTCCTACTGAAAAGAGCAAAGGTGACATGGTTAGAGGAGATCTGTTTGGATGAGAGTTCTTGATTGATATTTTGACAAAATAAAACCTATTCTGGCAGATCTACACATTCATGGAGCATTGCTCATTTCTACATGGCTGTCTGAGAGTCAGCTGGTGCTCAAATATATTTCCCTCCATGACCTATAGGAGAACCAAATTCTGGATCACATTTGCCCACCGAAGCATGGCATTGCAGCCCATTCTGACCTCTACCCATGTTTATCTTTCAATGAGCATCTTCAAGTCAGGTCTCCAGAAAGCTCTTTTGAAGCGACCCCTTTCCCTCCTTACAAGAGGCCTACACGCTGTACCACACCTACTCAATCACATCTTGTAGTCAAGAGCGGAGCGCTTGAGGAAAATCAGCTCTTTACATCCCATTTATCCCTTTTACAGCAGCTGCAAGTCAGATGCGTTACCTGAGAGAACTGGACTGAGTGGGGGGTAGGGCTGGAAGGAGGCAGGTAAAGAGATTTCTTCGTCCAGCTCAAACTGAGTCAAAAGGACGTAACGTCGAGAGTGATGGGGGACATGCTTGTCCACATTATCCCTTTGTTTCATCTCTCCTTGTGGTCCTAAGCATGTTTCATTTTTTTGGTGGGCTGTTGCCAAGATGGCCTTATATTGTCAAGTCAATGAAGAAAGCAGACCAGCAAGGGATGCCAGTTGTTTAATTTCCTGCTATTAATGGAGCTTAAACTAAACATCTATGCTAAATATTTCCCTTTGCTTTTCTGTGGCCTAGTGTTGACCGGTGACAGACAGCAGTCTGCCCTTCCCAATATGAAGACTTGGGTTTATTAAGGCAAATACAAGAAGGGGGTTGGAGCTGGGAGAGGTCTACTTACCTTCTCGTTGGGATGGCAGAAGCTCCTCTCTGTGAGCTTTCACTGAGATTGCCCTGAGGTGAACAAAGACTTTCTCCTGCACATAAACTCAGCTTTATTTCATCTGACAGGCTCTTTCTTGTTGCATGGGCAGCTGGAAAGGAGAACCTCAGTCCTGACCTGGGCTGTTAGCTCTACATAGAGCCATGAAGGAAAAGCAATATCACTTGTGTTAGAACTCAAACCCATACCTAAATTAATCTGATCTCTGATGCTATAGGCAAGCATCCTGAAGAAGGATAGTTTCATGAGCTAAGACCTTGATACACTGCCAGCATTGGCAGATTATAAAAACACTTAGAGAATCTCGCATCTCTGCCAGGAAAGTTTTGGTGCTTTTTGAGCATCTGCTGGGTGTACAGAAGGGATGGAGCCAGGTCTAGGCAAAGCTAGTTCTTTGCTCAGGGTAAAGGACTCTGCTGGTTCAATGTCCTCTTCTCAGCTTGGTATGGGACTGTTGTGTAGATGATTATATGGACAGCCAGCAGTCAGCAGAGGAAGACATCAGGCTGCAAACCTCAGAGAGCAACTGACTTGTGGCTCCACACCCTGTGATGGCAAAACCCCAAGATGGCAGGACTTGGGACTTCTCTGCAGATAAGGCCTGGAGACCCAGGAACATACAGGGACAGGGTCTTGCAGCAAAAGGAACAGGGATGGAGCAGGGTGGGGACATGAGGAAAAGGAATTGCATGTGGATAAGAAGGGATCAGAGAGATGGAAAGTGGGTGAGTATTGCAGTGGATATTCCCCTCTGCATCCCTATTAGGTCCCAATAGCCCAACAGTACCCACCAAAAAGCACTGAAATACTGCAGTGAAGTAATCAATCATTCCTTGTGCTTGGGAACATGCTGCCATCTCCCAGTCTGCCTCTGCCCAGGATGCCCTGCAGAGCATGGGACTTGTGCTGTGATGTGACATTTCGGGTGGCACCATCTAGCATAAGCCTCACCCAGCACTCCCTGTGACAATCCTGCTCATCACGTAGCCACCATACACAATGGATGCTGCTACCAGCCCATGAGCACGCACACCGCACCAGATCCCCTCCTGCACCCCCTGCACCCTTTTCCCAAAGGTGGAGGGACGGAGGCCCTTTTCCTCTTTCCCAGCACACAGGAGACCTTTCTGTCTTCTACCACAAGACCACAAAAGCTCAGACGGGTGTGGGGAGATCACTCTTGTGCCTTTCGTGGGCCTCACCATGGGAAGGGGATAAAGTGCTCTGCTTTTAGGCTTTTTCTTCCTAAAATGGGAGTCTTCCAGCTCTGATCCAAGCACTGGAATCCTCCCCAGAGCTCCTGTTTTGGGACTAACGATGCCCAGAAGGGGAAAAGCAAGCCAAGCCCTCGCTTGTTTTCCCATATTACCCTTTGCTGGATATCAGGTCCCTGTGTTCCCTGACTGCTTTCCCCTGTATTAGCTCCCTCATCCTTGTTCTCACCAGCCCTCCCCTCCGTGGAACTCCACTTGTTGTTTAACCTATTGGCTCCCTCTCCTTTCTCCTTCCTCTGTTATTACTTTGTCCGGGGCTCTGGTTCCTCTGCAATATCTTCCTCATCTTCCCCTGCCCCGGAACAGCTGTGGGGCTCAGACCTGCCCTCTCCTCCCAGATCCTTCCCCAGACCCACTCCTGCCCTACACCTGGAAGGAGGCAGCCAACAAGTATGGAATAGGCAGGGTGCCAGGCCCGTGTTTCTTCAATGCTAATGCAGGTGACCTGTGCTGACAGCTCTAACGTGGGCAATTCCCCTTTCCTCAGCCTTTCCGCAAGTCAAGCCTACACCTGCTAACAGTACTTATTAATGCTGATTAGGCTGACTAATGAGACTCTTGTGCACACATCTGAGGGGCAGCAAACCCCAGAGGGACAAGGAAGGAAGAAATTGCCTTTGCATGTAGCTGTGCTGTTTCCTCTTTGCAGTTATCAGGACGGTTGTAGAGGGAGGGCAGAGCTTGCTCAGGGCCCAGGAGGAAGCTGGTCTGACAGATAACCCAGTGTGTGGAGTCAGGGGCTCCTTTTCTGGTGCAGAAATGGAGATTTTCATCTTTGCAGATATGTTTGCAGTATGACTGAGGGCTGGCTATTCTGCACCTCTGCCTTGCTACAGGTTTCTGGGCTGTAATTACTATTTCAGCCTCTGGGTAATGATCCAGATCCTCAGAGGCTATTAAGTGTCTGATTTTGTTTGAAACCATTGGGAATTTGGCATCTAAATCTTTAAATACTCTGCATAAAAGGCTGCTCTGCGAAAGCTGACT
The DNA here is from genome assembly GCF_965183815.1 of Platalea leucorodia. NCBI lineage: Eukaryota > Metazoa > Chordata > Aves > Pelecaniformes > Threskiornithidae > Platalea > Platalea leucorodia. The sequence continues at coordinate 4,503,339 of NC_138823.1, read as the reverse complement.
TGTACGTGCTTTACCTTAGCAGTCTCTGTGTGTATTTAATGATGCATGAAGTTACTCATGTTGCCCTTGGAGGCTTCCCTGTTGTGTCATGTGCGGCTGTTCTCATCAGAGAAAGGGCAGGTTGGGGTAGGAATAGGACTACTGCAATCCCTGTTGGTCATCAGTAAGAGGCAACCCAAGGAGATACCCTGAGCAGAGGGATGGTGCAGGTCAAGGGGCAAGAGACCTGGCCCCAATCTCCAGAAACACAGAGAACTGAGGGAGGCTTCAGCAGCAATGAGAACTGGCAGGTGGAAGGTGCCCACCAAAACTGTGCCATTTGGCAGAGTATTTCTGACAATAACTGAGTTTTCGGTACTGATTTTCGACATTGTGCCCTGAGCAGAAATGGATGACTTTAAATAGGACAGAAGTTTAGCAAGTGCTGCACCCTGAGGAAAAGCAAGATGTGTAAACCATATGGATTAAACAAAGAGCACAAAAAGTCACTGAAAAAATAAGCTAGTTTGTGGATGATTTAGCCTCTTTCCAATTTTTAGAGACTGTGTCCTTGATAAGGGACCAGACCCTGCTTTGGAGCTGGTATAAAATGAAGAAGGACCACTGACAGCTCTGGATAAGGCAATAGACATTACCAAATAAAGAGAATTATCCAATCTCAGGTGGCTTTTATGAGGAGTGAATAATACACTGACAGTAAAGGGAATTCAGACTACTATAAGTTTACAACAGAGAGATCTTCAACTGAGACCCTGTTTAGGAACTTAAAAATCTAAGCAAAGAATCTTAGAGGTTTTATACTGACCTCAAATGAGTAACTGCACTGAGAAAGATGTTAAGACATTTCTGTATATGGCAAAAATACTGTCGATTGCAAAAAAAAGGGAGGTGTGAAGCTGTAGCTTGTTGGAACAAAGAAACTAAAATAAGCTATGCACTGTGCCTGCATTTTTCCTCCTGTTTCTCTGAAGTAGTCTTGGCAAAAGACAGTACTGTTAACAGCTCTGTATATGTGAGACACATTCTCATTACGAACAGCTTAGGTGGCATGGGAAGGTCTGAGAGCATGTTGTTTGTTGGTGGGCATGAGTTTTGGGGGTTTGCAGGGAAGTGCAGACCTTTGAGGCATAAAATACTTTCTCCAAATGAGGGGCTGGTGGAAAATGGTGGCAGAAATGTGAAGTGGCTAGCCTGGCCGAGAAGTCAGAACCTAATGCATGTGTGCTGATGCATCATGTAACAGAGAGCTGCCAAGAAGGTGGTGTCGGCTGTTAGGTGCCTATGTCAGTGATTTACAGATGAATAAGGAAATAGGTGAGGCAGAAGAGAAACACAGTACACTTGGGCCCTGGGAAGGCTCACCGTGTTCATGGCCATGTCAAACTGGCAACCCATCACAAGTGGGGTCCCCCGGGATCAATATTGGGCCCAACGCTATTCAATATCTTCGTAAGTGATCTGGATAACGGGATCAAGTGTAGCCTGATGAAGTTTGCAGATGACACCAAACTGAGTGGGGAAGTAGACACTCTGGAAGGGAGAGCCACCCTGCAGGAAGATCTGGATAGGCTGGAAGAGTAGACTAACAAGAACCTTATGAAGTTTAACAAGGACAAGTGTAAGGTCTTGCACCTGGGAAAACATAATCCAGGAGTGCAGCACAGACTAGGATCCACCTGGCTGGAGAGCAGCTCTGTGGAAAGGGAGCTGGGGGTCCTGGTGGACAGGAAGCTCAATATGAGTGAACAGTGTGCTGCTGCGGCCAAGAAGGCCAATAGGATGCTGGGTTGCATCAAAAAGGGCATCACCAGCAGAGATAAGTCATTATCCCACTCTACTTGGCGCTTGTCAGGCCACACCTGGAATGCTGTGTACAGGTCTGGTCCCCGTTATACAAAAAAGATGTGGACAGGCTGGGGGGGGCGTCCAGAGAAGGGCCACCAAGATGATCAAGGGTCTGGGAAGCCTGCCATACGAGGATAGGCTGAGAGAGCTGGGTTTGTTCATCCTTGAGAAAAGGAGGCTTAGAGGTGATCTCATCACCGTGTACCAGTACTTAAAGGGGAGCTACAAAGAAGATGGAGACTCCCTTTTTACAAGGAGTCACATGGTGAGGACAAGGGGTAATGGGAACAAGTTACTCTTAGGGAGATTCCAATTGGACACGAGAGGAAAATTTTTCACAGTGAGAACAGTCAATCATTGGAATAATCTCCCCAGGGAAGTTGTTGACTCCGCTACACTGAACATGTTTAAAACTCAGCTGGACATGGTGCTGGGCCATTTCGTCTAGACTGTGCTCTTGCTTAGAAAGGTAGGACCAGATGATCCTTGAGGTCCCTTCCAACCTGGTATTCTATGATTCTATGATTCTATGTCTAGAATGGGAAACAATGACCAGGACAACAGTCTTACATCCCATGGGGTAGTGCCACAGTGTTGGTGGCCCTCATCACAACCTCTTGGAAGGAAAATCCTCTTCAAAGGAATAGAGCTCCCAGGAAAAGGGCACTGACTCAGCTGTATTGCTTGGGAAAGCCTCAAAGAGTCACATACCCAACAATGGCAATTGCTGTGCCCCAGGACGATCAAGAGCCTGAGTTAATAGACCAACTGCATCTTGCTGATGTTTTGGGTGAGACCTGCAGGTCCCGGCACTAGCCGACTGAACGCTGCCCATTTGTAGATTCCAGATACATAATTATATTTCAGGCACAGGACTCAACTGCCCAAGCAGAAGTGAGTGCTATGGGATACCTGAGGGTAGGGCCATCGGGACAGTGCAGGAATTGCAGGAGAACCACAGTCTTGTGCAGCAGGAGCTGGAGGTGCGGTGACACCCCATCATGCCCACCATGACGTTAGGCACTGGCCTATTGGCAACTGAGTCCTTCCCTTGGGGGACTTTGGTGCCAGATTGAGATGCATGCATGCATTAAAGTGTCTGCATATGCAGATGGTGTCTGGGCTCCTGTTATATCCCTGGAGATCTAGGCAACATGGAGGCCAGGGTCACTCAGCTGGGAGGTCTCTGCTTCCATGAGCTGAATAGCTCTCCATGGACTCCACTGCCCAGAACAGGAACTGGGACACCCAGTGCTCCTAGGGACAGCTACACTCATCTCTGGAGAGATCCCTGTTTTGCAGTGATGTTAACTGTTCAATTTTTATTACCATTGGATTGGTGAGGGAAACAGGTTAGGGAAACATATATGTGGTGCAAGGGGCAAATTCTTGCAAACTCAGTGCAAGAGGCAGTTTGAAGCATTGGTTATGTTGTGTTCCTGTGAAATGGAGATGACTGTCCCATGGTCAGACCCCGGGGAAGCAGAGTACTCTAGGATGCCCTAGTTTGGACCAACCATAAATCCTGCCGTTCTGAATGGTAACACCAGTGAGTGCCAGGAAAAGCCGCTCACTAGACTTGATGAATTCATAGTAGCCTTCCAGCTGGAGGGGCAATAGGCATGTGAGGGAGGAGACATGGAGCAGTAACAACAGTTATTGCTGTTCATGCTGCAGCTCTTGCTGTTTTCCTAGCATAATTTTTTGTATTCGCATTGCGTAATGGGTACAGTGTAACTGAAAACATTTACCCACCATTGTGGACAGAATTTTCCGGCATGCTTAGCCTAACATACCTTTTAAACATGGCTCTTAAATCGTCCCAGTGACTTTATACTGGGGTGAATTTCAACCTGGATGCCTGAGATGGATTCTTTTTCTGTCCTTGGAAGCATCAGCGTTTAAGTGACTGAGTGGATGAACTGATAATGGGAATTAGGACAGCAAGCCCTGATTTCACAACGTGCCAGGAAGAAAAATAAAACAAGAGTAGTATAGTATCATAGTCTGGTTCTGCTTTTCATCTTGGCTGTTCTTCAGGGAGAGCAGAACAGCAGAGTTTGCTGGAAAGCATGTTCATTTTCACAGATTTTTGTATGCTTATCTGCAGTTTAGGGGATTTAGTGATCCAAATGAAGGTGGAACATATCCTTAACCTCTCCCCAAGCCCAGGCAATGTGTATGAAAACATATACACCCACAAGTATTTTTTTATTATAGCTGAAATAGTGAGAGGAGACTTCACTGCTTGACTTCATCTTCTCTTCCCTGAGAAGATTCAGATGTTTTTGGAAACAAATGAGTAGTTACTAGTGACAGGTGGGTTGGAATATTTTCTTTCCCACTCCATTAGCATCTGAAATCTTTGTAGTGGATAGCTCTGGAAACATCCGTCTTGTCCTTTACTCCTAAGCACATGCCCAAGGCCCAAAAGCTTTCATAGAAAATAGAGATTTCCTGCTTTCTAAGTCATCCTATGAGTGTCACATTACAAAGACAAACACGAAAAGAAAACCACAGTAAAGAATTTGTTGCTAGCAAAATGTCTGTATTAAAATACAAAGAAAAGTTTCCTGTTTGGAACAGTAATTAATAGACTCTTTTTTGTATTGGTACTAACAGCACTGCAAGTTCCATTTTCCAAACCTACCACAGTGTTCTTGAGGAATAAATTCCACCACCGTCATTCTGAACCTCAGCCTAAAAACCAAAGAGGTCAAAGACAATAGTACTGTGCATCCTAGCAATGTTCCAGCATCATTACACTGGCTTACTGCAGCGTGTCCCATCAAGTGTGGGTTATATCTGGACACTGCTTGGTGACGGCAAGCTCACAGGGCTTCCTATTGTGTTTGAGAAGGCGATGATGGCATTGGAGCCCTTGGAGTTCTTGTTCATACCCAGGATGTCCACACTGGTTTGCTCTGGCTCGGTTTTCCTGAAGATGTTTTTCATGGTTGACTGAAAGTTATTGGTGACAAAGCAGTAGACAATGGGGTCCATGCAACTGTTGAGGCTACTCAGAGTCACTGTCACATGGTAGACAAGGAGGCTGACATCATGGGGCATGTCTGGGTTGATGGAGATTGCTACCTGTCGCACATGAAAAGGAGTGAAGCAGATCATGAAGATGATGAGGACGGTGATAAGGAGTTGCACAGCTCTCATTCTCCTCTCCCGACTCTGGTGCATGAGGCTGGGCTTGGACAGAGCACAGAGAATCCTGGTGGTGAAGAAGATGATTATGATGAGGGGGAAGAAGTACTCGCAGACCATCAGGACCAGAATCTTGGACAGGCAGCATGCAGCAAACTGTATTGCCATGGTCAGGATGGAGAAAGTCACCACAGTGGCAAAGATCCAAATGAAGATGCAGATCCCCTTGGCACAGGTGGGGTTCCTCCATTTACGTGAGGCCTCCACCTGTACAATTGCCAGATAGCGGTCAACGCAGATGCACGTCAAGAAGAGGATGCTGCAGTACATGTTGACAAAGTAGCCAAAGATATGAACCAAGGAACAATTCAGGCAGTCCCCTGCACTATAGAACATGATGATCCGGACAGGCAAGGAAAAGCCCACCAAGAGATCAGTAACAATCAAGTTGATGGTGTAAATAACAGAGGTGGTTTTCGTCTTGGTACGGAAGCAGAAGACGTACAGCGCTAAGCTGTTCAGCACAACACCCACCAGGAAAATGATGGCATTGACTACCATCAGGGCAATCCACAGGCTGTAAAATTCTGTGTACAGTTCTTTGTCGGGGTGAATGAACTTGGAGAACAAGTAGATGCTGGAGTTGGGTTGCTGGGTGGAGTTGATAGAGTCAAGGGCGGGAAGTTGGGTGGAAGAGGTCGACATGGTCACTGACTTCCCAGTGATCTGAAAGAAAAGAAACGGAGGTATATCAATGGGTATGTCAGCATTCCTTAGGGCTCAGAATATTGTCACCTAAGAACATTTTAACCAACATATTTATACATCTTCAGTAGTTATATATATTGCTGTACTCTGAGCGTCTCATCTGTCAATATGGAATTACCAATAATTGCTAGAAAAATATCTGGGTTCATAATTACTGTCTTCTGTGGTTCCAGATGCATGTTTTGGAGAAGACACACAATCCCCACTTCAAATTTCTCTTCCTCTGCCCTGTGCAAAAGTGTTTTTAAGGCAAGAACAAAGAAGTGAACTATGCTGAGGGGAGCACAGGAGAAGGGAAAGTCAGGGGACCTACACGTGGTCATGTTTGAGCCAGCCATGTGGCAAATGGCCCAGAGAAACAGATGGGGTTGCTGGGTCCAAGCAGGGTGCATTGATGCTCATGGAAGGCACAGGCCGTTTTCTGCTGTGACAGGGAGGGTCAGGCCAATATGCAGCTCACACCAAGTCTTGTTTCCTGAACATGGCTCTTATTCTTTTGAGTCATTGCTCGACATTGGAGCAGCTTCTTCCTGACTGAAGGCTCTTCCTCCCCTGCCATGGGAGCAGGATAGTGCTGGCAGCTGAAAGACATTTGCCCAACCTATTGGTACAACCGTAGCCCCAGCATCTGACTCCTAAAATATCACATCCCTTCCCTTGGCCAGGTGATCCCGTTAGAGAATTATGTGCAGCAGCATTTTCAGGAACGGTAAGATTTTCCTAAAATCAAAGAATGGCTGAATTTCCAGGAAAGCACAAGCAGGTTGTGTGGCATCTTCTAGAGATCTGCACTCACAGCAACAGCAGCTGGGAGATTTCAAACCAAGGGCGTCAGGCGCTACTCCTGCCAGGGTTTGACAGTTTAATTTGCAAATCATTCCTGACTTACACACTATTTTAAACTGATTTGTATATTAAAAAGATAAAAAAAAGCCCAATATATACAGAGACTTGGCTGGTTTCAATAAAAATAAATGGTTGAAAAATGTCTGGAATATCTCAAAGCGGCTGAGCAGAACTTTGAGGTTAAAAAAATCAGCTTGAATCAGCAGAGAATGATGCTGAAAGACTTGAGTTATGAGGGTTTGAAATCCCTGCTACCAGAGCGCCAAGTGCGGAAGGGCTTGGAGACAAGGAGCTGCAAACACATCTTCCAGTGCTCTCAGGAACCGCAGTGTGCCTGGGCTGCGTGTCTCAATGAGGAAGGCTTGAATTGCTAAGGGGGTCTGGATGTCCAGCTCCCCCAAGCATGCTGGCTTTCTGCCTGCACTCATCCTTTTTGCTGCTTATGGGGACTTGGAGAATGGACCGAAGATGTCACATTGCCTATGAGGTGCTCCAAGCTGTTGGTGGCCATGTAGAAAGCAGAGGAGGAAGCTACTTAGATCAGAAGCCTTTGAGTGAAATGTGGATCCTCAGGAGTGTTCCTGCTGACCAAAAGCAAATGTTTTGCAGGGACAATCCTAACTGGGTCCAGAGAGAATCCCAGCAGCTCTGAGCCTGCCTGACAAGTGCCAAAGGCTTTTCCTGCCCGGCCACTAAAAGCTTGCTTGTTGGGCTAATGAACTACTAATCCCTGCTAGCCGTAACTCTCAATCTTTTGAACTCCTCCACACCTTCTGACAAAAGCAGAAGGCTTCCAGCTGTCTGGGATAAAGAGCTGGGGAACTGAGATTTAGGAGAAGAGATTCCCAAGTCTCTGTGCATTTGCTGGACACAGCACTCCTGATGTGTCTCACCAGTGCTGAGCAGAGGGGAAGGATCACCTCCCTCAGCCTCCTGGCAGCACTCCTCCTAAGGCAACCCAGGAGGCTGTTGGCCTTCTTTCTCACAAGGGTGCATTGCTGGCTCATGTGCAACTTGGTGTCTCCCAAGCCCTCTGCAAATGCAGTTTCCAGCTATTTGGCCTCAGGCTGTACTGGTGCACTCCTCCCATCTTGGTAAAGCCTCTGCTGGGCCCTCTCCTGTCTTTCAACATTCCCCTGAGCAGAGTGCTCCCAAACTGGGCACCTCGCCAGTGATGAATTGATGGAGGTAATAACTCCCCTCCATCTGCTGACCACGAACCTCCTAATGTGGCACAATATGTACTTTGCTTTGTCTGCAATGCGTGCACACTGCCTGCTGGTTTTCAGCCTAAGATCCACCATAACACCCATGACCTTTTCAGTAAAACAGTTCCCAGCCTATACTGATGAATAGGGTCAGAGGATATGGCCAGACAGGCTTTTGTGGAGGACTGAGTGGCCAAAGTGTGGGTGCTTTCCTGCCTTTTCTCACTTTGGAGAGGGCTGGGAATGAAGTATGTTTGGTAAATGGTCAACATTCAAGATCAATAGTCCTCATGAGATGCTACAGTCTAGCCGTGGTTACTCTGTGTGGTTCATTCAAGCCAGGTGAGCACAAAGCAGAACATTTGTTGGGCAAAAGCAGAGATTAGGACTGAGAATTTAGAAGACTTGGTGTGAAGTTCCCTCTGGAAATTCTTGGAGAAGTGACTTTGCCATCATGATGGAGTTTAGGTCTGTTGGCCTGGAGTCTGGTGATTGCTCTAGTTTTTTCTTGTCTCTCATCTAGTCTATGAAAGTGATGTGAAAGAAAAAGATGGTTTTTAATATCCTTGAACTTGGATGGATATTTAGAATCAAATGGCAATTTGTTCTGTTTAGGTAGCCCAAGTAGTTGGACTGTCCATTGCAATGGCTGGTGCTCAACCATAAAGCCCTCCTGAGATCAAACCCAGTGCCAGATTATGCCGCAGGACTCAAATCTCAAAGCCTGGAGTCAGACCACCTGTAATGTCCCAAAGAACTGCTGGGCAAAGAGGAGCAACCCTAACTTCTGTCCACTTTTGCACGTAAGCCATCTCCAGCAGCAGCCGGATGTTGGAACACCTTGTGTTTCAGGAACGACCAGATTACCTCACCCTGCACTGAACTCCAGCGGCAGCCAAAGGAGCACACATGTTCACGTTATTTTGTCTGGGTCTGATTGAGCCTGCAGACTCCTGGAGGAGGGTCTTGTCTCTTTACATTTTGTGCCAAGCATGCTGTCAGTGAATAACAGGAAAAACCGGACCCAAGACTGGCTGAAGGTAGTGGAGTTGCGAAGTCTGGCACTTGAAAAAGATGCACAGGGAGGATGCAGAACACTGGCCCATTTTCTAATGATTTCCTAATATTCTCACCATCTGATCTTCTCTGTTTGTTTGTTTCGCTCTTTAATTACAAAAACAAACTGAAATGAGCAGATGCCTGGATCTGCTCCCAGATTTCTCTTTGCAGATGCTGTCAGGAGGAGCACTGTGGAAGCCACTGCACCAGTGTAAACCAAGAAATAAAGACTTTGTTGCTCCTCGAGTGCAGCGTGAGCTTGTATATCTATGTTCACAGAGACAGGTAAGCAAGTGGAGAAGACAAAATCACCCATCCCATCCCTTAGCCTGCACTAGAGTGTATTGAGTTATGTATGCATTTGTTTTCTTATTGTAACTCTAAGGCACTGGCCGTTTCGTCTGATTCTACATCTTGTTAGTAGTTTAGCTCCTCTGGGAGATTTTTCTTCAGTCTCAGATCCTTTATCACAAACACCTGATACTCATCTTATATTTTTCCTTTCCTGCCTCAGTGAAATCAGTAACTTAAAATGCATTCAAATGTTGCTCATCCTCACAATGCTGCTGAGGTATGTAGGGCACTTTACAGACTGATAGAAAAGGATCCCCTATGAGGACTGTCCATACACAGAAATTAAAATCATCAGCATATATGGTGTGATAGCTTACATAGTCACCTCTTCCACTGAGCCCCATGGGTGGTGAAATAAACTCCAGATATAGTAAACAGCTAAAAAACAAGTAGCATTTTGTTTGCCAAATTGAACATGCAATGGAGGAGCTGAATTAGAGTTTCTGTCTCTTCCCACTCCATCGCTGCTCTGTCTGAACTCAAAATCCAAGCATCTACATGAAACAAATTTAAGTAATTCTGGATGGTTTCCTCACTGACAGGCTGTGGAAAAGCTGCCTCTTGGGCTGCAGTGGGAAAAGTCTTCCTCTAATCAAATTGTTACTGATGGATGTTTGGGTGAATGGCCTTTTTCTTTCTTTGTGGCACTGCCCTCATCTCATGGCTCACAAGCAGAAGGGATGGAGAGCTGGACTTGCAAAGCAATAGCATTCCTCTGAGTGCTTTTAATGAGATGGAGCTGGACCAAACCCCTGGTTAACAGCTACTAAGTATTTTTCCACTGTGGGTCTCCAAGCACTTGACAAAGGTACGTTGCCCCATTTTGCAGTAGGCTGAACAAGGCACAGAATGGCAGCGTGACCTCGCATCTGAGGAAAAGCAAACATTTCCAAAGATTTCCACTTCTGCTCTCCTCTGCCCCCCAGTGAAAAAATTACGCCAACCAGGTCTCTCTCTGCCATCAGAAATACTCATGCAGGTGTTAAAATGAGTCAGTTCAGCTACCCATCACCATGGAGCGGTGGCATATAGGAGTCAGCAGGGGTCATGGCTAAATACATGAGAAGCTTCGCAGCCTCTGCAAACCTTTATTTTGCTATGTTTTGCACTATTTATTGCTTGCAGCTATTGCATGAGCTCATGCAGAGCTACAAGAACCACAATCACCTTTGCTTACAGAGTAAATAGCCCCTGTGCTAACCCCTTTCCTAAAATCTTCAAAGAGTTTGAAGCTCAGACTTCTTCATGCCTAATTCAGCTCTCAGCCCCCCAGATTTCCATGCAATCCCTGTTTCTTGGAGCTGGCAGTCTGCAAAGCCCAAGATGGGTAAACACGCATCCTTCTGAGCACTGTCTGTCTGCGCCAGTTGGCCTATGCTGTTGTATTATACCTCTCAGGCTGGATTTTGTCTGTCTGGCTGTGAGACCGTGGGTAGCATTTCCTTAAAAGTACAGCAGGCATCTGGGTAGAAATGGGATAAGGGGAGGGATGGAGACTGGAGGTTGACCTGGTTTCCCTTGTTCTGATAAAGGTCCCTGCTCAGCACTGGGAGAGGGGGACTTGCTCTGAAATACTTTCTCATTGTTGCGTGACACAACCAATTCCATCATTCTTGGGCCAAATAGGAAACAGATGGTCGCTGTGCTGGAACCGGGTCCTGCAGCCTCTTCCCTCGCTCACTCGCTGCTTGGCATCACACTTGTTCATTTAGCATGGGCAGTTCAGTGCTACGTCTGCCCCAGGAGGATATCCTTGACCATCCTGTGTTTCTTTCCACCCAACTTTTAGCTCAGTGTCAACCTTAAGCCTCCCCCTCCACTTGCTGAAGTCAATGGGGAGTGCTTCCTTGACCTAGGGGAATTTTGGATCTGGCTCAGCAGTTCAAGTAATGGGATACAAAAGAAAAGGCAGGTCAGGCAACTGAGCTTTGTCCTAACCTCTCTCCAAAGGGGTTATTTATTGGTGTGTGCAGATAAGATCTCTGCATTCAAACCCAGAGACGGAGAATAAGAGAGCCATGCACTGGGATCAGAAAGATGAAAAGGACACATTAACAAGTGAGAGTGAGTGTTATTTAGTACAAACAGCTTCAGCTTTTCGCATCTCCCTGTCCTGAATCAGAACATCTGATATGGCAACATGGCTCCTCTATCATCCCCGCTGTGGGATGGCAGCAGCATGTGTTTAGTTTTGCAGCCTTTCTGTGTTTAAAGTTCTCTGGGTGATTTATCATCATATTTATAAATGAAGGGTTAAACTCACTCTCTTTCTTTCAGTTTAAATTGTATGATTCTCCTTCTGGCAAGCTCTCACTCAACTCTGGCTCAAACTGGCCAAATATGGTGTTTTTGTGCATGTCGAGGACCTTGCCCTATACGTGGTAGAGCTTGTTCTGTGTGCCACATGCTCAGCCTGGGGAGGTTGGGTTTGCTGACAGTGGGAACTGAGGGAGAAAGGGAGAGAAAGGGAATGAATCCAGCTGCTGAAAGGGAAGAGCTGGTGCCCATCTAGCCCTCAGGCTGTGAGAAGAGAGCTAATGTCCGGAGGAGAAAGATCCCACCCTGAAGCAGAAATGGAGCTATTCCCACGGCGGGGAAGATCCCATATTTGTGGGCATCAGGTCTCTGCTCTCAGCTGATTCCTGGGCATTGATGTCTCCTAGAAGCCTCCAGGTCTGAGGGCAGCTGGACAGAGTGTGTGAAACACTTGACTGCTGGGGAATTGCAGTTGGAAATGGTCAAACCCAGTCCAGAGTTGGATTATTCCTTCCCCTCCAATGCTGTGGAAATAAAAAGTGCTTTGGAGACACAAAACACGTAGTTCTGTGAGTGTCAGATTAAATGATACCTGCTTTCTTACGGTTTCATGTCTTGCAGTGGCTTGCAGGGCTGGATAAATGCTTTGCCCTGGCTGAGATGCTTATTATAACTTTTTCCCATGTGGACACTTGGCTGCCTTAATGAGCACTCACGTTCCAGCTTGTCCCTTGGCTCCGACACTTGTTTGACTTTCTCCTCTCTTTGCTGCCTAATTTCCTGAAAATTGAGGTGATCTTTCCCTTCTGCCAAATTTTGGTTGAATTTAGCCAACAGATAAAAAAACATTAGGAGGATGGAAGAAATCAGAGCTGACAAACACGTAAATAGGCACTGAGCACAATCCTTGTTTTCTCTAATATGAACCTGCAAGGAGTTTGCCAATACTCTCCACCACACATCCTTTAATTTAGATCTTATTCCCTGCAAAATCACAATTGCTTTGGCATTGAAACACTGCAAGCAGGGCTGGATGTCTTCTTTGCGAAGAGCGAGCATTGCCTGCCTCTCATTCTTTGCCTGAAGTGAAATAATTTCAGATTTACACCAAATCATATCTTCCTCATGAAGAACCAGCCTGGGGATAGATGATAGCTGGTTGCCTGGTGTATGCACTGGTCAGACACGGCATGTTTGCCCATGTGCAATGAAGAGCGTGATGGCCAGCAGCTCCTACCTTGTCCAATGGTTTGAATGGTCATGTGCTGAATTACAGCCTTTGCCTGGAAGGGGAAGGGTGTGAACTCACTTTGCACATCAGCAACAGGGATTAATACCACCTACTGACTTTTTGGTTGTCCAGTCCCAAGCACGGTCAGGGGCTGTCTCCTTCAAGCCATTTAAGCAATCATGGCTTAAGGATGTGTGGAGGCTAATGCAATGGTGGTCATTGGGCTCATGTTGCTGATGGGCTGTTGCGCCATTTGCCTCCTGTCTGACGTGCCCAGTTAGCCTACGTGGTCGCTCATCTCCAAGGCCCTGCTGTGGATGGGCAATGGGTATCGCTGTGAGTTGTGATCTGAGCTCCACCCACCGTGCTGTGTTCAATGCTGTGTGTGCACATGGGTGCACCCCATACTCCCCATCAAGCCTAAGGCCAAAATCAGATCCTATGTGAGTGAGGGACCCAGCTGCCTGGTTCAGTTTGGAACAAGCAATAGCCTGTGGGTGCCCAAGCAATGATTTAGTCCAACAGGTCATCCTAGGCCATGAGGGATCACTGCCAGTTAGAAGAGGGAGAGCACAACTCTCCGAACTACATTCCTCTTCTTCACGGAGCGAAATGACCCAGATGGGAGGGAGGCCACTCGGCTTGGCCCAGATGCCCACTCTTTGCATCTAGGCTTGAACCTGCTGCTTAAAACCAGGTGACGGATCACCAGTCCTGGACACCCCAGAGACAATCTATTTAAAACTTGGAAAGATCTGCATGGTCCTCCCCCAGCCCTGTCCTAGGCATGCATGGAAAATATGGAATGAAGCTCTCAAAGATACACAGAGCAGGAAATTCATGTGCTGGCAGATTTCTTGTGAGCTTATACCTCCTCTATGCCCATTTGCAGCAGTAATGCCTCAGCCTTTGAAAGAAGGAGCCCAGATGTACATGTACAAGCAAACATAGAAGTGGGATTGTACATACATTGCCTCTCCAGACCTGCAGAAGTGCACCCAGCAGTGGTGGGCACCCAGAGGTCCTTCAGCACGTCTCTGATGAGGCTCGCTAGTACTGGTCACCTTAGAAATGCTAATAAAGGCTTTACACCTCCACTTGCTTGTTTATACCACACTGTATAGAAAAGTCCCTCCTGGAATGTTTAGACGTCTACAATGCCTTATTGATACTGTAGCATTTTTCATGTCCCTCTTTTCTGCATTACCAGATCTTGGCCTTGGAATGACAGAAATATTAAGTGTCTTGGTGAATGCTCTATAAATCATGCTGTTAGCATTTAAAAGACCAGTATCTCATAGCCAGTCAGGGCTAGAACCAAGTGCCATCTGTCACGAGGGAGCATGGAGTGACATCTCTGCAGTAGATGCTGTGTATTTCTAGCTCAGATACTGTAAGAGAAATCAGAGCATGACTTCCTGCGTGTATCCCTTTCTGTCCTTCGGCGACCAATATAACATGAGGGGAGCACATGTTTTGGGGGAAAATGTTTTCCAAAAGGGTATAAATTTTTTTTAAAAAGCTAAATCTGGAAAGAAACATGTAGATTTGGAGTTTTATAGATCCAGCCAGGAGAGATGGATGGATTTGTGCCTGTCTTCTTGGGAGGTTGTAACAGTACAAGAGAAATGTGTTTGATTTTACTGGGATTACAGTAATCCATCTAGCATTTCAAGGGTGCCTGGGACGAAGTGCTAGAATTGTCACTTTGGAATAAAAGCTGTTGTGGCTCTGTACAAGAACCCTGCAGTGAAAATTACCATATAGGCACATACAGGAACTTCGCAGGCAAATGCAAAAACATTGTGGGAGATTAAACCGAGCAACTTCTGGACGGTGCATTGCTGCTTGCTTTTGAAAAGGAAATTTTTAATTGCAAATTTAGGAATATTTGAGCACTTTTCCCTCTTTCTGCCTTCAGAAGCCTGAGAAGACAGTGGGGGAAGAGCAGCAACAGAGGTTTGCTGTTGAGGAATACCTTGGCCCAGGGATGCAGGACAGAAGAGGCAATGCTCACACCCTAGGGAGCATAGGGAATGGAGGTGACCCAAATGCAGGTAGGGATAAAGGGGCGATGCAGCGGGGAGAGGGGTCAGGTGTGCCATGAGCAGCAGACCAGCCCGCCATGGATGCAGCTCTGCAGCCCAGCAGAGTTGTGCGGCTCTCTTGGCTGCGGGGAGAAACTGAGGCACAGAGCTATGCCTGGGCTTGGCCCAAGGAATGCAGAGAGATGGGAGACCTAGTCAGGGAGCAGACATTTTTTGAGGCATCCCAGGATGGTTAACCAGATCTTAACCTTTTGGGAGGCTGGTATCTGTGGTTTCCCTTGCTAGGCACATATGGCACTGTGCTGTGCAGACAGACCCCACAGTACCTTCAGGGTTTTGCAAATTTTGGATTAACTAGGTTAACCTGGAAAAACTTTGAGCTGTTGGTGAGTGTCTTGCTATGAAAGCAGGGGGCATTTCTGAAGGGACCTGGTTAAGGACCACGGAACAGATCTGTTTCTCCTTAGACTGACCCAGCAAGCGGATTCAGAGAAAGAAAACAGCATCTTTCCTAGAGCTGAGCTCGCACCCTACTGCATAGCCAAACAGAGGTAAAACATCACCAGTTGCAACCGACCCCGTGCCAGGCAGTATACCATCTCCTCTCCTGGCTTACAAAACCTCCCTGAATGCATTTCCCCAAAATTTAATTATGTCTGGGAATACACAGGTACAAACAAGGCATCACCCCACTCCTCACAAGAGCTGGCATAGTACTTTTCAATGGGGGAAAGCCAGTACCTTCATACACTTTTCATCACCCCCCATCTCCTCGGGAAACAACGAAATATCATGGCACTGCCCCAAAACCCAGAAGCAGAGAAGCTCACAGTGGAGGAAGCCCCTCACAGTTACTGGTGCAGCCTGGATCTCCAGGTCGGGCACGTCCTGCTGGACCTCCACACCTGCCACACGGGCAGAGCCAGGGGCTTCCCGAGCTGCCCTTCCACGTGTTGGGCGCAGGACCCTCTCCCCTCCCATCGCTGCCAGGGCTCCCTGCTGCAATAGCCACGCTTTCCACTCCGGACTTGGGGTAGGGTCTCCAGCAATTCCCTCCTAGCCCCACGCCGTCACATCTCTGATCCCATGCCTCTACTTTCTCTCTGACAAATATCCCAAAGCATTCACTGCAATGGTCCTTGCAGCATATTCCCCCCCGATGGACTGACTTACCTTTGGCCTGATCTCCCTTCTATGGTACAGGAGCTGCCGGTAAGAAAATTTCCTTGTGGACCTGAATGCTATCACCCCAGGAAAGAGACATCTGTTCCTACAAGCAGAACAACTGGAGTGACTACAGAATATGAAGAAATGCCTAATCTCTCTCTCGTGTGCTCTCTCTCTCTCCCTCTCTCTTCTAAATATAGCCTTGCAACTAATGGGAAAAAATACACACTACCAAAAAAAAAAAAATTTCCACTTGTCTTTAGTGTTCAGAATTTCTCCCTAAACATCTGGCTCCTTGCCCTAAATCTCTCTGAAATTTATGAAGTGCTGGAAACGCTAAAGAGTGCTCCAGCCTTCCTCACAGTGCTAATGCCTGAACATCTCTAGTAAACTAAAACTAATGTTGCTGCCCCACTCTTGTCCCCTCCCCGGGTCAATTTTCCTTTGTCTCTGTGGGAACAAAATCTCCTCGCTGAGAACTCGCCAGCTCAAGGCCACCGCAATGCCACCGAGCCACCGCCGTGTGACACAAGAGGAAAATACCTCTCTTTTCATCTTCCTGATATGAACTGGGATTAGACAGAAGCATGCCTGGCGGTAGCAGGAAGGTGCTGGACCAAATGCCACAAAGCCTGTGACATGCTTTGAACCAACCCAGCTGTCCAGACCCTGAGAAAAAACCTGGCACGGGGAGACAAAAGGTGACCTTGCGCACTTTGGTGATGCTCTGGCTGCAGTCATTTGGGAGAGTGGTTAATAAGATCTGTCCGAGGATTGGGCTGAAGTGACTGAGCGTAGATGAGTTGAGGGTGGAAACAGAGAGTCTGAGGTTCCACCGAGGAGCCCTCCAACATGTTTCTCCATCCTCACACAGCTCTTCCCTACTGGTAGTAGAGTCTTTGTGGGTATCAGGTCCCTCTCGGAGTGGGGATTTAAGTAACCCTTCACCTTTGGCTTCATGAGAAGAGATTGACATTGGGCAAAACATAACGAACTATCCAATTGTTGACGTGGATTCAAAGCACACGGACAGATCAGCTTTCAAGATGTCTCTGCTGACCAATGCTGTAAGGACTCAAATGTCCCAAATCCCCCATAGTCCCGCCTCATGATGGGATACTTCCTGCTCTAAATCGGGTACCAAAAAAGCCATCTTTCGTGGGGTTTGCACGGATGTTCTCCCCAGGAGGGTTTTACTGTAGCTTTAGAGAACCCTTGTGGGAAAAAAGGCAGAAAAAAATAAAGTGAGAAGTTGCACCAAATTTAATTGTTTAGAAGGACAGGGACGATGGAGGATGGATTAGTGTCAGTCCTAGACCGCTCTTTTCCCTCACCCTTTAGATAAAGACAATACTGGTGCCAGTGCAATAAACATGCAGGATATGGCCCGTCACAACACGACAGGATCAACTGAGAGGCATTGAATTCCAGGTCAAGAGGCCAAATCCATAAATAGAGGAGAGGTAAACTCCACACATGCATGTCTCACTGGAGCACAAACAGTAGCTATGGTTATTAGAGAAGGTTGACCTCATTTTCTGGAATTAGTTTTTCACCCTTGGATCTTTCCCAGGAAGACTGAGCTGATCTTTTTTGTCTGGTTATTTTATTGATTTTCTATTTTTAGTTTCCTCACATTGAGGGGCAGATTCTTCCCCCAGTTTCAGGAACATCCTCCTTGACTTTATGTGCCCCCTGATCCAGGCATCCAGCCTTTCACAGCTGACCTCCAGCTCAGGCACGTGCCTGGGCTTTCATGTGCTTTTCACTTCCTTATGACTTGGAAATCAAGTGTGATTGGAAGGCCTCCCATGAGTCCTGTCTGGGTAATAATCTTGCCCTCGCTTCCTTCCATCTTGGGAGTTGAACAGGGGGAAGAACAAAAGAGAAGAAACCAGCCTATAGTCCAACGTTGGGCAGGGTGGATCAACTTGGACCCTATCATTCTTATTGCCTATGGTGGCAAATGCTTAAGTTTCCCCCAGCCTGTAAATGAAACTTTTGTACTTAGGGAATAGCTCTCTGGAATTACAAATGCAAGACTGAATGAAAGCGAATTTTCTCCAGGATGAGATATTGGTACCTATGCTCTGTTCACCTGCTCTGGGACTGCCCAGCCCTTCCTATGCGAGGACTGCCTTGGTTTTGTGCTTCTGCATGATGCATGTGAGCTTTGTTCCCATCCCTGTGCACAGGATAACGAGTGCCCTGCACTCCCCCACTATCCCAGCCTCTCCCTCTCTGCTGGATTTATAGACTCGGAGTGGCAACAGCTGCAAAGTTTCAAGTTGTGCCTGAGATAGTGCAGAGCATGCCATATTGGGAAGCAGATGCTGCTGTTAAGGTGGAGAAGGCACATCCGGGCTCGGGGCCACGGTTTGTCCCAGACGCGGTTCCCACACTTGACTTCAGGAGGAGTTGCAACCGTAGCTGATGAATGAAGAGCTTCTATCATCTCTTGATTTTCAGTCATTTATCACCCTCCCAGAGGGAGGGGGAAAGGAAGAAAAAAAAAAGGGAAGATTTAGTAAGTGGAAAATTTTCAAGCTTGTTCGCTGAATATGCAACGGTATTAAATATTGCAGTGAATGCCTTGAGATTGTAGGTGGAAGAAAGTATTGACTCAGCCGAAATTAGCACGTAGGAGAAGGAATAATAGTTACGGCAGGGAAGGGTGCTACTGGCCCATAATAATTCCTAGCAATCCCTTAACTGTGCCATGGAAAATAGGAGTGGGACAGGGCTCTGTTTAAAAGTCTTCTGTGGCACAGAGCAGCAAAGCAGGAGGCCAGACGGCTCTGAACGAGGTTGTCAGAAGTCTGATACCACATACCACCCTGGGGAGATGGCCTCTCAGGTTTTGTCAGGAGAAGAGTATACTTCTCCAGTCCTATTCAAAAAACATAGAATCATAGAATAGTTTGGGTTGGAAGGGACCTTTAAAGGTCATCTGGTCCAACCCCCCTGCAGTAAGCAGAGACATCTTCAACTAGACCAGGTTGCTCAGAGCCCCATCCAGCCTGGCCTTGAATGTTTCCAGGGATGGGGCATCTCCCACCTCTCTGGGCAACCTGTGCCAGTGTTTCACCACCCTCCTTGTAAAAAATTTCTTCCTTCTATCTGGTCTGAATCTACCCTCTTTTAGTTTACAACCATTACCCCCTGTCCTATCATTACAGGTCCTGCTAAAAAGTCTGTCCCATCTTTCTTATAAGCGCCCTTTCAGTACTGAAAGGCCACAATAAGGCCTTCTCTTCTCCAGGCTGAACAACCCCAACTCTCTCAGCCTTTCTTCACAGGAGAGGTGTTCTAGTCCTCTGATCATTTTTGTGGCCCTAAAGAGGGGAGCGGAGTGTCCTTTCATCCCCTGCTACAGGAGAAGAGATTGAGATTGGGCACAGCATAACAAACTATTGCACTGCTGAGATGGGCTTAAGGCACATGGCTGGATCAGCTTTCAAGATGTCTCTATTGACCAACTCTGTAAGGACCCAAAGCAGAATTTAGTGTCTGAAAATGTTTGCTTTTTTTTTTAGGAAGTTGAATTTAGGCTCTGTTATACCGAACAAATTTGCAGAAATTAATTCTCTTCTTCAGTGGCAGAGGAGAGCTTCTACCCAAGAAGGTCTTGGACCCAAACCCAATGGAATCAGAGCTCAGAAAATTAAGGAGCCTTCACCCGTGGTCATGACTGCATGGAGGACACCAAAGGGTGGGATCCTCACTACATGGAGGACACCGAAGGGTGGGATCTTCACTGAGCTGTCTGGGAAACCTTTTTTACCAGCTACTTCAGAGAAAGTGAACTCACATGCCCGTATTCCCTCCATTGAACATTCTCCCATTTTCCTTCCAACAAACGTCTTCCTGAGACATTTTTCCACTGTCTTGCTCCTGCACCAGGAAGCAGGAGAACCAAAAGGGGAAATGGGAGCAAGTAATGCCCACAGTCACAGCAACCACTCACAAACACGAGCCTGTCCTCAGAAGACTGCTTGCAGGGGAGGTTGCCCACTTGATCTAGCTGCAGGCTTGATGGAGAGGCAACAGTAGATGGGCTCTGCTCCCTGCCAGGTGAGTAAACCCTTTGCCATCGTAGATAAAGTTAATGGCATGGAGGAGAGTCTACATCTGTTTTAGCCTCCCCAACTACTCTTCCTTCTAGTAAATCTGTCCCAGAAGATCCCCAGGCCTTAGTAAGTGCTGGAAAACATTCATGTATGTCCCTATGATATGCACTGCCCATGAGCCCTAAATACTTGATTCTCTACAATCTCCAGGGCTATCGTGGGATGCTGTGAATCAGATTCAGAATTCACCCAGAGAACCGGGTAGGTTCTCACAGACGGACCAAGGGTGGAGAAGTTGCTGCACTGGACCACCCTCCAGGAGCCACCTTTTACAGAGGATAAATGCCAGGAAAGCACCACACGGCATTTGGTTTAGGGGGAAATCTGCGGACACTGAGACTCTCCCCAAATGTGTAGGAATTTCCCTCCTTGCAAAGGGGTTTGTGCTTCAATCCCAGCACACTTCCCTATTGTTAATGGGCAGGACACACATTGCCTTTCCCTGGAAGGAAAGCTTTGGACAGCAGTGTGGGAACGTTGTCAAAGGACGAGGAATAGAACACTGGCTTTTGTCCCAGCCCTGCTGTAGACTGTAATGGAGCAGAGCAGGGATCTGGCAGGTGCTGCCTGATGGATGAAATCACCTGCCCTAAATTTTATAGCCCCCTGCCAACAGTGAGGAGAGGGGAGAGAAGCTGATATTTGGTGGGAACAGCTTGTAGCTATTCTGATTTGGTGGAGCTGAGAAGGGCCAGGGAAAACCCCTGACTCCTTGTCCCACATCCAGCTTGGGTCCTGCTAATGCTGTGGGTGGCAATCTCCTTGCCAGTGAGGCACAAGGGTGGGAGGCCTTGTGGACAGGCATGGAAAGGAGCTCCAGGGCTGGATTTGACCCTGCAGAACTCCATTTACTCAAGCTGAGACAAAATTGGCCCCTGCAGGGATGCTGGAATTCAGGTGAGTGCAGCAACCCCATGGCAGAGAGAGAGGCTTGGGTGGCCACAACAGGGTCTGCAGGGAAAAGGGAGTTGACAGGGGATCAGGGCTGGGGGTTGCTCCTTGTCCCTCACTCAGTCCTGCTGCATCACCAGTGCAGGAAGGGGTTTCAGCTGCTGGGCTACCGAGAGGTCGTTCTCTGCTGTTCTCGTGGTGATCCAGGCATGCCAGGCTGGGATGTCTGGGAGATCAGAGACTCCTTTGGGATCTGAACCCTGAAACATTCATGATGGCTATGCCTAAGGTGGTAGCTGGAGGGGCTGTAGGGAAAGATCAAAGCCCTCTGCACTGAGCCCTAGACAGAATCTGCGTCCCTCTCCTGCCATGCTGGTGCAGAAACACCAAAGAGGCAAAGAAACTGCTTCTGCCTGGAGAAGGAGGGCTTGGGCCACTGCCCCGGTCATGTTCAACCCCCCCAGGACTGATTGCCTGACTCTCAGCATGGGCAACAGAGGCTGTGGCGAGCCATAAAAGATGGCCCAGCTGCCTCTAATGGCATCTCAGCAGGGCCCAGAGGCAGCTGCACCTACCTGACATAAGCAGCTCAGCAGAGAGCAGTCCTCTGCCAACTGCTCGAGATCACAAGCGCTTTCCAGTGCTCGCTGGGCTGTCACTCACTGTCCTCAGAGGACTGCAAAGGGCAGAGGCCACCCCTAGCGTGTGGCCCTGCCTCTGAACAGGCTCCCCATCTGCGTCTTTATACAGGGAGCGAGATCAGACAGTCGCCATATGGGGGCCTCTGCTGATGGGATCCAGCCGTGATTTGTCTGTTTGATGAGGAACAGGGAAAGACAAGTGGTTCCCAAATGATGGTCATGGCTCCTGTTGGGTGAGTCAGGCACAGGGGAGAAAGTGTGTAGGAGCCACTTTCCTGCCTGCCTGCCTGCTGCAGATTTGGGAATTGACTTTTCTGACCATTGCCTCGTCCTCCATTTTTCTTCCATGGCATTTTTGCTGATGGACCTGTTGAGCTGAAAGAAAAATGAAGATGTCTGCAGGGCACAAAGAGCAAGCTGCTCCTCTGGGTGACCCTGAGGTCTCTCCCGGGTGACTGATTTGGAGTACATCAGTCCTGCCTTTCTCCAGTTCTTGCATGATAAAGGGTGTGAAGTTGGATGTGCCCTGTCCTGGTGTAAATGTACCCTGTGGGGGTGAGTCAGGATCCCTCTCTCCATCCCAGTCTGCCCAGTTCACCACAGCTCTCACAACAGGGAGGTTTCTGACAAGGTTCCTCAGTCAAGGCACCAACAAAATGAGGCACAGAGACCCTTTGGCCACCCAACAAGGCATGTCTCTTGGCTGTCCCTTGTGATCCAACCCGCATTGGGATCCCTTGCAGGGTCCCCTCTGACCTTTCTGGCCCCCCAACCCAGCTCTGGCCAGCAGCCACCTCTTGTTCTTTTCTTGATATTTTTTCAAAGTTTCAGGAGCTAATTGCCAAGAACACAATGTCCAGTGTCACAACCTCACCGCAGAGCTCTCCCCATTCCCAGCAAAGTATTTCCTGCTGGATTTGTTTGTCACTGGGCACATAGGGACACTGGTGCTTGGAGGGGAAACCTACGCAGGCAGCCAGGGCTTTGGCATCGCTTGGGCACACGTGCCCTGGGAAGGTCAGAGCCGGACGGAGCGGCTCTTGTCCAGCTCTGGTTTGAGGGCTGCAAAGCAGGAATTGGCAGGACGCTTGGCGTGGCCGCATGGGGATGTGGTTCGAGGGTGGTCAAGAGAGCTCCCAGGCAGCTCGCAGCAGTCTGCTCTTGCGTTGGGGGAGGTGGGAAGCACAGCGTGGCAGGGCTGAGCTGCAAAACCTTGAATGCAAGGTGCGCTGTGCCCTGCGAGGCTGCAGAGGACAGAAGGGGCATTCGCAAACACATGGCAAGGAAGTGGTGGGGACCTTAGGGGACCGGTCTGGTACCTCCACCTGCTCCAATTTAGTAGCGAACACAAGCCTGGCAAGGAGCAGTGGGGTGCTCCCAGGGCCGTCTGTTCAACGGCCGGGGTCCTTTGCTGTATGAGCAACCTAGCCCGGGAGGAAGGACACCTGCAACTCAGAAAATCTGGTCTTTGGACCCACACTCCTCACATGGCTTTAGAGAAAGACATCCTCTCCCTGCTCTCTCGCCGCAAACATGCTAATCCTCCTCTCCCGTCTCCTTTGTTTGCCTGGTTTGTAGAGATTTCGAATGGCTCAGGGCAGGGCTGTCTTTTGTTAGACATGCACAGAGCTCAGCGATGCTCTGATCTGGAACAGGGCAGCATAAATCTGATGGATTATTGTAGGAAATGCCACAGTGATGAAAAACCCTGTAGGAACAGGAAGAAAAGAAAGGGCCCCACTTGGGGAGAAAAAAACCCGCAACCACCCTGCTGCTGCTGCTTGGTTACAAGTGATTCCTAAAATTGCTGCCTTTGGAAGAGGCTGGTACGTTTGCTGATGTTTTTTTGCCTGTTATTTTGGAGGGGGTGTTTTCCTTTGTGTTTTCAGCTGTTTGGAATTACAGCTCCTGTCCCTGCAGGCGGTTCCTGCTCCCACAGCGGGCTCTGTGCAAGGGGCCTCATCAGGGACAAAAACCCACTTTCTGTGGAGGTGCCTCAGTTTCCCTATCATTGAAATGACACCTCTAAGCACAAGGTGCAGAAATGCCCTGGAACGTTTTCAGGAAGGGAAGGAGAGAATCATATGTGTGATTTAAAGGGGTTTCTTACTGGCAATTGCAATGCCAGAATAATCAGTTTTCTCTTGAAGACCAATGGGTGGGCAGCAGAATCCAGCAGGCACTGTTTGTGGTGGTGGTGGGTTTTGCTATAGGATCATGGACCCTTTTGGCTCTCACATGGGGCAGAGGGAACCTGCTGTGGACCTGAGTCAGGTGGAAACACGACAGTTCAGAAATCCTGGGGGATATTTTCTTTGCCTGGGATGAGGTTATGGACAGGAACAGATTGTCACCGCTGGTTATCAAGGAGGCCTTGAACTCATTGAGGTGTGGGCAATGGATGGCATCATGGAGGGAAGACCAAGGCCCTACTCCAGTTTGTGTTTATGGCTTCAAAACAATTTTTTTATCAGGAGCAAAAGCTCAACCTGCCATTGCTGAATCATTCCTCTCCATAACTTCATCTTGTTACCGATAGCGTCAGTCTTTGTTATGCTACGAGCTGCTGCAAGGTGCTGTTTGACATGCCCTTTGGGTGGGCTGGAGGGTTTTTTTTCTACAAAAGCACTACTAGATGTAGTAAATGGTGTTAAATGGGCTAATAAAAGGGGCATGTGTCTCTGCCTTGGAAAAGGTCCAAACCAAAGTAGTGGGAATGAGCTGAGGTCCAGCAAACATGACCCACCGGAGAGACCAGCAGAACTGGGCTTGTTTAGTCTAGAGAGGAGATGACTGAAGGCAGACCTGATAACAGGTCCAGAGATGTCTGTGGCAGCTTTCCTGGGAATGGTGCAAGGCAAGTTCATCTTGCAGGGCTTAGTTCACTGGTACAGATGTGTACTAAATGACCAGCCCAGTTCCCGATGGTCCTAGTGTAGAGACCTCCTTTGCATCAGAGGAGTCCCACGGCTCATGTCTCCTAGGGCAGGGATGTGTGATCAGCATCCCTGCCCTCTGTAATACAGAGTTAGAGCTACAGCAGCAGCAGCTGGGGCAGCCGGAGGATCCCCCCATGGTGCTAAAGCTTCAGGTTAATCCCATGGCTGTAACACAACCTAAGTGGCACCTTCTTTTGGGCAAATTCTGCTGGCTTCTTTAAAGCAAAAATCCAGCCTGCTGTGGTTGCTAATCTGGGCTCTGCTTCTTTGGGTGTCTTTCCATTTTCCAAGAAAAATAAACCACAGGCTCTGTATTTTTAGATATGCCATCTGATCACAGCTAGTCATATATCAGTCCCAATACTGTGAGTCAAGATGCTGAGCTCCAGTGCTGAACTCCCTTGGGCAAGAACTAGTGGCTTGAGCCATCCCGAGTGTATTAATAAATCAGCACATTTAAAATAATCATGCACTTTCTTAGGTAAGCTGCTCATGAGGAATCATACCATTGGGATTTATTACTGCTCATGCCTTAGTAGCTCCGATTCTCTGGGTGAACTTAATACTGTTGTGAGTGGGAGATGAACAGCCCTGGTATGAGACAGACCTAATCTAGGCAGGGGCCAGAGGCAGCATGACTCCCCTTCCTTTCCCTCTCCTGCCAGTGACTCTGATTCCTGATGTCTGCCCCTTGCTATTTCAGTCCTGGGTATCCTCCGAGGTGGTTGCTGGTCGGAGTGAACTTTATGATGGCTTCATGCAAGAGTGGGATGTGACAACCCTCTCTTTTTGTGCTGCTGACCTGAATCTGCATGGCTGAGACAGGGGTGGGAAATGCCTATGCACTACTCCCAACATTGCCAAATCCTTTTGTGGGTGGTGGGAGAAGAGGTAGATTGGGGGCAGCCTCTTTCCCTGGGCTGTACCTTGTGCAAACCTGCCCCGTGCAACCCTGCTCCATACAACCCTGCTCCATGCAACCCTGCTCTGTGCAACCCTACCCTATGCAACCCTGCCCTGTGCAGCCCTGCTCCACAACTCGGCCCTGGACCTGTTCGGAAAGTATCTGCTCAACCTGCCTTGCACAACAGTGCAAAAACGTGTGGCGTTATTGGTGTATTATAAATCTCTGTTCCTCACTGGCTCACTCCAGCCTTCATAAGTTTGTGTCTCTACCACCACCAGTGCAGCCTGGAGACAATTTTCTGTGTGTTTGATCAAAGCAGCAGGAAGCCTTGAGGCTGGTGTGTGAAAAATGGGCTGCCTTGTTCCTGAAAGTTTATTTGCTAAGCTACTTCATCACTCTAATGACAATCAATTTATCCACATAATTGGTAGCTGGAGACAGCGTAACACAGCTTGGCAGCCTGGATTTTTCTCAGAGATGTATTGCTTGGCATATTCAACCAAGGCAAAAGGAGCCAGCCTGGCTGCTGGGGGACTGCGACTCTGCAAGCGCCAAGAAGGTGACACCCAGCATGACAACCCAGCTTTTTCTCTCCATCCTTCCAGAAGAGGACCCTCGGGGTGAGGATGAAATTGCTCTCAGATAAATGTTCCACTAATAAGCCTGCTAATGCAGTGGCCTCCCTGCTGAGATGGGTAATGACAAGTCAGGCCATGCAGGTTATAGGGGAAGCTGTGCTCCACGTGTTCAGCTTGCACTGCCTGTCGGCCGGCTCCTGGAGAGCGAGCAGACCGGCAACGGAGCCGAGGGGCTGGTTGCACAATACTGGCTCTGCGCGGTAGAGGTCTGTGCCCACCAGTCTGCCATGTAAGCCTTCCACCAGCAATCTCCTGTCCTCTGCACCTGAATGCTAGAAACGCCTTTTCATGTCATACAAGAAGTTGGTCGCCCTGCTGAGCCTGCTTCAGTGTCCTCTCCTGCTGTGCCCACGTACCCACTTTACTACGTCCTTCTGGGTACCCACTTCGCTATGTCCTTCTGGATTTGTCACTCTGAGAGGACCCTGGTGGGTTACGAATGCCTTCCATGGTCTCTGTGTGAGTCCACGTGTTCAGAGCTCAGTGCCCTTTCCTCTTGCTAATGCCTACCTGCGGCAAACGAGCTACTCTAATGTAGGTCTTTGCAGCTGTTTGTAGCTCTGGATAAAACAGAATTTTGGCAAAGCTCCACAGCTTCCCCAACCTCATCCGTGAGGCCAAAGCCTGCTTTGTGATAGCTTCATTATGGGGCAGCTCCCCAAAGAGACCCAAAACCATCTCTCTAGGTGTCCCATAGAGAGGGCTGATAACCTCAGTGCATGCAAGGATGGGGAGCTATCTATCTACTGCACCACCACACCAGGAGCCATACACCGTGTTTGTTAGCCTCAGGGGTATTTCCCAGAGCCCCATCTTTTTGGCAGGTATTTGTAGAGAAGGTGGCTGGAGCCATGAAGAGGAGGGGACATTTGATAGTAAATCTTTTTGCACTAATGTGGAAGAAGTAATCCTTTGTTTTGTGTGAGAATGGCTCCAGTGGTGCTTTTGAGGCTGTGATAGATGAGATGCACATCTTTTATGGATTACGCATAAGAGGTGATAAAGAATTCAGTTCCTCTGTGTCTATACACCAGTGGTGGATTGATCCCAGTAAATATCACGCTGAGAGTGAACAGCAGCATCCCTGGTTAGTGTCATCCTGATGGGTGACATCGTTTCTTTGGGTGTCACAGCCAGCTCAGCCGAGTCCCATCTGACCCACACAGCTTTACTGATCCACTTTGCTCTGGCCCTGGGCTTCACTTTTCTATTCCCTTGATTCACTCTTCACCTCAGCACAACTACTTCTGTCTCTGGACTTTGTCATGCTTAGCTGGACTCTGCCGTGCCTAAGACTTACTGGATGGCAAGTGTTTCTCTGCTAAACCATCACCAGGATTTCCTCAGCTATCCTTAATCAGTCATTCTGAACGGGAGCAAAATCTACAGCTAAAACCTACAAATTAAAATGCAAGTATGGAAACTGGAGGAGGGGTAAAAGAGAGAGCAAGAAGGGATGGCACGGTCCTTACAATATTTACAGAAAGGCTTGCTAAGAAGCAGCAAATCCTCAGAAGGGGCTGTAGACTTTACCTTAGATGTCACAGAAAGTTTGCTAACATGCAAATTTAGGTAATCAATTGTCTCACCTCCCCCTAAACCTAGCAACTGGGCATTTATAGAAACCTGCTGTAACAGTCCGCGGTGCAAAGGAAAGTCCAAACAATGTGCGCTTTGTGTGTTAGAGCGTTACTCCCATGGGGGATTTTTGGCTCTCACTTTAAAAAGGGCTCAGGAATTTGGATGTCTGGTTCTAGATGCCAGGACTCACATCTCCTTAAAGAGTGAGGTTTCCCTGAACGTGCTGAGCACCTGCCTGCTAAACATCCCTGTTTACATGTCTCCAGCCCATTGAAACGCAGACGGCCAAAATCCCACAGCCCTTCTGACAAGGTGAAGTGCCAGACTCGGTCTTCCCCCCTGACAGAGGACATAAGGGCAGGACAGCCCACATCCCTGTGGGAACCACGTCATCCCCAGGGCACGATGCACGTAAGGGCGAGCAGAACTGCGGCGGTGTTGTACGTGCGCATGGTGGGATTTATTGCTCTGTTCCGCAGCCTCCCCCGTTCTGCTTGCTCTGCCTTCAGGAGAACGTGCCGTGAAAGATGTTTCATGTACAATTCCTTCCTTGGCCTTTGCCTCCTTCTTCAAAACGGGGGAAGGAAGACTTGTAGGGTAATTTTGGAGCCTTTACGCTCTGTGGGGAGGGAAGAAATGGCTCCCTGTCTGTATTTTATCTCAATGCACTGGGGAAAGGGGGAAGGAGGCTCGAGCAGAGTTAAGCAAAATGTGCTGAAATCGACTGATAAATAAAGTAGCTGCATGATTGCACTGCTAAGTTGCCATGTATCCTTGTAAGAAAGGAGGGGGGCAGAAGGACATTTGCTTTCCAGTTGTGGGTTGGCAGAGATTTCTGTGCGCAAAGGAGATGATAGAAAAGTTTCTTAGTAAAGAGGTTTCTGTCGACGGCAGGATTCTGACCTCACCTGTGCCAGGAGATGCTGTAACATGGACGTGGTAGGCATTTCTGCCTCCTTTTTTCCGTGGCTGCCCAGCTTTCCTCCACTCAGGGAAGGATTCACAGAGCGAGCTGAGATGCAGCACTGCATCTAATCATGGGCGACAGAGGCATTTGCCCCAGTGGTTTTCAATTGGGACTGTCACGCGCACGTAATAGGGATTAAACTTGTATGCCTGCTCTCTTTTATTTCTGAATGGAGGAGTTTTAGCTTTGCTGAAGGAGCTGCCATTTCAGGAAAAGGGCTGGCTTTTTGCTGAAGAAGAGAAATTGGCCCTGGCATGTGAGAAATATTAGAAGAAAAGGCGCCTCATGTTACCAAAACACAGCTGAAATGAGTCCGAAGAGCCGCATTGCCAATTCATCACACTCTGCCACAGAATATAGTTTGTGTAAACGACAGGAGGTGCTCTCTAGATGATATACTGCGACCGGACACGTCTCAGCTGGCAGTGACTTGCCGATGGAGCTAGCACGGTCATTCATCCCTCTCACCCACCCCAGCTATGGCCCGGCTTCTTCCCCCATCCACACAGTACCCAAAGTAAGGACATTTCTATACTGTTTCCCTGGGAAAAGTTTTCTGCTTCCTAACCTATATTATAAAGTTCATTTTGAGCCCTCAGACCACTTTTTTCATGGCTTGAGTCTAAAAGCCTTATGTCTAGCCCTGCATCTCTATACAGGGACGCTTGCAGGATGCGTATGTATATATGTACCCGGACTTGACAGAGGTAGTCAGTATATGGAATAATACCAGAAACACTCAGGTTTTCATTCAGAATTCCTCAGACAGCTCTGCCCACAGCCTGCTTGACACATAGAGACATGTGCGTGTCCCCATGCCCATGTCGCTGACTGAGATAATGGACCAGCACAAATATACTTTGGCATCCAAATGGACCGGTTCAGTATCTAGAAACACCCCCATTTCCCTCGATGAGATGTTCTTTTCCTTTGCACCAGCACTAAACTCGCCGACCCTCCTCTACCCTTGCAGCACCCAGCGTAGGAGACCCTCCTCTCCAGTGCTGTTCCCACCTGCATGGGGCCAAACCGCATCCAAACCCACGTGCTTTGCTCTCGACCCGGCTTGTGAGGACTCCCATCCCTGTCTGCATGCCTCCAAACTCTCAGCCCAGCCGGGACCAGAGCACGCTGCCTTCCCGAGCTGCAGCTGGTGAAGCTCCCTCCCTCTCCCCCCTCGCTGCCTGTCCGCCTCTCCCAGCCCAAAGCATTCCACAGCCGGTACTTACACAGCCTGAATGAGAAAGCTCAGCTGCTGATCCCTGAGCTCGCTCCCAGATTCCTCGACTGAGTGACCGTGCTCTCGCTCCCCAGCGCTTAGCCCGGTGCAGTGATGATACAGGAACCAGACCTCTTTGGTTTACTTTTACATTGACGTCAGTGTCTTTTCTAGCCTCCACGGCTCGTTTTGGTAAAAGGATGTCTTCAGGGTGGAGGGGAGGGGTCGGAAAGGGAGAGGAGCGAGGATGAGTTGGAGATGAGTTTTTGTGATGTGGGCGGCCAGTGGTGGGAGATTTTAGGGGCTAATGCTGAAAGAAGGAGTGATTATGGAGCCCACATTGACCCTGGGTGTAGATCATCACCTGGACATGTGTATGTTGGAGGCCTGATCCTCACATCTGCACAGAGTGCTGCTTTCTCACCTGCACCAGCACCCCAACTGGGAGCACGAGCCCTGCCTCCCCCCACATTTGGCGGTTGTTTGCACATGGGTGCTGGTTCAAGGAAAGAGGGAATGTCGAGGGACTGAGGGAGGTCTAGTGCCCCTACACAATGCCACGTGGACACAGCTGCCCAGTTGTGCTGCCTCTGTGCCCAGGCCAGGGCCAGTGTCTGTCTCCAAGGGAACAGGAGATGCTAATTTGGGTTGCTTTTACCGTCACAAAGAATGGCCTTAAAGACATGGGCTCCATGGGCCATGCAGTTGTAGATGAGCGTGCACCTGAATATGCCTGTATATACATACAGATCAGCCTTTTACAGGCTTACAAAGATCGCAGCACCTAGTATTCAGGTTCAAGCACCTGAATAACTCACCTTTCCCTAGACCCTTGTAAGGTTGGAGACTACTTGTCTCCTGTGGAGATCCTGCTGTGTCAGGTTAAGACTCAGACTTCATCGTGGGATTTTTGTTGCATGGTGTGTACATCTATCCCCCAGCTCTGTGCACCCACCGTGCAGCAGACATGTGCATGGACACGTTTTTGGGGCATGCGCTGGGTTGATGCTTGTGTGGGATTTGGAGAACGCTGGCAGAAAGTGGAACCTGCTAGTGTGATCATTAACGCTGGATTATTCACAGCAGATTAATCACACCTATGTTTAGGGCTTCTTTCTGGCTGGGAGCAAAGCCAGATTTATTTGCGTGGCCAAACAACTTCCAGGAATTCCTATGTAAGGCTTTCATGCCCTAAATGCTGATAGTTTTCTGTTAGGTTTGTGAGTACTCATTCACTTGGGTAGCGTGATGCAAACATTTGAGCACTTGGATGTCAGAGCCTCACGTAAGGACGAATATGGAGCTTGCCTCAGTGCTGTTGCACAACAGCAATTAAACCTGTGCACCCTCTGGGTCATGGATCACCTTTCTATGATGCATTTGTCCAGCTTTTAACGCAACTGGTCTGTCATCCGTTATTAGACCATCTGTATGATACCTTGATGCAAACCATTCATTGTAACCTCTTAGGAACAAGCACTGAGATTAGTCTGTATGAATCCAGGCACCAGCACTTGTAAAGAGCCCCAACCACGTGGTGATATCGATGTAATTGGGTTGCTTGACCCTTGGAAACTGTAGTAATAAAACCTTGCAGGGAGCAGGGATTATTGACAAGGAAACATCTGGTACCACCAGAATGACTGGGCTATACTGGTTTATTTGAAAACCAGTAGTGAGAAAATAGTTTTTGGCCCTAGTGTGCCATCACGACAGAGAAGAAGAGACCCAGGAAAGGAAAGGTCTTAGGTTGTTCAGCACGTCCATGGCAGAGCCAAGTCAAAAGTCCAGTTTCTTGGCCATTGGATCACACAGTCTCCGCCATAAATTATGCTACAGTCTCAAAGATTCCTGGTGTCCTTGTCAGAACCAATACATTGTTCATGGCTGAAGAAAGACAGAGTCCTATAAAACCCAGAAAAAGAGGTCCTCATAAATCACCATGTCTATACTTAGAAATGTGTTAAACCTTCTAAGCTCCATTTCAGAGCACATAAAGTTTTTTTCTTTTTCCGAGCTGAAAAATCCATCCAAAGGTCAGTCAGAAACAGGAATAAAACTGTCTTTGAAATCTCAAGCTGCTGTAATAGCATTTTTGGCAGTGAATGATAAACTTGAACAGTTGAGGTTTACATGGCAGATGAAGTGAAGGTGTATTTGTCTATACATTAAATGACCCAGCAGTGGCCCTTTTTCATTTCTTCTCCCACCCTATCAGACTATTTATAGATTTTTACTACAAATGGACCTCTTGAACAGAAGAAGGCAGACCAGCTAGTTCTGAAGAAACCATCACAACGGAGCTGTGCCCATAAGCCATCATTCCTGGGCAGGAGTCCCATTTTAATGATAACCTCCCAGGTAGCAGGAATATTAACTCTTCCTTTACCTGGCAGGGGTTTTTACAGTCTTTCACAGCTTTTGGAGGATGAAAGGTTGTGAAGGGTTTTTGTGAAGGGTTGTTCAGGGAGATCTCAGGATTTCAGGATTCGGATTTCAGGATTCAGATTTCAGGAGTTGGGTGGAAGTGTCGATCTGCTGGAGGGTAGGAAGGCCCTGCAGAGGGACCTGGACAGGCTGGATCGTTGGGCCGGGGCCAACTGCATGAGGTTCAACAAGGCTCAGTGCTGGGTCCTGCACTTGGGTCACAACAACCCCATGCAACGCTACAGGCTTGGGGAGGAGGGGCTGGAGAGCTGCCTGGCGGAAAAGGACCTGGGGGTGTTGGTTGACAGCCACCTGAACATGAGCCAGCAGTGTGCTCAGGTGGCCAAGAGGGCCAATGGCATCCTGGCTTGTATCAGGAATGGTGTGGCCAGCAGGACCAGGGAGGTGATGGTGCCCCTGTACTGGGCACTGGTGAGGCCGCACCTCAAATCTTGTGTTCAGTGTTGGGCCCCTCACTGCAAGAAGGACATTGAGGTGCTGGAGCGTGGCCAGAGAAGGGCAACGAAGCTGGTGAAGGGTCTGGAGCACAAGTCTTATGAGGAGCGGCTGAGGGAGCTGGGGTTGTTTAGCCTGGAGAAGAGGAGGCTGAGGGGAGACCTTATGGCTCTCTACAACTGCCTGAAAGGAGGCTGTAGCGAGGTGGGGGTCGGTCTCTTCTCCCAAGTAACAAGCGATGGGACGAGAGGAAACGGCCTCAAGCTGCACCAGGGGAGGTTTAGATTGGATATTAGGAAAAACTTCTTCACCGAAAGGGTGGTCAATCATTGGAAGAGGCTGCCCAGGGAAGTGGTTGAGTCTCCATCCCTGGAGGTATTTAAAGGACGGGTAGATGTGGTGCTCGAGGACGTGGTATAGATGGACTTGGCAGTGCTGGGTTAACGGTTGGACTCGATGATCTTAAGGGTCTTTTCCAACCTTAACGATTCTATGATTCTATGATTCTATGATCTTATGATCATGAAGGCGTTGGATTGAAAGGGAATTGTGGCATATCCTGGCTAGGGCTCTCAGAGATGTCTGGGGAATGAGGTCTACTAGCCACGGCACACCTGGCTGAAGGGACTTAAAAGCCATGTGTTCAGAGCTCTCAATTTGAATGAAAAGCCTAGGCAGTCCTTGATGGGTGGACGATGGTAACATCCAAGGATGGCAGACATTTGGGGTCTCTTCTCTATCACACCTCATAGATAGGAAGATCCTGCTGGAGACCTGCATTGCAGTCCTTGCTCGGTTATCTCTGGAGGAGTATATTCAGGGTCTGATTTTTTGGAAATATCTTAATGTTCATTAGAGTGGGGACTGCCATGGCATCTCTTCCATGATCCTGGCTATGCGGCTGCACAATAATGTTCCCTGTCTGTACAGGGAGTCCTAGGGGAAACTGGAAGATCTTCCACAGAGGTGAATACAAGGCCCTCATCCCTGGGTATTTTAACTTGGTAACTGAGAGTCAGGTGATGTGGATTTGAATCCCTTTGTGTGCAGGAGGGACTTTAACTGGGAGATTTGCAGTGAGAAAAAGCGTTGTCTCCCTATTTTGAGTGAGTTTCCGAGCTACTGGATAAAAAAATCTGAATAAGCAGGTCTTCATCCTTTGGTGGCTCTTACACAGGGCTGGTTGTGCTGAGGTGCCTCCTGGGCTGAACTGCCACTGATCTCAGCAAGGCTCAATGCTCAAGGCTCTCTGGTGAGCAGACCAGAACTGAAAACACAGGTCCTTCTAGGCTCAAGCAGGTACCTTCAGGCTCCCAGTGAAAAAGATTGGCAACGCCCCCGCCCCCAGATACACTGGGGACTTCAGGCTCCAGTGTAGCTGGTGCAGGAGAGGTTTAGGACCACAGTTTTAGACATCTGTGCTTGAGGTGGGAGCTAGGGAGGCTGTAGGCTCTCAAACCCTCCATGAGGATGGGGTCCCACAGGTCCTCTGCTGGGTGGCTGCAGCCTGTGGGATGCTTTCTTCTTCAAAGCTGAACAGCAGGTGTCCAGCCCCTGCAGGGTAGGCTTGGCTGCTCCTTGCCTTTAGGATGTCCTGGTGCATATTCAGCTGCTCCTGGCTCCAAGCGAGATGCTCCTTTCCCCAGCTTCCCCCTTCTCCCAGGGCAGGGACCCCAGGCAGTGTCAGACTCATAAGGCTTAAAGCTGCTGGGGGGCCTTTTTAGGTACTTAGATGAGCTGATGCACTGGCTTTCCAAGCCCACGCTGTGTAGAGGAGCAGAGAGCAGCTGGGACAGTGCAGATTCTAGCTTGACACATATCTGAGGAGCTTTCTAGGATGGAAAAAAATATTACCTGCTGTTCCCAGTGCTGGGAGTGAAGGTGGTGCTTGGAGGCTGCAGGAGCATGGCTCTCTGCTTTGAAGACAAGAATATCCAAGGTATCCTGGGGAGAGCGAGAGCAGAGTGGGATCTCCCCACTCCAACAGCTGCTTCCAAACCACCTCTGCAGGCAGGCAAATCTGCATCACTCTAGAAACACTCCCATGGTGCCCGAACCTTGCAGAGCCTTACTTCTGTGTTTTCAAATGTGTTTTTTCCTCTTGCCTTGCAAAAGCGGCTTTTTGTGAATCAGAGCTGGTCCATCAATAAGGGAAACAATAGCTCATAAAGACATAATGGTTCATTTGGGGCCCTGCCAGGGGTTATTATTTCTCCCAGGGCACTTTCGCCTGAGCTGAAGATTGCATTCAGAAGCTGCGTTTTCATTGCTTTGCTGCTCACAGACCTCTGTGAAAGGGGCTTCGGGGTAAGGATGGTGGGAACTTGGGCTGAGCTCATTTTCTAGGAGCTTTTCCTTTCCCTTCTTTCCCATTTTGCAGAAATTTAGGTATCAGACCAGACCTAGGGAGATGCGAAATCATATCCAAGGAGTTGACTTACAAAATGAACATGTGGCAGCAGTTACCTGGATTTTTTTTCCCCTTTCTCAGTGACCAAGTGAAGAAGCAGATTGCAGCTGCTCTGCATCGTTACCATTCCCCTCCTCAAACCAATAAGCCTGTGATCTGAGCAAATCTCCAGGAGTCTTTCATCTATATCTACAAAAGCATTTTGCTATATGAACATATAGGACTGCAATGCCACTATCGAAACAGCATATATGGTGGAGCAGCCTGGTCTCATGTGCTGTCTGTCAGTGTAATGGCACATCTCCTGCTTTCTGTTGTGTAGGAATATGTGTTCCCTCCCTTCTAGGCTTGCCACAGTAAACAAGAGACCTGAGAAATCACCCTTCTAACACCAATAAAATCTGTTATTTTAAATTTTTTTAAGCAGTCTGTTTTGGAGCTATTTCTGGGAGCTCTGTCCTGTGTAAAATTCCATGCCCATTTCAAATACTCTTACTACATTTCTTCCATCGTCTTGCTCTTCCATTCTGGCTAAAATTAAGATTAGAAATATAAATAAAAACCCGACAACAGTGTCCTGTACTCCCTAAAGTGTCTCAGACAAACTGGCAAAGCACAGCGATTTTAAGGCTCAGTGGCCCAAACTTCAGAGTGGCCCAACCTTCAAACTTTCCATTAGTCAACAGGACAACTCATATAGGTCCTAGTTCAATTGGTCAGAGGAGGACACACATAACTAACTGCCTGATTTGCAAACGGCAGATCCCTGGTAAGTGGGAATTTTCCATGGTTTAAACTTTGATGGAGGAGGTGCGGTTCTTGAGGGAACCCCCTCCTCCCGTCCTTGCACTGCAATGGGACAGGTGCCCGCAGCATAGCAGCAATGCCAACACCAGCTGGGCTGGTGTGCAGAGCTGTTCCCAACTTTGACAAGAGTTAGAATAAGCTGTGTACCATGGGAATGCCAGTTTGATGCAAAGCTGGTGATTTGTGCACTTACCCCTTGGCTACTTAATGTGAGTTTGACAGGTAAAATGCATTTCCTCTGTGGGTATGCGATCAGTGCTGACCATCTTTGGTAATACGTGAACTTTGACATTAGAGGGACTTATCTATCCCAGAGCAAAAAAAGGAGGGGGGAAGGGGAAATAGCTATTCCCTTTGACTTCCAGCTTCACTGACTCAAGCCCTGCCCTGCCCTGCTCTCGTTAAGCGTGTCCTTGCTGTCCCTTGGCCAGTTTGCTCTAAGGGTGTAGTGAACTCAAAGATTTGTGGCTGAAATGAGCTAAGATGTTTGTAAAGAAAATAACACACTTGTTTTATGTAAAGTAGTTCAGCCAATGGAGGAATAGCCAGGACTTTATTGGGCCAAAGTTAGCCTGCTGGCATTAGGTAGACTCCCAGGCAATCTCATCTTGTTGATGAGTAACAATGTAAACAATGTGAACATTAATGGTGCAATTAAAGGAGTTAATCTTTTATGGCTAATTCTACACCTGTTGAAATCAGTGGGAGTTCTGCCTTTGGGTCCTTCAGCTTCTAGGCAGGGCCTTCAATATGAATTATGGCAGGCAACGTATCACACACTGTGAAGTGAATACAAGAGTTATCACAGGACTTTATGTGTCTTTACATGAGATGTAATAGCTTTTCTTTGGCTTCTCCAGAATAATAATTTTGGGTAAAAGAGTTTCCCAAAACTATTTGTGAAAAAACCAATCAATCAACTGCATAGCATCAGGATTTTCTGCATAGCATCAGGTGGCTCATGGCTGAATGCTCCTCCTCCCATGAGCAGGGATATGCATATCTACTGAGTGGCCTTGTCTACACTCAGATCAGAGAGTGCCAGCAATCTGCCTTGGAAAGGAAGCTTTCTGGGCTGTCCCTGAACTACAATTTAAAATGGTCTCTCAAGTTCTTCTACAAATATACCAAACCATTAACATGCCACGTGCTACGTGCAAGTGATACGTTCTTAGAGTTTTGAGTCTGATTCTGAATCATGCAAAGTTTCCTCTGATGATGCAAAGGAGCCTAAAAGAGGGTGAAAATGTAGGGTTTTTTTCATTTCTGCTCTGGCATGGAGGAAACAAAGATATGAACAGAGGAGGTCAAGAGGATCTGGTAATAGTGCCAAAGTTACCACCCTCAGGTGACTGTTTTCCAGGCTGGAGGCTACATCCTCCAGAGGAAACATGGAAGAACCCACTTTTGCTGGCTTTTGACCTGAGCTGCAGGCTCTTGCACTGAAATGGACGGGGCAGATTGCCACAAGAGGCTGCTTTGTGGGAACACCTTGCAGGCGGCGGTGACAAACATCCACCCTCATTGAAATTGCCTCTGTTGGCTATGGCTGAGCAGGAGTCATGCCTGAGGATGGAGCGCTGTTGGTTTCCTCTGCTTTGGTCAGAGCTCCACAGTCATTGCACCCTCTCCTCCCTCCCAGCCGCCCATTTCTCCTGCCCTATCTGCGCTCCACAAATGCTGGAGTCGCTTCCTGGGAACTGACTCAGAGAAGTGACGTGAAAGGGTCTTGGAAGAATGAAACATTGCTTAATCCCATGCTGGACCAGTTCCCCGACCAGCCTTTTTGCAGAAAAGGAGTGTGGGAGCTCATGTGCGCATGGAAGGTCATGGTGGTTGAAGCAGGACTGGTCCTTGCTGCAACAGCATGGACTAAGCGTTGGTTGGAGATGACTGCAATGCTACACTCAGTCAGTTGTTGGTAAGGACACAGTCCCATGAGTCACTATCCTTCTGAGCTCCGAAAATGCTTCTTTTCTGATGCATACTTGGCTTCTAACATTACCGTCTGTGCTGTTGTACCAGCCTGTTGGAGGGGCTGTGTTGTGTAAGCTTGGCTGATGTGCACTGAAGAGAAAGTGCCGAGCTCCCTCCATCTACTTGCATAACTGGTGGTATCCATCAACCTGCCTTCAGCCTCAAGCCCAAGAAGATGTATTAACACAAAAGGAAGCAGTAAAGTGTTTAAGGAATAGCTAGATCATTGGTATATTTAATAGCTTGTTAATTTGCACTCTATGAAGGCTTTCTGTGTGCAATGAGGCCAAGGTCTTTCCTTTAGGAGTTTACTAGAAACAGGCACATATTTCATTCCTGGAAGTGATTACAGTCCTGTTATTGATTTGTTCCTATTGATGGCTTTGGGATCTTTTGGCAAAGGACAGTGGATGTAAAAATGGGGGAAAGAAGTAGACCTCAGCAATGTATTGTTTTGCTTCCATGCACCCAATGGCTGTGTGGGCCACAGATTAACAGGAAAGTGATGTTGTTAATCGTCTTTGGCTGCCAGCACAGCTCTGAGGCAAAGCCATATCAAGCGTTGATGAACAAACGCGGGTTGTGCGGCCGCTCTGTGCTGTTATTGGAAATGGCCTCTGGTTCTGAGGTTTTCTGAGGTTACTTCTGACCACTTCGGGTGGGACACAATGACATAAGCATGCCCTTCCATTTAGATTATATTTGCTATGACCTGCTTTATATGTCTTCTTTGATCCAATTAGGACTATTCTGATACCCCATTATTTGAATCACAGAATCATAGAATCATAGAATCATTAAGGTTGGAAAAGACCCTTAAGACCATTGAGTCCAACCGTTAACCCAGTACTGCCAAGTCCACCACTAAACCATGTCCCTCAGCACCACATCTACACGGCTTTTAAATACCTCCAGGGATGTAGACTCAACCACTTCCCTGGGCAGCCTGTGCCAGGGCCTGACTACCCTTTCAGTGAAGAAGTTTTTCCTAATATCCAACCTAATTTGGAAAGACTCTGTATTTGCAAGTGATGTTCTGATCTGCTTTGTTCTTCGTTTCAGTTCATTACTCAGTCAAAAGGACTCCTAAATCTCCTTCTGTCCTGGTTTCAGCTGGGGTAGAGTTAATTTTCTTCTTAGTAGCTGGTCTAGTGCTGTGTTTTAGATTTAGGATGAGAATAATGTTGATAACACACTGATGTTTTACTTGTTGCTAAGCAGTGCTTACACCAGTCAAGAGGTGTGCGTGTGTGTGGGGATGTGGATGGACAGGCATGTGGCAGCTTGCTAGATAGAACCATATCCATGTGGGCTCTATCTAAACTCACCTTCACTCCTGCAGGGCAGAGACCATGGGCAATTTCTTTTTGTTGTGCAATTTCTGTTGTTCTTCTGAAGAGTCAGCCAGCCTGCAGCGGACAGGACACATAGGAATTATGAGGCATCTTCTGCCCGCCCTGGGCAGGAGGACAGGGACATGGCAGAGCAAGGCTGAAGCTTCTCAGAGAAAGGAAAATCTCTGGAGACCTTCATGTGAAACTAGGCTGGAAAGACCAAGTGCTGGATGCACAGAATCGGAGCAGCTGCTGGATTGCCTTTTGAACAGGGACAAAAGGCGGGAGGTATTGAAGTACAATCTTCCCTGGGGTGCCTGCACGGGCAGATGTGGGCTCAGTCAAAGGGGAGACAATCTGGAGGGATAACCATGTGTGGAGCCTCGTGGTGTTGCAGAACCAGCTCACCCTAGTCCTTTCCAGCTACCCCTGCTGCTCTTCCCCTCTCCCTCCTACAGGGTCCCTATAGTTATTTTCGAGCCCTGACATTAGCAGAAGACACACTGACATGGCTGCATGACTGGTGAAGGAGATCCTACCCATCTGAGAGTGTGCAGATGAGGAGCCTGCTTGCTCCAAGGGAGGATGGAAGGAAGCAGTGATACCTGTGGCTTGATGCTTATTGTCTCCTCTCCTGGCTTTGGTGGTTCAGCAAAGATGAGGTGTTCTCACTCAGATTTCTGCAGAGCCTAGAAAACAGCATGATCTTGGGGATGTCTGTGGAAAGGAGAGTGTGATGTTCCCAGCTTTTGGCTGTGCTTGCACTGGACGCTCTGTTTCTTTGACCGGGTTTTGTGCTCTGGCCAATGCATTTACTGCAGAGTGCTGCTGCAAGGGCAGCATACCAAGTGCTTGACTCACCACTTGCTTTGCTTTTTACGGGGTCCCTGTCCAGTAGAGCTGGGGTGCTTGGCTAGCCTGTGGACATCTCCTGAGGCAGTCAGATACTGCAGAGAAGTGCAAACCCCTTCATTTCACATGTGGAAAATGGATTTCTGTGGAGGGCAAGCAACTAGCCAGTCCCAAATCACACGTTACTATCTGCCTTCCACAGATAAAGTCCTCTTCTCTGAAGGAGGCCAAGTGTGGTCCATGTTGCCTTCTCCCCCCATCCATCAATCCTGCTTTGGCCTGAAGCAAGAAGACTGATAACCTTTTCCAAAGTACTAAAGGGAACAATCTGAATCGTTTGAGGATGAGTCAGGTTTGGATGGCTTCCCCACAGGCAGGCTTGGCAGCTGGCCTAGCACCCTTGCGAGAGGATTAACCAGCTCTATCCAATCACAGCTAGTGGGGGAAGAGCTCTTCTCAGAGCGGCTTATGTTTCCAGACTGGAGCCAACCATGTTTTGCACAGCTGAAGGTATTTGGGGGAGGCACATCAGGTGCCAAGTGCAATGTCCCCAGCAGTTTCCCTGGTGGATGGGGGTCATGTGCTTGAGGAGGAGGCTGAGGTGAAGAGGGCCATGACAGTGGCTTGAGGGAGCTTTGGGTAAGCTGTTTTCTATTACTTCCCTCCTCATCACTTGTCTGTGCATTTTCCACCACCAAGGACTTCGGGTCCTCTCCTCTGAGGTCAGTGAGAATTTTGCTATGGGCACTGAGGGAAGGAAGACCCGCCCATTTCTGGACTCTGAACAACCAGGTGTCACAAGCTGAACCTGCAAACCAGATGGAGATGCTGGGTTTGGGTGTATGAGAAGGTGGTCAGGCATGGTCAGGCTCCAGTTGCCTAAACAGGGGCATTTAGTGGTATTTGAGATGCCCTTGGGAATATTGCCTGATCAATTGGTTCAGAAGGTCGTGGACCTCCTGTAGCTCCTGGGAGGTCTAATTTTCCATCCCCAGGTGGACCTCTCAGACACCCTGGCATGAGACACTTTTGGAGCTTGGAGCTTGCATAAGCTGTGGGATGGAGGGCAGTGGCACAGGTAGAGGGAGACAGTGGTTTTGACATGGAAAGTAGATTTTGGCCCCGTTTGCGAAGGCTGAACTAATGCACAGACTCATCCTCTGAGCCTGGGTGTCCTGATGTCTCAGCATGTCTGTCCAGGTCACTCCCTGTAGCTCTGTTAGGGAATCTGGGGCAGGATACTCTGATTTTCCATGAGTAGGGGTTCTATTTGGGGAATGCCAGATATATCTTTTCAGTATGTAATGTCATCCGGCTTCACTCCCCTCCTGACTGGAAGGCAAGTTCTAGATGCTCACATCATGGGTCAGTACTTGCTCATTGGACTCCTCTTTTCTCACTTAAGCTCTTCCACCTTCAAAGGGACTGGACCTTTGGGTTTAAAGATGAACTCCAGGAGCTGTGGCAGGTAGGACCTGCAGCAAACCCAAGCTACAAAACCTCCTCTTTCCCACTCAACCCTTGCTGTGTAATTTCCATGGTCCCCATACCCATGAAACCCTTTGGCTTTGTGGGTGGGAATTCATCTCACCAGATCCAGGGTGGGACTCAGCTCCGGATGGAGACCCAGACATGTAGGAGTCTCCATGTCCATGTATCCATGTGTACTAGGTGTCTGAGCTCCCATTATACCCTGTGGCGAGCCGGTTAACAGAGACCAGCCAGAAAGGTCTTGATTCACTTGCAAATGTGCAGGCTCCTAGCACTATGTGAGATGCTCTCCAGCATCTCACTTGGCCTCCAGCTGCTCACAGGACATGGGTTTCCAAAGCCCTGCTGCATGTTGTCCTAAACTTTCCACCTCTCTAAAACATTCTCATCCCCTAGAAGCAGGAAAAAAAAAAAACCCAAAACAGGTGTCTCCAACTTTCCTCCAAGTCTAAGAAGCAAAGGGACAGCACAGCCTGATGTAATTGTCCTCCACTTTCCCCAGCTTTTCCAAGGGAAAGCTGTGGCCCGTCCTTCTGCGATGCTTCGTGACACCAGTTTCTCCGAAGGCAGCACAACCGCAGGGCAGAGGCGAGGCACATTCCTGATAGGACCAAGATAGCTTTTTCCCATAGCTCCCAGGCAGTGGGAACGGGCCACTTTTTCAAAGGACTGCTGTGCCTAAAGTTAAAATAACAGGAGGAACAGAGTGGGAGATCCAAGCTGGATTATAGTACTCAGGGCTCGATGCCTTCAAACTAAAAGAGAAAAGAGAAGATGACAAAAGGATGCGCTTGGGGAGCTTCCAAAATACTTCTGCGACCACTTTGATATCTCTTTGGTCTCACAGCACCACGGGAATAAATTTGCCTGATTCCAGCTTGTACAGACAATCTGAGCTGCAGTTTTGTTTTATTAACAGGGATTACCCAGGCCTGTGGCTTTGTTGTTGTTTCCAAAAGATTTCTCCTGCTGTTGGGGCAGCTCAGTCCCTCTTCCTACCCCCCCGATGGAAGAACAATATTGATACAAGGTCTAAAACACTTAAAATCAGATGGGCTGAGTGTTGTTGTACAGCTTCGAAGCCCCAAGCTGTCTCTGTCCCTCTGATTTTTCCACAAGTTTACAAGTCATGGAAAATCTTGTCTGTTTTCAACTTATAAATCTCCATCGGCTACAGAATTGCCTCTCATGAGAAAATAAATAGACGGGTACTCTGGGGTCACTATGGTGTTGTAGGTGACAATCTTTGAAGCTGTCACAATGGAGCCCGTGCTGCCTGTAAGAGCAAGGAAAGGGGAAAATTGCTCTTTATTATTTTAAAGCTGTATCTT
Source organism: Platalea leucorodia (assembly GCF_965183815.1). Classification (NCBI taxonomy): domain Eukaryota; kingdom Metazoa; phylum Chordata; class Aves; order Pelecaniformes; family Threskiornithidae; genus Platalea; species Platalea leucorodia. The sequence continues at coordinate 4,460,403 of NC_138823.1, read as the reverse complement.
GAAAAACAGGAACTCCTGCCAGGACAGTTTATTTTGGTTAAAGCTGAGTTGTGCTGCAATTCCCCTGAGGCGAGACTGAACTCGAGGGCATGGAGCAGGAGAGAGACACGCTCGGGGGGAGACTGAGCGTTTAATCGATGCTGAGTGATCGTCGATGCTTGGGAGCATCAGGAGCAGGGTTGGATCAGATGGAAAATGTTATCTTCTCCCTGCATGTCCAGACAGCTATAGGCAATGAGGAGCACAGGGGACTTAAGGCACAGTTGAACTCACCTTGTCCAGCACCCCGATGTCAGCGGAGCTCAGCCTTGGGGCTGTCTTGGCTTCGCCTGTTCCATCATGGCTGCACGGGGTGCACGGGCTATGTCTACACCAGTAAATCAGACAGGAGCATCCCAGGGACCTGAATATGGTCTACACAGTCAACTTAAACACCATCTTACAGGGTGTCGTGGTTTGTTCACACCGAAATGCTGTGTTGCATTGCTGTGGATTTAACCCTGCAGGGATGGACTGATCCACTGCCAAGGAAGCAATGGAGGAATCCAACCACAGCTGCAAATCATAGAATCATAGAATCATTAAGGTTGGAAAAGACCCTTAAGATCATTGAGTCCAACCGTTAACCTATCACTGCCAAAGCCACCACTATACCATGTCCTCAAGCACCACGTCTACACAGCTTTTAAATACCTCCAGGGATGGAGACTCCACCACTTCCCTGGGCAGCCTCTTCCAATGCCTGACAGCCCTTTCGGTGTATCCAACCTAAACCTCCCCTGGCGCAGCTTGAGGCCGTTTCCTCTCGTCCCATCGCTTGTTACTTGGGAGAAGAGACCGACCCCCACCTCCTCTCCTTTCAGGCAGTTGTAGAGAGCGATAAGGTCTCCCCTCAGCCTCCTCTTTGTCAAACTAAACAACCCCAGCTCCCTCAGCTGCTCCTCATAAGACTTGTGCTCCAGACCCTTCACCAGCTTCGTTGCCCTTCTCTGGCCACGCTCCAGCACCTCAATGTCCTTCTTGCAGTGAGGGGCCCAACACTGAACACAGCACTCGAGGTGCGGCCTCACCAGTGCCGAGTACAGGGGCACCATCACCTCCCTGGTCCTGCTGGCCACACTATTCCTGATACAAGCCAGGATGCCATTGGCCCTCTTGGCCACCTGAGCACACTGCTGGCTCATGTTCAGGCAGCTGTCAGCCAACACCCCCAGGTCCTTTTCTGCCAGGCAGCTCTCCAGCCCCTCCTCCCAGATCACAGGGTGATGGGAAAATTAAATAAACACTAGATCACAGGGTGATGGGATAATTAAATAAACACCAGATCACAGGGTGATGGGATAATTCAGGTCAGAAGGGATCTCTGCAGTCTCTAGTCCATTCTGCTGGCTTAAAGCAGCATCAGGGACATCCAGGGAGGCTGGGTGTTTGTTTTGTGGTGGAACAGCAAGAAGGTACCTTATCATATGCACACCTTAGGGAACTTAACCGGCAGCAAAGCAAGGCTGTTCATTGTGTCCTGGGGCACTCACAGTCACCTCCGGTCAAACTGCTGCTTCCTGACAGCATCCCCAGGGAAACGGTGATGCCGGTGGATGGGGATTTTCCCTTCACTAATCCTTTCGTTACTGGAGTGGGGCCCACCTGAACTGGGAATCAACAGAAGGAACGAACTGTCCCTGAGCAGTGACTGGGCTGTTTTGCACAGCCTTTGTGTTCATCTGATTAAAACCACAGGGTCAGGAGCATTTTCAAGTTGCTGTGCTACCCAGCTCAGGATGGCTGGATGTCTCCTCTGTGCTTACAGGGGAATTGAAACTTTATGGTCTGTAGGTACATACACTGTATAAGAACAGAGTAAACACGCATGAAACTTTTCCTCCAAGTACTCTCCCTGCCTCCAATACTTGGGCATTAAAGGTCTTCTGAGTTGCATGTGGGTTTTACATATTTAGCAATCCTCGGTGTATTTTTCTTCATGACCTACTGTCCTGTTTACTTGTGCAGTTTTTAGCACCCACAAAATACTGTGGCAAGGAGTTCCACAGTTTGACCACATGTTACATGAAGAACTGCCTTGCATTCGCTTTGAATCTTCCTTGTGTTGGTTTGATTAAAGGTCTAGATTTTGCATTAAAAGAAGCCATGAAAAATCAGTCTCTGTATGCTTTCTGTGTCTTTCATGGTTTTACAAATCTCTGTCATCCCTCCTATTGCTCATCTTTTTTTCCAGCCTGAAAAATCCTGGCGTGCAATTCATTCCTAACTTTCAGCTTGCCGAAACCTGAGATGATGTTTTCATGGTGCTTCCAAACCAAGATCTTGTTCCAGCCCATCATTTTAATCTGCATTTTGAAACCCCACTTAAACCGTTTCCGATCCTTCCCATATGGAACAAGCAGCACAGCTTGATACTTAGAGCAGCTAAATTTTCCATACAGAGAGATGTGATCATTTTATGAAGAAACGGAAGTCATCTGACATAAATGTCAATGGGAACATGTGGCTGTTAAATGTGAGCAGCAAAAGCAATAATCACCCAAGCCCCATGAGAGTACGTGTCATCTCCTCCTTGTTCACCTGCCAGGGACATGGAAAATGAGCAGCAGTGCAGGGAGGCAGCACGGACTGGCGGATTTGAAATCACACCCGGGGCTTTGGAGCCAAATTTCTGAATCTGCTAACTCCAGCTGTGCATGTGAGATCTGCAAACAGGAATCACCCTGGCTAAACCTCCCTGTTCCTTCCAGGAACACGACTGTGCAATCAGGGCCCTGGGGACTTCTGCAGTATCTTCCATCCCTTTGCAGTCTCCTGGAGATTTGGACAAGCTGGCTTTGCATGGAGAGGAAGGAAGGCTTATCCTACTGGAAACCAGCTGGGATGAACACAGCTCAAAACTACCATGAGACGCAGCAGTGGAAAACATCGGAGGTAGCAAAACAGAAAGGGATGAACAAGAAATTATAAAAAAACTTAGCTCATCCAGATCAAGAACCAGCAGGGTCCCTTTTTCCCTCTTGCTCAGACTTCTTTCTCTTTGCACTGTTTGCAATGATCCCCTGCCCCGGTGGGGCTGTGACTATGGGTGTTGTGCCTGCCATCAGCTGGGAGGGAAGGGATGGGGGCAACTGTTCAATGATTCCCCATCCTGCTGGGCTTGTGTGCCCACTTGCTGGATGCTCTTCTCCTGTCCAATCTGTTTGGAAAAGACTGTTCTCCTTTTTCCTCTTCCAGCTCATTCCTACATCACACTTGTTTGTCCCTTCGTGTTCCCTTGTTTTATTTTTATATTCAGGAGAATCAGTTGTTTGGAGAGAGCTGGAGTGTCTGAAGCTCTGCATCATCTTGTCTCTCCTCCACAGGCTTTTCTGTCCCAGGAGAGTTTTCCTTTCCATGCTCTTCTTGCCAGACAGAAGATTTTTTTCTGGGAATTGCCTTCCTGATACTGCCATTCCCTTTTTGCCACATCTGCTGTGTCGCAGTTTCCCTGGCTGCAAAAGGAGCATTTTCAAGCTGGCTGCCATAGTCAGGACTGACATACTCTTGTCTGGAAATTGCTGGACAAGAAAGGGCTGCTGAGAAGGCAGATTGTGATTACACATCAAAATCTTTCCGTCAAGGACACAGTCAGTAAAAAGCACGTGGTTTAATGGCTCTGAGATTTAGCTACTGCACTCCCTTCTGTGTTTTTATTTTGTTTTACTTTATTATTTTATTTTAATTTATTTGATTACATTTTTGCTCCCTAAATAAATCCTCAGCCTTTATTTTTTGACTAGGGAGAGCCTCACCTCCCAAAATAAAAACAAAGCCTCACCTCCCAACATAAAGCCAAAAATTCTGATTTTGCTGCAACTAGGCTATAAGGAGCATCTGAATCAGGATTAAACAGCCACAGGGGATGGCTGGTCCATAGGGGCAGAATGGGAGAAAGGAAGGAAGATGGCAAACTTTCTGACTCAAAACAGGGGGGGTGAGCTGAGAGGACACCACTGCCAGGGCAGGGGCTGGCTGGGAGAAGGATTTTGAAATGAGCAGAGATGGCATTTCCAAGGATGTGGCCCCCTTTGAGGACATGGGTTTGAGATGGTTGGAGAATCATCAGGTTTAGTCCATCTTACAGGGTAAGTATATGACTTCTGGATCCATTTCATATTTAGCAGAACAAAGAGGCTGGGGAGATCTGGGTGTATCTGGTGCTGAGGAGGGACAGGAAAATCGAAGCAGATGGCATTCACTGTAGGAAAGCATCTCCCAGGGAAACAGGTGGAAATGAAAAAATCAGCCATGAAGTCTAGAGGCAGAAATGAACCATAAAGGAATAGCTGGAATAGATACAAATTTTACTCCATTTTATTTTGTAAAAATTAAGGAGGTACTCATTGCTTCTGTGGCTTATGTTGTCTGGGTACAAGAGCTGGAACCCCTGGGTGTTAGTGCCTGTATGTCTGACGCATTTGGAAATGGGAACAGAAAGAGGAGGGTGAGGACACACCATCTTCATGGGCCTTGCGAATGCAGGCACATGGTGACAGCCTCTGCATCCATAAATGGCTGCTGAGAAGGGAAGAATCGGTGGTGGGAAGAGATGAGCAACCCTGTGGCGTGCCCCTGACATGAGGGAGCAGGGTGGTGGGGTCAAACACGTGCAACTTGCCTGGGGAGGAGCTGGAGAGGGCTAAAAATAGTTTCTGTCGCAAATGCTTTCGTAGAAGCGGTCCCACCTTGGCACAAAGGGATGGACTGGGTGCCTTCTCAAGGGCTGATGTCACCCTATTTTTAGCCTGGTTTCATAAGGAAATGGATGTCTGTCCATCTTTCCCTATGTTCCTCCCTGCTCTAACTGGAACTAAACATGACAACGGGTTGGAGACCTCAAAGGGAAAATGTTCTGAAAAGTTTCTCAGCACTCAAGAGTGAATGCCCATGTTGAGAGAGGCTGCTATACCATAGCCCCTTGCCCATGCTGCGCTCAGCAGGGATGCATTGCCTGGCTGGTCTGCTCTGCTGCACATGTGGTGTTGTCTGGGGACATGGGAATGACCAGGGGTTGCTGCATGGGGAAGAGACGTGTGCCTGTGGATGTGGATGGCATCTGTGATGGCTCAGGTGGTGGGAGATGGCACGGGATGGGAGCACGGAGGAACCGTTGTTGCGTGGAGAGCACTATGGAGCATGGTGGGTCTGTGACCTGCCCCGGGGCAAGGGACTGGGGGAGCAAACGGGGCTGGTGGCAGAGCATGTGAAGAGGCACTATTTGGCATTGGCTTTCCCAGGGCAGGAAATGTGAGGAAATGCAAAGTTCCCATATAAGGAAGGACAGGAGAGGAGCTGTGAATCACAGCAGGGCAGTGAGCTGGAGAAGGAGCACAGGGCACCCTTGCCCGAGAGGTTGAGCTGGGAGGAGCTGCAGCCATCCTGCAGCAGTGCGAGGTGCCTTTGGCCTCCCGTGGCCTGGGAAAGGCCACGAGAAGATGGGAACTGAGGGAGTGGGAATGGCAAAGCCCCTTGCACCCCCTTGAGGGGGATCATAGGCCTGCCTGCTCCTAGGGAGAGATGAAGGCAGGCTGCCAGGCTGCGTCCAGCTTCCGTGAGCATGGCCTTGCTCCTTCGTTTATCCTCCCTGGGCTACCTCCTCTGGGGGTGCTTATGACGAGGTGACTCTGACATGCCTGAGCCTGTGTGGGGGACCCGACCCTAGCCCGGCCGAGGTGAACAATGAACAGGTTGTGAAGCCAAGGAGACAGGTTGTCCAGTCTCCATCCTGGGACATGAGACTGGATTCAGCCATAAGCAACCTGGGCTGATCCTTGTAGCTGACCCTGCTTTGAGGTTAGACTAGAGACCTCCTGAGGTCCTTTCCAGCCTGAATTACCCCATGATCCTTTGATAATGCTATGGGACATGGGGCCCTGTGCTTTGTGGCCAGGAGATGCCCCATCCCTCTCCTGGGGTAAGCTGGTGGGCAGAGTCCTGCTGTCTGGCCTGGAGGAAGCTGTTTGCCACCACTGAAGGTGATATTTATGACTGAAGTTGTCCATGGTAATGGATAAAACAGCACTTGGTGTTGGAGATACCAGCTAGCGTTCTAGGGTCCCTTTAGCAAACCAGTGCCTTCTGTACAAATGGGAAATGAAATGGTGGCACTTGTCTAGGCTTCAGGAAGGCAGGACTGTGTGTTGATTGGTTTGCAGGGACCATTTAATTGGAAGAAGCTGGGTAAAATGAGTGATTCATGTCACCGAGATGATTTCCCATGCCACCTGGGGGTTATGGGCCAGGACCATCCCAGACAGCATGTTGTGGTAGGTCCATCACCATGGGGTGGACATGTCCCAGGTCACTGCTGGGCCAGGAGGAAGCTGCCATGTGAGGCACAGCATTAGCAATGGACACAGCCTGTCTTCACGCCTTTTATTTCCATCCTGTCCTTTACACATGCATTGTCTTTGAGATCCCAGCTTCGCCAGCCCTGACCTCATGGCACTGAATCCTTCAGTGGCCCATGTTTACTGTAGGGTGCCCACAACCACCACTGTAACAAATGACTGTTTTTTCTTCTGTGCTGCCCAGAGATTGTCTCTCCTCCCAAACCCTCTTTCCTGTTTGATCCCTCTCATCCCATCAAGGCTAAAACCAGACCGCAAACCTTCAGAGTCATTGGCCAACCTTCTTCTGACTTCAGCAGCCTCAGGCTTTTGCATCATTGCTCAATAAATTGGCCAAAACGATTTGGGGAGGAACTATTAAGAAAAAGGATCCCATAGATGACAAGTGGTGAGCCATCACATGTAACTCTCTGGATGCTCTTATTCACCATCTGTGTTAACTCCAGATGTGCACAGATTGAAAAATATATTTGAGAAGCATCTGCTGGCCTGGCAAAGTGAAGTAATTTCCCCCAGATTTTGCTTTTTGGATGACTTGCTCCTATCTTTCTGGCACAGCTCTTCTTTCACAGAAGCTATGGGATTGCAATTGGAGGCGAGGGGATGTGGAACAGCTTGACGGGATAGTATATACAAGCATTTTTTTCCTGCTCCTGGGTATAGCTGACTGGAAAAAACACTCTCACCACCTGGAGGAGAAAAGCTCATGAGAGAGCAGTGACTCTTGGCAGTCCCCATCGAGTGCAATAGAAGGTGTGCCAGAACTATGCGATGTGGAAATGGCATGGCAGGGTGGACCATGCCCTACACAGTGCTTAAACCCAGCTCTGGGTCCAGCTCTGAGTGTGGGGCTCTCCCACCAGACCCGGCCCTGGGACCACGTAAGGTCTGTGTCACTATCAGGTCTGTGCAGAGCAAGTTTTGAGCCCAACGGTTTGCACTTGGGAGCACTGTGGATCCTCTGGGCACGGGCACTGCATGACCAGCACTGGGTTCAGAGGGAACCAGCAGTTGCTGGTTCATGCTGGGACACAGCTTTAAGAGACATGATGAAAGCCATTTGAGGAGTGTGGGCTGTGTTAGGGCTTTGGGTCTTCTCTGGTCATGGCTGGGTTTTCTCTTAGCTGGCATCAGCACCAGTATGAGGATGGCAGCACACTGGTTGCAAACCTATATTTCTTGCTTGGTAAGAAACCCAAATCATCATTCATGTTTTGTAGGGGAGAGTGGTTCAGAGACGATGTCTCACTCACCGTAAGTTGTGTTTGGCTAGAAAAGCCTTTGGTTTTGATTTGAAGGCATCAAGAACTGGCGAATCTACCCCGTCCCGTCCTAGCTTGTTTTAGTAATTTATCATCTGCATTGTTAAAACATGCACTTAATTTTTCTTTTGAATTTGTTCAGTTTCCTAAATATGAGTTTGAGCCATGATGTCACACATTAAATCTCTCCTGCAGACACTCCAAAGGTCTGTGCTGACCTTATCTCACTTTTCCTTTGCCAGTAGACAGCTGACCACTGGGGCAGAGGAGCTGATTTATCCTGATGTAAATCAAAGCACAAACATATCCTGAACCTATTTTTATTTGGCCAGGAGAGATTATTGAGTACAGCTGCGATTACGTGAATGCAGTGGGTGACCCTTGTGAAATCTGGGCTGCTAAGAGGCACAGATAATCCGTGTGATGCTGTTATGACTATCACGATCACAGCATGACCTGTGTGGCGGGCACAAAGCCGGTGCAGGCACTGAGGAGGGGTAGGTGTGCAAATACACTTGGGCATGGAGAGCTCTGGTATTCCCTGATAGCTTTCTGTGCTAAATCCAGAAAAGGTCTGGGTGTGGAAATGCAGTTGCTGCCCACGTTACCATGTTTCTGCCTTTGCCTTTTGGACTTGCATCCCTCTGGCTTGCAGTCTCCCCAGGTTCATGCGGCTGAGTCCTGCCCTCCAGCAAGCCACATTGCATTTCTCAACCTCCTCTTCACCGTCTGGGGAGCCAGGGTGCATCCTGACTAAAAGCTAAGAGCATCACACCGTGCCAGACAACTGCAACTTTTGCCTCAAGTAGGTGGATGCGATCCAGATTTGCCCCATGCTAAAGCCTGACCTTTTGTCATACATTCAGCACCCTCGGCTAAGCCTTTGATTTTTTTTTTTTTTAAATTTTATTTATTGCTGTTTTGAAAACCTGAGAATACCCATGGATCTGCTGTTGTTTTCTCCAACAGCACCTGCCACAGAGGGAGCTGGCTGCCAAGACAAATAAAAATACTAATCCCTCAAAGCCTCTGGCTCTGCTGGCTTTCAGTCTTTGGCCTGCTATAGATGCCTTGCATCTACCCCATCGTGGTGCAGGAGACGTACTTAAGAGGCAGAAGTCCCCCATTCCCAGCTTTTGAATAACTTGTGTGGAGCACTCTGAAAGCTTACTCTGCACCCACTCTTATCTAAACATGCCTAAGCCCCAGCATGCTGCTTCAGCTGTGCTGGCTTTACACTTCAGGCTGTTTTGAAAGTGAATTTGTAAAGCCATTAACGTTATTTAAACAGTTTAGCCACAGAATTACCCGGTGGTGCAATCCAGCTGCAAGAAACGAGACACGAGGCTCCTTTGCGCTGCGGATCAAACGAAACTCGGCCAAAGCACGTGGGCTCTGGAGGGTGCCAAAACCAGGGGTGATGGGGGGAGTCCGCTTTCCGCTTAGTGGGAAATGTTATCAAGTGTGGGTTGTAATTTTTTTTTTTATGAGCTGGTTTTGTTCCAAATCGGACCAAAACCAGACTTTTTTTCCCCTGAAGTTTCCGGAGGACTGGAAGGCATCAGGCCCCTGGATCTCCTGATGCCATTGGCTTTCCAGGAAGCCCATTTCAGCTGGTGGCTCCAGGGCTCAGGTTAGGGATATGTGGGGAGCTCAGGGCTTGCAGACAGAGCTTTCCATGTCCTGAATCTCATGGCAGACCTCACCAACATCACCTGCTGTAGGGCAACATCCCCCCAGCTCCTGGTTTCCTCCACGCTGAGGCAAGTCCTTTTATAGTGCAGAAAATGTTCAGGGGAAAGATGCCCAAGAATTTTGGGAAAGACTCTGGAAACAGCTTTTTCAGGCAGTTGCAGATGATTAATTCCTCCAAGCTGAACCTGTGACAAGGTTCATGTACAGTGGTAAAGTCTGGGCCAGTCTGGGTCACATTAGCTGGGGCTTTCTCCAACCACCATGGCAAGCATAGAGGAATGGAGAAACTGAGGCACAGAGAGCCCAGATGATGTCTCCAAGGCTTAAAGGGGCTTTCTAGCAAAAGTTGACCCCAATGGTCCGTGGTATTCAAGGCAGGATCTTTCATGCTCTGATAAAGAGGTGAGAGCAACATGCCAAGGTCAAGGCATCATTCTGAATCAGGATTTTTTTGTCTTGCTTGTCTTGTTCTCTTGGCTGGTGCCTTAGGACACGGCATGAAATCTGCCTTTGTTCAGAATAAAATATTATCTTAAGTACCAGTATTCTTCCTTTTGAGTGCATTGCCTTAATTGGCTATTTGATTGTATTCCTCTGAAACTTTCAGACATGCAGCTGGGAGAAACAATGGGTATTGTTTTATATTTAGACTGAGCGTTAAAAGCTGAAACACGCAAAGAGACATAAGCTGCTGGAAGGGCTCAGACCATCAGCTCCCTCTGCTGACCTGCTCTGGAGAGAAGCGGTGCTGCCAAATTTTAGGACTCCTTGGGCTGGAAAAGTGAGGACTGAAGGGGCATATGACAATATTACGCCCGAGCAGCACAGAGGTGGAGACTGGGCGATGACTCTTCACAATCTCTGCCAATGCAAGATTTAGAGGACACCAAAATAAGCTACTGAGAGACAAGTTCAAGCCAAAAGAGGTGGTTGTTCCCATAGTGTGTCATAAAACTGTGGAGCACCTTGCTGGAGGAGGTTGTGGATCTGGAAGGTTTGCGTATGCTCAGAAAGAGACTGGAAAAGTCTGGGAGAAAAAGTCACTGAAGACTACCAAATACAGAGATCCCTTTTCTTACCTGGGAACTTCCCGACCCACAGGCTGCTGAATGCTGGGAAGTGTTTTAAGGAAATATTGTTATATATTTGTTCTAAGCCTATGTTCTTTCTTGGGCGTCCACTGTTGGAGGCAGGATGCTGACTCACCCAGCTTGTTCTCCCATTCGTCCCAGGGGATGGCTGAAGTGTCCAGAAGAGGTGGTGTACGCACAGTTTGGTGCACTGGAGCCGGAGAACGAAAGCATTTTGGATGAAGTCAAAGAAATTCTTATTTTAGTGGGAAAATGGATGTTGTTAGATTTTGTTATTGTCTCAGCCTCATGCTGAAGGAACAGTGTGGAGACATCTACATCAAATAAGCTGTTGCAATAGCACTGAGGATATACTGACCTTGGGTTCAGACATAGCTAGGCAGCCTGGTGACTCAGTTTTTTTTCCTTGACTCCTTCTTTTTGAGCTAGCGTGGACATAGGCTGACATGGCTGACATTCAGATGTAGCCTTCTCGGGCCAAGAAACCTGTATCAAACATGATCATCGTGATTTGAATGGAAGTTCCACCAACACTAGTGAAGCCACTGCAGGAATTAGGTGGGAAATGGTGCCTAAATAGCAGGAAGATCAAGACACAATGAATGTTTCTGAAGTCTGGAAATGAAGGGGTTGCATTAATATAGCATGGCACTGAGCTGGAGAATGGTGATTCTTTTGAGGTGCCTCCTCAGAGAGTTAACAGACTAGCCGGGCTGCTTCAAACAGAAAATCATAGGAATGGAAGACTATACAGGGACCCTTTTCTGGCTAAATGATGAATCTTTTCTAATCTGCAATGTTAAATGAGTTTTGTGGAGGTCTTCTCACCATGGTTTGGTATGTTCTGGAAGTCTCTGGATTATTGCTTTTCTGCTAGGCAGGTGGCTTGCAGGCTGGACAGCACAGAGATCAGAGCAGAAGGCATTATTAGGGGAGGGGATATCCAGAGTCTGAACAGACAGTGGCACTCAATTTGTCCAGACAAGGTGACATTTTAATTGTTAACACTTTTCTTTAGCATCAACAAGAATTTTAGATCATTTCTGAAGACCAGTTGCTGAGGACAGCATTCAGGAGACATGCTGGCACCCTTGTGAGCCAAAGGCACGGGTTTCTGTCAGACCCTGCAGAAAAGACTGCACAATTGCCTATCATTATTTCCAAAGGTTGTGGAATGATTTAAGTAAACAGAGCATTCAGGTTTCCTGAGGACATATCTGGGTACCTGATTTGTCAGGCAGGATTCAGTTGTTGAAACACTCCTCATTTGAAATGGATCCTGCATCTTATCTACCAGCCTCACGCGGATGTCTTAGATACCCTCGTGCATCTCAGATGTTTCTAAGAAGTGTCTCCTTTTAGGCAGATGAATCCAGCCCAAGCTGGGTATCTACTGTAGCATGGGCTGGATCAAGCTCTAAACTCCACTGACTTGATCTCCAGTGACTGTGGTGGAAACCTAAAGCTGGGTGTCCTAATCCGGAGAGACTCTCAATCTGCAGTGCCTCCTAGGTAGGTGAATCAGGAGGATGGCGGTGAGACCATGACGTGAATGCAAACTATTTCATCCTATTTTCATTCCTCTGAGACAAATTCAGGAGGAGAGAACACAACATTTGTTTGTTATTCAGAATAATGCCCCTATCCTCCACTTGTGACCCCACGGCCACACCACATAGATTTCTTTTGTATCCTGCACTTTACGAAGTGAAGGATGATAAGGGAGAGCTGGCCTCATGTACAGTTGTCTTGGGCTTTTCTGTCCCATTGAGGAACATGGTAGGACTCATGACAGTGTGGGTCAGCAATTAGGTCTCTGTGGCCTTTTCAGGGTCTATTGCACTGTCCAAAGAGCCCTCTGGCCTCTGGCAGGAGCTTGCTTTGCTCTCACAGCAGGCAAGGTAGCTCTCGGTGTAACTACTCAAGGAAGAATTTGCCATTTTCCACGTGGTTGGCCCCAGAGTTGCTTTGTTTATCTGTGGTGACATCAGCCATGAGGATGGCTTAAAGCAAGTTGTCCAGCTCTGGGGCTACATTCTTTTCCTTTGAAGAGCACTCAAGAAAAATGTTACATTCCCTGGGAGATAAAGCCTTTCCTTGATGGTTTAGACTTCTGTTTATACAAGAGCTGGAGATGAATGCCTGAGAATCCAATGCCCTAATACTTCTGCTGACGGCCACAGTTCAGTAAAGTCAGAGCTCATGTTGCACCTGCCTCCCTCTTTCATCTTAAAAAAATATTTCTTCCTCTTTCCCCCAAAAGGTTGTCAAGACTTTCTCTGGAAAAAAAAAAAAAAAAAAAAAGAAAAAAAAATGACATATCTCCAAGAAAATAGTTGTATCTCTAAGTCTATTGTGCTAATTTACTCTGTAGGATTTTCAGGAGAGAGGTTTTGCAAATAGACAAAGTGAGAAGCCATTTCTGCCCCACCAGGCTAACTGCCTATGTGAGGAGCCAGGCAAATGAAGAATAATTACCCTTATGGTGGGAGTATAGTCCAGACCCTCCCGTACCTTGAGTATTGCATGGTACTGGCATGCCAGCAGACCCAATTGGGTTGATAAAGCTTCTAGCAAAATGGACTGTAGTGGTTGTCTACCTGGTACCTGCTATGTTTCTCTACTGCTTAGCGTGGAGGCTGCTGAGCAGACCAGGCTTTCTGTGGACCTTCAGAATGCCTCATCAGGTGAACTGCCCAGAGCTGGAGATTTCAGGATCCTTGCCTGGCAAGCTTCCTTGGCGCCTGGGCTCTGTTCCTTTTCCTGGGCAATAAGGAATCCAGAGCGAAGCTGTATTTTGAAACAATACCCAGATGCCCCACTCCTGGTACTATCGCTTTCCTCTGCACAGTGTCAGCAGCATGGCATAATGATGACATACATGGGCTCTCAAATCAATAGAGAAAGAGCAAACATTGAAAGACGATGCTGTGTGGCAATGCTGGGAAGCTCCCAGCCCCACGCCTGACTTCCCTCATCTGTCTCCTTGGTCTGGCATGATGGATTGGCAGAATCCACGTGTCTCCTGAGCATTACCTAACATGGGCAATCTCAGCACGTGGGACCTCCCCTCTGAGCAGAGCAGAGTTCTGGTGCTCAGCAGCTCATTGATATACGTCCGCCCTGCCGTGAACGCTGCTCTGACCACCCACACGCAGGCTGACGGCTTGTGGTGATGGGGATGAGGTTAGCTCACACAAAGCCTTTGCAGATAGAAAGGTGACGTGCAAGCACATTTATGGCAACTGTGAATTTGCTGCCCTTCTTCTTTGCCCTTTTTTTCACAAGGCTTTTTTCTGCCGCCACTGAAATTGCTGGGCACTTTGTCATTGACTGAGATAGGAGCATGATCTTCCTTTGAAGAGGAGTAGTCTCCATTCATGGCTAGAGGTTCAGAAGCATGAATCTAACAGGCACAGAGTAGCCCTAATTCCTTCTACCCTTGCTGCCTATTCACTGTCCTCTGCTCCTCTCAGGGGTCAGATAAATGGATATCAGTTTCTCCCCCTTGGAACCAGGCATTGGATGGACTGGACTGAAGACATGACTCACATCATTGCCATTGTGGACAGCAGGTATGTGTCTTGGCTCGGGAGGGCTGGGTAGCACTGTACGCTTCCTGTGATAGCTTTCCCAGAAGTGTGTTGAGAAGTCTACGCTGGTGGGAGCTTTCTATAGCCAGCTCCTTTGGAGAGGTGCAGAGACCACAGCACTGTCATCTCCATCACTGGCAATAGGTCCAGTCATCCCTCAGCTCAGTGCCTGCCTGGTGGCATGGTGGTCTGCCTGCCTCTCACCTCAGTGGGGGAAAAATCCCATGAGAAGGAGCATGCAGTTGTCTCTTCCTTACACGGAGTCATTCCCCAGTGTGGCCCTAGCCTTTCCCACAAATGCATTTCTCATTATCACTGATTATTGATCTGATTATTACAGATTATCTCTGTAACAGAAGGGCTGCCAACTCCCAAAGCCCACTCAGGCTGGGTGGAAGCCCAGGACATGGTCCAGCTGTGAAGTGCTGAGACCATCTGCACATGGAAAGAAAATGCCTTGCTCTTCCACCAGGAATATCTCAGCACCTTCCAGACACAGGCCTTGGGTGGAGGGGTAGGGATGATGAATATAAGCACACCAGGGCATGGAGGACATTCTCTTTTTTGCCTTGTCTTCAGATGCATGATGTGGTTCTGTCCAAGATGGACACAACTCAGTCCATATCGAAAAGGGTACAGAAAGCCAGGAATGTCCCCAGGTCTTTTCCCTCTGTCAGGACACCAGGTCTACCTTTTCTTCATTCAACTTGGACAACTTCACTTCTGATCCTCTTTTTGCTCAGTGGCCTTTCCAGGCAGCCACATCCATCACCTCCGCCATGGACGGTGGCCCTGTGGAAAGTGGACAGGACTCGGTAAATGGAAACCAGTGGATGGACCAGAAGGAGAAAATCACCCATCTGTACACCAAAAGGCTCCTTTATATCTCATGCTGAGGTGACAAGGAGTGTTTTTCTGGACTGAAATTGGGCTGGATTGAGGTGTTCATTATTGGCTCGTGGAGGACTGTAAAAAGTGACATGAGGCAACACTCCTGTACCCATTTTTATGGAACAGATGTAGGGACTCCTGGCTTCAAACCTCTGTGTGGGTGGGAAAAGTCCTGGAAAAATCCTCTAGCCACTTTTGCTGCAGAAATTATAATATGCATGCGTGCTGGTGAACATAACCTGGAAGCTCTTGTCTTTGTCAGGTGCCATCTTTTTTGTTCAGCATGATTTTTCCACAGTTGATACCTTGATGGCACCTGACCCAGTAGGGCACGAAGGAGAAGGAATCCAGGGCATTGAGGGGTAACCCTGATGATGGCATATTCTTGTAGCTGCTCGTCACAGGACACAGCAGGTTGGCATCAACACTGCTGCTGATCTTGTTAGCAGTGCCAGCATATAGGAAAGATATTTTGATGTGCTAAAAGGCCACCTTCTGCCCCTAGATGTGCATGTGAAAAAAAGGCCATTTTCTTTAAACATCATGCAATTTGTAGCATATTTAAAATTCTATTTTTCCATGTTTGAAAGCTGAGTGCAAAGAATTTTCAAATTCTCAGCAACTCTCTCTGGACTTAATTGCTAACTTCCATTAGATTGACTAAAATGTCTGTCCCAGGGCATTTTTGCTGGCTAAAATTATTACATGAAAAATGGAAACTTCTTGTGCAAACTCCCAGTTTGACAGAAAATGGTGGATTTCATACAAATAAGTAGTTTCCCACCAAAAATTTCGAACAGCTCTAAAATGTTGTCAAATGCTTTCCCCAGATTAGAAGGCACATATGAAAAAACTGAAATGAAGGCTGAGAATGTAATTCAGTTAAATAACACATGCCAGGAATTTAGCCTCCTTTTCTGTTTTTAATTTATCCCCTAGGGGAATGAAGGTTTTCTTGATTGTGCACATTATTGGATATTATTTTTCATCTAGTTGTAGTAAATATTTCTCAGCTAGTGACATTTTCATGTCTGGTTAACTTTTTTTAGGGTACACAGATTAAACAGTAATGTTTTTGATCTTTGATGAGATTAATGACATTTAGGATGAGGGCCGTACAATGAAAATTAACCCTCCTGAAATATTTTCGAGTGTTCACTTAATGTGTGCTCTTTACGCCAGTTTTCCTGCCAGAAAAGTCATCTGTTGGCATACTCACTATAAACTCAGCAAGAGGGTAGACACATGAGAGGCAGATTCATGTTTTCCTTTGCACAAATATTTGCAAAATTAGGGTGTGGGATTTTTTTTTTTTTTCTTTTTAACATCTTTGCCCATCTCTCTAGCATTGGTACCTTAGATTTAACCAAGTCAGCCCACATTTCTGAGCCAGACAGCTGGGAAAAACATGGAAGTGAGAGCAATCCATATATTGCTGGAAAAATCACATCATTAAATGCCAAGAGGGTCTGACTTAAAGGACTGAGAAAGAGGCAAATGCCAGTAATTGGCCCCGACACAAACTTATTTATAGTAAGCCTAAGTAGGGTGAAGTCTAGTCCGCTGGGTTCACCTCTCAGGATCAGGCCCTGTGTCTCCTGGGATTTAATTTCTCAGAGAACCACAGGGATGGCAGATGGGAAAGACTTGTTAGGTCATCCTGTCCACATGCCCCGGC
Organism: Platalea leucorodia; assembly: GCF_965183815.1. Taxonomy (NCBI): domain Eukaryota; kingdom Metazoa; phylum Chordata; class Aves; order Pelecaniformes; family Threskiornithidae; genus Platalea; species Platalea leucorodia. The sequence continues at coordinate 4,443,801 of NC_138823.1, read as the reverse complement.
AGGAGCAGAACGAGATTGTCTCTTTGCTTCGTTCTCAAGTGCCTCATCTAGATTTAAACAACTCCAGCAATAAGACTGTTATTGCAAGAAAATTCCACTGCCTACATGTACTTTTGCAAAACTGCTTTTTAAAAGCTCTTGACGTCCGTTCGTTAATTTTGCCTGAATTGCATAACGAAAGAGAAAAGTGGAAGTATCAACCGTGACCTTGGGCAGCTCAATCTATCTGACGACTTAAAAACAGAATTAGAGCACTTTTACCATAATGAAACGGGTTTTGTGTGGACTTGCTACAGGGCAGAGTTAATATTTTTGGCTATCCTAACTTCCCACTTCTTTACATTAACGTGCTTGGACTTCTTTAATTTTAAACATAAAGTGAATTTCCAGTGTTTGTAATGCTTTATTTTGTCACCTATGCTCTGTAACTTGCTTACCTGAAAATTGCTGATACACGTTCAACCTTGACTTCATCTGGGTATAAGTTATTTTTAATCTTGGTTTTATCTCCTATTTCCAGGCTACCTCTGACATGAACTACTTTTATTAGCTATGTGGTTATATTATGCGTGCTTGGCCCTTGCTTGGGTAGGAGAGGTTGAACAGATGTCCGTGTAAAATCAAGGATAGGCATAGGAAAGAGCTACTGTAGCAACCAGAATTATTCATCTTTTTTTCCTAAAGTAAAAGGGTCATGGGAAAATACTAATTCAGCAAACACAAAATTCTTCATTTGAAAAAACTTGGGTTTAAAGTGATTTTACTGAGTCCAAGGTTAGGCTTCAGTGGAACCTGGCCAGGATTATAGGCCAGGAACTCTTGAACCTGTTGGTTTTTGAGCCCTGGGTGAGTTCACGTAGTGATTAACCCCAGGAGCAGGGCACCGTGGGTGCTGCCTGCGGCAATGCAGTGCAATGGGTATCAGTTTCTATTTTGCTGCTTCTGGCTGTGGAACTGATAAAATGCCAGTTCTGTTGGGTGTTGTGCACCATCTTTGGAAAGCTTCCAGTTTCTAGGAAACTAAAAATTATACATATACTGATTTGAATCCAATTTGGACAGGAAATTTTTTCCTGTCAACTTGGAAGCTCTGCTTTCCTGCCAATTATAGTCACAATTGTGTCATTTTGTCTGTGATACTCTCTAATTAATGCAAATGAAAAAACCTGTGCAACTTTAGTAACTTTGTTTAGTTTGTAATATAAATTGAAGTCATATCCCTGGAGATGAGCTGCTGCATTATCCAGGCGTTTATGAGCTGCTGTACCACATTCCCTTCCATGCTTGTGAAAAAGCACTGAGAAATTCTTTCTCTGTGTCATTTTCAAAAGAAAATTTTTAGCCTCTAAAGCAAGTCTTTCTTTCCCTGCAATGAATGATTTCTATGACAAATTCATCCCTCGCTTGCTGTAACCCATATTATCTGGCACATATTCGTAGATTTAAAGCAGAATCTTCTGTCTTCATAAGAAGATATTTTTATCAGGAGTAGTTAACATCTGAAAAGACTCAGCTATAATACGCATAGGATGGTCCATTCAGATACTAACCAGAGAAAGAGCTTAAATGACGGACTCAGATTTAATGCCTGACTTTTGGGTGCCTGCAGTAAAGTGAAATGAATTTTGCTTGCTCTCTTCTTGGAGGAGCAGTGTTCGGGTTGCTTTTTAGAGTTGGCTTCTATTCTATCAGAAAATGGCAGTCTACTGAAAGAGAAACTTTTTATAGAAATCTATGCCTCCATGACCAAGGTGGGCACTGAGATCTCAGCATGGCTAACGGGACACTGCTATCTCCTTTGCCACTCTGGGGAGGCCAGACTGGATTTGAGACTGGTGCCCCATGCGTGGTGGTGGTCTGGCAGATCTTGCCTCCTGAGCTGCTCTCCTCCAGAGCAGTGTGCTGGACACGCATGGTGCAACGCGGCTGAAACCTTGGGAAGCATTGCTCAGGTGAATCCCCACTAACCCTTGTGAGTTGCCATGTGAAGGGCAGTCAATCCTGCCTTGGAAAGGAAAGAGAAAGAGCTAAAACAGTAGCCCACATTGATGGTTTGTGGAGAAGGAAAGTGCCCAATTATGCCCACTCTTTGCTGGCTGAGACCCAACCGAAGAAGGTCTGTTGTGGAAAGGTTAAAAGGAAGATCTTTTGGGGAGTATGAACAGCAAGAGAGGCAGAAGGTGGAAGCACAGAAAGGCGCAGGTGGGAGGTGGTGTCTTGGAGCTGCTAACACCGGGGCCAGGGTGTTGGCCTGGGTTGTGGATAGAAAGCCAGGAGAACAGCTTTGAGCAAGGAGGACAAACAGGGGGATGGAGCTTTCTTGGACACAGACGCCAGCAGAGAGCAGATCCGCTGGTTCACAGCAGGTGGGAACTGCTGTGAAGGATGAGTTACGGTAGATTTTTTTGTAAGTAAACATGAACACTAGCAACGTCCCTGGCTGTAACAGTGACTTCTGGTCCCATAAGGAATAGCCCTACAAAGCTCTACGGTTTGAGTAATGCTCAGGCCAGAAGGGCAGCAGCTGCAACGCCAGCTCAGCTGCACTTGCCACCTATGTCTACAATAGTAAATTTGCCAGTGTCAGGGAATTTTCTGCTGCCGTGAGCTCAATGGGAATGATCTAGGCACATACATACTGCTAAACACTCCTTACATTCAAAGCGAATTGGCTGTTTGCAAGTTGCCTGGTGGGAAAAGCCCAGCGCTAACTCCTGATTTTTGTGCTGGAGGATCATTTAGGAGGGTGCTAGCCATCCCCAGCCAAAGTCATGCCAAGTGCTGCGCCAACAGAAGCAGGATCAACTCTACTTGGCTGAGTTCTCATGGGTTTTATGAACATCTGCAAAAGGGAGTCCCTTTCTAGTTATTCAGTGGTGGTAGAGAACCAGCATTAGTTGCTCTGAGTGTGTAATTAGGGATTATTCTGATTTCTTTTCTGCAAATCTCACAAGGTGCAGCAAACACTGACTGAGCCAAAGAGAACCAGCTGCCTTTCCTGGCTCTGGAGGTTTTTCTGTTCCTAATGAAACCCTGCTGGTACTGGTATGGGGCTGTGAGGGAAGACCCTCCTGCCCTGGGTCTGTGAACTTCTCCAGGGAATGGATGAGTTTCCCTCTGGATCTAACTTCTTAGCATGATGTCTTTTACATCAGTTGCTGGGCATTGCCTGGGAGAGGGGCTGGTGAGTCCCATGGTTGTGGGGGAGAAGGACAGAGCACAGCTCTGATGGGAACAGGGTCTCACTGGGGTATCTGTTTGCTCTCAGCTCAGGCTGGGGTGGGCTATGAGAGGCTCTCTAGCGAACACCCAGCCACTCTCTGGCCAGAAGAAGAGGACCTCAATGAAGAACAGAACAGCATTTCAATTAAATAGTAAGTTACAATGCACCATGCTCTTCACCTAGCATATTATTATTAGCAACTGCTTCTCCTGAGGGGTAGCCTTGTTATTCAACATAATTTTCCCCTTGTTCCCTTCAGGTTTTCCTAAGCACAGAGACCAGCTTATGAAACCCGGCCTTTCTTGTTATTTTTATCCAGGAGCAGCTGACAGTAAAAGTGACAAAAGAATTGATGGGGGAAGTGGTCCAGAGCGTGAAAAATCCGGTCGTAAAAGCCAGAGTGTTTGCAATAAAATATCTATACATAAAGGGAGAGGAGGGAGGGAGAAGCAGGGCTGGACACAAAGCAGAGCAATGAGCTGTGAAAAGTGGCGTCTGGACCAGATGAAGGAAGTGTAAATCCAGCTGTCAGTGCAATAATATCCCTTGGCATCTTGGTCTTGTTTCCCTCAGGGGAGCTCACGCCCACACTGGTAGCTAACATGGGACTGCGGTTGGACCCAGAGAGATAAGGTGCCGTAGGGTGAAGAGATGTGTTTGGAGCCTCCCAGGGTCATGGGCAGAGCTGACAAAACCCTCTGCTGTTGGCTATGACTGCTACAAAGGCCTTTTCCTCTGTGGTGATGAAGAACAGGGGTTGCTGCAGGGATCTGGGTTTGGGATGACGTTCTGGGCTGCAGTGTGACCCATGGGCTGCCAGGGCAGGGTAGCAAACTGCATCGTAGGGTCAGCAAAAGCAGGTCAGGAAGAAAAGGCTAAGTTAGTTAAATGCATGAAACAAGTGTATTGTTAAACTGCGCCCAGCTTTTGGGGCTGCTCTGAGCCCTTTGCTGGGCATAAGGCTCGGGAGAAACGACGTTTTTCTCCAGTTCTGTTTTTGGGGACAGGGAAGAGACCAACAGCTGGGAGCAGAAGTAGACAGAGAAGATACCAGCCCAGAGGGAGGTGAGGCACTTTTTTATATACATCCAATAACAAACTGAATGGCATTAGAGAGCAGTGGGCAACCTCCTGGTGAGGTTTCTTTGGGTGCAAGGAAGGAAATTGATGCTGAAAACAAAATTGAGTGCCAGGACACCTGAGATCTCTCCTTAGGCTTGACCCAGTGCCTTCCTTTTCTATCTTAGAGATGGATGAGACCTCCAAAGCATGCCTAGGAAAGGAGGTGCTCTCGCATGGCATCATGGTGCCGTCCTGAGGTATCAAAATGGGAGCGAAAGCTTCCATAATCACACCGCAATGGACATCAGAGCTGGCACTGGGGACAAAGGATGGTGATTCCTGGTGTCAGGCGCTGACGAAGGCTTGTACCCCTGGCCTGTACTAGATCACCGATGCATCCATCCAGTGGGGACAAGGGAGAGAAGACTAATGAACAACAGCAAGACCCTGGGATGTCTCCAGCTGTAAAAAGCCTGAAGAATATAAAGCAAGGAAGGAAACTATTTCTTTCCTTTGGCAGCCTCTTCTGAATTGCAGGATGTTTAACTCCGAAATATGTCTCTGTTACACTCGAGCTCATGGAGCAGCCTTGGCCGGCTGCTGGGTGATGAGAGCGTGTGAGGGACAGGAGGAGTGTTTATGGTGTCTATGGTATTGATGTCTGCATTTGGGCTCTGCAGGCTGGTGCATGTGGCCAGGTGGGGTGGGATTCACTACTCTGGAGGAAGAAGGAAAGCTGAAATGCAGGACAGTGTAGACCATGCTCTTGAGGTTGCTGCTATGTTTGCTGCTATGCCTCATGTAATTGTGGTGCCTTGGGGCATTCTCCTGCAGGTATTACCCTGCAGTGCAGATGGGCCGTCTCTGGCTCAGCCTTCCTCATGTACCTGGAGTGAAGCCCAGCATCACCTCCAGGCAGACAAAACACCCAGAAGACCTTCTTGCATGTCAGCCTCCAGGCTAAAATGAGTGTGATGAGTTCTGGGCATGCACCAGGCTTGGTCCACCTCTGGACCTGGCCACCCCTGTGCAGCAGAGACACAGCTCTGCACCCTGCATCTGCTTTAGGGTGAGGTGGTCCATGCCCTGAACCCCACTGACTCACTCTGGGAAAGCCACTGGCTCAGGGGTGGACATTGCCATTGTAGGACCCACATTTAGTCAATCATAAACAAGTGGGAATGTGATACTTTAATTCACTGTTTCCCATCTTCCAGTGCACTGCTCATCCCTGGTATCTTAATGTGCTCTCTCCTCAGCTTTGCCAGAGCATCCTCAGTCTTACCCAGGTCACAGCATCCACAACAGATGCTGGCAAAAAATTGTGGAAACCCAGAGGACATCAGATAGGGAGAGAAGATATTCTCCAGAACCAGATTGTAATCTGCTGTTCAAGGACCTTTCTGGGGCTCCATACAATGAGAGATGGAGCATGGATGAGTCACTCTCTGCATAAGTGCATGTGCATGTGTAAACATGGGATTTGCTTGGTGGCTTTCGGCAGCACAGAAAATGCATAAAACTAACACCATTTCCAAATCAAGGGCTGGGAGACCTCTGCTTCTGGAACCAGTAGGAACTGCTTCATATTTAAACTGGTCCTGGTTGCAGCTGCTTTCTCACTAAGTGTGTAGCTCAGTGTGGATCTCCTGATCACAAAGTCTTGTGAATGTAGAAAAGGATTCCTATGCCTGACAAATTCATGGAAGAAAAATACAATGAGGTTTATTAGGGAGAAATACAACTCTTCTGACTGAAGCGGGGCTATTTTGGGGAAGTTTTACTGCAGTCCAGCCTTGTTTGCATGCTCTTTCCTAGGCAAGTGCTCGCTCCGGTGTGAGACAGAAGACTGATGAAGGCAGACCTTTGGCTGTCCTGTGTAGGACAGACCCCTGAGAAGGCTCCTATGAGACTAATTGATAGACTGCAGCTAATAAACGGAAGAAGGAGGTCTCACATGAAGCTTGCTGGGGTGTAACGAGGACCAGGTGATCAGTTTTACCTGGTCACTCAGGTACATTTTATTATTGCAGACAAAAATACAGCCCTGACAGCTACAGCTGCACATAACATCTTCTTCATAACATCTTCACACCACCCTGCCAATGCAGAGCCTTTAGCAGCAACATGGTATTTTGGTCTCAGAGGACAATTAATCCCAAGCCTCTCATCCCAAATAGCTTGGTAGCTGATGTCAGTTCTGCAGGGGGTCTATGGTAATCAAACCAGCAGAGGAAGGGCTGAGGTCACCAGTTCTCCATGGGCTGCCACCACCCCAGGCTGAGTCTGTGTCAGCCAGCAGGAACCCCAAAACTTGCCAGACACATTATTGCCATTTGGAGGCAACGTTTCTCCCCAGCTGCCTACAGAAACTCAGTCAGCTGGCATAAATCCTTCAGAGCAGGAGCAGATCTCCTCTCTACATATTTCCAGCCTCTGAGCTGTTGGCTGAGGATTGCTACCGATTATTCTTGTGAAATATGGTATCATAAGGGGTGAGAAGCAGGGAAGGCAAAGCTCTTGAGTGTTATGTCAGTATCTGATACTGATCTGCGATGCAGACATCCGTCTTTGGAGCAGCTGGGATCAGTTCACATTATGGGTATTAGAAGAGTTTATTTAGGGACTTACAGGGAAAGAAACCTTACAATGGTATGAGATGGTGGCAGATCCTGTAGGACCAGATAGAGTGGTCCCATGGGAATGGGTGGGGGCTGCCAAGCAGCTGCCCACCCTATGCTAAGTATGCACGCTATTTTTCTGCTGGCAAGAGAGTGTTTCTGCCTTTGTTTTTGAGAAGGACTGGCTTGCCTTATCATGGTTAGTTTAGCAGACATGTTGTATACCTTTCCCCAGCCGCTTAAAGTTCAAGTGGCTGGTAGATCCCAGGATGTGTGAATTGCTCATTGCTAAGTAAAAAGTCCATCCTGCACTGAAAACCTCCCAAAGTAGCTGGTCTTGGGGCACTTCTCCTAAGAAATCCTCCCCTCCTTGCTGAAGGCAGTTCTGAAAGGAGAGAAAAAGGCTCAAAGAACAGGGGAGGAGAGGAAGAGGCATGGCTTAGCGCTGAAGAAAGGCCCCTTGGTTTGCTCCCTGATTGCCCCCTGCATTTGGCTGGTGCTGAAGTGTCTGAACATCTCCATCATGCATCTGCATGGCCTGTATGGGCACAGTACTGCAGTGAGGGTCTTGTGAAGGTCCAAAGGGTGAAGGGACATGAGGAAACTGTGCACTGCCAGCAAGTCTCAAGGGCTTTGCTAGGACCCTTTGCAATGCAAGGGGAGCTCTTGAGGGCATGCTGATAACTAATGTCCTGTTGGTCTGGAAAAAACAAAGAGGGCCAGATCCTTGGGAAGGGTAAACCTCCAGAACCTCATGGAAAACTAGGAACCTAAACTGATTTAGAGCAGCTGAAAATCTGCCCTCCACATCCTATTAAATAAAGAATTATGTCCTTAATCCCCAGTCTTTCCTTGCCACCCTGGCCAATAAATACCTGCTAAACTCTGTCAGTGCATCTCAATATTCTGCTTCTGACAGTGGAGCAGATGTTTGAAAAATGACTGCAAGAAACACAGATGCCAAGAGCAATGCACTTGGCAGACTCTCTGCCTTTGTTAATCAGCATTTTAGGGACTTCCTGCAGCAGAAGTTGCAGCCAGATCACTGTGCTAAGTTGTCCCAATGAAATCCTCCACAATTTTGAATAAATCCTTTGTGATCTCATGCATAACGTTGGCCTCCATGACCTCTTGTGGCAACAAGTCCCACAAGTTAATTACATGTACCATGTAGAAGGAAAGCCCTTTCCTTCCATTGGTATCAAACCCTTTGCCTGACTGTCTCTTTGGATAGTGGTTGGGTTCTAGCATGATCAGCAGTCAGAAACCATTCCTTTTTTACCATGTATGGCATGCTTTGCCCTAGCTGGTCCCTAATTTAAGGAGCTTCACCTCAGAAAGTGCAAAGCATGCAGTGCCTTGGGATCTGAATGTGGATGCGCCAGAGGAAATGCATAGTTTTTTCTCATTTATTCTCTTTCAAAAGCGGAATGATGATCACATGCTTTTTTGTGTTTTTATCAGGTGATCTGTTTTTCCAAAGACTAAACACATAAGCAGCTTCAACAAGAGGTGGTTTTGCCAGTAACTGCTCAAGTGGCCTCAAGTTGAACTCTTCCCTTTTAGCTTTCCTACCACTTTGGACTGAACAGCAGGTGCCTCTGCCATAAAACAAACTAATCAAAGTTTTGCCATAAACCCATGTGCAAAAGTGCTTTATGTCTGTTTAAAGAATTGAGCTCCATGCTGTGTCCTCCTCAGGGAAGGACTGGGACAACCCTGAAGGCAACATGGGCTGCCAGCTTTGGTCCACTCATAATCATCAAGCTTTCCCCAAAGAGGGACATTTCTTCTGCATGGGAGTTGTTGTGACAACCTTTCAAGGGGGCACAGAGAAGAGAAAAATGTTTGAAATAGGAACAGGGCTGGACAACGTATGCAACTATTGCAATATGACAAGAGGTCAGGCAGACGAAACCTTATCTGACCAAGACTTTGATGAACTGCAGATCTACAAGTTGGGGAAATCAGAGGGACCGTCCATGCATTTCAGGATATTTTATTTCCAGAAATCTGAAACCTTCATTCATAGAATCATAGAATTATAGAATTGTTTAGGTTGGAAAAGACCTGTAAGATCATAAAGTCCAACCGTTAATCCAGCACTGCCAAGTCCACCACTAAACCATGTCCCTAAGCACCACATCTACACAGCTTTTAAATACCTCCAGGGATGGACACTCCACCACTTCCCTGGGCAGCCTCTTCCAATGCTTGACTGCCCTTTCAGTGAAGACATTTTTCCTAATATCCAACCTAAACCTCCCCTGGCGCAGCTTGAGGCCATTTCCTCTCGTCCTATCGCTTGTTACTTGGGGGAAGAGACCGACCCCCACCTCGCTACAGCCTCCTTTCAGGTAGGTGTAGAGAGCGATAAGGTCTCTCCTCAGCCTCCTCTTCTCCAGGCTGAACAACCCCAGCTCCCTCAGCCGCTCCTCATAAGACTTGTGCTCCAGACTCTTCATCAGCTCCGTTACTCTTCTTTGGACACACTCCAGCACCTCGATGTCCTTCTTGGAGTGAGGGGCCCAACACTGAACACAGCACTCGAGGTGTGGCCTCACCAGTGCTGAGTACAGGGGCACCATCACCTCCCTGGTCCTGCTGGCCACACCATTCCTGATACAAGCCAGGATGCCATTGGCCCTCTTGGCCACCTGAGCACACTGCTGGCTCATGTTCAGGAGGCTGTCGACCAACACCACCAGGTCCTTTTCCTCCAGGCAGCTCTCCAGCCACTCCTCCCCCAGCCTGTAGCATTGCATGGGGTTGTTGTGACCCAAGTGCAGGACCCGGCACTGAGCCTTGTTGAACATCATACAGTTGGCCTTGGCCCATTGATCCAGCCTGTCCAGGTCCCTCTGTAAAGCCTTATTCATGATAAAGACTGGTTTTGTCTGCCATCTGAGGTCATTTAGGCTGAACTTGAGAAAATGAGAAATAGTATCCTAAGAATCAAGGAATTTCTGTGGCGCATTGACAGGAGAATGATGCTTTAATCACTGAAGTTTTTAAGTCTTTACCAGTAATTTATGTTTATTTTAGTCTATCTTTATCCAACGAATAAATAACACTGGGAGGAAGGAAGTCTTTATTAAGGATTCAACCTCCTTTCCCCGTTCAGCTGAAGAATTTAGAGATGGCAATAAATATGCTTTGAATCCAGAAAAGGTTTTTCAACAGAACTAAGGCGGGCCAACACTAACACTCCTAATCAAGTAAAGACAGACATATTAATATCATCAAGCCAAAACCTTCCATGCCATGTTTCTACATGAGAAAGAAGATTGCTGGGTGTAACCTGAAAGCCCAGAGCCTTACCCGAACATCTTGGTACTGAAACAAAAGTCTACCATGAGGGTCTCTTTTGGGGTAGGTATTAGTAAATTCATCTGGAACTGACCAGAATGCTTTCTGATTATTTTTTTCCATCAAAAAATGCTGATTTAATTGAAACTGAAACTTTCCATGGGAACATAACAATTTCAATGAAACCATAGTTGAGAAAAGTTTCTCAGGTCCCAGACTGAATTTGTGATCAAAACCAGACAGGAAGGGAGTTTGTGTGAAGTTTTATCTGAGCCTGGTGGCTATGGAAATCCCACAGCGCAGGGATGACAGAGATTCAAATCCCTGCTGCAGTGAATACTGGATTTTACAAAGCAAAGCAACTCAACACAGATGTGACAGCAACGTCCCCTTGCAGTGATGAAGACTAACCATGTCCTGGGCTGTATTAGTTTGACTGGGCAAGGCTCTGAGCAACCTGCTGTGGCTCAACCCAGCTTTGGGCATGGTTGGTAGCCTTCTAGCCTGCATGATTCTGCAATAACAGGAGTAAATATGGGCTTGCTTGTGGCAGTGGTTGGAAGTTGTATAGCTGAGTTGAATGAGGGTGAAACAGAGATGTGAACTCTGGTAGGCTATTTAAGTGACTGCATCAGCCCCATTCTCTCTGATTTTCTGTGAAAAACTTGATGACTTGATTTTTTTTTCTCAGTCAGAAGTTCTGAGAATAAGGAAACCATTTTATTACCCACCCCATTAAATAGAGGGGGAGAGATGACCCTGGGCAGGTACATAACTCCACAGTGCCTGCAACCCGCTCTGTGGTCCTTCCCTGAACTCTTCCCTGGTCAGACGGTGCTCATCTTGTCATGCAGGGGATTGACACCACCTGCAAACACATCTGCCTGACTGGCTGAAGAGATCAGCAGGGTCATTAGGCATGTCATGCCTAAATTCCTTGAGGGTTTCCAGAAGAGAAAGGTGGATGAATTCCCAGCATACTCTGTCACCGATTTATGTAGCTTGGATCCATAACTGCTAAACAATGACTGATCAGGATTTGTTTGACAGCCTGGTCTAAACCTTTGCACATGTTAATGTTAGGACATATTTTCGTTCTGATGCAGAATTCCCCTGGGATCAGGCTGTGCTTGCAGGGGTAAATGGGGGATGGAAATTTCTGCCAGCTGCAACCAGGGCTTTCAAACCACCATGGCACAGAGCAGGTGCTTATTATTGCAGCTGGCAATGGCAAATGCCATGTCCCAGTGAGGCCAGACTGGTTTTTCTTAACCCACCCATCTTCTCCCTGCCTCCTCCCAGAGCCATCCTTCAACTCTAGGTAGGGGGAAGGCCAGTCTCCTATCTGACCATGTAAATCACATTCCCAGTCTTTTTCAGGTAGAAATAATAAACCTAAAATGCTGGACAGAGAAGGATGAGGCTGGGAAGTTGCGTATTTTAACCAATATGTTTCAATTTGTGTGTCCCCAGTGTGATAACAGGGCCAGCCCCACCTCGCTGGCTGCTGCTTTTCAGGCCAGCATGTCAGAGGCTTGTACAGAGAAAGTTTAGTTTTCTCAGCTAATGATGTCTTGACAGGCCTGTTTTGTGTCCAGCTCTGCTCATCACACCGCCTGTGTCCACCCAGGAGGTGTTTCCATACACAGCCCACAGCCCTGCTCGTGCTGCGTCGCAATCCAAGCCAATGCATGGGCAGGACGTGAGTCAGGGCTCATGACGTGAGCTCTACCTCCCACCCACTGCAACAGGACAAGCCCTTTGGGTTGCATGGTTGTGATTCCATGTGGCCAGATGTAACCTGGTATCTTCAGGATCTGGCCTATCAACCTGCTGGCACTTCCAGTCCAGGAACGAGCTCTGTAAATCCAATTGCTGTTTATTGAGAAGCTCCCTGACAGGTTCTGGGAGCACTGGGAACATACATCAGGGTGATGAAAATGCTCATGGCCAGGCTGACTGTGGTGGCTGCAGCCTGTCTCCCAGAGCCGGGCCCCTGGGAGCTGCTGGAGGGGAGCACGAAAAGACTCAGAGACAACAAAACTTGTTTAGCATCACCGCAAGGTCGGTGCCGCAGCATGTGGGGGCAGAGATCAGGGACCAGAGACACGTGCATTTATCAGGGCTCTGTACAAGCTGCTTTTAGCCCACTGAGGTGGGGAATATCTACAAGTCCAACGGACAGGACAGTTTCTTGATGGCTTGTGCTGTTCATCCCTGATCTTGCTCTTGGCACCTTCCATGCCCACTCTGTTCTGACCCTTATATTCAGCCATGCTTTCACCTCTATAAATGATTCCTTGTCCTGAACGTAATGATGGCTGTTTTCTCTCCTATCTATCTGTTCCTCCCAGGATATTAGCAAGATACAGCAGAGGGTGCCTAAGGAGGCACACCTTAGCATGGACCATTGCACTGGGACACCGTCGTGGCTCAGGCACTCCAGCAGGTATCAGCCATTAACAGAAAAAAAACCCCAAACCCGAATTCAGGGATGCTTCAGAGCTTGCATTTTCAGTTATTTAAGAGATGAAGCTGGAGACGGGCTGGCACTGCCATCTGGTGCAAGTTTCCAGGAATTAACTGTCCGTCAGCAGCTCCAGCATGAAAATACTTTCCCGGGATTTTATAGCTGGCCAGAGCAATGCTGGTATTGCTGGTCCCAGCCCAGCACTGCTGGACTGAACGGCTCAAGGAGAGACCGCCTTGATCCTTGGCATTTTCCAGCCTGATTCTCCCCTCAGAAATATTTGGGTCATCAAACAGCAAGTTGCTGAGTGCAGGGATGGAGGAAAGAAAGAAAAGCAATCGGCAGTGGAGGCTAGACCCCTGATTTTCATAGGGAGCATCTGAGTCTATGGGGTTGCTAAAATTTGGCTAACTCTTGTCTTTAAGGCAGATGATCTTTTACCTCTTGTATTTAAGACAGAGAGCTGAGCGTCACCCTGGAAAAAACAGTTTCATTTCCTATTTATGGGGCCAAAAGACTACAGAAGTCCCTATATAAGACTCAATAGCCAAATTTTTATTTTCCTCAGTCTCAGTGCTTTCATCTGCTTCTTGTCTGCCTAAGAAGGGGAGCCATGTTCACAAGCATCACCAGCACAGCTGAGCTGAAACAAGAAGTTTGCTGGGGCTCTGTGTGTCATGGCACAAATTTAAAAGCAAATGTCTGGCACTGAACTGATCCAAATGAAGATATTTGATTTGAGTTTTCCGGGAAGAAAAACAAACACACAAAAAAAATGGAATTACTTGAGTAAAACCACAGCTTTTTCTTACAGTGAAGCTTGATTTTGCAAAACTTGCCTTTCCTGCTGAGCAATTGTTCCTGCAGACAATTCCCACAGCCTTTTCAGAGAGGCAGGGGGTCACCAGCTGGCATCTTCTGGGCTGTATGTAGTCAATTAGTTCAAACCAATTAGGCAATTATTGGGTGTTACTAAGCCAGAGTTAATTTCAATAAATTGAAAACAGCTGAGGCATTTGGCATCAAAAAGCAAATCCAAAGGATTCCCCAAATCAGGTACTTCCCTCTCTGCACTACGTTTCAGAAACCTTACCTATGATGTAGGCCTTGGCCTTGTAATGATGAAGGAATCTTATCACCTTCCCAGGCAGTGGCACACAGAGACGTCTGACCTCATCACAGAACAAAGATGAAAAGCCTGTCCTGAATCCTCTCTGGAAGAGCGAATCCAGCTGTCCAGATTGCTCCATCAGGGATGCACGAACAGCCAAGTTATTTGGTAGGTGAACTGGGATCCCAAGGATGGGCACCCATCTGAACATTGCTCTAACAACATTTTTCCTCTACCCCAAAAGTCCCCTCCCCTGACGTAGCGTCCTTTCCAAACAAGAGCTGGAGCAATTAAAGCCAGAAATGAGACTTAGAAATGGGAGTATCCCTAGCTTTACAGTGCAAGACACTATACGGGAGAAGTTTCTCCCAAGTTGTCCCCAAGTTTCTGGGACGTACAGAATAATGCAGTTGCTTAAACATCTGGTAGTGTTTGAGATGCATCAGGATACCTGAGAGATATATAGGGAAGGCCAGATGGACCCACAGGACACCCACATCCTGCTGTTGTGGCAGTTGGAGGTCAGTGGAAATACCACATATGTTATGAAACACCTGTGTTAGGACATTAGATTGCACCCCTAGCATGCAGCAAACACTTACATGTAGACACTTCTACAGCCAGTCTCCAACTGAAATCCTCTTCCACTCTGTGCAGTCCTGGACATGCCATGTTGTACTAGACTTGGGCTGGACCCTGGCTCTGGGAAAGTAGAGTTGTGCTGATGGGACTGGAGAAGAAAGCATTCAAGAAGAAGTTCTGCTGTGCCCATCCCACTGTAAGGAGTGATCTGAAATGCAAGAGAAGTTGAGCTGGCAGCAGCAGGCCAACATGTGGCTATTTCCCAGCACTTGCCCAGGGTCTGAACATGAAGAACTGGTTGCCAGAAAATGGGGTATATCTGTGTCTTAGGTGGACCAGACCCTTAATTTTTTTCCAGCTGCTCTACGAGCTTTGGGCCCAGTCGTCAACGTGAAGGAGCCAGCTTTTAGACTGAGTCTTCCTCTTGCCTCCATTGCTCCTGTAACTTGCCTTGGTTCCCAGAGTCCTACATCCCAGAGACCAGCAGCAGCAGAGCCAACTCCTACTGTCCCTTTTGCAAATCACTCGCTTTTTATTTAGTTGGATTGCAGGGTCTTCAACCAGCCATGGGAACAAGCCCCACAAGATCCCAAACATCCTCATCTTCCTTCTGACCAGCCGAGAAGTAATCCCTCAGATTTATTTGAACTGAAGTTCACCTTGATAGAACTTGGTGACCCTCTGCACTGAATAGCGTGTTTCAGGAAAAAAACCCAAACCCAACCTGTTGGCTCGAGCAAACCTGGTCTTGAACAGGGTCCTTCCCCATTCCGCAACACGCTGAGCAGCAAAATATCTGTTGAATGCAATAGCAAGGATTTGAATGCTCCTGAAGGGTTTGAGCTGGTCAATATGTGACTGAAGACAGGAACTTGTGTCTGGTCTCAATGTATTCATTTTCAAAGGGGAGTCCCTAGGGAAAAAGCAGAGAGGGTTTGGAAGATAACAGAAGGCTAAATATATTCCAGCACAAAGCTGACAACAGCTATAGCCACATGTGATATGCCTCTGGAATCCTAGCAGAGTTGATTTATCTTGGTGTTAGGCCTAATATACTTAAAAGCCCTTTATAAATAACCCAGGACCTTTTGCACTTGCTGTTCTACAGACTTGCTTTGTTTGTTTGACTGGTTGAGCTGGGCCTGTAATTTTTAATGAAAATAAACTCTTTGTGAGAGACCTTTTCCTTTTGGGACCTTCTAAAGGACACACAGAGCAATTCTCTGCTTCTCCCCTGCTTCCCAAGCAGCCCCATTAGTTCTCATCTTTCTGGCTTATGAAAGGCAAAGCGGTTTGGGGAAAGGTTAACTGGGTCCCTGTAGGTTACGTTTCTTCTGGCCTACAGAGCTTGCCTCCAAAGCTGAACAATGAGGCTTCTTATTTTGCAGTTGTTTTTTTGAGGGGTAGGCATCCAACATGCTGGTAGTGCCAAAGTTCACACCAAAGGACTAAGAGGCATCCACAGAAGGGGGTGGGTGACAGACAGACAGACACATGGCCTTGGCCATGGTTTGGAGAGGGTGTAGGAAGGTGAATCCTACCTGCCCCCTTGCTACCTCATCTCCTCCCAGTCATTTTGGGCTGCAGAGAGCCACCATGACCTGAGCGGTCACCACAAGACTGGGGAAGGAAAAGGGAACAGGGGACAGCAGCTTCGGTCTGTGAAGAGAGAGATGGAGGAGCTGAGAGCTGCCTTCTGCCCTTCCAACCCTGGTCACCACATCTCATCCTATCTGGCCACAGGGAACAATCCCACCTCTGTCTGGGATCGCTGCAGCAGGGGAGTCAGGGGGATGATGCCATGTAAAGGGCCCCCAAATGCTGAAGCCTCTCAAGGTGCAAGTTGAATGGGAAAGCTGCTGGCACTGGTATAAGCCCTTGCCTCCTTTCTCCACTGATGGTGCATCTCTCAGTGGTGGGAAATGGGTCCTATGGGCCTGACCTGCTAAGGGGAGACTGTACCAGCCGTGGCCAAAGGGTCTCTTGTCTTTGACTGCTGGAGGTCTGGTTTTCCAGCTCTGGAGACTACTGGTTTGGTGTGTGAGTGCAACAAGGAAAGGAGGTTGGCAGCTTTACTTTCTAAACCCAGGCACTTGCTTGTTTCCAAAGGTTCCACTGAGCTTCTCTTCTGTACCCAGGAGGACTTAGTTTTAGTGATGACAAAGGCAGATATGCAGGAGTGTCCGCAGCCTGATACAGCTTTGGCTGTGCCAGCTCAAGACCTTGGTGCTGTCTTAGAGAGGGCCTGAAGTAAATCTAGCTGAATTGTGAAGATGTCAAACACTGGGACAGGTTTTGTGGTCTTCATCCTTGGAGGTTTTCAGGACCAAACTGAAGAAAGCCCTGAGCAACCTGATTGCTGAAGCTGACTCTGCTTTGAGGAGGAGGTTGGACTAGAAACCTTCTAAGATCCCTCCCAGCCTGAATTATCCCATGAATCCTATGACCTCTGCTATGGCCACTGCTAGGGAGAAGAGGGAGCTCAGCTCTACCTCAGACAACTCTGTAGATGGGCTCTTGGCCCACTGTAGAAGCTGCCACCACTTTTGAGCTTGTCCAGAGACAGGGGCTTCAACAGGGAGGAATCTGGGGTTTTGAAGAAGTTCATGCTCAGGCTGGGACTGCTGGGAGCCCTCTGCTTTGGGCCTGTATTTGCCACATCTCCATTTCTCACTATGTTTTTTTTTCCCTTCTGCCTCCTGAACTTCAGGTAATCTCCATCTGGGATGAGCTGGTTTATTTTTTGCTGTACAGCTGTTTTCAGCCTGCACTTTGCTTAGCTCTGACACCAGCATTTCTCTATTCTAATAGATCATTTGGATCAGCAGAGGGAGTGCAAGAGCAAGGAAAAAAGAAATGCACACGCTGAATCTAAGGGGGCTTTGATCTCCTGAGGTGCTCTATGAGCCTCACTCAGAGATGAACTCACCCAGCCACCTGCTGAGTGAGTCCTTCTGCATTTTCACTCACAAAAGGGACATCAGACTTTCTCAGCAGTCTTTCTTCACCTGGTGGATGTGAGAAAATCTCCTGATTGCCTTGCAGCAGTACCAGCACCACAAAAAAAGAGAATCAAACAAGTGTGAACCCTCCAAACTCAGAATCCAGGTTAAAAGATTTTCATACAGGTCATTTAGAAATCAACATCATCACCACAAAAAAAGTAAAAACATGTGAAAATCATGTGAAAATCACCTAGTCAGCTACTATTTCACCATTTAAAAGAGAACAAAAGGGATGAAGAGCTTTGTGCTAGCCAGCAATGTGACTCGCTGACCCTTAGTTTGGCAATGACACATGTTGTCTTTGTTATCCAAAAAATCCAAGGTCCTCAAATTTAGCAAATTGCACAAGGTTGCATTGAAATGCCACTGAGGCCAAGGAGATTTAAGCACACAGCTGAGTGCTTTGCTGAATCAGAGCCTCAGCCTGTAAATATTTGTTAACTTAGTCCAAGAACACAGAGAACACAAATCTTATGGATCCAATGAGTGGTTGATGCACCAGTCAAGGCACTCGACCCTTTCTGTTGTTTAACCAAAAAAAAATGGACTTCAAACAACTATTCAAATGTCTGCTCTTTGTTAATCTTTTCCTAGTAATTATTAGCCCAATAAGCAAGCACATCATATGGCTACCTATAAACACAAGGCATTATTACCCATTCAATTTGCAATGGAAAAAGGAGAGAACAAACCCCAAGAGCATTCAAATTATGTAATTAAGATAAAGGCCAAAAAAATCAAAGGTCTTTATTCACATCTATCTCCCTCACCGCGTGGTGGAACCATTTGTTCAATGTCAGCTCCCCAAATGATGACAGCATAGTAATGAGTCCAAATAACTTACAGGAGAGAAAGACCTGAGTCAAAACTCACGAGGTAGCTCATGGGTTTCAGCTTCCATTACCCAGTTTCATCTAAGCACCCATGAACATCCAGGCCTACCTACAAGCTGAAAGGGTAGTTAGCCATTTTGCTCAACTGCTGTTCATTTGGGGTGCACCCTGCCTATGCTGTGTTTGATCCAAGGCTGGGAAAGCCACCTTCTGTACGTTATTTCTGTACATTTCTACTAATACATGCCCATCAGGAGACAGCTCCTAACTCCCCAGCCTTTGCACTCCCCGAGGAATACTTTATCTGAGATGCAGTGAAGGTCCAAGGTGAGATGTATGGCTTCAGTAAAAGTAACGTATTCTCGAGGTGATGTGGGGCTCTTCTTGGAAAATCTCTGGAAGAGCAGTTTCTCTTGTGCACCCTCCTAGGACCACTGATCTGGAGACCACTGGACTTCAAAAAAAACCAGCACCCAGGTGTAATTGCTTGGACTGGTCCCGACAGACTTCATTCAAGAAGGGTTTGGTCCAGCTGCTCCAAAGGCAGCAGCAGTGAAGTTATTTCAAGACCAAGCTCCTGTAACTACTTGCTCCTGGCACTCAGCACAGGGCTGAGGGACAGAGATATAGTGAGCCTTTGTCAGCTGTTGGCAACATTTCCTCTGGTCCTGGGTGACTCTCAGATGAGATGGGAGGTCTCCCAGCTTGCTGCACATGTTGCTTTGTCTTCTTTACCTCCTGGGTGGCAAAGCAATGCCTGCAGTCGTACATGCTGAGACCTTTTGGAGATCTGTCATGTGCAGCCTTGGTTCCCTCATAGCTGAGACCTGGCGACAGCAATATCACCTGGCCACGCACAGGGCACTTCCACCATCCCTAGCAAATCTGCTCTCCTCCAGGTTGCAAGACACCCTTCTGCAGACCAGAGAGCAAACATAAGGAACTGTTACCCTGAACTGAGAGGACCTAGACAGGCTGGATCCATGGGCCGAGGTCAATTGTATGAAGTTCAACAAGGGTCAGTGCTGGGTCCTGTACTTGGGTCACAACAACCCCATGCAACTCTACAGGCTTGGGGAGGAGTGGCTGGAGAGCTGCCTGGCAGAAAAGGACCTGGGGGTGTTGGTTGACAGCTGCCTGAACATGAGCCAGCAGTGTGCCCAGGTGGCCAAGAGGGCCAATGGCATCCTGGCTTGTATCAGGAACAGTGTGGCCAGCAGGACCAGGGAGGTGATGGTGCCCCTGTACTCGGCACTGGTGAGGCCGCACCTCAAATCTTGTGTTCAGTTTTGGGCCCCTCCCTACAAGAAGGACATCGAGGTGCTGGAGCGTGGCCAGAGAAGGGCAACGAAGCTGGTGAAGGGTCTGGAGCACAAGTCTTGTGAGGAGCGGCTGAGGGAGCTGGGGTTGTTCAGCCTGGAGAAGAGGAGGCTGAGGGGAGACCTTATCGCTCTCTACAACTGCCTGAAAGGAGGCTGTAGCGAGGTGGGGGTCGGTCTCTTCTCCCAGGTAACAAGCGATAGGACGAGAGGGAACGGCCTCAAGCTGCGCCAGGGGAGGTTTAGGTTGGATATTAGGAAAAATGTCTTCACTGCAAGGGTAATCAAGCATTGGAAGAGGCTGCCCAGGGAAGTGGTTGAGTCCCCATCCCTGGTGGTATTTAAAAGCCGGGTAGATGTGGTGCTTGAGGACATGGTTTAGTGGTGGACTTGGCAGTGCTAGGTTAACAGTTGGACTTGATGATCTTAAGGGTCTTTTCCAACCTAAACAATTCTATGATTCTATGATGCATTGTGCATGGCTGGGCTGGTGCAGGGCTGAGCTAACTACAGTTGGACCTGCAGTTTTCCCACCCCAGCCCTATGTCCCAGCCATCCCCACTATGTCAGGTGCTGCCCCAACAAAGCCAAGTTAAAATTGTGCCCGAAAAAAGGAGTCAGGCTGCTCCAAAAGAGGAGAATCAATTTGCCAACAGATCAGTGGCTGAGTTGAGGCTACGCTCCAAACCTCCAGACTTCCTGGCTGTGCATCCATAGCCTCACCTGCTGACTTCTCCAACTAACAGTGACTTTTGCCTCCCCAGGTTGCTGACAGGATCTGAAATGCCTCCACAAGCCTCCAGCCCTGAATGAGGTGTCCCTGCATGTAACTGGGCATCATTGTGAAACCATGTCCCGCGGCTCCTCCTTTCCTCCCCTCTCCAGCACGCATCTCACCCCAGCCTGAGCCCAAGCCCAAGACTTGCATCTTCCTAGATCCACTCTCACTTTTTATTTCCCCCACAAGGAAGTCTGATGTAATGGGAAATGCACCATAAACCAAAGCATGACTGTACAACACTGTGAAGAAACTCCCCGGTGAGGTG
This sequence comes from Platalea leucorodia, assembly GCF_965183815.1. Lineage (NCBI taxonomy): Eukaryota > Metazoa > Chordata > Aves > Pelecaniformes > Threskiornithidae > Platalea > Platalea leucorodia. The sequence continues at coordinate 4,423,220 of NC_138823.1, read as the reverse complement.
CACACTTTCCTTATGGTGGGCAGAGCTGAGAAAGAGTCGTGAGTCTACGTTATTTCCTTGGAGGGGGATGAATTCACGGCTTGTCTGCCCCAGCCAGCAACAAGGCTGGGCTCAGAGCAGTTCGTGTAGGTCTGCAGAGCAGACACTGGTCTCCATCACCCCCAGGGCTGGCGGTCCCCAGAACCATGCCAGTCCCAGTGATGGTTTATGGTCTTCCAAAAGCGCCTATCACAGAGCAGGGTTGCAAGCCACCAGGGAAGGCTTTCCAAACCCAGCAGGGATGCTCTTGGCACAGCAAGCTGCTTTTATACCACACCCCGGCTTTTTTCCCTTGTTTTCCTAAAGAAACAAGATTTATGTGAATCATCCTGGGCAGTTTCAACCCAAATAATGTCGAGCTGAAGAGCCCTCAAGGAAACTATGTTCCTTCCAGATTTGCAGGGGAAAACCAGCCACTGGCCCTGGGGAGCATGGCACTGATGAGGCCCTCCCTGTGCTTGGCAGAACCTCACTGAAACCACAGGCTAAAAAATGGGGTCAGCTTGTGCCTCTCCATCTGTGGGAGCCCCTCCACCTTGGCAGCCACCTCTGCCTGGCCACCCCAGCAGCCTCGAAAGGTGTTTGTTGTCTGAAGCCTGTCCCACGCCAGCTGCTGTCCCAGCTGGAAACATGCAGAGGCAGTTTCGGATTGGTAGGGCCCTGCTCTGGCTGGGGAGAATGGGGGTGGGTGGAGCGGTGTGGATGTATGGTGAGCAGGAGACATTGGGGTGGGTTGGGAGCGGGGACAGGTGGTAATGTTGGACTGTGTCTTTGGGATTGAGGTGCCACCCAGCCGATGCATTGATCTGCTGGCATGGACCATCCCCTCCTGCCGTGGAGGAGAAAGCTGGCAGAAACCCTATACAACCCCATACTGCTGTTGTCCTGCTCCCAACCTTTGTTCCCCACCTCTTGGAGGTGTTCGGTGTAGCGTCCCAGGCCAGCTTGGCACTGCATGTTTATGCTGGACAACGTGGCTGTGCCCCTCCGTGGTCTCACTGAGGAGACCTCATGGCAACTCCTTCCACCACCAGCAGGACAGGGAGGCTGGGATGGCCTCCGCTTCTCAACGGGGAGGCACAAAGCAAACGCCCCATTTGTTTAGTCCATCAGATGGGGCTGCACACACAGCCACAGAGTTCATTCCCCATCTAGGGGGGGATGGCTTATTGCCACAGGAGATGATAGGACCAGGCAAGCCCAGCCGTGTGTGATGGGAGGAAGAGAACTGAAAGGGCAGAATGCTTGGATTCATCCCGCTGGGTTGTCATCTCCACCCTGGATTTATCACCCGCTGCTAATTAGAGGCAGCCGGCTCTGTCTAATGTGGACAAGCCCCGGCTGCGTGCTTGCAGGCAGGGAGGGCACGGCTTGCCCCATCCAGGCGAAGGGCTCTCAAACGCTTGAGCTCAGCTCGTGTCCTCAGGAGCTCATGAGCTGAGCTGGGGTGGGGTGGGGTGGTGGGGGAATGTGAAGGGCAGCAAAAGCAAGGCAGGCTCTGCTGGGGCAAGCACAGCCCAGAGCTAAGCTTTTCTTCTGGCAGCTGGCACCAGACATTCACAAGGGGATTATTTTTTCTTTTTTTTTTTTTCTTTTTTATCCTCCTGAAGTGGCCTGAATGGGCCCCGGAGGGGAGAAGATTATTTAAACCTTACGTTTTCCCTCTGGTCCTTCCAACATGGTCAACCCTGAAAGGCTGCAGATGCTCTTCCACCTTCGCTCACTGTCCCATCTGCCAGGAACTGCAGATCCCACTCTCCACCAAGCCTTCCCCCCCTAGGACCCGCTCCCGGGATGGAGGCAGAGGAAGCCGCCCACACCACCCAGAGGATCCCCCCATTGTCTTCCTCGCTCCCAGGGAGACCTGATGACACAGCTGGGGCTGTGACCGCGTGAGCCGTGGCAGGGCAGGGAGGAATCTCGGACGAGATGCAAAGAGCGGGAAGAACCCGCGGCGCAGTTTTGTTTGGCAGCCCCTTATGGACAATAAAAGGTCAGGCTGTGGAGAGGCTTGTTTTGTTTTTTTTATTTCCCTGGCTTTTTTTCAAGGCTGCGTCCTTAAGGACGGGGATTCTCTACTCTGGTGGCAGGCTGAGAGCATGGGTGGGCGGCTGGCTGTGCTGGTGGGTTTTTTAGCGTGCAAAGGATTTCACTCAAGCGCAGGCTGCAAAAGGAGAAGGCTGGGGTGGGTGTCAACTCAGGGCGAGACGGCGGTGGAACCGAGCACCAGGATCTAGCTTGACCCCGGGTCCTAAATGTGAGGCATCTTCTCTTTGTCACTGAGGTTTTGGGGGCTACCAGGGGACCTGGTGGATCGGGAATTTGTGGAGGAAGATGCATATTGTGGAGGAAGCTGCACATGTGGAATAGAATGAGGGCAGTCTCTTGCCAAACAGCCCCAAGCAGAACCCGAGATGAGGCTATAGAAGGGTCCTTATGGAAATGGTCAAGTGGGGTTCTGCGGTGTGGTCCAGTGGTCTCAGTTAGTCAGCTGCTTCACCCCTTGATTTTGGGTAGGATTTGAGGTTTTAGAAATGGTGCTGTTGCTTCCTAAACTTCTGAGGACAGGGACAGCTTCGTACAGCTGCGTGTCACACCCAGCCTGATCCCTACTGTCCCACAGCCCGAGGGTCAGAGACCACAACACACCGCTGTCACACAGAAAGAGCTTTGCGGATCACCCTGCGTGCACTTCTCCAACAGCTTGGAGGGGTGAGTTAAGCTCTCACAGGGGTATCCCACCAGGCTCCACACAACCACCTCCTTTTGGCTGCTGTGCAAGGCCACAGGGAGATGCTGTGAGCTTAGATGCTGCCATTATACTTATCTTCTAACTGAGCTTTCCTAAAAACTTCAGGATGCAATAAGGACACCAGCTCTTGGATGAAGAGCAGCTGTTGCAGGCTCAACCCAAGCAAGACTAGATCTTGGCTCCTTGGAAGATGCAAAGGCTTTGATGCTTGGGCCAATAGCTTCTCCTGGTCTCCAGTACCCGTACTAACATGGTGCTAAGCCTCAGGAGCCTGCTGAGCAGCTCAGCTGCCTTTATGGGCCAGACATGGATGTGATGTCAGGCTAATAACAACAGGCTGATTGTTAATAATAACAGTCTGATCTAGAATCCGATTCATGAAAACAAAAAGAACAGAAATATAATAAATGCCAGTCAATGTGTTTTTATGGAAAAGGGGTCTTGTACCAATTTGATTTCATTCTTTTAGATCGTAAGGTTGTTTCATAAACATAACTGTACATATGCAAGATGCTTGTAAAATACTGGATTTGTACAGCGTGGCATTCCAGTGGGGGAAAAAAGCACCACACATCAGTAGAGCACGTGTTAAATGAGCTAAGAGTTGGCTAACTGACAGATCTCAAAAAACGGTGATCAATGGGGAATCGCTAACAACTGGATCTGTTTCTTTGGAGGAAAATCCTAGGCCAAAGCTGTGCAGCTTTCTCCACCAGTGAGCTCAAAACAAAGGCAAAATTGCTCCTGGAGAAGCTGGGAGGGGAGAAAAATCGGTGGAATGAAGTGGACGAGGACAGCCAACCACAGGGACAGCCCTGGTCAGCCCCTCTTGGTAAGAAGCTGCTTCCATGCAGAGTTTAGCCCAGCTGGCTGGAAAAGTTATATCCCCAGGGAAAAGGACCCAGTGGTGGGCTGAGGGATCAAAGTGCAATGGGCTGCAGCTCAGCCTCTTCATGGCTTGATGGTGACAGCTGGTGGAACCAGAGACATCTCTTTGCAGGGCTTTGCGTTTGGTAAATCTGCATCCTGTGATAGAAACACTCTCAATAGAAAACAGATGACCGGTTGAGTAAGGGGTGCATGTAGGGAAGTGATTTAACTGCTTTAGATGGAGTCTGAAATTGAGCACAACATATAGTTCTGCTGTCCAGCTTTTAGAGAGGATACTGTCTATGTGGCGAGCATGCAATCGGGACATAATTCCCTCTACAGCTATGGACACCTTAACCCTAAGAGAAAGAGCTGGAGGAGACAGCTGCAGTGTCAGGAGGAGGTGCATGCCCCAGGGGGACTATCTCTCCGGAGTGTCTTTCAGTGACCCAATTTTGCTCCCTATGAGCTATAAGATATTCTTTTCTTCTCTGGGATCATCATAGGACTACAGGATAATTCAGGCTGGAAGGGACCTCAGGAGGTCTCCTGCTCAAAGCAGGGTCAGCTATGGGGGTCAGACCAGTTGCTCATATCTTTATCCTGAAACCCTCCCAGGATGGAGACTGCAGATACAACAGGTTGAGGAACTGCAACCAGAAGGACTTAACTTCGCTTCCCAGGTATGTCACTTGGCTACAGCTGGGGTAGTTACGGACATGTGTCTCTCTGCACTACTGAGCTGTGTTGTCTCCCTCAACCTAGCAGATTTGCAACCCCGAAAGAGCCCCACGATATTTGGCTTTGGTGTTTGGCAGCACCAGGTAAGTTTTCAGGATTTGTCACAGCCCTTGTTTTGAGTTCTGAGCATCCACCCACCGAAAACGAGTGCCTTGAACTGGGCACCCCAAAACCCGTCTGGCCATCCTTCTCTGTCACCCACGGCTGCCTGAGTGCTGCAAAACAAGAGTGTTGTTTGCCTTAAAGATCAAAGCTCATTTAAATGCATTGCTTCTCCATGTCTCCACCTGATATCCAGACAAGATGCCCTGGTGTAGGTGAGTCAGTCCCTGGCTGAAGTCAGCAGCGCTGTCAGCCTCACAGTTATCTCCGTGAGGCAAAAGCAGCTCTTGCGTCGTGCTTCTCCCAGCGCTGAGCCGTCAGGTCTGTAATCATCTCCCACCCCCGCTCCTTGGACCGAACCCCAGCTTGGCTGTGACAGGTCCCTGGAGGCTGCCTGGTTGCTGTGGGAGAGCCGTGCAGCCTCCTCTGCTCTGCGAGCCCCAGGGGAGATGTTGCAACAGAAACCAGCACCTGCAGCCAGGGAAGGGCATTTTCCACAGCCCCTGCTTTTGCCTGGAACTCCCTGGCTGCGTGCAGCACACATAGCTCTCCGGCGGGATGTGGGCGAGGCGATCAGTTGATTTTTTTTTCCTTTTTTTTTTTTAAGGATGCACTGACAAAGCTCCAGGTGGCTGTTTGGCAGCCGCGCTTCTGCCTCGGCTGCTGACGCTGACAGCGAGTGACTCAGCCCTTTCCAGGCTCCATGCAAGCCTCTTCTCCTCCTGCCACTCAAATGTTTGCTCTCTCCGACAGTTAAAACAAATTCTGCCCCGAGGTCCTGCCCAGTGAGCGGCTCAGGCAGGGCAGCACAGCTCCTTGCTGCGGTCATGGCATGGAGCAGTGATTTGCAGAACCCCCTTTCTGAACCGTGGCGGTGGTCATGTAAGTCTGGGCAAAGAGTTTCTCCTTCCTCTCCTTGCTCTGTTTGCAGGGAAAGCTCCCAGAGCAAAACCCACCCCTGGTGATCCGCGTTACTGTACCTTTGCCAAGCAGTGCCTAATTCCTCACTTTTCAGCTACATTTGTTGCGAACATTTTAATTTTCTTCCCAACCCAAGCTCTGCCCTACATTTTCATACCTACGAGCACGGGAGTTTCCAGATACCGCAGTGCAAGCAGGGCAGCACCTCCCACTCTCCTCTTCCTCGTGCCCAGACCCACAGGGTCCCCCAGGTCCTGGGGGGAGGTGAGACCTTTGCCCCTGCAGCCTCCCATCGCTGCACAGCCTCTCCCTGATGGTGTGTGTCTCCCTGGGCACAGAGGGAAGCTGGAAGACCCGTTTCAGACAGTACGATCTCCTCAGATGGAGGTGTTGCAAAAGGGCTGATCCCAAGCAGGTTGACAGGAGCAGTGATGAGAGCCGCGCTGTGCCCAAGAAGAGCCAGTGTTGGCTGTGACAGCCAGCAGCGGTCCAAAACAAGCAAGGAAAGGTTTCATCATGGCTCAGCACATAGCAAACAGGGAGCAAGGTGGCCCTCACAGAGCATTTTTTATCCAATCTTGTGAGCCTGGACCATGTCTAGACTTTACTGAAGACCCTGCAACCGTTGCCTCCGTGGCTCTGCAGACAGCTGACTTTCTGAGGTGGGTTAGCAACATTGACAGGGTGAGCTCTGAGCCATGGGTCATACCCCAAGGCTTTGGGTGTCTCCAGCGTGGGTGCCTCTATGTGAGCTGGGTGTCTGGAGACCCTCTGCAGTGGTGGAGCTCTGAAAGAAGTGTCCGTGCCAGTATGAGATTGATCCCTCCCGAATCTCCAGTATTGACTCTTGACTTGATCTCTGTTGACTGGAAAGGGAGACAGGAATGAGACCACACTCTGGACACCCACCTTGAGCTGGGTGGATCTCACTAATTTTGGTGTGGGCAAGACTGAAGGCACTGAAATATGTGGCTGTGATGGGGCTTGTAGGTACCCACCTCCTCTGCTGAGAAGGCGCTAAGGCACTGCAGACCATGGCACAAGTTGGGACGAGGTGCCAGGACCTGTCAGTGGCCAATTCAGACCTTTCCAGATGACTCCAATTTGTTGGGCTTTCCTCTTGGGGAGGGCAGGAACCTGTGCATGGAGTGGCAACCACCTAACACAAAGAGTCGGGGTCTGGCCTGCAAAGGGGAGCGCGTTTTTAGGTGATGGAGGGTGAGGAGGAATGCAGGCAGGTAGGAGACGGCGTGTACGGGCAGGAGCATGGGCGGGTGTTTCTCCAGCGCACACGCCCGGGAGGCAGTGCCCCTTGCAGCTTCGTGGTTCAAAGCATGTGAGGAGATAAGGATCTGCCTTGCAGAGCACTTGGGGAGCCCTGGGACAATCCAAGGACAGCTCTGACCATGCCACACCACTGTGCTCTGACCTGCAGCCCTCCCCTCTTCCAGCATCTCGCCAAAAAGCCTTCCTGAGCCTACAGCAGCACAAGAGGAGTTTCGTCCCCCCTTCCCCACTTACCCCACCCAACCCCTTGTAATTACTTGGGAGCTCACACAATTAGTGTCAGCTTTCCTTGCTTACCAGCCTGTTCATGCAAGCTCCAGCTCCTCAGCCTCCATGGAGCCTCTGGTCTTTGTCTTCTTGCCTTGGTCACAGGGGCAGAGTTAAAAACCCAACTGGTTTTGTGAGTGAAGCCTGGTTTTGTGTCTGATGGGTGGTCTCTGCCAGTAGTGAAGCACTGAGCAGATCTCCAATGGATGGGGTGTGCATAATGTCTCCTCTGGGTGGACTCTTGGGTATCTAACCAAGGTTAGGCCATGCTCTACTGGACATACCACTTAGGTCTTTCCTTTATCTGCTGTTTCCATTGGTCTTGTAGGAACATTGTGTTGAGAGCTTTCATGCTCTATGGGGTTAAATCAGTCATTGGATTCAAATTCTTGGGGTAGAGACATGGATAAACGGGCCTTACAAGTCCTGTTGCAAATAATTTAATCATCAAGACTGATACTGAACCATCAGTCTGGCAGCGGAAGTGTAAGGAAACCTGATCCCACTCCTGAACTGGAAGCTGTAACGTCAGTGCCCACTTTGCAGCAGCCTTGCAGTAGCTTCCCATGCAGCAGCCCGCTGGCCCGTCCCCCCTGCCCTAACCCGGGGCTGAGCTGGTTGAATGTTTTCCCCTGAAAGAGCTTTGCTATGGACAACACTCACTGGAGAGGGTCAAAAGCTCCCCCAGATCTGCTGGCTCTGGTGAGCTGTGGTGGTTCCCAAGAGCCTACCCCTTCAGCAGCCTGGCTGGTACATTATAGTGCCTGGTTCCTCCAGGAGTCCCAGTTACAGGGCAGGACTGAGGAGTCTGGAGTTGGAACTGGATGGTGAGAGTGGTAAGTAAAACCCATCTCCCATCTTCCAAATCAGACCTCTTTTCCTAGCAGGCCCTTCCTGCAGAAATTGTTGAGTCCAGGTCATTTCAGCCTTCCCGCTCTCCCAGGCAAGGGAAGATACTCTCCCATAGATAACGTATGCCAGTTACTGCAGAAATGCTGAGATATCTGCCATGTCTCCGAGTGTCCCATGTCCTGCCTAGCTCAGCTGCCTCCGCAGTTTTAACTTGCTGAGTTGGTTCTGAGCCTGAAGAAGAGCTAGGCTGGACCACAGCTGACCACAACGCATTAGTGGGGTTAGGGATAAAAATCACATTACAGAGGTCATCCTCCCATCCTGACCTTGGATGGGACAAAACGCCTGTCCTTAGAAGTCCTCCAAGGGCTTGAATACCACGTCCTCCCTCCAGAAGTCCAATTCGCCAGCAGAAGGTCTACCTTAATATTCAACCTGGCTCCTCCTTGCTGATGTACTGACCAGTCCACCCAGTCTACCTTCCTGGGTGGACTGAGGTCAACATGTCTTGTGTTGCTCAACTGGGAGATGCTGTCCCAAAACCTCAGTCACTGAACAGCTGCTCTTCACCCAGTAGATTTAGCTGTTAAACTGGTCTATAATAGGGAAAGCAGCAAGGGAGGGAGAACCAGCCACCAGATCTCCAGCTACAAGATCTTCCTAACCCAGGTGCCCCTGGCAGGTGTGTTTGTGCTGGCAGATGATGCATATTTAGGAGCTGGTCCCTCCCATTGCTGCTTCATGCCAGAGCCCAGAGAGGCTGGTCACAGTTGATCCAGGTATTGATGTGTTTCTGGTACAAGGGCTGCCCACTGCGTAGGTGGCCTTGAGTGGTCAGGCTCTTGCACGCTACCATTTATTAGCCATGGCCCCTTGGGGGCCCAACCGGGGCCCTCAGTTGGGCAGCTTGTCCAACAGCACCCTACAGCCTTGCTATGGGGTCAGCTCTTTCAACGCGGGATAAAAGGCATCTCTGAGCCTTACAACATCTGTTATCCAACTGCATCAGTTGAGACATGCTGGTCACAGGATCAGGGTGTGTGTGGGCTCTGCTTATGCCAATTATTTGATGATGAGGTGGGTACTTAAAAACCATGACACACTTTGGTGAGCAACGCAATTATCTCGCTCAGCCAAGGCAAGTCTGCTGCAGACCAGCTCTGGGATCTCCCCGCCGCTAGACCCTCCTCTGGAGAAGACCTCACTTGGACTGGCAGTAAATGCTGTGGTGATGGTTGGACTCTCTCTGGTAAGGCGCTGACTGCTGACCGTGCTGTGATCATGGTGGCTGTGCTGGGGGGATGCTGGAATTGGGGGCTGCCTGGCTTGGCAATCACCGCTGAAGACCTGCATGATGTTTTGCTAAGGAAGGGCTGGACGAGACCGAGAGCAGCCCATGGGGAAAAGGCTTTATGTGAATCCCTGGAGCCCTGGGTGCACCCCTTGCACCTGCCTTGGCATGGGACAAATCAATTCTCTCTGCCCTGGACTCTCCTTGACATAATTTGGCTGCAGCCCATCATCTAATTACATTAGGTCCAACCCTTTCCCAGCCAGGTCCATTGTCTGTCCTGGGAGCTCCCAGGAAAGGGGAATGGGATGAGAGGAGGAAAATAACCCAGGAAATGGGTGGGGAAGGTAGCTGGGACACATTTGGGATGGGATGGGAGTGGGCTGAGGTCTCCAGCCAAGGGGAGGCAGCAGGACCCCGACAGCTCCCGATGCATTCCTCCACCGTCCCTTGGCCAGACTTCGGCTCTGCCTTCGCCTCCCCCATCTTGGTAACTCCCCCATCAGCAGCACCGCAGCACACAGGGATGTACAAAACAGTGAACGCTTTTTATTTCGCTGCTGGAGTGAAACCACCGTAATTTCATAAAACTCAAAAAAAAAAAAAAAGTGATTACTAAAAGGCATACATTTTTTTTCCTTTTTACACAAAACATAAGTAAACAGACAATTTTCTTTTTAAAAAGGTTATAAAGTGTCAAGATCCTATACCTCATCTGCATATTCAAAGTGATGCCGTCTGATACAAAAAGCGTTGGGTATAATAATTTAGCTATGGCTCAGACCAGAAAAAAAAAAAAAAAAAGAGAAGTCATCTGGGCTTAATCTACATACTACTACGATTGCTCACGGAGTTAAAAAGGAAAATATGCTGTTCTTTGTTGCACAGAAAGAAACAGCAGGGAAGTCGAGAGTTCACTGGGAGATCGTCATCTACAGGGAAGCCGAGCGCGGTGAAACGCCCCCCTCCCCGGGAATGTCTGCCAGAGCCTGCGAGCGGGACTGCAGCCGGCCCGTGACCCCCTGCTATGCAAAGAAACCAGCCACATTTTTCTCCCACCAGACAGTATCCCATCCAAACCCACCCGCCAAACTGCACCTACCCAGCTCGCGGGAAGCAAATAAGATATAAGACCCTGGAAACTGCATGGAAGTCACGAATCTCCCTTTGCGCTTTCCCACTGGGACTAATAAAAACCAAACAAACCCAATGAAAAAAAAAAAAGAAAATGACTTGTTCTGTTGTAGATAGAGCAAGACTCTTTGCTTCCTCGGGAAATCTGTTACTCATAAACTTTCTCATCTGAAGCTCTTGGAGCAAGCACCACAGTGTCAGCCTTATTGCAAGACTCATAGTATGAATTTATAAATGCAAAGTCTTTAAATACGCGTCACCAGACCTTTCTTAAATAAAGAGCTATTTGCGACAGCTGCATTGCTTTCCTTCCCACCGCTGCCCCCACCACGCACTCCATCCGACTGGCAAACACGGCGAACAGAAGGGACACGTGAGCCTCTTAACCGAAACGCAGGTAAGGGCACACGTGTGCCATTGGTGGGAGGACACAATTACGAATTCCTGCTCAGATTTATTCCCCTACACAAGGTTCAGCCACGATTGATTCCTGGGCAAAGCCTAAAAGCTTTTGTTTTGATGGTTAGGGCATATCTGCTTGGCATCACTTGGGTCTCCGAAGCTCTTGCTACCAGTCTGGAGCCCTGTCCCTGCAAACTGTGGAAAGATGGTGGGTTTCCACGGAGGGGGTGAAGGAGGTGGATAGGGGCGAGGAGGTATAAAACCCAGTTTGTGCCTTTGCTTCTGCAGAAAAGGGCAGGACAAGGTGGTTGGTTTGTAGCCAAAGCCATGGGAGTGTCTGTTCCCTATGACGTCTGCCAAGACCCAATGGAGACAACTGGAGCAACAACAGAACCAGCAAATACATCAGATTTTTAAGGCTCTCCTTTCAACATCTTGGCATCTGAGGTGAGACGGGGATTAACATACAAGGAGAGATCCCAAAACCAGCCCAAACCATGAGCCCGTGGCCACTTAGGCCTCGCTCTGGTGCTATGTGTCTACTGAGCTCCAACCTTCCCTCTTCCCCAACTGTCCCAAGATTTTTGTGAGGGAACTGGGCTCTTCTTTGAGATTTCCAACCCAAAACCCAGTTGGAAGACCCCTCAGTTTCCCCAGCCAGTTATGTTTCTGCAACCCTCTCTAGGCTGAAACATTGAGGAGCTGGTACCTCAGAGGCAGGAGCCCAAGTCCATATCAAAAAAAATCCCAAATATTTGGCAGTCCAACCCAGAGAAACCTTGGAGTACGATCAAATTCTCCATGCAAGGACAGCAGCTCCTGGGCTGCTGAGGTGTCCTGTCCATGGAGCAGCACATGGGAAGTGACAGCAAGTTCCAGGACAGGGGGGAGACATCCATTAAAAAAAGAAAAAAAGAAAGAAATTAGGACAATTAAAGCAGCACGTTTTTTTTTTTTTTTTTTTTTTTTTTTGTAGTGACTCACAAAACTGAAGAGTATCAAGATGCCGCTCTGCCAGCCAGAGGCGCTGAGGATTTGGCCACATGGATTGTACCAGGTCAAGGACTGCTCTTACACTAGAAGCTCTCTGCTTTTAAGGTGGGTGGGTTGATGCTACATAATGCGAAGGAGCACTGCAAAGCCTGTCCTCTGCCCCGTGTTCCCCCAAACAAGCCCACCAAGCTGAGATTTGAGTGTACTCTCATCAGAGCTCAGCACTGAGCACGTCCACCATCAAACCCTGCATGGAAGAGGTGAAGAGTTCCTGTGGCCAAAGGAAGGTGAATTCAAGCCCTTCTGTCCTGATCCCGACCCCAACTCAAAAGCATCGTGGCTGAAACCCTGGACCACTTGCCCTGGGCAATCTCCCATGCGATGCTCCCACGAGCTTGGGCGAGGAAAACATTTCTCTTCCTCCTGCCAAGGCAGAAACATCTCCAAGCCTGCAAAGCAACAGTTCCCACCGCTTTATCCTAAACTCTTGACAAGTCACGGCACAGCCTGTTGTGATCAGGGAGCACATGAGACCATGAGGTCTCCTGGCTAAGAGGGATTGGGGCTGTCCCCGTCACAATGCCGAGCCACCTCCTACTGCCCCTGGGGACGAAGCAGCACCTATTTTAGCAGCAGGAGGACACATCGGGGTAGGAAGAGGATGGTGACCCACCCAGCGGGACTGCTGCAATACAGGATCAGGCCTTTTTATCAGCCCAATGTCTCACCCTTCCCAACCAATGCAGACCATTCAACCACCACCACCTTCCCCAGGAGACATAGGAACCAACAGCCTGGAATGGGGCAGGAGAAACTCAGGGGACCACAATGTGGGGGCTTGGACAGGCCGGAGGTGTGTAGTATGACAGCTCTGGGGCCATGCATGGAGGGTCTCTGCCTCGCCCAGCACCATGGCCCATTACATGGGATGGCCATCCCTGCTGTGCAGCGGGGCTGGGTCCTCTGGGAGAGGAGGAGGAATGGTGCTGGAAACAGCTCTGAGCTCCTCCTCTGCCCATGTGTGGTGGCACGAAGCTGTCCCCTACCCTTCTGCAGGTACCGAAGTGTCTAACCAGCCTTCCTCACTACTTATCCTAAGAGATGAACCCTCTGAAGCAAATGTCTCTGAATACTATGTTTTGGAAGGCACACAAACCTTTGGAGATACCCAACACAGGGCACTGAAGGCATCTCAAGTTGGGCAGCCTAAAACCACAAGACGCTGGATGACTAGCCCTCCTTGCCCGAACATCTGCAAACCTCTGCAGCTGCGGGGGTGAGCAGCAGTGAGCCCAAAGGATACCCAGAGCATCCCTTGGGCCACACGTAAGCCCTGGTGACAGCAGATGGCAGCTGGCTGTGACCTGGTGCTGGGGATCGATCTGGGGGGCCATGGGTCACCTCCTGGGCTCCACCAGGCAGCGATGGGAGAAACAAAGGCCAGAGGACGTGCGGAAGACAAACAGGTTTTTTTTTTTAAGTTTTTTTTTTTCCTTTAATTAGCAAATTTCTTCTTATCCTTGTCAAAAGAAAAAACACCCCCATGCCCCCTACATGCCCACCACTCCAGCTGCTGCAAGCGTTCAAAGGCAGAAAGTTGAGAGATGTTTAATGACCCAGCTCAGGGGCAGCTCTGAGTCCACTCCACCAGGGCACGCGCCAGGGGGTTTTGGGGTGCCAGGCATTGCGTTACAGATGCCACTGGGTGTGGGAAAGGCAGGTGCAAAATTTGGTGATGTGCTCCTGCCAGGAGCACCCAAAATCCCCCAGGAAAGCTGCAGCCCAGCCTCTCGGACAGCAAAGGCAGCGATGGAGGACATGGACGTGCCCCAAGATACGCGTTGCATCCCCAGCCAGAATTGGGGTTTGTGCCACGGCTTGGTGATGGGGACATGACAGGAGAGAACCCACCACCCTGCGCACTGAATTTGGAAGATATAAATAAGAGCACCCCACACTTTGGGGGACCCAGTGCTGACCCAGTGCAAAGCTGGGTGCCTCAAAGCCCCGCCACAGTCCCCAAGTTTCCCAGCACCTCTGCCTTTGCTGCAGCAAGGCCCATCTGCAGCATCCCTGCTGGCATCAAGGCAACGGGGAGATGGTGAAGTGGCAGAAGGGCCAGGAGAAAGGGAATGGTGCTGGGGGGACTTAGCTCAGCTCTTCCCACGGCCACAAGGCCAGCACCAAGCTATGAGCCCCCTTCACCTCTCCCTGCTATCACCATCTTCCCCCCTGAGGCCACTGCACCATCCCCACCTCTGTCCCCACTGCTGCAGCCCTTATTTATAGGGAAGAGGTGGGAAAGGGTTTTTCTGGGGGTGCTCCAGCCCTCCTGCTCCCCATCCCTTCTCAGCTGGCACAGCCCTGCCTGCATCACCCCAAACCAAGCATCCTCTGCCCATCCCTCTCAGTGCAACGGGAGGGGAAAGGGAGGAGGAGGAAGGTGATGAAGAACGGTCATGTGAGCTCATTGCCTGCTAACACCAAGAATCAAAGGGCAGCCTTCCCTCCTTGGGGCTGTAGCTGGAGACAGCAGCCTTTTTCAGGGGTCTGGCAAGACGACCGTGCTGTGGGTGCTGGAACACGGTGGTGGTGCTCCATGTCCCCCCACCCCAGCCCTGTCAGTGGGGCGGTGCGTGGGGTGCACGGGGCTGGGCGAGGAAGTGAGGGGGTGGGATGCGTGCGAGTGCCCGGGTGTCTGTGTGCACGGATTTTGGCAAGAGGTCATTGAGGTTACATGATGCAGCATTTGTTCTTGTGGTTATGAGGGTCCTTAAATCGGAGTCTCTGCTTTGGTCGGTATTTTTCTAAGTACGTCAGCTGCTTGCTGTTGATGGCTCCTCTGCGCTTCCTGTGGGGACAGAGAAGGGCCGGCACAGTCAGCGGCGTGGCAGGAGAAGACCCCCCCCACCCCAAACCCACCCCTGTCAGGGTGCTGAACCCCCCTGCCTGGAGCAGGGATTTTGGAGGCTGCAGCCTTGTGTGTCCGCTGGGGATGGAGACAGGCACCGATCCCAGCAGCTTTTCTTGCTCATCTGCCCTGCGAGTCTTAGGACACGGAGAGCCAGGGAAGAAACACGTGGGGAGGCTGCCCAAAGCGGGGTGCCTGCCAAAAGCCCCCCAGGGATGCTCCCGGATACCTCCTCAGCCTCCCGCAGCCCTACGCAAAGGCACAGGGTTCTTGGTGCTGGCCTCCTCCTTTTTCTTCCATGCCAAAAAGAGAGAAAAGCTACCCTGGTACCCCAAAAAACCCCTGAGGCACACCAGATCTCTCCGTTCCCTTGGAGAGGGACTGCTTTCTCCCCTGACACCGAAACACCGCTCGACTTACTGTCGGATGAACTGGATGGCGTCTTCGTACTTCATCCCGCTCTCAATCAAGGCCAGCGCGACGAGGACGGGAGCGCTGAAAGGCAATGGCAGTGGCGGTCACTCCCCAGCCACGTGGCCCAGAAGCTGACACCCCGTCCTGGGGCAAGGGGACAAGCCACAGGGCTGTAATGGTGGCATTGCGGGCAATCGCCAGCGCTGGCTTTTAGTTTGTAATTTCTTTCCATTTGGCTGCAAGTGCTGCCCCAAGGAACAGCTGATTTTAGGGGTAAAACCCCCAGGATGGGGCTGGCAGCTGTTTGCTGCTCTTCTAATGAGGATGAGGACTTTGGAGGCAAATCTATCGGAAAAGTGGATGTAAATACACATGCAAAACCTGACCTGGAGTGGGGGGAGCAGCAAAACACAGCGGCTCTTGAAATGCAGTGGCTCCCGGTTGTAATGGGAGCATTTTGCAGTATTTCCATGACAAGCTCTAAGCAAAAGCAAAATTGCCATGGGGGGCTGGCAGGACAGCACCGAGCAACCCGGGTCCCCCCAGGAGTCCAGGATTTGGCCGTAAGAAGTGCAAGGAAGAACTCAGGCAGCAGCCCCCCCGTCTATGCCTATTCCCGCTAAGGTCTCTTCTGCATGCCAAACCCCTGCTCTAAGGTGGAAGGAGGAGAGCAGGCAAGGTTTTCCCTCTTCTCCCTTCATGGGTGGGGTGGCAGCTGGGGTGCTGGGCTCTGACTTACCGCCCCAGGCCGGCCACGCAGTGCACGGCCACGCAGCAGCCGGGGTCTTCGCAGAACTTGGTCTTCAGCAAGTTGAGCCAATCTTCCACTATCTTGCTGGGAGGAGGTGCTCCATCATCGAACGGCCAATCCTGCAAGGCAGGGGCAAGGTCGGGGGAAGAGAGAAACACTGTCAGATCCTGGAGAAAAACTCAGGGGATTGCTTTTTACTCAGGGTGATGGTGTTTTGGACCTCGGCAGCGGGGAGGCGGGTGTGTGTGCCAGCAACCGGGCTCGTAGCGCAGCTCCATGGGGATGTAGCAGGCATATGGGTCTAGATCTGGGGTCTTCCCACCTCCTATGGACATGTTCAGCCTTCAGGAGCACCTAGAGGACCTGCAACATGGTCCCCATGTCCTCCTGCCTCCGTGGACCACAGTGGCCATCGCCTGCCTCCTCCCCATTTGGATGACTGCGCTGAGCTCTGAGGAGCCGCAACTCCCATCCATCCCCCTGCCAGCTCCCGTCTAAATCCAGCACTTGGGAGCGCAAAGCCACTTTGTAGGAAATTTGAGCAAAGGTGGCTTGGAGATGGCTGAAATTTCAGGGCCTGATGTGGCGGACTCAACATCAGAGCTCAGTGATGAAGTGGATAAAATGGGTGCTGCATTAAGCCCCCGCCCCGGCCCTGGGCTCTGTGATGGGGGAAAAGTGTCACCCCCTCACCTGTGACTGTTGCAGCAGTTTGGGGAAGGGACGGTCTCTCCTCATGGGCACCAGTAGCAAGTTGAGGCTGTATGTCTCTCCCAAAACAGGGAATTATCTCCCAGCATGGATTTGGCAGGAGGAATGCAGCCACTGGCTACACAGCAGTGGGAGAGGGGAATGGCAGGGGAGCATCGCTTGGAGGGGCTTGGAGGGCACGTGGCACGCGATCCCCGGTGAGTGAGAAGCATGGGGCTCTAATCCTCATGTTTGAGGAGTGAGTCACTAAGCTGCTGTGCTGGAGTCATCCTTGGTGTAAGATGGCAAAAGAAGCTGCTGAGCTTCACTTCAGTCTTTAAACCCGTAATGTGATTTCAGTGTGGCTTTGCTAGGAAAGGAGCGTGCTGGGCTTCAGGGTACCCTAATGCTTGAGCCAGCCCACGCTGCACAGCCCCTGCCCGTCCTACAAGATCATCTCCTCCCCGTGGTGCCTGGAAAGCGCTGCTTCAGCCATGAGCGCAGGTCACCGGGCTCGCAGCGGGGATGACACACCATATCACAAAATCATCGAATTACAGAATGGTTTGGGTTGGAAGGGACCTTCAAAGATCATCTAGTTCCAACCTCCCTGCCATGGGCAGGGACATCTTTCATTAGATCAGGTTGCTCAAAGCCCCGACCAGCCTGACCTTGAACACCTCCAATGACGGTGCAGCCACAACTCTCTGGACAATCTAGTCCAATGTCTCATCACCCTTATTGTAAAAAAATTCTTCTTTATGTCCAATCTAAACCTACCCTCTTTCAGTTTAAAACTGTTGCCTCTTGTCCTGTTACTGCAGGCCTGGATATAAAGTCTTTCTCCATCTTTCTTATAAGCCCCCTTTATATATACCAAAAGGCTGCAATAAGGTCTCCCTGGAGCCTTCTCTTCTCCAGCCTTCTCCAACCCCAACTCTCTCAGCCTTTCTTCACAGCAGAGGTGTTCCAGCCCTCTGAACCACTTTCATGGCTTCCTCTGGACCCGCTCCAACAGGTCCGTGTCTTTCTCGTGCTCGGGTCCCCTGAGCTGGATGCAATACTCCAGATAGGATCTCACCAGAGTGGAGCAGAGAGGGAGAATCACCTCCCTTGACCTGCTGACCATGCTTCTTTGCATTGCAGACCAGCATACGACTGGTTTTCTCGGTTGCGAGCGCACATTGCTGGCTCATGTCCCATTTTTCATCCACCACTATCCCCAAGTCCTTCTCAGCAGGGCTGCTCTCCCTCCATTCATCACCCAGTCTGTACTGCCCTGACTCAGGTGCAGGGCCTTGCACTTGGCCTTGTTGAACTACATGAGGTTCTTATGGTCTCACTCCTCAAGCCTGTCAAGGTCGCTCCGGATGACATCCCTTCCCTCAAGTGTATCAACTGCACCACTCAGCTTGGTGTCATCCACAAACGTGTTCAGGCTGCATGCAATCCCACCATCTACGCCATCTACGCCATCGATGAAGACATTAAACAGCATTGGTATACCCAATACAGCATATCCATCCTGCACCATAAACCTTCCTACATGCACAGCGCTGATTTCCCAGCAGGATTTATGCCTCATCTTTGACCTGCTGGCAGAACTGCTGAAGCACCGAGTGCTGCCCAGGCAGTGTGGCAGGGATGCCACATATATATATATATATAGATATAGATATTCAGACTAGATATAACGAAGACATTTTTCATGATGAGGGTGGTGAAACACTGGCACAGGTTGCCCAGAGAGGTGGTAGATGCCCCATCCCTGGAAACATTCAAGGTCAGGTTGGACGGGGCTCTGAGCAACCTCATCTAGTGGAAGATGTCCCTGCTCATTGCAGGGGGGTTGGACTAGATGACCTCTAAAGGTCCCTTCCAACCCAAACCATTCTATGATTGTATTCTATATATTTGATATAGGTATATAGAGATATGTATAGAGAGATATGTCTGTATTTGCATAGATACATCTATCCATAGATACACAGGATATAGATATTGCTCTATGTATCTTGTGTAGTTTCTATATCATTATAGAAACCTGTATCTTATATACAGAAACTATATAGTTTCTATATAGTATCTTGCATAGTTTCTATGTCTAGGATATAGATATCTCCCTATATAGAATCATAGAATTGTTAAGGTTGGAAAAAACCCTTAAGATCATCAAGTCCAATATAAAACATATTCTAGATATAGCTATCTCTCTGTATAAGATATGTAGAGAGGGATGTATATCTGAGATATAGACACTCAGACTGAAGGACTCCAGCCAGAAACAGGGTAAAAGGCAGAATTTGGTCTGTAAGAGAGCAGAGGTGACCTCCTACATACAGATCCTATATGTAGGATACAGCTATCTTTCTCTATAAGATATATCCTATAGAGACATAGCATCTATATCTAAAGAAATCTGCATCTGGAGGATCTGTATTTAGAGAGACATAGGTTCTGTTATCTACCTATATCCCAGAGGATCTAGGATATAGCTATCTCTACAGGATATGCATTACACAGGGAGAACCATATAGAGAGGACCTACACACAGAGGACCACCCCAGGAGACATGAGGCACTACCAAACCCTTTCCTAAATAACGAGCAGAGCCTCACGCTCCAGCTGGAGCTGAACTCCCTGGCAGGGTAATCACGCCTGACATCATCTCCAATTACTTATCAGCCAAGATGCAGCCCAGGCAGCTGCCTGCTCTGCCTCCTTGCCTTTTCCTGCTTGCTGCCTGCTCCCTTGCATCCCCCCAGGCTGCACCAGCCGGCTGCTAGAAGAGCAAAAATCCTGCACCCCCCCCCCCCTCCCCGGATAAGATAACGCCGGGGTAACGGGAACCACGCGCATCTTCCACGAGGGATCAGGCGATCTCATCCCCTGGATGCTTTAAAGCCCGAGCGACAGGCAGGGAGGGCAGCTGCTGACTCAGCCACGAGTCACAGTTTCGGCTGCGTGGGCTGCGCTTTCTTTTTTTAAAGCACCAGCCCCATCTCAGCCTGGGGAGCAGGCAGCTCGCCTGCCTCACCCCGAGGATGAAGTTGGGCTTCAAACCCTGCTCCTGGGCAAGCACGATGCCGATTAGGTCTATCCGAAACGGTGGGTGTTTAGCAGACCCCAGGGATGGGGATATTTAAGCAGGGGAGGCGGGCAACCCCCCGCCGCCAGCACCCATCCCACTGCCCACCTACCATGACGGTGATGCCGTCCTTCTCCAGGGGGGTCTTGTCGTAGGTCACTTCGCACACTCGCACCACCGTGGTGGCACCGTACTTCTTCAGGTCCTGGGGAGGGAAGGAGAAGGAGGGGTCTGAAAAAGCCCTGCCAGTCGCACCGCAGTTAACCCCAACGTATCCAAGCCCTGCTATGACCACACGGACCCCTATGGACCCTAGAACAGTGCCGTGCCCCATCCCTGGACCCTTGAGCACACCGCTCTGTGGTCCATCCAGCCTGGGAAACACAAGGAAACACTAAATCCCAGGGCACCAAACCTGCGTGGCCATGGTAGGATTTCTACCCAGCACCTTCACGACTCCTTGGAGTCACGAGAGCCAGTGGGGATGTTTATTTTCAAGCCCCAATGGCCGCACCAGCAGGGACTTTACACCCCAGGCGAAGAAACATCCCTGACACGGGTGCAAAACCCCCAAAGGAGTAATTATTTGTGCCCGGTGAGATCGTAACTCCTGCTGCAGAAAGGAACAGAGGCGGCTGGGGGGGTCATGGTGCACCCCACCAACCGCACTCAGCATCTTCCAGATTGTTCAGGGGCTGCTTCTTGTCCTCCTTGCCGTATCCCATCATCACTCCAATGTGCCGCAGGCTTGGGTGTGAAACTTGGGCTGTTTCCAGCGTGGCTTATCGCCCGCCGCACGGATTGCCCCTGGATTATGTGCCAGCGTACCGGCCCCACCAGGCACCGCATGAGATCGTCCCCTTCAATGATCCATCCCCTTCCTTCCCCGTGTGCGCTCGCCAGACCACAGCAAACCCCTGCACATGTGGCAGCTCAGCCAAAAATCTAAGAAGCTGGAGGAAAGGGGAATTTTTCCCCTTCCCACTGTGCCATCCCCATCACCTTGTGTGCAGCATGCAGCGTATCGGGTGGCCGTCCCCAAATCCCAACCACTTTCCTGTGGCTCTCTGAGCCAGTGGCACTCATACTTGTTTTTTCGGGTGTGTATTGGGAAGGTTTCCTTGAGCTCAGAGGATGCCTCTGGTGCCAGTATATCAGACCTCAAGGTGTTTTAGATCTAAGGCAAAAACCCTTTGCCAGGCTCACGCACAGCCCCAGGTGCCCCCATGAACGCAACAACATCCCAAAACGCCTCCTTGTAGGCAGAAGCTGCTTGTGCCGGCTCGACCGAACCTGCAGGATGTTGCCTTTCCCCCAGGCACTGATAAAAAGAGTAAAAGTCGAAGCCTTTTGCCCTGGTCTGCAGACACGCATCCATTAATCGCCCCTAACTGCTGGCTGCTGCCAGTGCCTGAGGCAGAGCTCCAAGGCAGGGCACCATCGCTGGCTCATGCAACACTGAGCCCTCCAGCTCCTTGTGCACCACCTAACACACTCCAGGCATTGGAAAGACGCTGGGATATTTGGGATGTGAAGTCCTTATTGAGGTGCTGGGGAATGCAAGGGAGGTTGTGTACATCCATGTGTATCACTGCAAAGGCCCTTGATGTGACCTGCTGGTGGAGGTGGCAGGGGATGCAACAGGAACAGGGAAACTCTGCTCCACCTCCGCCGTGCCCAAACACCGCACTTGGGGTCCTCCAAAATGTCCTGCCCTAAAAAGCCAGCGGTGACCTGATCCACCGTGCCGGGATGCCACCGGGATCAAGGTACCAAGTGGACTTGCCACCACCTCATCCTACAGAGGATTGATCCCTGTTGCATCTCAACATTGGCTTTTAGCCCCAAAATGTGCAGCTGGGTCCCAGTCCCCCTCTTCCAGCCTCCCCTCCTTACCTCTAAGAAGGTGCTGAGCGTGGCGTTGGTGGGGTTGTGGGTGATCAGGAACCTCATGTTTTTGTAGCAGACCTCCACCGGCGCAGGGCGGTTCATCCGGGCCATGGCGAGACGGGAGGAGGGCGAGGTGGTGCTGATGGTGGTGGGAGAAAAATCCAAGAAAAGCGTGGCGCGGAGGGGGGAAAAAAAACCACAACAGCCCCTCTGCGCTTAAAAAATAAAAATAAAACAGGATCGAGAACTCAATATACAGACGTTGTGCAAATAATCTCAGCTCCTGGGAGCGCGCCGGCTTCCTTGACACACTGCAAGCCCCCGGGGGAAAAAGCCAGATGGGAAAAAATAATATTAATGATAATAATAATAATATTAAAAAAAAAAATCCCTTTGCTGTAGTGTCGGCGTCCTCGGCGTGTGTGCGACGGCGAGCGGCTTCCGCCTCCGGTGCCGCGCGCTCCCTGGCGCTCTAGAAAGGCCTCTGCATATGGGGGGTGGCGGTGGCGGGAGGGTGACCCCCGTCACGTTACCCCATCGGGGTATGTGGAGTACTTGGGGGTGGCACGGGGGGCCGGGAGCCTACGGGGCGGCGTCGGCGGCGTCCGGCAGCGGTCCCTCGCTGGGGCGATCCATGCACAGGAGCCTTGAATGGTTGAGTCGGAGGGTTGGGATGCCGGGCGAGACGAGGCGAGGCGGCCGGTCGCTGCTTCACGGGGCGGGCTGCCGGGGGCTACGGGGCTCAGAGCTGGTCCTCAGCACCTCCATAAATCCCAGCGGAGAGCAAGGCTGCAGGGGAGGGAAAGGGAAACATGGTGGTGAGTGTGTCCTCCTCTCCAGGCTGGCTCCAAGGAAGCCCCTGGCCGGTGCGGGGGGACGACGACATGGTGCTCCGGAATGCACCAGCACCCACCGCATCCCGCATGAGCATCCCTGACCATGCTCATCTTTGCAGGAGACAGCAGATTAGAAAGCGAGGCAGTATTTAAAGAAAAAGCTGAAATACTGTCTGAAAAGCTGAAATGGCACTGGAAAGTGGGGGGGGGGCAACACATACTCCCCCCCAGTGAAAGGGAAAAGCACATGGGCTTGCTCTCACGCCACCCAACACCAGCACCCGGCTGGTATATTTAAGCACCCAAGCCATGCGAGCTGACCCCCCAGCACCCATCCCGTCCCCCCAGACCTCACCTTTGGGTCCCCGAAACGCACAGGGCGGCACGGCGAATATTTCCACCCTGAATGCAGTGCTCTGCCCGACACCAGCCGCTGCTGCCCCTAATCGGCCACGTGCTCCTGGTGCTGCTTGAGCGGCTAATATCCACCAAATGCACCTCTAATGCTCTTAGGCCAACTAAGCCGCCCGCAAATGAGCTTTCTTGGGGAGGAGAGCAGAGGAGGAGGTTGTAGGCAAGCGGTTTCACCAACGCTGGTGACGGCCGTGTCCCCCTGCTCGCTCATCCACATCCCCATCACCGCCAGCGCATCGTTCCCTGTAAAGTACCCTGGCCTCGTAACCTGGGGCATCTTTACCTTCAAGGATGGCAGTGGGAAGAATTAAACAAGAAATCAATTCCCACTGTAGAAATGCCAAAACCCAAGAGACAACGGGCTCAGGGGGGAGACAAGGGTGCTGCCAGCCCTGCTCAGAGTCGAAAGAAACCCAGTCCTTTGCTTCCCCAGGTCGTTACCCTCTGGACTCTTGTTTTGAAGCTGGTTCCTTCCCTGGGTCAGCGGCTGCTTAGTGCCACGTGGCCAGAGCCTCAAAATAGACCATAAGCACATAAGTAACCCGAGTCGGGCTGGCATGCACCCCCTCGCCTCTCCTCCTGATGCCCCAGTGCCCAGAAACTTTCCCCTCCGGGTTGTTTTATCCCCATGCAACAAGACAAGATGGTAGCAGGGAGGTGTGCTGAGGACCGACTAGCTCATCACACCGCCCAGGTGCTGTTGCCAGGCTCCTCTCTGCCTGAGCATCATTTACAACCCGTTCGCTGGCTCCTGCTTCACCAGCGGTCCCCGGGAATGAAAAAAATCAAATAGCAAAAAATCAAATGGCAAAGGAAAAAAAAGCCAGGCGAGGTGGCAAGGGGAAGTGGGGCTGCTCTCCTAAACGTGCCCAGCTTGGCTGCTAAAATCGTGGACTTTCCCGTTGGCAGGGCACTAATTATTTACTATTGGCAGCACGTGCGAGCCCTGGCGCTGCCCCAGTGCACAGCGCATCTCTGTGCCCGTGGTTTTACAGCCAGGATTTTGGAAAGGAGCTTAGAGGGGGCTAGGAGCTGGGAAAGAGCCAAAGCTCAAGGGGGTTTCAGCACTGAGCCCTCCCCAGCTCCTCTGCAGACCCTCCTATGTCCCTGTCCCCCTGAGTTGCCCCGAACCCCCTTGTCAATCACATCCCATCACTCCTGACTCATTTTCTTTCCCATAAAAAAATCGGGTAATGCTACCCCAGAGACAGGAGAAGATGGGACAGCACCAGCTCTGTGGTTTGCGACGGTGACTCATGGTCGAGCAGTATCAAGCCGTGGGCTCCTTTGGTTAGGGTGCATTGGTTTGGGGTTTTTTTTCGAAGGATGCTGAAGGAGAATAATAATGCGCCCTGCTAGGATGCTCTGCGAAGTTCAAACCCCGCCTGGGCTGCAGGGGATGAGTGGGACATCCCGGGGGGGATTTTCCAGTATCAACTGAGAAAATCATATTTTAGCAGCTGATGGAGGCTGGAAGCTCAGCTGAGGGATGGGAACGAGGCAGGAGCTGCCTCTCAGCAGCATTTTAGGTCTGATTCAGAGCAGTTCAGCCCCCAGGTGATGCTGACCCCCCCCCAGGGCAGCTCACCCTCCCCAGCTGGACCATGGCAGCTGGGATCTTTGCTCAAAGCTTGCAATGCTCCTGCAAGACGGGATGGGAAACCAGCTCTCACCCTGGGGCTCACCTTGCTTTTCCAGTGATATTCCCACCCATCACTTCGCTTACAGGGTCTGCTCCCCCCAAGATGAGCTCACCATGGCCAGGTAAGAAATGGTATTTCTGGAGGGTAATTTTGGGCTGGTTTTGGCTTTGTGGCTCCTACAGGTCCAGCCACTGATCTGCAGGCCACTGTGGCCACAAAAAGAGCCAGCAACACAGCGAGCGAATGTTTCCCAAGAAAAACCTACTGGCAACTCTCTCAGCAAGCTTTTTCCTTCCTTCTCCATTTGCTTCAAGGAAAAAAGAGGTTAAAACCCTCCAAAGGGACGGGAGGCAGGAGGGATGGGCAGCCACAGATGCCTGCTCAAAGGGAATAGCTGCTGAAAGCGAGTATTGCCCCAGATCATCCCCTTGCAAACCCAGTTGCTCTGAAACAAAGGACCTGAGAATATTCTGCTTTTCCTTTTAACACCTTCGGATCTTGGCTCTTTCAACATCCACCACGTTTAACGACGTCTTACCTTCTGCCCCTTTGGGCTCGATGCACTAACATGAGAGGTGCTGGCAGTGCACAAGGAAAAGCAGCAAAAAATAACTTTCCCCCCTCCAACCAACCTCATACCCCGTTTTAACCGGCTGCAGGGTTGTGTTAATACAAACCATGCCTACGTTTAATCGTGTCCCGGATTAAACCCACCCGCTGAACAACACTGTGGGACTGGGAGCCGCTGCGAGCACCAACGCCAGCACCGCACGCCGGGAGCAGTAGCTTGCTCCTCCTCATCATCCAACACACAGTTCCTGCTCCATCGGCGCTCTGGATACCCTGTAATTTTTTATTGGCTTGGGAGTGCTCGCTGCCAGTAACAGAGGTTCACTGGGAACCGCCTGCATACGAGAACAGCGAGTGCTCCTTTCCCACAAGGTCTCTTCTCCCGTGGAAGCGTTTCAAGTATTTTGGCAATTGCACGTCCCGGCAATTGAGCCCCGAAGCCCATAAATCCCTAATGGGTATTTAATTGCAAATCATCCCCAGCTCTACAGGCTGCAATGCTGATCACTGTATTAAGCATGGCAGAACAATGTAGAAAAGGGTATTTCAGCTAATATTAATAACCTGCCAAGTGAATAAATCGTTCTGACTTGAGTGCTACAGGGGATCTGGATTTGGATGAAGCACGTGAGGATGCAGTAAGCAAGTAAGTAACCCATCCCTGGATGAGGATGCTCAGCGGTGCAGCACTGGTCTGTCAGGCTCAAACCCACTGGGGTGAAGCCCAACGAAGGAAATCCAGCATGGATGACTGGAGGAGCCGGGTACCCTGCTGCCACCGCCCCCCTCCCGTGCCCAAGGCCGGGGAGGGATGGGGGCCACCTCCCCGCAATGTGCCCATCGCTGCCACCCCATCATCTCAAAGCTTCACTGGCGACGTTTGCCTTTGAATTTCTACAAGCATTAGTTTTCCAGCTGGAGTGGTGTGACACAGCGGGCTTCTTCCTTGCAAAGCCAGCAGAAGACGAACGTACCATGCAAGCTGCGACAATGTTTTTTGCCACGATTGTGGAAGTTTCTGGTTCTTCCCCAAGAAGTTTTGCAGTCAAGAGCCTGGCGAAGATTCAGGGCAAATGCACTCCGGTGTGGAAATGGAGGATGCTGCTCCAGGGGATGGGGACCACAGAGCCATCACCCCAAAGCAGAGGGGATCATGGGGCTCTCCTAATTATTCCTTTGCACCACAGTGGTTTTACTACACACACCTTGGCCTCATCCCAGCCATCCAGAGACGGACCCTTCAACGGCAGGGATGGGGCTGCTCTTCGTTCCAGCATCTCAGTGCAAAATAAAGGCCAGGTCTTCTTCGCTGCAGTTAACGGAAGGGCTTGGCTGGACCGGTGAGCAGATGCCAGACTTGACAGCTATGCTGCTGGTACTCGGGCTAGCGGGATGCAGCTGGTGAAGTCAGTTTTTCCTAAGTGCAGCAACTCCCCAAGCAAAGGAAAAGGAAGCTTTGCAGAGCCAAATTGTCACTCCACGTGGGCTTTAGCAGCGGGACTTGGAACAAAGGCTCTTACTCACCCAAACAATATGTATCTTACCCGTATATAAATATAGCTATCTCCCGAGTGAGCACATCTCCCGTTCAAAGTTCACCTTCAGAAAAATCTAACAAAACACCCATCTGTGTTACATTTGCTCGACCTCTCTCCCGGTTTCAGCCCATGTAGCAAGACACTGCCTGGCCCTTTCCCCTTACGGCTGATCAAGTCTGACTCTCTCTGCTTGCAATCTCACCTCCGCAACGAGGAGCAGGTCTAAGAGGCTTGGTTGCATGCATGAGGAGACCCACCAGCACCACCACCAGCACCAGCAGCACCACCACCGTCACCACCACCACCACTGCCACCAGCATGAGCAGCACCACCACTGCCACCATTGCCACCAGCACAAGCAGCACCACCACTGTCACCACCATCACCACTGCCACCAGCAAGAGCAGCACCACCACTGCCACCATTGCCACCAGCACAAGCAGCACCACCACTGTCACCACCATCACCACTGCCACCAGCAAGAGCAGCACCACCACTGCCACCATTGCCACCAGCACAAGCAGCACCACCACTGTCACCACCATCACCACTGCCACCAGCACAAGCAGCACCACCGTCACCACCACCACCACTGCCACCAGCAAGAGCAGCACCACCACTGCCACCATTGCCACCAGCACAAGCAGCACCACCACTGTCACCACCATCACCACTGCCACCAGCAAGAGCAGCACCACCACTGCCACCATTGTCACCAGCACCATCAGCACCAGCACCATTGCCAGGGAGGATAGGTCCCAAGACGCAGAGAGCCACAGTGCTGTCCCCAGCCCACGACTGCAGCTGGGACCCGGCCAGAGGAAAGCCAACGCGCTGAGATTTCCTCCGGCTGCATCTGCACGGAAGGAAACAGGAAAGGTCCGGGAGGAGAGCGACGGAAACAAAACACCCTGCAGGAGCCAGTGTCTGGGGGCAGAGGTGTAAGCAGCCACCGGCACGTCCTGCTCCAGGTGCGGAGCTGGGAAGAGCAGACGGGGATGTCCTGGAAAAGCCATGCCGGGTACTGCGGGGAGGCGGCGGTGGCTGCGGTGTTATCTGCTGCTGGGAGCAGAGCAGCGCCTGGCACCGTCTGCCGGGGAAGTGTCGTGGGGTTTTTACTCCGAGAGGTCATTTTTTTGTTTCTTTTGCTGCAGAGGATGTTTTCTGAGCTAAACAGCAAGGAGGATTAAAATTGCATGGGTGCAGAGGGAGAGCGACGGGGAGCTCTCAGCAGCCCACCAAAATGCACCTGCAAGATAAACCAGGTCATGCATCTTCCTCCACATCCTTTTTGGCGCGTGGTAAATGCCGGCTCACACATATATTCGCAGAAAAGAGCCGTACGGCCCCTGATTTTATAGCTCCGGTCAGATTTAAGGAGCTTGGTGGTATTTAGGCAGTGGGGAAAGATTCTGGCGTGTCAGCGTGGAGATTCACAAGCAGGAGGCACTCAGGAGACCAGGAAAGAGGGAGGAATGGGGGAGACGAGACAGCGAGCCAGACAGACAGATAAGAAGAGCACAGTCTTCCCAGCACTGTGCAAGCTGGGAATGCACCAGAGGCTCTGGTATCATGATCGACCCCTTTTTATCTTTTATTTGCACCTTTTTTCTTTGAAGAGAGGCTGTGTGGAAAGTGCCTAGAATGGCCCTTTGGGAGTTGTTTTTCCCTCTTGCCCACTTTGGTGCTGGTCCACAACCCCGATGGGGCATGGACCCCATGCTGACGCAAGGATGCCTCTGATGGCCACCAGTGCTGGGGCTGCTTCTCCTGTCCAGTG
Organism: Platalea leucorodia; assembly: GCF_965183815.1. Classification (NCBI taxonomy): domain Eukaryota; kingdom Metazoa; phylum Chordata; class Aves; order Pelecaniformes; family Threskiornithidae; genus Platalea; species Platalea leucorodia. Next base: position 4,395,044 of record NC_138823.1, on the reverse strand, counting down.
CTCATGGGGCAATGTCCTGAAGGAAACGCAAGATGCTCCAGGCACCCCTCGAACAGCCCTTTAGCTGCAATTTCAGGTTTCCCCCCCCATATAACCCCCAAGCAGCTTGAATTTGAGGTGTGCATGGATGGCATTTTTTTTTAACCTAACTCCTTCTTGCACCGTAAGAGATTCAGCCGCCAGAAGATGCTCATAAAAAACACAAAAAGGCAGCAAATGTTCAGCACGGGGGGGAAAAGGAACCCCCCCGAGCTGAACGCAGTCCCCCACCCATCCCTCCCACCCCGTCCCCGGCAGCGGACGACTCACGGGCGGCCGGCGGCGGCCCCGCTCGCAGCGAGATCCTGGTTTTATGATCCGGGATATCCCCTCCGCTGCCTTCCCCCAGCAGCCGCGAGGAGCTCGCAGCCGCGGTGCTGACGTCAGAGGCTTTTCCTGGCTTGGATTTGAAGGGAAAGGAGGAAAAAAAGGGGGGAGTGCGGCGGGGGGAAAGAGAGGCCAACTCCACGGGGAACTGTAATAACAGGGTTTGGGCTGGCTGCCTCCCAGATCTGCAGAGGGTGCGCCCTGGAGGGTTTTTTTTGGGAGGGAGGAAGGCTCGGTCGTTTGGGGACGCCTGGTCCCCACGCTCCGGCACCCGATACACAGGGAAGTCAGGCACCCCAAATACTGGGGGCCAGCTCCCTGCCGTCCTTCAGGGATTTCTTTTGGCCAGAGGAATCAGGAAAAAAAAAGCAATTCTGCATCTGATGGGGCATTTCCAGGCTTCCTGCCTTGCCCAAGAGCATCCTTGGAAAGAGCCCAAAAACACACATGGGGGGGCAAGCCGACCCCAGTGGTCCCCCCAGTAACTGCCACCGCCGCACACTGCTCCCACCCTGAACCTCCAGCATGGCTAAACATCTGCTCGTCTTTTCTTGTGGTTTCTTGAAGCATTTTGAGCAAATTTAATACTTGTGGCAGGTGCCTGAATGGCAAAACGTGGCGGGGGAGCGATGCCTCTTACGGGTTAAGCACCAGGAGTGTGGGCAGTGGCAGCCCCCCACGAAGGGCATGGGGGGTTGTCATGACCTCCCCTTCATAGTACAGCTTCAGCCTGTGCCAGGGAGGCTATTTCTGGGAGAGGTGCAGCCTGCGTTTAGTTCTTCCACCGCCTACCCCAGCACTGCTGTTTTGGCCCCTGGTCTTCAACCTCATTTTCCACTGGATCTGAACTTTGCATGTCCCTGCTCGGTGGTAGCAACCCGATGTGAGGATGTCCCTACGCCACCTGGTCCTACCTCTTCATCAAGCCAACGGCAGCCCTGACCAAAGGGCACTGGCAGCCTTCTCTGCGTCATCGGCACATCTTGCACAACCCCCAATGCCAACCGGCTGCGGTGGCTTTGATGGACATTTGTTGACGAAGAAGGGGGCTCCAGGGGACTGAATCTACCCAACGGCTGGATTTCGACCTGCAGATAGTGTTGAAAGTACACCCTGCTCCATGACATGCTGGGGAATGGCAACATGGGAGAGAAGAAAACATGCTCTGCCTGTGCTGAGCCCCATGGAAAGGTCTTCTCTGGTGGCATCAAGCCACTGACCCCAGAAGCCAAGCGCTGGAGAAAGGCAGTTCTTCCAAGTTAATGGCACCAGGTTGAGATGGGGTTTGTGGGTCCTTCAGCTTCCTCCACCATCCAGACCCTGTGCTTTCAGTGGTTGTCCTCCCAAACCCACCTCACCCTTGTTTGCGTCTACATGTTTCACCCCATGGAGACAGGGTCATACGTATCGTGACAGGCTGCTGGGGGGTGGCAACAGCACTGGCCCTCTCCCTTGTGGCGGGCACCAAAGCACTTTTGAAAGTAGTCACCAGCCCAGAAGGACAGTGCTGCATGGAAAACCCTGGGATGGCTCCTCGTCCTCACCAGCCCTGACCACTGCCACACCCCAGCAGAAACCAACCCTTGAAACAGCCCTTCGAGGGCTGTCCCCTTTCCAGCAGGATGGGACAGAGATGCTTCATGTAGGTAATAAGTGCCCCTCCAGGGCTACTAATAACACGGAGAGATGTGACGGGTGTCAGCCAGGATAATTAAAAGCCGTGGGGCAAGTGAAGGAAAATGCCCTACTCCTGCGTGGGATGCTGCAAGGTCCGATGGTGCCCAGGCACGCTGCAGACCTCCAGCATGCCAAGCTCCTGGCTCACCCCACTGAGCTCAGGTCCTGCAGAGAAGGTTTTCCCTGGAAACCCCTTCCAGAACCCTCCTTAGCTCCAGCAAAAAGCCACAGCAGAGACCCCTGGTTGCCACAGGACCACTGCTCTGCAAAGGCAACATGTCAGCAAAGATCTAGAGATAAAAGCAGGTATCTCCAAGCCGCCAGTTTTGCATGCATGGCTATAGACACAGCCTGATCCTGTACCCTCTCGTACCCCCCTGCACCCGGCCACCAACAGCAACAGGGACACAATTTTTTGGTCTGAGCCACCGCAGCTCTTGCGCAAAAACCCAGCGCCAAGGGATGCTGTGCTGGTGGGCACCAAGAGGCGTCCCCCGCCCACGAGAGCTTGCAGAGCAAATAAAGGTGGTTTTCTTTCAAATAAAAGATAAAAGGGAATGAAATGCCAAGTCACAGCTGTTCTTGCTGGTGGGACGTTGGTGTCTCTGCTTGCTGTGCAGAGTGTAAAGCACTGTCCCTTGTCCTCAGCCCAATATACACCTTGTCAACATGGGAGATGGGGGACCAAACTGGCAGACGAGAAGGGAGGATTGAGCATCGCTTTGGAGGAAGGAGATTAAGCCAGTGCAGAGCTCAGGCTGCTCAGGGCCTCCAAACGAGGAGCTCTTGAAACTGAAAGCCCCGTGGAAATGCATCTTGCAGCTGGGCTCCCAGGGGCATAAAAAGGCAAGGATGTGGCTGCAGCTCTTCCTCCAGCTGAGGAATCAGCGGTCATCAGGGAACTGGAGAGAGATGGGTTTGATAGATGGACTATTTGATGGATAAGGAATTGGCTGGATGGCAATACTCGAAGAGCTGCAGTCAACAGCTCAATGTCCAAACGGAGCTCAGTAACAAGTAGTGTCGGTCAGTGGTCTGTACTGGGACTGGTACTGTTCAGTATCTTTATTAATGACATAGACAGTGGGATTAAGTGCACCCTCAGCAAGTTTGTGGATGACACCAAGCTGAGTAGTGCAGTTGATAAGCTTGAAGGAAGAGATGCCATCCAGAGGGACCTTGAGAGGCTTGAGGAGTGGGCCCATGTGAACCTCATGAAGTTCAACAAGGCCAAGTGCAAGGCCCTGCACCTGGGTTGGGGCAACCCTGGTATCATGAATAGACTGAGAGCTGCCCTGCAAGGAAGGACTTGGGGATAGTGGTGGATGAAAAATGGGACATGAGCCAGCAATGTGCGCTAGCAGCCCAGAAAGCCGAGCGTATCCTGGCCTGCATCAAAAGAAGCGCGGCCAGCAGGTCAAGGGAGGTGATTCTCCCTCTCTATTCCACTCTCATGAGACCCCACCTGGAGCACTGCATCCAGCTCTGGGATCCCCAGTACAAGAAAGACCCATGGACCTGCTGAAGCAGGTCCAGAGGAGGGCCACAAAAATGATCAGAGGGCTGGAACACTCCTCCTATGAAGAAAGGCTGAGAGAGTTGGGGTTGTTCAGCCTGGAGAAGAGAAGGCTCCGGGAAGACCTTATTGCAGCCTTTCAATATATAAAGGGAGCTTATAAGAAAGACAGAGAGAGACATTTTAGTAGGGCCTGTAGTGATAGGACAAGACGCAATGGTTTTAAATTGAGAGGGGGGAACTTTAGATTGAACATAAGGAAGGAATTTGTTGTGATGAGAGTGGTGAGACGCTGGACCAGACTGCCCAGAGAAGCTGTGGATGCCCTATCCCTGGAAGCGTTCCAGGTCAGGCTGGACGGGGCTTTAAGCAATCTGATCTAGTGAAAGATGTCCCTGCCCATGGCAGAGGGTTTGGACTAGATGACCTTTAAAGGTCCTTTCCATCCCAAACCATTCTCTGATTCTATGAGTGCCTGATGGCCCGGTGGCACCGTGGCCCTGCCCCAGGGTTCTCCACATTGCCTTCCACCCAGCTCCCAGCTTGCCTATTCATCGAGTGAGGTCCAAACTGGATTCAAGATTAACCAAGGGATTAAAAAACCTCACTGGAACAGGACTCTCTGAGCATTAGGAAAACAGGCTGAAAACTCCTTAGGATCAGAGTTCTACAAGGCTGCAGCTTGGGACATAGTCTCAGACTGCAAAAATGGGCTCTCCCATTACAATCAAGCCGGTCTCCTTCTGGGCTGCAAACCAGAAGCAGAAAGCAGGCTACTGGTGCTCCAGACGAGCACGTTTTAAATCACATCCTCACTTGCAAGGCAGTGATGCTCTGGCATGCCAAGGCTGCTCCCGGCTGCTGTTTGAGGCAAAACCGGCTAAAAAAGGAACTGATGGCAAACTATAGAGATCCTGGTGATTCTTGTCACTTAAACGAACTGTCTTTTGATACATAAGATGAACAGTCATCTAATCATATTCCTGTCATTCACAGGAAGGATTTCCAGCAGTGGCTTTATAAAAGCCAGAAAATGCACTTGCATCTCAGAAAGAGAAATTGCAACGATTTGCATGAGCAAAAAGCCTGCTCCGAATACCAGATGCCAGAGCCACCGTGGGATGCTGCTATTTGCTCTTCTCATCCCAGCAGGGAAAGCAAGGAGGAGGTCATGCAGCAAAGCCCAGCTGGCTGCGATGGACCGTGCCCAGGTGATTTTGGAGACCCTTGAAGGAGAAGGACCACGTCCTCAGGAGAACGGCAGGAAGCTGAGGAAACCCATCCTGCCTACACTGCCGCTGCTGAGCATCACGTGAACACCGCAACAAGTGGGGATGCCATGTCCCAAGGGGAACGGGGCACCCAGGCAAAGCAAATCCAACAGCAGGACGCTGCAACCCCAAAGCACGTTTCCAGACGGATACCTCTTTGGGACAACATGGAGGTAAAGTGGTAATCGCACAGCGCTTTTCAGGCCAGAGGAGCCTGCAGTCAGCAACATCACGGTGGTTCTCCCGAAAATGCCGAAAGGTTTGCAAGAGAGCACCTGACTGCTCGAGAAATGCCCAGAACGCTTACTCACGAGCGTGCTTTGGCTTTGCATTTCTTTCATCGGGATATTTGCATAAAACCGGCGCTGCCTTTAGGGGAATGCAAATTCCCTGCAGAAAGGGAAGCGTTTGAATGTGCGGGCTGCTGAGACGCGCAGGGCAGGGAAGCAAACGCTTTTATCACCTGAAAATTAAATAAAGGCTGAGATGTGAAGCCTCCCCACCCTGCTCAGCAGGAAAACTTCCTCAGCTCCTACGGCCGGATTTAGCAGGGATGGGACAGGCAGGACATGGTGTTTCATCCCAGCTCTGCACATCCTCCCCAGCCCCAGGGGTAAGCTTTAATGGCCTGGAGACTCGCAAGCCGCTCCCGGGGCTCTGCTTGGCTCCCAGATGGTTTCAGAGGCGTTTTGACACCCCGGCGTGGGTGGCATTTCCCAGCCACCCTTGCTGCGCTGGAGCAGGCTCTAACCAAGCTGAAAGCAAATGAGTTTCCCTGGATAAATTAAGCCACAGCCCCAAATTCATCATTTATGACGGAGCCAGCAGCCAGCTACTGAGGATAATAAATGTTTTTGGGGATGAACATGCACGTGCTCTGCCTCTGTGTGGGGAGGAAAGGCAAAAGAGGTGAATGAAAAAGCAACCCCAATAACAAGCAAAAGGCCAAAGCTGTTGTGCAGGGGAAAGGCTCTTTGTACAAGACCCAAGAGAGAGGCAAACCCATGGAGCCTCGTCCCAACCAACCCAGCGATGCTCCAACCATCCCACTGGAGGCTTCTGGAGACTGAGCTGCTGTGCCAGGCTCTGAAAAGCTGGTGGGACCAGCCCTGCCTCACCGCAGGGCATCGCATCCCCCCAGCCTCCCTGGCTGCATGTGCCATGAGAAAAATGGGACCATGCCTAAAACCCAGGCTGCCCCATCATCGTCCCTTCTCATCTCCGGCCCCGCTGTGCCTGGCACCACCGATCCCTGCCCTGGACTCCTTGCTCAGTGGCACCAGGTGATCCCACACATACAGGCTCCATAGGGGAGCCACAGGACCTATCCTGGGTGTTCCCAGTTTGCCAGAAAGAGAGGTAATCAGGAACAGCTTGACCCACTGGGTTAAATACTTGCTTTGAGATCTGGCAAGAGTGGTTCCTGCCTCTCCACTCCCAGGGGCACGCAAGACGGTTTCAGCCTGGGGAGGGAGGCAGACAACCATTCCCAGTCCTGCCTGTTGCGCGTACACCCCAGGGAGGGTTTTTCTCCATCTCTTCTTCATGCTGCTTCCTAAAGAGCCAGGCTGCAGTGAACAGAAAACACAACATTGAGGAAAATCTATGGAGACCTTGCAGAAGTGCAGAAACACCCAGCGCTGACTTAGGGCTCGATCAATTCCCCCATTATAAGCTCCTGCAGTATGGAGAAGCAGCTAAATGAGGGCATTCCTATTAACATACCTGGCTCCACACTGAAATTTGTGCTATTTTAACTATCTTAGCAGAAAAAACATACTACAGCACCCTACAGGAGCTGTGCACAGAGTACTCGCAGCAGCCAGCACAAAGGATGTTTTGCTGTTTGACAAGTAATTTATGTTTGGAATCACATATGACAACTAACAGCCAAACCAGCCCAGGGACAGGCTGTCCCACTGCGGTCCAGCCCAAGGGAGCCGAGACAAGGGGCACCAGAGATGTCCCCTCCAGCCACAGGGCATGGGGCTCACCTGCTCCAGCGCAAAGTCAGCTGCCCCCCAGCTTGACTCAGCCTCACCGGCATCGAAATGTCGATGGTTGCTTTGGTGAGGGCACCCGGGAGCCGATTTCACCTTGGGGGAATTATTAAAAAACATAGAAAAAGTTTATTTCCAGCTTGATCTGTTCCCACCCTGTCTCCCTGCAAACAGGCAGCACGGCTCTGTGGGCAGCACGGGGACAGGGATGGGCAACCAAGAGCTGCTAAATGAGCACTGTAATTCAACGCCAAGGCACAGAGAACAGGCAGGAATTTCCCTGGCATTTTCTTTTATCAGCTGGTCGATAAAACACCCCCCGCCCTGTTTCCCGATCTACTGTAAGTGTCGTTAGTCAAACAGATGGAGCATATCCTCCCCGCCGTCATTAGCAAGCCCTGGGCAGGCATTTACTAGAAACACAGCAGAAGGACTTCCCTCGAGCTCTACTCGTGTGCTGCATTTGCTCCACCTGATGGTGGCACCTGAAGGACTTTGGGGACCTCGTAAAGAGGCTTCCCTGCAGGGTCTGGAAATGCCCATTGACCTCTCCCTTGAAGTTGGACCCACAGCCTCCTCAGCTGAGCCTCCGTGAGCCCGCAGGACCGCAGCAAGCTGCATTTGAATGGATGCACCCATGAAGCCTTCACAACTCAACTGCAGAGGGGCACCTGCCCCAAATCTGCTCCCAGGAGACCAGTGTAGCGCATGAGTCTTGCACTGGGGTAAGTATAGGAGACTTTGGTTAATGCCGAGGATTAACTCTGAGTTCACCCACTTTGCCGGCACAACCGCGGGCAGGAGTTGGGCAGGAGCATCATTGCAGACACCAATGTCACCAACTCCTCACCAGCAGCACGCTCTGGCCATCCTCCCGGCTTGTGGCCACATACCCAAGGATGAGGACGATTCCCAGCAGCTGGGACCACGAGATCCCTTTGATGCCAGGGCGCTGATAAAACCCCGGTCCTTGACCCGTCCACTTCAATAAAACAAGCAAGAGCTCAATGAAATCTCCGCTAACTTTAGCAGATGCCAATTTTAGCAGCTCGCGGGAGGAACTGCTGCCCAGCTGCGTGCATGATGCCTCTTCTGTGTTTTTATCCCTAGCAGAGCTTCAGGCATATATTCTGATTTTCTTAATGCCTGAAGACGGTTTTGGGGAACATATAGCTGTTTTTAAAGTAATAGAGAAAAGAAATCAGTATTTTAAAGGGAAACAGAGGAGGGAAGGCCATATTTTGGAACAGCATCCGCAAAAAGCCCTGCAGTACTAAGATTTGCTGACAAAAACTGCACCCACATGCGGGACATCCCTATTCTAACCCCCACCCCAAAGCTGTGCCATGAAATAGCAAAGCCAGGCCATGGGCTGCCCCATTGCCCCCACTTGTCCATAGTTCACTGCCAGCCTGGGCTTGTTATCTCGGGGGGGAAAGGAGTAAGCCTATATGGCTGTCCTGTGCAAAAGCTTTTTGCACATTTACCATCATTTAGATGGGCTTAAAACTTGGTATTTTTTTCAACTTTCATTTCTGGCAGTGATTTATCATGCCCCTACATTTTAGCAAAGAGCAGTAAAGGGATGGAGGATGCTCAAGAGCAGCCCTGGGATCGACAGCAAGATATCTTCATGTCAAATTAACCCAGCTTCTTAAAATACGAGATTTTGAGTCAAACTTTTAGTCTCCAAATCACGCCTTTTTCAATGAGTTCATTTTCAGGAAGCTGTCCCATACACTCGCCTCAAAAAATGTTTGTCTCTGGCTCGCGTCCATTAAACCAGATAATTGGGAGTTTATAAGTTCATAACTTGAACTGAAGTCAGAAAGTTTTGTCTTTCTTTTTCCAGAGCTGATTTGCGGCCAGCCTGGCCTGAAACGCGGGCTTGCTTCAAGTTCGCTGTCATTTCAGAGTTCATTTGCAGTTTAAAGCGATGCTCTGCTCCTGCGTGACGTCTCCTGCGCTCTTGTCCCAGCTCAGTGCCGGCGCGTGCTGGCTCGGCTTGCATCTGGACTCCCCAATGTCTGGTTTGATCGAGAGAAATGCCTCTGGATTTGCTTCTTTGCTAGAAATTCAGAGGGATGTCAAGAAGGATTTCGGTCCTGGGGCTAGATATTGTGGGTTGCCCCATGCCTGAGCGATCATCCTTGATGCTGAGCGCAGGCAGAGAGCAGGCAGCAGAGCCGGGGCACACCACCTTGGACTTTTATTTTTATCTCTGAAGCGGACATTTGAGCTTTTCCAAATTGAGCTTTTTCTCTCCCTGTTACACCAATACAAGAATTTGAGCTTCCTTATTTCACTGAATCCGGCTGTATTTCTGGTCTGCAAAGTCAAAGAGCAGGCAGCTTTTTGGCTCCCTTGGAAACTTTGCAGTCCAAGAAAATCAGACGAAACATTTGAATATGCTCAAGCTTGTTCGTCAACAGTCTGATTTCTTAGGGACCTAACCCTGCGTTCAGGCCGACCGACGCTGCACCGACAGCAATATTTTTGGGTCCTGTGTGAAATACTCCTGCAATGGCCCTGCTGCCAAGTCTTGTAAAAGTTCCCAGGCTGAGGGGCTGCCGCTGGATGTGAGGAAGAAGCATCCATCGCAGGGTTCATGTGAGTTGCTGAAACATCTCAGGTCACCAGGGAACGGTCAGAAGCGGGGAGAGACATGCACCACGTTAAATACAACTCAATAAAAGCACCGAAATACGTACAGGTGAGTGCTTGACATTTCACATCGACTGTCACAGAAGGGTTGAGGTTGGAAGGGACCACCTCCAACCTCCCTAACCGATGAAGCATCACCTTGGGCATCTCACCATCAATGCCTTGGCACCTTCATGGACATCCTGCAGATGAGATGGTCACCGCCCTCACACTTCCCCAACATGCCTTGATGGACGGACAGGATTCCTGGTCCTGGTTACTTTTATGGTGCTCCTCTCAGGAAATTTAGCATCTAAAGTACATGTCTAGCATTAAAGGGTATAATTTTCTCTCTCTTTGCCCTGCCCAAGATTACTAAAGCACACAGACCCGCATGTAGGGCATCCCAGCCCATCCTGGAGACACAGACCTCCCTACCGAGATGCCCTCTCTCAGCTCTAAGCAGCACCAAACTCTTCCCTTGTGGTCCTTCATGCGACAGGAAAAGCACCCCTCAACCCCAAAACGCGGTCATCACCCCTATTCCTCCACGAAGGCTTCTCCACAAAGCCTGTCCGAGGCACGGCGCCCGGTCGTGGCCCGGGAACGATGCATCCGGCCGAGCCTGCAAGGTGGAAAGTTCAAGTGGCTGCTGTTTATTTGGCTTTGCAGAGAGCAGTCGCCCAGCCTGAACGTAGGCCAAGCACCTTCCCATCGCAGGAAGTACCACGAGAGTCTTTAAATAACCACCAGTGGTCAGGGGTTTGGTTTACAGCTCTGCTGGATGGAAAACCATCCCTCACACCATGTCTGCTTCAGCTCTTTCCTGGGTATAAATGGCGTCTGCTCACCTCCCTGCCTCCTAGGTCTTCATCTTCATACCCATCACGCCCACGGGCTTCCTGGAAGCTTGCTAGAAGCAGAAAAATATCTCCGAGCATAGGCATAAAAACACGTATGGGCTTTCTGTCCCCTGTGCAAGATGAATTGTATGTCCTACAGTCAAAGCTTCACTTTGCTTTTGTGTAAATTAGCAGCTCGTTCGGGCTCTCCTCGCCCTCCCTGTCCTGCTGTTAAGGTCCATATTTAACAACTCACCATACTTCAACATCCACCTGCAGCCTTTCTGCACCACCATAAGGTGCTCCTCACCTTCCCGCCACCGGGCTGGTGCCTTGCCAGTTCTTATGGTTAAAACCAAGAATAAAGAATCAAATCCTTCCCCCAGGGGAAGCAGAAAATGCCAAGATCCGCCGAAAAAGGCTTTCTCATGTATTTCCCTGGGGGATTTGAAGACAGAAACCTTGCCAAGACCTGGGCTGAAAGGGTCACCCAGCAAATCCTGCTTTATCCATGGAAAGTTCCCAAATGCCGTTCGCTGGGAAGCCTGGCTAGTTTGGGATTTTGGCAATGCAGGCTTGCCGGGACTCTGGGGGACAGAAATGAGGGTTTTTTTTACCTACAGCTGTCAGTAACAGATTAACCTACAATGACGGCTGGCAAGAGGAAGCTCCGTAAACAAGCAAAATAGCTTTTTACAGTCGGAAAACAAGACCTTGCCCTGACCTCCTCTTGGGCAGATTCACTGGTGTGCAGCAAACCAGTATTTTATTTTAAACTGCGCTTGTAAAGAGTAAAAAAAGCTGCTTCCTTGACACTTAAGTCAGACAAGGACACAGCGGGCTATTCTGCCTTATAAATAAGCCTGCTCTTGTATACACATGCATTTTAAAATAAGCTTATGAAATGTAAACACACAGGGCTTTTACAAAAAATAATTCAGCCTCACTGAAACCATTTAATTGGGGCTGAGACAGGCCTCCTTCGCTGCTTCAGAGATCTGTGCAAGGGATGCTAACTTAGACTCAAAAAACCCTTAGAGACAGATATAACACTCTCACAAACACGCAATTCCATTTTCAGTTTTTGCAGCCCTCCCGTCCCTTGAAGCGGTGTCTAAAAAAATGCAAAAAGGATCCAAAGATGGTATTTTCCCTAAGGACCATCCCTGGAGCAGCATTTTTGCCTTGGTTTTGAAGCATGAGGTTACAGGAAGGAAGGAGAGGTTAGGGTGGGAAGGGTTCCTTCCAACCCATGCGTACATGAGCACTTTCCACACTGCCTACCTTCTTTGCACTGTTGAGACAGGTAATTTTTCTATTTGTCCCTGTCCTCTATGCCCCAGGAGAGGAGCCAACCACCAGGAAATCTGGGCTGTAAAAATAAAACACAGTCTTGGCTTTGGAGGGGCAGGTGCAAGGGGAGAAACTATTTTTAACCCTTATTCTGCAAGAAGGGAATGCCGGGACCCCTCTGAGCAGGGCTTGCCTGAGTTTAGGAGATTTATTTGGAGGCGGTGGAGGGGTCTGACTGGTGGTTAATCCTGGTGCTGGGTGCTCAGGGCTGGGGGAGCGGACATCAAAGCATTCCTGCATCTGCTGGGGAAATGGGAGAGGCGGCAGACAGCGGCTCTGCCTCCTCCCTCCGGCTCTGCCTCCTCCCTCCGCGGCTGCTGGGGCAACAGGCGGCACAGACCTGATGCTTGCGGCTCTGCATGAGCCAGGAAAGCTGTCGAGATGTCTGAGCAAACTCCTGGGGCTGGATCTTCCCTCTTGATTTGTTGGGCTTCCATCCTGCCGCAAGCACAAGTCAAGTAAACCGTGAGGAGAGGAGCTGGGGATGCCCAACGGGAAATAATATGACCCCAATGGAGACCCATCGCTACCACCAGCCAGAGGAGGTGTGTGTGACTTTCTTCCATGCCAGCTAGACCCAGACAAGCACCCTTCAGGCTCTGCACTTTGTTCCCTCTCTAATTAATGGAGAGAGAAGGGGCAGTAGCCATGTCTGTGGAGCAAACCAACTTCTGGAGGTATCTCCCCATCCCTTATACTAACTATGGTGGAAGCATGGGGCTGTCACCTCCCTAATTTAAGAAGTATGGTAGGATAACTCCCAGCCTTGGTATGCATACATCAATTGCACTGGAAATAGGTCATTTTGATCTGCTTCTGCTGAGACCATTGTTATGCTCATAGAATCATAGAATCATTAAGGTTGGAAAGGACCTCTGAGATCATCGAGTCCAACCTTGGGACCTTTCCAACCATGCCTTGGCACCACGGTGTTAACCAAAGTCCGAGCCATGAGGATGGAGGACAACAACCTTGAAGAACCAGAGCTTTGGTAGGATCCTACCAGCTGAAGGAGACAGGCACGAGGAGCACACCCCAATAATGGAGATGGTGGAGTTTCACCTCAAACTTGACTGAGTATTGGTTTGGGGGGGACACTGAAAGGCGAATACTCTAATTTGAATAAAAGCTAGAAAATCAGTTTGCACTGAGGGCTGCTTAAAGTCTTCTGCCATTTGTTGGGGACTCTGTTCCCCTGTGGCAGGAACACACTGGTAAAGGCAGTGGCCTGGCCATCAGAGACCAACCACCCAGGAGTGAAATAGCTGGTCTATCAGTCCCAGGGGAGATTCAGCAAGGACCAGATTTCCTTGATGGAGGAGGCAAAAAGAAAATTTTAGGAATTTGACCACCATGAGTGGAATACCAAGTGCTGACGAGCCAGGGAAGCTGCAAGATGAGCTCCCAGCAAGCTCACGAGACCGGTGGCTGGTATGCCTGTGGCCATCCTGGGATCCACAGTAGAAGCTTTTCCTACTGCAGATAGAGGATGGTTCAAACCTCTCGTGAGCAGGTTCTGCAGCAATCCAAGAGTTAACATCTGGCCTTGTTGATGAAGAGCACGTGAACGATTTAGCAGGACCTGACATCTCATAAAGGGTGGCTAAGGTAACTTTGTCACAGGCTGACATTCAAGACTTCTCCATCCAAGGAACCAAACGGCCCCAGGCAGGCTGCCCTGGGGGACTTCTGGGTATACCACATAAATCTCCAACCTCATTAAAACTCTGAAGACCACAGAATCCAGCTCCTGACCTTCTCCAGAGCAGAAAACGACAAAACATTTCCTGTTATTTATAGCAGCTGGAGAGCCTGATGGGAAAACCCCACTTGTGAAATGTGGGCTGCTTGCCATGGTTGCTCTGTGGAGAACAGTCAAGCCGCTCCGAACTCCTGCCCGATGGACTGCTCCACCCCTGCGGCCGCTTCACCCTGGGCAAGACCACGCCGAAAGAATGTGCAAGAGGAACAAGCGTATGGATCTTGCTCCTGTTGGCTCTCCCAGGTCACGTTCGCATGGCACAACTTGAATTAGGCAAGGCTGAGCATCCCAGGAGAGGAGGTTCAGCTGTGGGGCTACCTGGCAGCCCTTGAGGAGCACCTTTCACCTGTACGACACTCCACCTAAATGTGGCTGATCTTACCTTGGAGGTGTTTGTCAGCCTTTTAGGGAAACTGAGGGGAGGGCACAGCCCATTTGCCCGCCTCCACTCGCTGCTGCCCACCTCCTCAAAGCACGGCGGAACGCGCACTGGCACGTTTATTTGCTGGCAGCCCAATTTCCACCACTTTGGCATGCACCAAAGGTGCTTTCCAACAAGCTTAGTCATGCAGATGCAGGAAACCTCGCAGCCCAAGGCAAGCCCTTCCTGCAATGGGATGGGTTTCGCCGTGGGCTTGCTGGGTGAGAGCCTCCCGGCACCGGCCCTGCTGAAGACGAGCGTTTGCTGTCACGCTGTCGAGGAGGACTCCCATAGCTTCTGTCTTGGGCTGCTGCCAGCGCGAGTTTTCTGCTTGCTTCCAGGCCGAGGGAAGCAAGCTGTTCGTCACGCGCTGCCGTGAGATGCTGTGAACGAACTTGCCAGCCGCGATAGGAGCAGCCGGCTCTGGAGCTTGCAGGGCTCGGCTGCCACGATGGCAGCTCTCCTCCGGTTGAAATGCTGCGATGGCACCCAGAGCCGTGTACCAACCATCGCCCTGCCACAGTAAAATAAGCCGCTGGGCTGGGGGAACGGCAGGGCGACAGTGAGCGTCTCCCACGCCAACGAAGCGGTCAGCAGCTGCTGGGATTTAGGATCACGCCGGGAGCAGCACAGGTCACACTCCTGAACTTCACGTTCACCATGAAGTTGTTGCTCCTCTCCAGGCAATGATGCTATGGGTAGGATTCAGCTTGAGAGCTGAAACCTGAATTTAGGGACCCAGGAGTTTCATTATAGTCATCACAGAATCGTAGAATGGTTTGGATTGGAAGGGACCTTTAAAAGTCATCTAATCCAACCCCCCTGCAATGAGCGGGGACATCTTCAAGTAGATCAACAGAGACTGTTTCAGTTTGCTCTAAAGGAGCCACCTGGTGCCTGGCTTCTTGGTGGGCTCCTCCTGTCCTTCTCTGCCGCAGCTCCACTGTCGGTGAATCCCCATGCTCCTGTGGCCACTGTGGGAGACTGAGACCCCTACACACCTCATCCTCAGAAACAAAACCCCAAACCAGAGCCACGGCCAAGGCCCTAGGTGAAGAGCCCAGCCAGGTCTTCTCCCAGGGAGATCTCGGCCCCTGTGATGGACAAGCTCCTTCTAAATATCCCCAGGCGGTTTGCCTGCAACTCCAATTAATAACACCATAATTTGTCAACAAAGTTGGGTCAGCAGCAATTCATAGACTTCACGCTGGTTAACCTTTTTCCACCAAACAAGCCCAGGGGTATTTTGACTCCCTGCCCTTGAGAAGTTTATTTGCATAGGACCCGTCCACTTACCAGCTTCTGGCAATGAAAAGACATGCAAGGAGTGTAACCGCTTTCTAATAGCAGGGGAAAGATTTTATGGTTGTGGCCGGGGCTCCCCAGCACGGGAGCTAGAAAAGCAGAGCACCTGCCAAAGCTGCCTGAGAGAGTCCAAGAGGCTTGTAATTAGCCTGGGAGAGAAACCAGGGCGAGTGCAACGGCCCAGCCATCATCCCCAGATGCAATGAGATCTTGTGCCGAGAACTGGTAGGTGTTCTCTTGCTGGAGGCAAAATACGTGGACTGGAGCGATGGAGCTCCGAAAGAAGACCCAACAGAGAAGGCACATCAAAGACAGCCATCCCCACTTGCAACCTTTCCATGTCCTATCAACCAGGAGGAGATGACCCAACACCAAACCAGTTCAAGCTTCCCCGGTGCCCTCCACTGCCCAGGACCACATCTCATCATCTGATGCTCCCAGCATTCTGAAGCAACAGAAGATGCATAGAGTGGGATCAAGAAAATGGACTACCTTAGCCTTTGCCTTTCAGAAGCAGAAGGACCAAGGAGGAAGATTTCCCCACCCTCCTCCCGAGACGTGTGGGATGCATCTTTCAGCCCGGGACTGCGGGCTGCTGCAGCTCACAGATGTTTCCACTCTGAGTAGCCCAGAAACCTTCACCGTGATTCGAAAGGGTTGGCCAAAAGGGATTCGGCTGAGACTCCCGCACAGCCTGGTCTCTCCTGGCAAATGATTTACAGATGCTGCAACTGGCTGGCGTGCTCTTCACCCAGACAGAACAAGCATCTGGCAGGCCCATTATTTAAGAGGCATTACTGCCTTGCGTGGAGGGTGTGTCCTGGAGAGCCTGGAGATTTATTGCCCAGATATAAAGTGACTGAGCTCCGTCCCAGAAGCACTGCGAGGGAAAAGCAGTTTCTTCATGAAAGAGCCTGCTTATCACGGTTGCAATTATTTGCACATGAAGGGGAGGCCAGGAGGGCAAAGGCACCCCAGGGTGACACGGGGAGGTGACACGGGGCTGGCTCCAGTGGGTGCTGCCAGCCAGACCTCTGCTGTGGTGGAGGAATGGCTGTCCCAGAAAGGGGCAGAGAAAGCTGTGCCTTTTAACAGCAGTTGGGATATTTTCTCTGGCACATTCCTCTCCCTCCAGTAATCTTGTGGGAGCCTGGAAAGATGGGTTGTGAAACCCAATTCCTCCCTGCTGGCAGCTCTGTGGGGATGCCAGCAGCCAGAGCAGTCTTGCATGGGGGCGGGACCAGTGTCCATCACATTGCAAATGCTGACATACTGATAATTAAACTGGGAGGCAAGGAGAAAGCCTTTCCCACCATATACCTCCTCCCTGGCCTGGCTTGTCCCTGTAGCAGGGTGGACTCGGGCAGAGCTTCTCAGACTGGGGTAAAGGATACAGCACGGTCAGCGTGATGCAATATTTACCTCTTCTTGAGCTTTGGGTGAGGTCATGCATTTGCATCACTTCGGGCTGTATTTGCTCAGGGATAGAAAGTTAAATCCTCCAGGTTTCGTAGTAAATCCCAGTTCAGAGCAGTAGCTGGAAGAAAAGCCCAGTGGGATGCACTAGCTCCTGGGTGGCTCCTCCAGGCCAAGCGGGACCTTGCGTGGTGCCTGACATCTCTGTCCATTCCACCAATAGGCAGGACATCGGGTTGTATCTGGCAGCGGTTTGCGAGGATGCTGATCACAGCCATGCACCGGGCTGAGCCATGCACGCCTGCCAGTGGTGCGCAGCCGTGTGACGTGCCTTTGCCCACCTCTGGTTTCAATTAAAGCCGCTAATAATTTTAGCAAGAAAACTCTGAACCAAGCACTTCCCGCAGCGGGCTCGCTAACGCCAGCCAGATGTGCTGCTCCTGGCAGGTGCCGCAGTGGCCACAAGCATGCAGGTGGCTTTGCAGGGGGAAACTAAGACAAAAAAATAAAGTTATGGGTCATTGCCGACAAATCATGTCTTCTGGGCTCAGGAAAACTGAACCAAGCTGGTCCTGGATGCTTTGCAGACTGGGCTTGGGTGAGGCCTCGGGGCTGTAATGGTTTTATTTAGGGCATGCAATAACCTTTGGCTCCTATTGTATTTGCGTTTGCCAGAAAGACAGTTGGTCTGGCTGGATTAAAGCTGGCGGTAATTACATGCCAATGCCTCGTCTGTATCCAGGAGGGGCAAAACGGAAAAGGAAAACCACATGCATGTCCCCCCAACTTGCTGCTTCGTGCGGAGATGGTCCCTTGCCCTCCTGCGAGCAGAAATCTGTCTCGTGCCCAGCATTAGGGCCTTGGGAAGTTATTGACAACGTAGTCCGAAAAGGAGGAGAGATGTGGAAATCGCTCCTGGTGTCAAAACGCATTTCGTAAGCAACCAGCCGTATCCCCTGAAGGACATCCTCCGCCTTGCCCAGACATCAACCCGGCGAGCAGCCTTCCCCGCTTCCCCAAACACATGCGTGAAACTCAAAACAGATGCTCCAAAATGCCTGGTTGAAGATGTTCTCTTTCATCTTGTAATTGCTGCTTCCGAAGGAGAAGATCTTAAGCAATCCTCAACCCTCTTTAAGGATCTGAAGACCTATTTTTGTCCTTTTTGGGCTTCAGAGCATCTTCAGCTTTGGCATCTGAGCCATCCTGCTGCTCCTCATCCCCTCTCCCCAGCAGCTAATGGCCAGCCTCAGCCTCCTGGCCAGCGTTTGCATCCCTAGGGATGGTTTACAGCCACCCACTTGCCACCAGCTACGTGCAATCCCACTGCAAGTGGTGCCAAGATGCCACCGAGATGAGCAGCACTGCTCCTCCAGTGCCAGCCGGGCATGGTGCAAGAAAGTCAGCCTGATGGGTGCAAAAATGAGGTGCAAAAAGCAAAACTAAGATGTTATTTGCAGTAATGGCAGCGGTAACACTTCCATCTAAAACTGTAGCAGGAGGAAATCCCTGCCTCCAGCTGCTATGGCTATGCCCCCCGCCCCAGTTTTGACTTACACAAGCCTGAATTTAATTGAGGTACATTTGCACTGAGGATTTCCTCTTGTCCTCTTCAGCCACTGCATTTCTAGCTTTGACAAATAAACAGGCAGTCCTCAAACCTCAGGCTCTTTATTGTTTGTGGTTCCTTCCCCTTCGTTTCTAAGAAATGAATAACAGGAGCAGAAGGTTGCAAAACACACGCTGACCACCCCTGGCTTTAAATACAGCGAGAAATTAAATAAACGGGGAGAGAGGAATGTGGAAGATGATTGACTGCAGGGAGAAAATGCCCAGCTGCACCCACCATGGCTGCTGGAAGCCACGGATGCTGGAAGCCACGGATGCTGATTTAGACAGCGAGAAAACACGATGCAAAAAGCAAAACCAGCGATACCACCGACGAGCGCAGGATGCGATGCATTCCCGTGCTGGAGCTGCAGCCACGAAGGAGCCCACGGGCTGCTCAGAAAAGAGTCAGGGTGGAAAATTAATGCCTGATGTGATGTCCTAAACAACCACAGCTTGGAGACGAGGAGCTCAGGGTCAGAAATCACTTAATGTGGAAAGATGCAATGGGGTCTGCTGGTTTCCTCCCAGTATCTGCTGCTGATCCTCAGTGCTGGATTAGCATCGCTCTCCCCGATGGTGTAGACGAGCGTTAAGGGGAATTGCGCTATACCAGCCGAGCAGCTTTGCTGGAAACTGTGGGAGATGAGAATAATCCTGCTAATAACCACAGAGCCCAGCTCCTCCTTGATGATGCCAATTTACACGTCGTTTAATGAGGGCGCGGCATGAAGGACACTGCAGGGGAATATAAAACCCTGCCTCAAATGGACACACGCTGATGCAGTTTAGATTAGGCAGGACGAAAAAAAAAAAACAAAACCAAGTTCTTAACTAAAGGAAAACCTGGAAGAAGTAAGAAGCTGGTGAATGATGGCACCTGGAGCATCTTCCTTTCCATCAAAGGTACCAGCCGAGCTCTGCCTGCCAAGGAGAAGGCAGGGGTCCAAATGGGGATGGGCAAAGCAGCGTCTCAGCATCACCAGGAATAAAAACAGAGCTTCCAACGAAAGCGCAAAAAGGCATCCACATGCAAAGAAAACCCACAGCAAAGATGTCGAATGTGACAGGGGAAGGAATGGGTGGGGGGAATGAGACCCCAAGATGAGAAACTACCACTCCTGGGGGGAAAGCAAACACCTCACAGCTCTTGCTATATCTGAGCAGGCTCCCAGCCATCACCCTGAGCGCGGAGTTTTGCAAGGTCTCATGCACGAAGCCTCAAACCCCCTCGGTAGGGTTCTGTGGCGGGTTGACCCTGGCTGGACACCAGGTGCCCACCAAAGCCGCTCTCTCACTCCCCTCCTCAGCTGGACAGGGGAGAGAAAATATAACGAAAGGCTCGTGGGTCGAGGTAAGGGCAGGGAGAGATCATTCATCAATCACCGTCATGGGAAAACAGACTTGACTTGGGGAAATTAGTTTAACTTACTTATTACCAATCCAATCAGAGTAGGATAATGAGAAATAAAAACTAAATCTTAAAACACCTCCCCCCCACCCCTCCCTTCTTCCCGGGCTTAACTTTACTCCTGATTTCTCTACCTCCTCCCTGCCAGCGGTGCAGGGGGACGGGGAATGGGGGTTGGGGTCAGCTCATCCCACGCTGTCTCTGCCGCTCCTTCCTCCTCAGGGGAGGACTCCTCACACTCTGCCCCTGCTCCAGCCTGGGGTCCCTCCCAGGGCAGACCGTCCTCCATGAACTTCTCCATCGTGAGTCCTTCCCACGGGCTGCAGGTCTTCACGGACTGCTCCAGCGTGGGTCCCTTCCACGGGGTGCAGTCCTTCAGGAGCAGACTGCTCCAGCGTGGGTCCCCCCTGGGGTCACCAGCCCTGCCAGCAAACCTGCTGCAGCACGGGCTCCTCTCTCCATGGGTCCACAGGTCCTGCCAGGAGCCTGCTCCAGCGTGGGCTTCCCACAGGGTCACAGCCTCCTTTGGGCAGCCCCCTGCTCCGGCGTGGGGTCCTCCATGGGCTGCAGGTGGAGTTCTGCTCTCCACAGTGGACCTCCATGGGCTGCAGGGGGACAGCCTGCCTCACCATGGTCTTCACCAGGGGCTGCAGGGGAATCTCTGCTCTGGTGCCTGCAGCACCTCCTGCCCTCCTCCTTCACCGACCTTGCTGTCTACAGCGCTGTTCCTCTCACATAGTCTCACTCCTCTCTCTGGCTGCAGTTGCTCAGGTTTGGTTTTTTTCCCCTTCTTAAATATGTTATCCCAGAGGTGGGATAACCCACCATCACCAATTGGCTTGGCCTTGGCCAGCAGTGGGTCCATCCTGGAGCCATCTGGCATCGGCTCTATCGGACATGGGGGAAGCTTCTAGCAGCTTCTCACAGAAGCCACCCCTGTACCCCCCCTGCTACCAAAACGTTGCCACACAAACCCAATACAGCTTTTAATCAAAATGTATTGCATCCCGGATGGTTCAATGCACCCGGAGGGGGACCAGTGGTAAGGAGTCGCGTGCATATTTCGCTCTGATGAACTTAAGTGTTGTAAATTCACTTCAGCCTTTGAGCAAAGCGCCTGGCACAGCCGTGCACAGGAAACTTCTGTTTCAGAAGACCAGGGCTGAGATTAGCACAAGATTAGCACGGCTGGGAGCATGAGCGGTCATGCTGTTACCCAAGGATGCCAACCGAAAGGAGAGGGAAGGGTGGTACTGAAGGCTGCATTAGGAAAAAAAAAACCAACCTCATCCTCCGCCAAAATGGTTTTTGCATTGCAAAAGAGGAGCATGCTAATGATATCAGATGATGGCTTCGAATTAGAGAGCCTTAGTCAGCAGGGTGGATGGTCGGGGTGTCCTTCTGCAAGCTGGGACCATCCCTGGTGAGGATGTCGAGAGGCATTTCCTCCGTCAATGGGAGGATGAGCTGCAGATGCAAGTTGCTGGGGCGGTCTCCACCACAGGGATGGGGAAACCTCGATGCCCTTACACCCTGTCCACCCCTTCTCAACCAGGAGCACTGGGCTTATTTAGGTTGGCAGACCCATGGCACTTGGTACAGCCTGCCAGAGGATAAATACCAGAGCAGGGAAAAGAGCCATCCGAGCTAAAGGCCAATGTGGGTACAAGAAGAACAAGGCCAAATGGGTACAAGTCATCCACAAATAAATTTAAGCTGGAAACGAGAGCAGTTTGTATCCGTGTGAGCAGCGAGGCTCTGGCAGAGGCTTTCCCGGAGGACTTGCCAGGGTCAAATGGCTCATTAGTTTTAAGAAGGAAGCCGGCAGGGGGGTTGCATCGTGGCTGCCTGTAACGGTGGTGGTGGGGGAAACTGGTCTCCAGACCAGCCAAAAATTGGTGGTGGCCCTGGGGCTGGCTTCAGCACGATGTGGGTCTTCAGCCACAGCCCGCATCCTGCCTGGCAGCCTTACCTGCGCCGGTGGGGCATGGAGGGATGCAAACCGCAGCCGCTTGCTCTCAGAGAGAGGGAAGCTGCACGGGGAGAAAAATAAAAAGGCACAGCTCCGTTTTTCCAGCTGACAGGAGCTTCAACACCGGCTGGGATTTGGGCTCAGGGCCCTCCGTGAAATTAAACTTGGCTTGTCTTAAGACAGCGGCTCTACTCCCCAAGCACCCTATGAGCATTTCAGTAATAGCAGGGGGAATCAGACCTACTTGTCAGGCGTGTTGCTATTTGTGCAAATGCTGTGTACCAGAGGGAAGCTTGAAGAACAAGTCCCCTTTTTATAGCGCGTTGTATGCTGGCAGCAAGCCTGCAAATTAGAAGGAATTCAGAGAGGAGCAACAACAACAACAACAACAACAACAACAAAAAAGCCTAAGGGGCTGGAGGGATTCGTTTTGGAGGAAAAAAACCCAAGAGAACTAAGTGTGTGGTCTGGTGGATGTGACTTTGGGCTGGGACTGCACCCATTGCTGTCCCGTCCATCGCAAACCTCCCTGTAAAATTTGCAGGTTTCTCTACCTGTCCTCAAGAAGCAAGATGTGTTTTCTCCCACCTCAGGAGACAGCTCCGCCATGTCCACGCAGAAAAAAAATATTTAAAAAATTACATACATGACAGAAAGTTAATTAAGAAGCCACCAGAGCAAAGGACAGCCCACGAACAAAATCGGTTTGAGCTGGGAGCAGCTGATCCACGGCAATGAAGGGTGTGTGGGGAGGAAACCCCCACTGCAATGGGGTTTCTAGGGTGGCTTTACCCCAAATTGGCTCAGTTCATCCCCAGCCCCTTTAACGTGCACGCAGAGGTGCAAGCTCCCTGCCTGGATGCGGCCCTGCTATCAGCATCCCTATCGTCCGGGGCACTGAGAGGGACAGGAGGTGACCTGGATCATGGGTTTAATCACCAGCCTTCAGCCTGGCTGCGCTTGCACTGGTGGCAGGGCCCCAGAGAGGGGACTTTGGCAGGAGCCCAGCACTGTCCTCGCAAGGAAAGGCCTGGCTGTCCCCAGCTCGGGGTACCCAGCCTCATGGGGACATCCCCGTGACCAGCTGGTTGCATCCCCCAGGATGCATCACCCCACCTCCTTGGGGAGCACCAGTGCAGGGACATCCAGAGCCTTTCAGCGTGGGGATGAGACAAATTTTCCTGTTTTGTTGACCAAAATCCCTTTTTTTCTGCACGTCGCATAAGCAAGCACGAAGCCGTAATTTGGCACTGACGGGGTGCAGATGAGGAGGGGACACAGAGGCTGGGAAGCCAGGCTGGACAAGCCTCCCCTTAAATGCCCCCTAACGCCACCATAAAAAATAATGAACTGGGGGCAGCGGAGGTTACTGGTTTGGTATGAGAATTTTCATGAGCATGAGAAAAAAAAAAAGGAAAAACAAGACCACATTGCTCTAAAGTATTTTTTTTTTTTTTAAAGCAAGCTTCAGGGGCTCTGGGAGAGCAAGGCTCACTGCAAAGTTTGTTTTCTGTTGTGCCCACGTTACCAAGCAGAGCCGGCTGAGGAATGCGCGGCGAGGGGCGCCTGTCCGGGCTGCACCCTCGGGTAAGCACTGGCGGCCAGGTACGAGGGCACGGTGAGGGTTGCCGAGCGTGGGCATTGCCTGCAGCCCAGGACACTGCTCAGCAACCCATCTTCCCAGTTTAATACAAGTTTTCCTTCCAGCAGCACTCCATTTCTCACCACTGTGTAGCACACGCAACAGCTAGTAAATAAACATAATACATACATTTAAAAAGTGTTTTCTAGAGGTTGGGATAATCAAGGTAATTCCCCTGGCACTTTTCCCCGCCGTGCCAGGGTGCAGCGCGGTAGCCGGCAGCTCCCAAACCCTTCTCCGGAAAAGTTCAAACCCTCAAATACTTGGAATTGCTCTTTGAGGGAATTTATTTTAAAGCCGCTTTAACGGCAGCTGGGAATTACCAGGGAGGCACTTTACTCTGCAATTTCCCAGCTGCTGACCCCGTTCGCATGGAGTGGGCCCCGGGCGGCCGCCCAGCTTGGGAACATGTGCCAAGCCAGCACCGCCTGCAGTTGCACCCAAATTTCCCCTCACCCCAGGTTGCAGGAGCAGCACGGAGAGGGCTGTTGTGCATGGCAGAAGCAAGAAAAATTAACTCCCGGATCCAGCAATGAGGGCATGAGCTTGCTGGGTTCGGATGTGGTGGGGTTACTGAAGACTCTGTTCCCATGAGGGCTGGAAATTGCACCCAGCCATGTTGCCTCTCCCCTGGAGCAAGAGCGGAGCTGGGAAGCTGTGACCCTCCAAAAAGCCAAGCCAACGTCCCAACGTTGGTTGCATGCTGCTTTTTAAGAAGCATTTTGTTCTTAAGGAAAAAAACAAGGGTTATTGAGCAAAATCACCAACTGAAGTCTGCAGCTGAGCACCGGCAGGACTGCGAGCGACAGGTCCTGCTTGAAGACTGGAAGATGCCACCAAGGGAGCTGTGGTTGTTCCTCTTGCAGAACCTCCACGTCCCCCTGCCCACCCCATTGCCCTGAGAGCGTTACGGAGCTCTTCTCCACTCCACACCTACATGGGGACATCTTGGTCACCCTGGCCAGGCTATCTGACTCAAACCCTAGAGATGAGGTGGTAGCCCTGGTAGAGGTGCAGGCGGTGGCGGGTAGAAGCACCCCCAGGCCCAACCGTTGCCGGATGCAAACCCACCTGTGCCGCACGGCCAGCTGGCAGCCGCCAAGTCACCTGGAGTGAAGGGGGCCCCCAAAGCCACAGGCAAGGGTTGGGCTGATAAGCATCAGCCCCTCGCACCATGGTGCCCGTGGCCCCGCTCCGGCTTTTTTCTCCCTGCTGTCATGCTCGAAAGACACTTGTGGAAAAACACAGCAGAAAGGAGAGGGTTTGAGTGGCAGGTTGGAGAAGGAGTGGGGGAAGAAAACAACTTGGCAAGGAGGGAAGGGCTGAAGGACACAGGCGTTTCCATTTCAGTGCAAAACTCCCAAGGGTGCCGCTCGGAGTGTTTATTGACCAACTCGCCCACTCTGGACAAGCTGGCCTTACAAACCGCGGCAGGGAGGAACGCTGTTTCTGGTCAAGGCGCGTACAACAGCGACGCTTTATTAACTCTATTAACTCTATAATCAACTGGCGACATGCACGGGACTCAAAACACAGAGTCAATGACCCTCCTGGAGAAGGCTCTGGCTCTGCAGTAACCGCACCTGCGTTGGCACCCCAACATCATCACAAAAAAGCCACCAAGTGGTCCTGTGCAATGCTTCAGGGAATCAAAAAAAGGAGTGGGGGTGGAATCAAAGTCCAGGCAGGCAGGTACAGTCTGCTTCAAAAAACCAAGGGGTGCACCCTTGACTCCAGCAATGCAGCTGATATAGAGGATTGAGTTGCTTCTCTCAGTATTAGAAGGAAAAATAATCATTCTCATAATAAAATTAAAAAAATAGATGCAGCCAGGTCAGGTTCATTAAGGGTGAAAGGCAGCGGTTTGACTCCAAACCCAGCTGTTCTCCTCAGCCTGAAAGGTTGCATCGATACGATCTTCCCCAGCACAAGTCTGTGCGGGAACTCGTCACCCCCCCCTTCCTTGCAACACGATAACATGCCACATCACCCCCAGCTCCCAAGTTAAACATCTTATTAACTGCAGTGACGCAAAAGAGGAAATCGCCGAGAACTATCGCAAAGAGGAGAGGGAACACATTTACCATCGATCGGCTACGATACCACTGCAGAGAGATCTGCACCTAAAAAAGCATTCAGCCCCTCCTCTCCCCCCCTCCTCTAATCGCTCGATGTCATGGGAAACTAAACCTGACATCCAAACAACCCAGATACGAGAGACTCGCAGTAAAAATATTTTTAAGATTAAAAAAAAAAAAAAAAGAAAACTTGCCTTCCAGGAAACCATTTGGATACAGACCCTGCGCAGCTGCAGCCACCCTCCGTGTTGTATTCATCCCTCCTGCTTCGGCTTGGAAATCAGGCAGGGTGGGGAAGAAATGGGGAAAGGAAGAAAAAAAAAAAAAAAAAAAAGGGAAAAAAAGAAGCGATATTGCAGCTGATGAGTCGTGAGAGGCTGTTGGCAAAGTGGTCCAGCAATCATCTGAAATTCAGACGGTCACGTGAGGAGCCTGTCTGCAGCTCCCGCGCAGCCCAGGCTCAGCACTTCGCTGAACTGCACACGCAGCAATTCGCCGCGTCGAGATCTCCCACCCCACTCCCACCCGTTTTCCAGCCCGTGCCCTGTCTGAAAACCCCCAGCAGGTTTTTTCACTGCAAGGTGGCAGAGGGCTTCATGCCGAAGCCGCTCCGGCCACGAAGGTGGATTTCTGCCATGCAAGTGCAGGGCACGCAGAGAAGCATCGCTAAGCTGCAAAACCACCCCTCCTTTTAGGTTTTCCCACCTAAATCCCAGCCCTGCAGGGAGCGGTGTCTTCTCCACCAGGATGAGGGTGGCGGCCATCACCCCACCGCGTCATGGAGGGCTGGTGGGGGGTCCCATGGGTGTGGAGGAGCACCCAGGAGAACACACCGTACCCGCTCCCGGGGCCAGCCTGTCCCTGGGCAACCCTGGGCATGCCCAAAACCAGCCCCCAAGCTCCCCGGGCAGCTGCGGTTGCATCAGAGAGCAGCCGGGTGAGCCCAGACGCCTCCGGAGCGAGGTGGCAGCCAGTTTTTTTCTTTACTTATTTAAATTTTTTTTGCTTTAATTTTCACCCGGGACATCACTGTGCAGCCAAGGGATGCTTCAGGCTCCTTCCTCCCCCGTCCTGCATCGCCCCGTGATGCAGCAGCTCCTGGGGACCCACCAGGACCAAGCGATCAGCAAAGGTCCCTCTGCAGAAGCCGTGTAGCTGTACAGAGCCAGCCTCATCATCCCACCCCGTAAAACCTTCGAGACAATCAAAATGAATTTTTTTTTTCTGCTTACACCCATTCTTCACATAAATTAGCAAGACGAATTAAGAGACTTAATGCTCCATGCTGCCTCGCCTTCACTACCCAGCCAGAGATGCATTGCATTGCACTAAAGTCAGGCAGATACAGTGGGACTAAAAAAAGAGCATGGCTTGGTTTTTCTTTTTTTTTTTAAAGCCGGATTGCCTTTCACGGCGACTATATTTATAGGTAGAGCTGTTGAAATTTTAAGGGCTCCTTGCCACAGGAATCCAGTCCTGTCTCGTGTTCACAAAGTGGCGTAACTTGGCAAAAATGAACATTTAACGGAGCAAGGGGTGCTGCTTCACTCACTTAATTTTGGATAAAATCAGAGGGGGAAAAAGAAAAGATGCAAAATGCACGGGGGAGCCGTGCATGTCCCTGCCACGGTCCGTATTTTCCAGGTTCGGAGCGTAGCGAACGCGGCACTTTACACCCACCCCTGGACCGGCACTTTCCTTTTCTGTCAATGACCAAATAAAAAAAGGTTTCACGGGTGTTTATTTTTGCTTTCAGTTTGGCTATCAGTGGCACACAGAAAGCCTCCTCTGCGCTTTGTTTTATGGTTGAAAAACCCCAGCGGGGTTCAGCGCCGGAGCGGTAAAACTCGCTCTCCCTGTCCGAAGCCGCCCGGGAACGCCGTCCACCAACACGCCCCAGTACATGGTGCCCAGAAACCACGCGGTCTCAGCCCAAAAGTTTGCAATTTTCTTACACAACAGCACGCTATGCTGCTAAAACCCTATTTTATTTTAATTTATGCTATAAAAGCACATTACGCCACGTCCAAAGATGCTACCGCCCTGCTGAGCACGTCTGGATGCTAAACTTTTATTTCCCTATGGCAACATGCGCCTATTTAAGACAAAACCCAAACCATAATTAAAGTTATTGATAGGAGCCAATGTTTACTGTTTGCTATTTTAATATCAAGTGCTGTTGGATTTCAAGCCACTGATTTCCATCGCTTGCAGGGGATGATTAAGCTGGAAACATGCCTAAATGCCGGGTTTTTTTGACGTATCTACAGGCACTTCTGCCATCAAATCAAAGAAATGCACTTAAGAGGCCCATCCCAGTGGATGCTTCTCATTGGGGACCGCCTTGACTGGAAGCCGGAGAGTGATTTTTCAGCTATCAAGACACACATGAAAATAAAACTAAAATAGCTGTAATGGAAGCTTTTTGCTTCTGCAAGCAGTGCTCTCCGTAAGCGGAGCCAACGGGGCGAAGGCTCGTGGGGCTCCGGTAACACGACTATTTTCAGCCTCCTGAAAGTTAACAGAAGTATCGCTTTTCCAAAGGAACGAATTTCAGGTTGGAGCATTTACCAAAGGTTAAAAGTCTCTTCCTCCACTTGCCCATGTGTCAAATTTGGTGGCCGCTACTAGCATCTGACGTCTCCAGAAAGCGGCTGTGTCGGGGACTGTGCTGCAACAGACCTTGCTAGCCGGCACCTGGATGGTTAACTCTGAAGCCTAGTGACAACACGCTATTAAGTTCCTGAATGTATATACATATCGGTGCACAATATTGGTGGGTGTACAAAGCCCCCAGCTTTAAATCCATCTGCAGGATTTTCAACATATGCTATTAGCAACAACATGACCAAAAAATTAGCAATCGTTATAACAGTGGAATTTAAATCCAGCTCACAACAGGGTAGGGAGATTCATGATATTTAGTATACAAACAAGTCACCAGCCCCATTTATCCATGCTACTCTTTTTCCACTGCTATTGATAAATACATGACTTTGTTAAAGTTCTGTTTTCTTTCTGATTCTCCTTTAGCGAGAAGGATGCACGTAAAACCAACCCAGCAGCCCCAGATGCTCAGTTGTCCCTTTACATTTCAGCTCCTTTGAGCAGAAAGATGAAGCCGTAACCAAATTAACTGGAAATTGGCAGCAGCGCAAACTTGCCAGATTCCAGCTAATTGCCTGGATTAGTAACTCCAGTCGCATGCAAAATCCACCTTACCTACGGCAGAGAAAGGCATTGCATGGGGTGTCCTCCTGCTACGTGACCCGCCTGCTCGTGCAATGGGGCCCACCAGCTTCCCAAATCCCCCGAGCCACGGCCAGGCTGGTGAAAGTCTCGTTAGCGTAACTGAAAAATGCTCAAATATGGCCCAGGAGAGGCTGTCACTGCTGCCACCGCTGATACAGCGAGTGCAGCCCCATAAGCTTGACACTGTTTTCTTACAAAGAGGTGGGAAACATCCATTGGGATGGCAAGACCGGACAGAACGGAATATGAACTTCCCCCCTGGGCCCCTTGCAACACTGAGCCCTGCGTCCGGCCTCGTGAGGGTGGTGAGGCCCCTTGGAGCCTGAAAGTGCTCATGCCTGCTGATTTGCACGCTGCATCGTCGCACCCAGCGCGCAGCGCAGTGGGCTGCGTGCCTGTCAGGCAGCTCCGCTGCTCGGAGCTGTCCTGGTGATGTGCAGCGCCGTGCACAGTGCCCTGATGGGGTGGGGGACTGCAGAGCGCAGCACCGCGCACGGCCTCCCCACCGGGGCTATTGCATGGTTCAGCACCGTGCATGACTCCCCCTCTCCACTGCTACCGGCGTGGCCGCACTCTGCAACGCCTTGGTTGATCTCCAATGCAGCGTGCGAGGCTGTGCGTGACCTCTCCCTGCAGCTACCGGGGTTATTGCACCGTGCACCCCACGCACGGGTTCCCCCCATGCTCCACCGGGGTTATTGCACCGTGCACCCCACGCACGGGTTCCCCCATGCTCCACCGGGGTTATTGCACCGTGCACCCCACGCACGGATTCCCCCCATGCTCCACCGGGGTTATTGCACCGTGCACCCCACGCACGGGTTCCCCCCATGCTCCACCGGGGTTATTGCACCGTGCACCCCACGCACGGGTTCCCCCCATGCTCCACCGGGGTTACTGCACCGTGCACGGCCCCCCCATGCAGCTACCGGGGTTACTGCACCCTGCAGCACCGCGCCCGGCTCCCACCCCCGCCGGGCCAGCAGCGTGCAGCGCCGTGCGCGGCCTCCCCCGCAACGCCGCGATCGCCCCGCGCCCGGCCTCCCCCCGCTCCCCGCCGCCATCGCAACCCTCCCCCGCCTCCATCGCCCCACGCCCGGCCTCCCCCGGCTCCGCGGACGGAACCACACGGGCCCCCGCCGCCCGCATTGTTGCGCGGGCGGCCCCACGTGCCGCCGCCGCCGCCTCCCCGCCGCGCCGCGCCACGCCGCGCCCGTCCCGCACACTGACCTGCTCGCCGGCTCCGGCCGTGCCGCCCCGCTCCGCTCCGCTCCGCGCCGCCCGCCCAGCCCCGTTCGCCGCCCCGGACCCGCACATGCAGCCGCCGCCGCCGCCGCCGCCGCCGGACCGCGCGCGCGCGCTCCCCCTGCCCGCCCCGGCCCCGCCCCCGCCGGGCCCCGCCCCCGCGGCTCTGGCAGCGCGCGCGGCCGCGGCGTCACGTGGCAGCGGGGAGCCAATGGGAAAGGGAAGAAGAGACGGCGGGGCCGGTGAAGGGGCGGGGCTAGGGAAGGGGTGGGGGGGACGGGGAGGGGCTGCGCGGTGGGCGTGGTGAGGGAGTGGGCGTGTCCACGCGGGGTGGGCGGGGCCGGGGAGGGGGCGCGGTGAGGCGCGGGGCGTGAGGTGAGAGCGGAGGGGACGAGGTGGGGGGGGAGAAGGAGGTGGGGGGAGAAGAAGAGGAGAGGGGAGGAAGAAGAAGAGGAAGAAGAAGGGGAGGAGAGACCTTATCGCTCTCTGCAACTGCCTGACAGGAGGCTGTAGCGAGGTGGGGGTCGGTCTCTTCTCCCTAGTAACAAGCGATGGGACGAGAGGAAACGGCCTCAAGCTGCGCCAGGGGAGGTTTAGGTTGGATATTAGGGAAAACTTCTTCACTGAGAGGGCTGTCAGGCCCTGGCACAGGCTGCCCAGGGAAGTGGTTGAGTCCCCATCCCTGGAGGTACTTAAAAGATGGGTAGATGTGGTGCTCGAGGACATGGTTTAGTGGTGGACTTGATGATCTTAAGTGTCTTTTCCAAGCTTAACCATTCTATGATTCTTTGCTTCTAAGAAGAGGAAGAAGAAGACGGCGACAAGGAGGAAGATGAGGAAGACGGAGAGGAAGGCGTGGAGGGAGGCCCGGTGGCAGGGGCAGGCAGCACAGGCCTGGCGTGGGGGTGCACCCCTCTCCCCCAGGCAGCACAGGCCGGGCACAGGCCCGTGGGGGCCCCCGCCGGCCAGGCTGGGTGCGGGAAGGAGGCCGCTCATTCCCGAAGCGCTATAAAGGATATATCTAACATCTTGCCGTTAGCGGTGCTGGGTATGCGCGAAGCGCAGCGGTGTCGCCCAGCGGGTTGCCGCCCCAGGGATTGGCGCGATTCGGGAGCTGCCATCGCTCAGCCTTTTGGCCAAGGGCCTTGCCTCAGGTTGTCGACCCTTGTGGCTATAACTCCCTGTCTACACCTGTGGCATCGTGTAAAGAAATACCATAATTTCAAAGGAATGGGAACAGAGCACCTGACTTCAGCGCAAGTTGCCTCTTTTAATTTATTTCTGATTTATTGAGGACTCTTTTAGCAGAAGTCACCACGGAGGCAGCCAAGGACTTTTCAGACATTAAAAGAATAGTAGGATAGGGCTTTTAGAGGTGACAAACAGGCATGGAGGGATGAGGGGATTCCTCAGGAGTCACACACAAATACGTGAGGATGAAGGGACAGCAGCTGAATACCGGGAGATCCTCAGATATGCTTTCATTTCATGGATGTTTCTTCCTCTTCCCTGAAAGGCACTAAAATGGTGACCTCTAAACCAGAACCGCCTGACAGTGCTTTATGTTTCTGAGAACATGCTTTGTTAAAAGGGCCAGGAGGCCTCCTCTTTGGTTAAGGGCTAACCTGTCAAGATCTACAAGTCCTCCACCACAACTTAAGAAAGGCTGATTTGGCATGCTGAGTGTTTCCAACAGAAAAAAGAATAGAAAAAAAGGAAAGAAAAAGTTCAGAATTTCTTAATGCATCATACAGAAAGAATTAGTAAAGGAAACCAGTCAGTTTTACCAAGGTTTCTTAATGCAGTGAATCTTATGCAACTGCAGCGTATGTCTATAAATATATAAAATGGATCCTTTGCTAAAATTTTTGACTCTGTTGACCAATTTCAAAGGATATTAGACACATTCAATTTCTGCAAGTTTGAAAACAGGCAGCTGGATAAAAGGGATATCCATTGGCAGGCCTAGCTCTCCCCTTCCCCTTCTTTCGAGGGGGAGGCATAGCATAAGCTTAACATTGATTAGGCATCATCGAATTCACACTTTGCAAGACATCTGAAAACAGAAAGAAAACTGCTACTTCCCTTGCTATTGACCTTTAACATTTTGCTGTTTGACTCCCTGCTACTTTTTCTAGGTGAGAAAATTATCTGTTATTCACATCAACATTTTTAATGAAATACTCAGAGCGTGACTTTCGGTGGTGCTAGAATCAGTCTGGCAAAGCTTAGCGAAAGCTCTGGAGGACAGAAGTCCTCCTGCTATTGCTGGTGATGGTAGGACTGACTGAGAAACCCGCCTGCGAATGCTTTCTTTAAAAGCAAAAAATTGAAAACTGAAACAAACAAACAAAAAATCCAGCACAAAGAAAAACAACTTTGCAGCTGCTCTAGTTGGTTGGGTATTTTTGGTCAAATCCTTTCTTGTTAAAACAGCATGACCCTTTTCCTTCCATGGGGATTCCCAGGCATGATGAGGAACTGTATTTGGCTCTGAGGGAATACGTTTGTTTTTCTGTATCCTTTACTGTTTGTGAATATGATAGACCCGCCTTTCTTTCAGATGCAGCAAATGCCAGTAATCTGTTTTTATTTAGTTGAGAACCTGAGAGTGGTGGTTGGCAAGCTGTTCTTTGCTTACCATTTGAAATGTCACATGGCAAATTCTAGTGCTTGAGCACAATCTCAGCTTGACAGCTCTGGCAAAAGAAAAAGGGGCAACAGCGTGAGCCTCCACCACATTGCCTCAGAAGTGCCGTCAAACCCAGCTTGATCCCTCTTGCATGGGTGAGGCTGAAGGCTTGCTGTGCCTGAGAGCGTAGCTTCTTGGCCGAGGGTGTAAATTCATACCAGTTTTCCTGCTGATCTTTGGTAGGGCAACTTTTGTCCATTGTAAGCTGGTGGGAAAATGGAGGCATTAAAAATTGATATGCAACACAACTGAGGAACATCTTCAGGTCTCCTGGCAAGCCTGAATTCATCTTCGGTCAAGCCCTACCTCACTTCTCTGTATTTTACAGAAACGGGCAGAGAGAACTGTTTCCACAATCAGGTCACTGCCTTAAGAGGATCAAATAGGCTTCATGTTAGCTGTAATTTCCTGAATTTGAATGGATTTTCAGCACAAATATCGACAATCTCCTGCGCATGTTGGCATCCTTCAGCATGTTTTTCAGCGTAATGCACCGATAAGCAGTGTGGAAGGATTGTAACCTCTGTGCAGGTACTAACCCAGAGCGCTGTATTTGCCTTAGTGTTAGTGGAAAGCCTGGCCATGTTTTAATGCGTGCTTGTCAAAGTGCTTGTATTACAGCTAGGACACTTTCCTGGATCAAGCCCATGCAGCCTCCATGTTTGCAGAGAGGATGGAAGTGCGGTCCATACACCTGCTTTGTCTGAGTTTCTGTAATCTTTTTTTCCATGGTCCTTCCCTACCCCTTCGGTCATTTCCATTTCAGCCAAATGCAGTTTTCTTCAAGCCAGGAAACCATTTACACTGAACTGATGGAAAAAATTACTCTCCTTTTTGCCACCTGCAGACAACACTTCTCACGGCTGCTGTGTTAGAGAGGGAAGCAGCAGAAAAGTGATAATTCTGAGTTGGAAAAGTTGCAGGAGGAACCACTCCTCCAAGGTAGGAAGTGAAACATGAATTCTTGATATGTCAGTTAATGTTCCAGCATTGATGCTTCCTTCCCATCCACTAACGGTTTAAATTGAACAAGTCCTCCACTGAGTTTCTCAGCCGCTGGAGCTTGTGTCTTGACTCTCTGCACCAGGTACTTCTGCTCCTTTGGTGAAGCAGTTATGACATCATGTTCCTCTGGGATTTCAACATCTGGATGAGGTTTCCAGTCACCACTCCTGACACAGACATCACGTTCACCTGCGCTACAAGCAACCTGGGTTTCTCCAGCTTGCAGAGGTCCCAGAACCTGCTGTGCAGTGACTAGTGGATGCTTTTTCTTTCTGGGAGAGATAAGAAAGTAAAGCAAAAGTTCTGATTCAGGTTTTATTATTTTTTTTAAGTTAGCTTTTCCTCCAAGAGAGGCTCAAAATGGAGCACTTACCTTTTCAGGAAGAGTCATTTAATAGCTGGACCAGCACTTGGAATTCACTTGAAGGCACTGACTAATTCAGCACATGAACGAAACTGAAGTTCACTCATACGTGGTAACGCCTTTCTTCTTCCCACACTCATCAAAACCTTGTTTGCCTACTTCACAGATTCCCCAGGTATTAATAACCAATGAAGATTTCAGAACAGAAAGAGCTGGGCCCAGAGACTAAGAGGCTGCATTTGCATGTAAGAGAGATGGGGGAGGCTATAAAGGAATCACTAGTGAGTGCTGCAGATAGCCTGGCTTCTTGCAGCTGCCCTCCTACACAGCTGAAGCTCAGTCCTGCTTT
Organism: Platalea leucorodia; assembly: GCF_965183815.1. Taxonomy (NCBI): domain Eukaryota; kingdom Metazoa; phylum Chordata; class Aves; order Pelecaniformes; family Threskiornithidae; genus Platalea; species Platalea leucorodia. The sequence continues at coordinate 4,360,854 of NC_138823.1, read as the reverse complement.
CTGAGGCACATGGCATAATCCAGGGCTTTCGTTTGGGCTGAGAACGTGGTTAAATCCTTGCAGGCACCACAACATGGAATGGCATTTTAACCACATCAGGGAAGGCGGGATGGGTCTTCTAGGGCAGGGCTTCTTTACATGCGGTCCCTGCACTACTGGTGGTCCCCAGCATGCCTGAAGGGGGTCTGCAAAATGATTAAAAAACTGAAAACCGTACACATTGCATTCCCATGCCTGCAAGCCAGCAATCAGAAAGATGAAGTAACAGTAATAGATAAACATTTTGAGTTTTAGGTCCTGGTGACAGTTCTTTCAGTGATGCTATGGTCCTCAGGTTTTGTCCTTTTTTATGAAAGAAAGTGAATTGTTCATTCAGTTTAAAGAGGTTGGTGCGGGGCAGCTGGTTGCCCCACTTCATCTGGCACTGGAAACCTGGGCTGGTACATGCTGCGAGAACCCTGCTTGCTGCCAGAAGTTACCTGCAGCCAACCCCACATACCTATTCAAAGAGCCTATGTTTTCCTCATTAAAGGACATACTTGCATAATCTTCCTTGTATGATAAGGAGCAGTGCCTACTTTCTATCTCACACCCAGGCCTCCAGACTTAGCCAGCCCTAAGGAAAGGACTATTCTGCGTAACCAGCTCTACCTGGGAGTGTAGACACATCCTAAGGACATGATACTATCGGGGGGGGGGGGGACAGGGTGTGCCCCAGACATCCAGTGAAGACGAGCACTGCGACTGACAGGCTGGTGTGGAGACAGCAATTGGAAAACGGTGAGAAACACAGAACTCAGAAATGTCTGTGTGCCTCAGAGGAGTTTCCTCCTTGGTCCCGTGAGAAAAAAAACAAAAACAGTGCTTCATTTCTTTTGTTTGGGATGACTTTGCTGTTTACCCTGGAAAGGATTTTCAAAAGGTGCTGCTGAAAGTCAATTGAGGAAAAGGAGCTTGCCCACCTTCATCTTAACCTTGATAACGGAGCGTCTGGATTACCAGATGAACCTCAAATAACTTGACCTGGCACCATTCAAAGCCAGCAGAGCCCTGAAGGTGTACGTGGGGTAGATCTCTGGCCCCAGCTGCGATTTGTTCTCCTACGAGATCCATAGGATCTCACTTGGCTAGGCATACATTCATCCCTGTGTGGATGCTCTTAGTATAGATGAAAGCATCTTGCTGGGGTTTAGCTTAGACCACTTTGGTGAAACCTAGAACTTTGATAAAAAACCAAGCACCTGGAGCAGGATCTGGCCTTTCCAAGGAGGTTTGGTTGTGAAGGAAACCCGTGGTTCCTGGGATGGCGGAGGGAAGGGGTGAATGAATCAGTTTGCAGTTGGGAGTGCGGGAGGTAACAGGGCTGTTTTACCCTTGCAGAAGTGCTTCTGGCGATCCACCACAGGTCTGCACTGTTCCAGGAGACAACAGTGACTGGTCTTTAAGCTTAAACTGGAGAGGTTCCTACTTTCAGTCCTCATGGGCCCTGGTTTAATACCGGTGGTGGCAGCAGGGTGAGCAAGCCTTCTGCTAGTTTTCTTTCCATTTCACGGAAAGTGGAGGCAGGCAAAGGTTAAGTGACTTTCCCAAGGTCATGTAGGAAATCGGTAGGGCAGGAGGCTGGTCATTAGGACATCCTCTCTCCGGTATATAACAAGGGATGGACCAGAGGTGCAGAGAAAGAACGGGACTTGCCCAAGGTTGCGGGATCATCCCACCTCCTGAGGCGCTTGCCCTGGCAGCAAGATTATCACATACTTCCCCTGTCTCCACTGCAAGAGGTGAATGGGAAGGGGTGTGGGGGGGAAACAAGCCGGTTGCTATTAATTCAGTTGAGCTTGACTGGACATGCACAAGCAATCTGGAGAAGGAAATAGTTCTAGTTCTGTCTGGTTCAGCAGAAACTCCGCCCACTAAAGCTTTCCGGCAGGAAATCAAGTTACAAACATTACATGATCTGAGCAAATTCTCATACACTGATCCTACCCTGGGGACGGGACACTTTTGTGAGCTGCTTATTGAGGCTGTAGTTTTAGATACCTTTAACCCTTTCTGGAGTGTCACTCTGAGGGCATCACAGCTTCTTGTGCTGGCCAGGCTGTAGAGATCACAAGCGAGAAGAAAATGGATTTACAACTGTTGGGATCATTCTTCATCAATAAAGAAGTCCTGAAAGCTGTCTTTATGTAGAAGAAAGAAGGGGAGGGCTGGGGAGTCTTTCTTCTACTTGTTTTTCCTACTGAAAAATTGAGATCTGTCGACAATATGTTTCCTGGAACACCCTAAAGATGACCAAAAAACGTGTGGTTTCTGGCACCAGCCTGACCGTGCAAGTGAAACCTCTCAATGGAGAAAGGAACCAAATTGTACTTGGACTGTTTCAGACCCATTGTTTTTTATTAGCAGAAATGCCTGAAAAACAATAGGAGAAAAGCTGCCATTGTAAAAATTCAGACACCTACTGCTTCAGCTAAGGGTTAAGATAAATTGTAATTTGCATGTTTAAATGATATAATGAACCTTAAGGAAATAAACCTTGACGCTTGCTAATAGCCCTGAGATTTAAAACGAAAAAGCATAGAGAGGAAGGGAGCTTTTCTTTTCACAGAATAGGAAGCAAAAAGGACCACAGCTCATATTTTTCTCTTTATCCAATTACCAGTAATATAGACGAATGTCTGACACTGAGAAAAGAGGAAACGTGGAAGCTGCCTGCAGTGATAGCAAGGCTGTTTTTCACATGATGGCTGTTTCTGGTGACTTGCAGCCCCTCAGCTTGCTGCTGGAGAGTGGGAAGGTGGGGATGGCCCCTGCTAGCAGTGCTTCCCGCCGGAGCACGCAGTGTGCCGTGTCTCAGGTTTCCTTTTTGTTCATCTAAGAAGCAGAGCATCTCCTGATGAAGGTCACAGCTTTGATCCTCACGGCTTGCTCTTGTGTTTATGGATGGCCATTATTAGTAACACAGGCTAGTGCATGCGCTACTCCGTGACTGCCCTTGTCTGACTGCAAGGGAGCAAGAGAAGGATAACAAAAGAAAGTATAAATAGAGTCTTTTTAAAAGCCTGTTAAATAGAAATAGACTTTTAGGGAGGAGAGAGAAAGAATCAGGCGTGTTACCATAGTAACTGCCAATGGTTTATTTAAGAAGGGCAAAGAAACAAACACCACAAAAAGGCGAAGTCAAGAGGAGTTGAAGATTGCTGAAGGAATCTGTCGGGATACAGACACCAAGGGGCCAGGTAAGAGCAGTGAGCTTCTACCAAAGCTGTGCTGAAAAAATTCATCCCACTTTACCTCTTGCAAAGTGGTCTGGAAAATGTTACTATGAAATGTGCGTTTCCAGTTAGGGAAACTGCATTTCCTTTTTTTTTTTTTTTTTTTTTTGGGGGGGGGGAGGGGGTGGAGGGTGGGGAAACGAATGAGAACAAATATCAGATTGGTGAAACCATCAGGAGCGAAGGGCCACGTTACCCCTGGCCAACCTGAACCCAGTAGTGCAAAGCCCAAGTCGTGCTTTTGGTTGTCTTGATGTTAGAGGAATAGTGGAGGACATTCTCTTGCGTTGACATTGGAGGAATGTTTTTTTATTATTATTTCTGCAGATCCAGAACCAAATTCAGTCTTGACGTAGGTACATCTGAGAAGTAGGCACTATTGTGATTTTGATTCCGCTCCTCCATCTGTATGAAAGATTTTGAAGACTTTGCTTCTCTAAGTAGCTCTTGCATGTCTGTCCCGAAAGTCAGGTCGTTGCAGCAGGCAGAAGCATCCAGGCTTCCTCACTTGTTCCTCCAAGCTCCCACTCCTTAAAGGAAAAACAAAGTAAGCTTTAAGCATAGGATCAGGGGCATTTTGGGCTGGAAGAGATCATCTGCAGCAGAAGTAAGTGGCAAAGCCATGCCGTTTGCAAGGCAATTTTGCAGGATTCCTGGAAATGTCCAGAGATCAATTGGTCAAAGAGCTCAGGGCTCGTGTCCTCTTTGTGTGTGTTGTTAAGTACAGGGCGAGAAGCAGGGCTGCAAACTCCAGCTCAGAGCGACCTGACCTTGCAGAGGGCCAAGAGCAGAGATGTCTGAGGGCTGGCTGGAGCAGGTCTGACTGGCTTTAGCGGTCGGACATGGTGCTGCGCAAGCATGGCTGCACTGCTCTGGCCCCAGGAGTAAAAGCTGCTCCCGATCTGGGCAGAGCTTGCCTGTGTCTGAGTCAGCCACACGGCTAGGAAGCTCCGGCTCCATTTCTGACCTTTCCACACTATAATGCTGTGAGATCTTGGGTCATTCCACTCCTCTGGATCTGCTTTTCGCACCCGTAGAGGCAAGGGCTGCGTTTCCCCTTTTGTGCCCTACCTTGGAGGTGTGTAGTCTGTAAACTCTCTGGGGGTGGGAATATCTTCCTGCTTGCTAGTACAACTCTAATTAAAGTGGGAACGTGATCAAGAGAGGGCTTTCAGGGGCTCCCACAATGTCAGCTATTAAAAATTGGACCTGAATGTCCTTTTCTGTGTGCATCAACAACATGGGAATCATCTTTATTGTTCCTTTTCCCCCCACAGGAAAGCTCTCGCCGGGTCAGGAGCAAATACCAAAGACTGAAAATGCTGGCAGCTGTGGTGGGCAACCGTGCTGTCTGCCTTCCTTTATCCCATCTGCTATCTGGCTTTCTCCTCGAATGTTTTTGCTCAGATTATGTATTAAGTAGGTAAAACGGCTGATCGTAATGATTTGCATTCATTCTCCCGGTGCCCAGGAGGCTGCATCCTGCCTGAAGACCGCCTAGTGCTAAATGCTGCACATACATTCACAGGACAGAAAGATGCTTTCTGCCCCAAAGAGCTCTTAACGTGAGAAAAGAAACAGCAGATGGAAAAGCAGGTGTGATGGTACCCGGAAACACTGCAACGGGACTGTTCCACTCTCGGCCTTAAAAGCTCAAAGACCAGAAGCAACTCGAAAGTCCCTGCGGTTGGGGTGTCTTTTGCTGTTTTGTTTTTAATCTTTTAGTTTCTAAATCAGTGTAAGGATTTCCCAGTTTCTGACTCATAATTTTGAAAACCTCAGGGCTGGTACTACTGGAAGAGTTCAAACAGCAGAGAAGCCACAAAGAGAGAACAAGTTTCCCTGTGAGGAGAGCTAAGAATTGCAAAAAATGTTAGTTTCTTCTAAAAACTGCACCAACAACTTTATCAGGGAAAGGGAAACAGTTGCAAAAGCCTCCTGCCTCTCTGCAGCAGAGGGCAGACACCATGGACTTTCCCATCCTATTCGGCTTCATGATACAATGTAAGGCAATACTGTGTATTCACACAACAAGGCAGGAGACTTTCCATTGGATTTCTGTCATGAGACTCCTTCCTTGCACCGAGAGGGAGGCAGATCTTTTTAAAACTCTGGAGTATGAGCCGAAAGCCCCTGTTTCTCCTTAGAGTAATCCAAAAGATAGTTCTCTATTTCCTTCTCCAACACCTCGCTGCTCAATGAGTGCACTGCAGCAGCAGTACCATGGCTCCTCCACATTACTGATCCCCTGGATGAAATCTGATGCACAGCTTGAAAGGCAGATGCCTCTGTGAGCCCATTAACGCAGACGTGTTTGCGGGGAGATGGAAATGATTTCATCCAAAAAGGGCCCTAAGTTACCTAACTCAGGCCAATTTTTGTGCAAAACCAAACCTATGGGTGGCATATTTATTTTTAGCTTTTGAGCTAAATTCTCTTCATTCTCTCCGCCAGAGCAAGAGGCGAATCAGGACCCGACTTCTCCACTTTCTACATTTCCCTGACCCTATGGAGAGTTATCCCATATGCCCACCCATGCATGAGAAATTCAGGGTGAGCATTTTCAGAAGGTTTCACACAGCCTTTGATGTCTCCTAGCCTGGGAAATTGGTCCCCCTCCTGCTTCCCAGCTTGGAAGGTCTCACTGTGGTATCTGCAAGAGATAACGCTCCTTTTCGCTGTCTGCACTCTGGGCCGGTCTGCCTGTTTGCCTCTCCGCTGCGGGACTGCGAAAGGGATATTTCCCTCCAGATATTGCAGAAGGGTCCTTTCTGAGAGACTGGCCCGCCTGCAGAGCTGGGCAGCCCGCGCCGCTCCTCTCCTCTCTTCTCACAGAGATTGAGTTATGCCAGGCTTTGACCTAAGTGAAACTGCTGACGGTCACAGGGATTTGACTAATCTCCTTAGGTCGCTGTGAAATTTGTGATTCCTTTTAGGGAATAGAATTTTTTTATGATTTTTTTTTTCCCTTCGGGCTAACTTGCAATGTAAAAATAAACTGAAGCCCACGGTGGGAGATTAATTTCCTCCCGAACTCAGGAAGGGCAGTCAGTCAACACAAGATCCTCCTGGCCCATCCCAGGAGGACGCTGCTCCTGGATTCATTCCGGGAGACAGCTGCTGTCCGACCTTGCCGTAAGACTTCCTTCCCCAGTGCTCTCCTCCTGGCCCTGCCGCAGCCCCATGGGGTCTGAGTGCAGCCCGTGGGCACTGCCCAAGACGTTTCCTTCCCTCCTGGCTCTGCTCTGCCTCAGAGCCCTCTGCTAGCAATACTTCTGGGGGTGGGGAGCTGAAATGATAAAGTCCTAATTTCTAGTCATATTTGACCCATCTCCTAATGAAGGGAGAAACCCCATCTCCCCAGGTATCCAACCTCCAGGGGCTGATGAGTAATTTTGCCTCCATCTTCATGGCTCAGAGAGCCTCTCTGCAGCCTGGCCCTGTAGCCTCCTCGCAGGATAATTGTGTCCTTTCCGTGCAGAAAGCCCCACTCCTGTGGTTCTCCCCATCGCTCCTGCTGCCAGCATGCTCCTGTCTTCTCCAGAACATGGGAGGGTTTGCACCATGCCTGTGATACATCTCCTAGTTAACCAGCATTAGCCCACCTTTCCTGGCTCTCCTATCCTTCCCGACCCAAATTATGCTTAAGGCATATTCATTATACTTCATAAACTCCTCAAACATCCTGAAAACAGTTGCAATTTGGCGTTGTGCTCTTGCACCTGAAACACTGCAGAAACACTAGACCCACCTTCCATGTGGAGGTTTGTACGTGGGTCTTGGTGGCAATGAAACCTCTTCAGACCGCTTCGTGCATATGGTTGCTGCACAATGCTAGTATTAGTCAAATAAAGAACTGGTTGCTCACACAAATGCCAGAGCCTGGCTCATTTTTGCTGTGCTCCAGGGGTTCTTGTTTCTAGACATTCCCATGAATTAAGCTGAGCAAGCTGGCAGGGGAGAAACGGTCTCTGAATGTTGGCATGAAAAGCGCCACCACAAATGTAGCTGTCATTGTCCTCCAGCTCTAAAAGTTTTAAGCCCTTCAATTAGGGAGAAATGACAATACGCAGAGTGGGATTCCTTTGCCCTTATTTTGGCAAGTAAAATTGAGATGTCTGACTTCAGATGAACTAGTCACCGTTGGCTCCCTTTAGTGACGATGCAGAGAAATAGGAAGAACCAGAGCGTGATTCAATCTACAATAGTACCTGAGAGAGGTCAAATGAATCATAGACTGTAAAAGAAGCTGAAGCTGTGTGGCCAGACAAAAGATTCTACGTTTTAGATGTCTAAATTTAAGTGAGATTAATTCCACTCCTGTGACTCAGGTGGTCGATCGCAAAATGCGATGACAAGCTGACCACGCTGAGTAATGCAGCTCTGATTTCATGGCTTATCTTCACCCTGCCTCTTTTTCCTGCCTGTGTAAAGGTGCAGCACGGTCCTGTTGATTCATTTCTTATCCCTCAGTGGCAGGACTATGCAAGGTAGCATCTAGCTGGCAACTAAGCACGTGCTTGCCTTCTGGGGGAGCAATCTTGGTCTTACCTTGTGCTTCCAGGTTGCTGTATTTTCTCTCCTCCAGGATAAGGCATCTTTGAATTAATAAAAGTGCTAATCGATCAAGAAGCAGGCAAAGTCTAAAGAGCTCAAGACTGCGATGCCAAGAGGTCAAGAACAGGCTGAGGGCTCATGCTGGCTGGGGAAGCTGGGGAAGAGGCCCTGAGAGAAGGGCAAGGAGAGGAACGCAGTGGCGATGAGCCTGTGAACATGAGTCGTTTCAAAGATGGAAAGTACCTAGCACAAGGTATCATGAAAAAACCCTAGAATCATGGAAAATGGGGCTGAAAGGTGGACTTGGAGACATCAAGTAATCTACCCCAGCACAGGAGGTCATGCCCAGGTTTCTAATGCCAGTCAATGAAAGAGAGAAGTGATTTTGCTAGAAGGGTGTAGAGACGCTCCTGCTTGTTTCCTGATGCCTTGGGTCTGTGTCCAGCGGTTCACAGGGTTTATTGTGCAATGAGCAGCGTTGCCTCGCTGTGAGCTGCAATGCTGGGGATTTTGTTCTCACAGTGCATTACTAGAAGTTCTTTTAAAGTTTCCCTAGAATTCCCTGGCTAGGTTATCCCTAGAAGTCACCAGCTGGGAAGCAGGATTAACAAGCAGTCGAGTCCTCCTCCTCTGAACCTCAGGGGCATGTCATTGACGCCACACTGCTTTAGGACCCTGCTTCCTCAGTGGGAATCTGTTTCTTATTCCCTGGGATATGTGGCAATCCTCTCCATTTGAGATCTGAAATAGATGTGCCAGGCTGTGACAGGGAAAACTGCCTTGGGCAGGGCAGATTGGAGAGAACTGGCAGGGACCAGAGTCACAGGATGGCTCATGGGTGCACCTCTACCTCTCTTGCTTCTTCTGACAGGGGGAGGAGGACACAGCTCAGGGCTGTGCTTCTCTCTCTGAGCTAAGGACATGGAGAAGCTATGCACATGCCTCTGGGGATGCAGTTCCAGCTGTGCAGTTAACATCAGCATACCAAGCTGGCACACGATGCTGCTTGCTGTAGGGAAGAGGACAACAGAACCTGGCTAGGTGATGGTAGTAGTAGGTAGCACTGTCCAGGAAGGGAAGATGGCTTTGCAACTGGTACTAACTCTGACTGACGGGCTCAAATTCAGATATAACCTGCTTAGTGAGTAGCCTCTGGTAAGATGGAGATCCCTTGGTGCTGAGCAGTATGCAGATGCAGCCAGGTTTTCAGATGGGATTGGAAGTGGCCTCTTGAATCACCGAGTCCTCTCCTGGCTAGTGCTGGCAATGTCTGCAGGTCCTTGAGGTGCACCTGAACTTCTCTGCCCATGGTCTGGGCCAGCTCCTGCCTAGAAGTCATATAGCCAAGTAAGTGTGGTTGTTTGCCTTAAGTGCTCAGTGCTGAGGGAGACGGCCTGCTGGGCTAGGAGGCTGCTACCCCCATCTCCTATTTTGAGGTCCTTAAAAAACACAAAAGGCTTGCTTCTTTCACAAAACCTAAGAGACCTTGAGTACTTTAAATCATAGTAGCTATTAGTACAGCAATAATTAAATAACGGTGAATGCTCCAGAGGGATGTGCTCAGTAGCTCCGCGACCTTGCTGCTAGAAATTGTCTCCTCCTTTCTGCTCATAACCCAGGTGTTGCTCCAATTAACCTTCGAACTACTGAATAGATCCTCATAATCCCAAAGAGATTTCCATGCCAATCTGGTGGAGACTTATGGGAAAGATCAGTGCCTTAAATTGCAAGCTGGTTGGGATAGGAAAAAACTCCTTTGCATTTCCTCATTCTTTGTAGCTTTGAGATATTGAATGTTTGGTCTAAACATATGTTAGGTGGTGTGTTAGCCTGTGGTGATGCCTGAGCTTCATCCTGAAATACACATGGGGTGAGAGGAGCATTATTCATCCCTACATGCCATACCTGCTCACGTGGGCACACCTTGTTTTGTCAGTGGGTGCTGAAGGCAAGTAGCAGTGAAGGAATTTGGATCTTGGAGGAATGGGTCAACCTCCCCTGAAGTACCGATGGTTTGTGCTACTCCACAAACTATTAGTTTAACTTCAGTCACCTGACATGCGCTCTGTTCTCGGGGTGCTGCGATGCTGAGTGCATCGAGAAGTCAAGCCCTTTTGCCGCATCTTGTGGTAGGCAGCAAAAGCACCAAGGCTCTCTGGAGGTTTGGGCTCTGTGTCCGAGTGCTCTCCTGCGGGCTAGGCGATGTGTCTTTAAAAGGCATCAAGATCATGGTCCAAATGTTCTTGTCTCACACTGGTAAAATTTGAGTGGCCGCTGCTGGGATTGCTTTGCTGTCTAAGGGAGAGCAGGATCTGGCCCACAGGGAAGGCTGAGATAACCATCTCCACCTGAAGGTGTCAGCCCAGGCAGAGGAGTTAAGCTGGCAGGAGGATTGCCTTGACGGAGGCAGTCAGTCGCACGTAGAGATTTGGAGCAGTTCAGACCGTGCTCTCGTGTGTTTGTGTCTCCCCTCAGTTCCCACGCCTCTGCACTTCCTTGTTTAGCCCAGGCCCGGAAGCAAAACTGCTGAAATGCAAGGAGGAAAGTTATTCTCATGGTGTTTCCAGCCCAAACAGAACCAGGAGGGAGAGAGGAAATCTCATGAGAAAGCTTGACAGATTTCCAGCCCAGTCCCACTCAGGGCCATGGAGCTCCTGGTGTTTCATCTGAGCCTCTGGGTTCGGGGCTCTCACCACATTTCCGTGTGCCTGGAAGTCCTGCAGCACCAGGGCGACAGCAGTACTGGTGTCCAGGACCTTCCTGCAGTCCCATGGAGCTCAGTTTTACTCTGCTCCAGCCCAGATTCAGTGAGGAGCAGTGTATTTGCTTCTTGTTCCTATCATGGACGAGGATGGTGAGGCTGTGGGGGACTTCTGCAAGCCATGTTTCTGATGGAGATGAAGGTCTTTCTTCCTTCACACTCAGGCAGGATATTCAGAAGATAACCAGAGACTTTGAGCTGAAAAGCAAGCTCAGAGTCCAGTGCTCTGTACTGGAACTGGCAATGGCACCAGACTTCTAGGAATCTTCTCTCCTCAGATATCTCCACATTTTCCCATGTGAGACATGTGGCCCATCAGAGAAAGAGGTTGGATGGGGACACTGTCCTGTAGCAGCCCTTTCGAATGCAAAGTCCTAGAAGTTGGCACCACTGCAGCCTCTCCTGTCTTGCTGATGCTCCATCAGCTGTGCATTGCAGATGAGGCCTCCTGACTGCGTGAGAGTGGAGGGTGTCAGAGAATAAGATGGGTGCTGCACCCCTGGCAATGTCAAACATCATGCTAGGACGTGGTAAGAACAAGAAGCACATTCTGGTCCTTGGATGGTGCCTGCTGATGGTCAGCTCTGGGCATTGCTATCTTAGCCACAGCAACTCTAATCTCCTTTCTTGCTCAGGCCGTCTGGATGCCTGGCCCCGTTTGTCTTGATTCCCTTCCCAGCAGCAGTCTGTGCTGGTTAATTGCAGACTACATTAAAACAAAAACTGTTTCCTCATGTATTTGGCTTTAAATTTATCACCCCTTGCTGCCACTGAATTATGGTGGTAATTAGGAGTTTGCTGCATCCCCAGCTTTTATTCTGCAGTGCAGCCAATGCAGCAGCAATTAATCCCCAGGCAAACACAGAGGAGGTGAATACAGCAGCGCTGGGGACAGAGATAATCTTGGGATAATTTATATTTGCAAAGCCATGCTCGGAGTGGGAGAGACCTCCGGGAGTTGCTTTGATTTTGGCTTCAGAGGGAAGGCTGACTGGGAGAGGGCTGGTGTTGGCTGGTTTATTTGTCCTGTTGCTTGCATTGGACCCCTTCCATTTTCTGGCACTGAGAGACTGGCTTTGGGATGAATTTTGTCTCACTTTAGGAGAGCTGAGCAGCCTGAAGCAGGTCTCAGCTGAGGAGTGGGAGAAATGCAAGCTCTGATTCCTCCCTGTCGTAACTGTGAGCAACTTGCCCCAAAGCAGTAGAGGAAAAAACCCAAACATCAGGGGGGCTGAGATTCATGCTTGCTGTCTTAGAGATCCCTAAAGAAGCTCCAGGAGTGACGCTCTCGTTTCCTTTGGTTGTGTAAGGACCCTAGGGAGCTGGCTTTTAATGTAGGTGCTTCAGTCAAGTGTGTTTGAAATTCCCCCGAGGCCCCCTTAGCGCAGGTCTCAGTCACATCAGCAGGTACAAAGGAGCTTGCACACATAAACCCTGTGGGTTGCTGCTGGAGGGAGATGGTGGCACCCCCAGCTCATTCTTCATTGCAGTCACATTTTCTCCCCGCTCCTCAGCCCAGCCTTTGTGAGAATGGTTGCCCTCTCAGGAGGAGAGGGGTATAGGCTGGGCTGGGAAGCACTGAAGAAATCCTGGGTTCCCGTTTCTCCAAGGAGATGAACACAAGTTGTTTCAAATGTGGTTAGAGCACCATAACCTATTCTGACTACTTTTTTCCTCCTGGGGGCTGACCTTGCAAGGAATGATGGAAGCTTCTTTGGGTTAGAAAGGAGACTTCTGGCAGTCCTCATCCAACTTTCATTAACCACTATGAGAACTGCTTTTTGTACATCACACCTCTGGGTTCATCAAGTGCTAACCTCCGGGACTGGGCGATCCTGGGAGAGCAGAGTGTCCACTGTAATCCACTTAGGTTCAGCCTTGTTCCTTACTCTTCTTTAATTTTTGAATTGTTGGGGGGGGGGGGGCGGTTTCCAAGAGAATCTTAGCGAGGAACAAACCAGGAGGATGCTTTGCTGTCAGCCATCATGACCCATCACAGCTGAGAGCCCTAAGCCTGCCCGGGCAGCAGCACCCGCAGTCGCTGTGGGCTGACCGACAGTCCTGAGTGTGAGAGCAGGATTCGGCTCACATGTTTTCCCCTTGAGACTTGAAAGACCTTACTCGTATGTGAATCCATTTCACAGGTGCTCCCTGGAGTAGATAAGCATCACCGGCTATTTTTTAACCCACAGATGAGGACGTTTAGGCTCAACAATGTTATGAGCCAGAGCCAAAGCTATGCGGACCTGTAGTGAAGTTGGTGATGTGTTACTTGTGTACTTGAAGTTAAGTGTTGTCTTAGGGTCTGATGGACTAGGCTTAGGAATGGGATCCCAATGCTCACTGAAGGCAGTAGGAATATTTAGCAGATACATACAGGATTTTGGAGAGGTTTTTTTTTTTTTTTTTCTAGGCACCAAGGAGATGGGCAGCAGTCATTAGGGACTGGTCAAGGAGAAACTTTCAGATCAATCAAATTCTCTTTGTGGGAGTCTTTCTGGAAAGGGGAGATGCAGTAGCTGCCCTGTGCCTTGGCTCCAGCAAGACTTTCATCACTTCTCCTAAAACAGCTAAAGCATATGACTTAGATGCTTGCTAACATGGCCTCCAAGAAGGGAAGGTGACTGTGAGCATGGGTCTGCGGGATAGATGAATGAATACGGAGGAAGCTTATTCAATCTGCAGGACATGCAGAGTCAGGAAGGACTGGGAATGGCGCTGGAGGATGAAATTGGGATGGAGGGTGGCCTCAAAACAGTGGAGGAACAGCCTAGAAAAAGTAGGATGAGCTTCAGTTGGGAGACGCGTGGGGTGGAATAAGGCAGGAACATCCAGCTGCACAAATACAGAATGGGGAACAACCGGTTTGGGCAATGGGTTACCAGGGGAATGTGAGTCAGGAAATCCACCCTCTTTTGGAGACAACAGAGAGCATATTGGGAGGTGTAAACAAGCATATAGCCTAGCCTGAAACTCAAAGTTTAGTACTGGGAAGCGGGGCAGTGTATTTCTGGCTCTAAGTCTAGAAAAGTGTAATAGAAAGACTTGGGAAATCTGACCTAGGAGGAAAGGTTTAAAGAACAGGGGTTTCTAGCTTAAAGAGGAGAAGCCCAATCTCCCTGGGTCATCATAATGGTCTTCATGATGTGAAAGGCTGCTGTAAACCGAAGTGTCGATATTGCCTGTTGAATTTCTATTAAAAATGTATGCTGAATTCTCCTGAGTTTAAATATAGCTCGGTTAATAGAAGAGGGCATTCTTCTGGGAACTGGAATCATATACACTTAATTAATGGTAATGAACACTGCAGGATATAAGAGCCTGCGCAAAGATTTTGACTGCAAGGTGTTCCAACAACACTTAACTAAGTATGGACATCTGTGATTTGATAAAGCAGTTGCCAAACAGGGGTGGAGAGAAGTACTAATTATATAGACTACAATAACTTCTGTTCCTGCCTATGTTCAATATGATACTCATTGTCAGCTGAAACCTCTTGGGAACTTTGCTCTATTCTTTTATTGAATCTGGCTGTTTAATGGCTATTAAACCAGAGCTATATTATTCATTCTGAAATAGCATGTCCAGTAAATGAACTTATATTTTTCTTTAGGTCTTAAATTCAGTCTGTTATGAATTAATTTGCAGTTCCAAATGGCTTGAGCAATATGAGGCAGTGTTTCGGTAGGTGGGTTGTTTTCCTGCCTGTCTGTGCCCTACAGATGTGAATAGATAAATCAGGGTGTGGAGTGTCTGTCCTCATTGAACAAGTGAAATGGTGAGGACAGGGAGCAGCCGTCCTGAGTAATTCCCTGGTGAATGGTGAGTCGTGCTTCTCTTTAGACACTTAGGAGTGCACGGTCTTCGCCACGGGTGCCACCAAGGCCACCCAGGGCTGCAAGCATGAGGCCTTGCACTCTGAGATAAAGAAATATTCTTGCCTGCTGTAAGGCTGTTGTTCCTAATGAAATGAAGAGGAATATGAAATGCTTACTGCACTGTGGACCTGCTGCCCAAATCCTGCTCAGGTGGTGTCAGCAGAGGAGAGCCCCACGGTGCCCAGTCTCAGGAGCTCTTTGCCATTCTAGGATATGTCGTAGGGGTGCCCAGCACCTTCTGATCAACAAGGAGCCTCTTCAAGCTGTTGGCCAAGCCTTTGATAGCCTCACTGGGCAAGTGGCATCTCAGGACTGGGAGTGGTGGTGATGGCAGCAGATTCCTCAGATGCCTGGGCTGCTCTGCTGCCAGCCCTTCAGCCACCCAGGAGAACTGCATAAGATGACAGCCTTTGGATGTGTAAATAGGAACGCAACAAATGAATGGCGTTTAGAAATCAGTGCAAATCAGTTTTAAGGGAACTAAGTATCAGCTTTCTGCACTGTGAGCTGTTGGGTCATAGAATCATAGAATCGTTTAGGTTGGAAAAGACCCTTAAGATCATCAAGTCCAACTGTTAACCTAGCACTGCCAAGTCCACCACTAAACCATGTCCCATGTCATATCTGTGAGAGTCTGTCCTCATTTGCCAGAGCCAGAAGCTTTGGTGTCCACCATGGTGTGCTTTAACACTAGATGTGTGCAGAAGAGCAACGTATTACCCAGGTGCTTTTCTCTGCTTTTGCTGGTGGACTTCACCTGCTGAGCTACTCTGAGATAAAACAGCAAGGGGAGAAGGCTCCAGCCCCTCCTGCATCTCACATGGCCCAGCGTAACAGCGGTGCTGTGCTCTGGCTTTTGTTTGCTGGTGGTGGTGGAGAGGAGTTGACAAAGCCTTGGCCTCATCTGCCTCCTCCTCCTCCCGTTCTTCATCCCCAGGAGCTGGGACTTCCTGTGGTTTGGCAGGAGCTCTGTAAACACGTTCCCCAAAGTGCCTCTCCCCGTCTGCCACCGCCGTGCGCCCTTGCAAGGCAGGAAACACCGCAGCCGGGAATGTGGAAGGGGATTTCCACGGGCTTTAATGAGGTCGGCCTCCTTCACCCATCCACGGGGCTGGGGGTTGCCAGGATTCCTCCTGCTGGCACCAGTCAGCCCTGGGAGACATCCTGCCCCACTTGGTGTAGGGCTGGGAGAGCACCCAAACAGCACCAGGGGTGGTTCCCAGCATGAGGCTGCTCAACTGGCTCCATCCCAGCTTTGCAGCCTGGTGGTCACTCTCCAAGGGCTTTGCCTCCCTTTTGCAAGGGAGTGGGAGGGCAAAAGCAGCCCTTGGAGGGGAGGTTGTGTGAAGGAGGCCTTCAGCCAGAGGAACGTGGGGATGGGGGGTGCAGAACACCCTGGTCGCCTTACAAAATGGGGGTGGTCCAGGCACCTCTATGTCATCTCTGGCTCTGACCCCTTCCCTGGCCATGGACATGTGGCACAGGCCATCTAAAATCCATACGGCTGTATGCTCTTCTTGCTGAATTAGGGGTGCATCCCAGTGGGGACCCGTCTCCAAACTCTTCAGCCCCCGCAAAGCGTGCCCAGGGATGAGCAGTGCTATCTGGCACGGCTCATGAACCGTGCACAGAGTTAAACATCTGGGTCTTAGATCATCTCGTGAGTCCTGGCTCTGCTGGGTTATAGCCAAATACCTACCTCTGTCCCGCAAGGCCATGGGGGCTACCCTTCTCCTATCCCACCTCTTCCAGGTTGAGGTATCAGATCCTGGACTGTGGGCATTTCTCCTGGTGCTGGGAGCATCTCCAGGTGCCTGGATGATGTGACCTCCTGAGATCCCCCCAGCTTGAATCCTCGCTGTGGGAGGGAATGGGCTCTACATGTCTTTCCCATGGGGGGACCAGGAGAGGGGGACAGGCAGTAAATGTAGTGCATGGGTGACATCTAATGTCATATTAGGGTAACACATGCTGGTTTTTCCAGCTTAATCCTACTAATTGTAGAGGCTTTGGAGTGAGCAGCAGGATCAGGCCCATCTGGCTCTAAAGGATCACCTTTTTCCTGGGGGAAAGAAGGACCTTTTGCCTCCAGGCAGCAAGAGACAGCTCACAACATTTCACTCCCAGCTTCATGCCACGGACCTGCGACCCCATCATCCTGCTCTGCACACAGCCGGTCTGCCCTGCACCACTACCGTTCCGGTGGGACCTGCCCCAGATTCTCCTGCTGGGGGACTGTCACCCTTCCTTGGTGGCATTTGAACACCTCGGTTATGCTGAGGCTGCCTCCTCCTTTCCACCTCTTCCACATCCCCGTGCCCACCAGCCCTGCCCCACATCTGTAGCAGTAATTAGCTCATCAGGGCTAATTTTTCGCTGGCAGAAGACAAGAGACCTCACCAACTTGTTTTTTAGGGAGGATGAGTTTGAACGACTCTCCCATCTCCAAAACATTTTGGGAGGGTGAGAAGGGACTTCAAAGGTTTTACTTAAAATTTTGGGTTTTGATCTGTGAATTACTTTGCACTTGGAAAGCTCAGTTTATGTTTTGAAAGAAGGAGTTTTTAGAATATTGTAAGGGATATTTCAGGACGGAAGAAGATGTTTTGCTTGATTCGATCCACTTTTCAAACACATTAATGTTTGACTTTTTGCCTTGCTTTATGAGAGGGTATGTGTGTGACTGCATATATACATACATAAGTATTTAATTTTAAAAACTCTTGCAAGACAGGAAAGAGCTGTGAAAGAGGACTCCTTGTTGCTGTCTCTTCCCAGGACTGCGGGAACAGCTCCTCGTCTTTACTGCTACCACCTTGGAAGATGTCCAGGCCAAGGGCTATTCACATCTCCCTGCTTCGTTAGGTCTTCACAAATAGACACTAATCAGCAAGATTATTTCTCTCTAATTGTCTAATTGAGGAATGCAATTAAATTTGAGCTGTGCTTCCCAGCCTGCACTTAGGCTGAACTTGGCTATTTCTCTTTCAAACCTGAAGAAAGCCTTTCATCGGTCTGCAGGCTCTGGCGGTGTCATGCTGCTGAAGGATGCCGTCTCTGCCTGCCTCTGGCACGTCTTCCAGGAAAGGCCCTGCAGAGGGTGGATCTCTGCAGATCGCAAATGACTGCATGTTCATGGATGCCACTGTAATTTCTGGTTGATCTATTGACCTGGCAGCCTTTCCTGATATGAGGATGACAGAGAAGCTATTAATTCCACAGGTAGATAAATGTTCATTTGATCCCATTGTAGCTTGGATTTCATAACACCTCTCTGCTCAGTGAAAGGCGTGTCTGCCACCAGAAGTCCCTTCTCCATGGATGAATTTGGTGATGTCCATACCTCTGGTCCTTCCCCAAACCATTCCTGTTTTTTTAGCCAGGGTCTGATTTTTGGCCAGAAGGTACACGGCACATCTCAGCTCTTGTTCCTTAGGCTAAGCCCTTTCTTCTCCTTCCCTCCCTCCAAAACCAGATGATTTCCCCCATCCTGCCTGCACCAGCCTGGACCAGTGATGAACCTATCTCCAGCTCCCAGGGCAAGGCTCCAGGCGCTGCACCAGAGCCACCATGATAGCCCTGCCCCTGCTGGTGTGACCACATTAGATTTGCGGGGCAAATCAAAGGGTGGATGGAGATGTACAGCTCAGCCCAGGCGCTTTATCAGCCCAGAATAACGGGAATAAGATTTTTTTTCTTTTCCCCAGCGTGCCCTGCTGATTGGAGGTTGGAGCCTTCACTTTCCCGGAGGCTGTTGGGGAGCTAAATTAATTTGTTAGTGTTTATATTTTCAGAAACTGCTGCAGCGCCTTGGGGAGCCACTTACAGCCCCATCAGTGGCTCATTGATGCTGTGGCTCGTTGAGCTCGGGAAAACAAGCACCATCAGGACCAAAGCAAACCCCGACTGTTCCTCTCCTGCGTAATGATAGTAATTAGTGCTTGCTGGCACTTTGCAAGCATTAGTTAATTATTCCTCAGAACTTCCTCTGGGAGGAGAGTTACTATTTTTAGTGTGTTTTACACACAGGGAAACTGAGGCAGCAGATTTAAGGCTGTTGCAGAAGGGACAGAGGTGGGGACAGAGGCCAGCAGTGCAGCTGCAGTCCTGAACGTGCCCACCGCTTCTCCATTTGCCCTAAGTCCAGTGAAACACGTTCAACTTGCATGATCAAATCCCATATTTCCTAGTGCTGGAAGGCTTGTTTGGATTGGAAACGTGTTTTTTTTTTTTTTCTTTCAAAATGGGGCATTTGCCTTAACCCACCAAACAAAACATTTCTTTTTCTCCTCCAAACGGGCCATTTTTGGAAAATGAAAATCAAGGATATTTTTGGCTTTCCTGTTGCTGCTCTCTTATTCCGCCTTTTCAAGGCAAAAGTGAAGAAATTGAGAAAAGGATACGACTAAAAATGTCCAAATGCACATGAACAAAAAAAGGGGGCTAAAAATGATTCACGTGCAGAAGGTCATTGGGAGGCAAACCCCTGTTCCCTCAAAGCCTGCAGACTGAAATCAGCTATGAAGCTGCTTAATTCTTCCCTGATTTTTTTTAAGCAGATCTGATATTTTGCATGGCAAGTTTGTTTGTTTGTTTTTTTTCAAGCTAATCATTTATTGCTCCTATTCTGGGTTTATTCACTGGGGTTTTACTGTCCCATAAAGTCCCTTAATTGCTGGAGAGGACAGATGTTTGGTAGATTAGTCTAGGTAAATGAAAGAAATACATACATGCCTGCTTTGTAAAGATGCCAGGCATGACACTGTTGTGTAATTTTACTGTTAGTTTTGCAATATATGAGGTTTTTCTGATACATCCAGCTCCTGGGACCCTCTAACACATGATATTCTCAGGTTTCATGATCAAAAAGTAAATTCTAGCTGAGGAATGCAAGCTGGAAATACAGCAGAAAGCCCAGGGTAAGACACCGAGGTGGTTGCTGCTGCTGGTGCTGCTGTTATTATTTATAAATGCCAAATTCTCTTGTGGGTTTTCAAGCAGGGCATGTGAATTTTAAGGCCTGACTCAGGATTTTTCATTGTCTGGAGCTGGTTGGAGTGCCTCTGGGTGCCAGTCACCATGGTGGGAGCCGTCAGCACAGCCTAGCACAAGTTCTAGTTTCCATCAGCTCATTTCTTGCTTGGCCCATAGGCTGATAAATATGACATTGCTGATCATTAATAAAACATATAAATCCTAGGGTTCATATAGTCAGCTGCACAATTTCCACTGACCTGCGCTTGTTTACCAAACAAGCAGCCTTAAATAGGGCTGCTACTGATTTCCAAAAGTGTAACAGATTTTCTGTAAAATTAGTTTTTCAGTTAATTAACAGGCTATGGAGTTTTGCTGAAATTATTATACATGCAACACCCCCCTCAGGCAAATATACTTAAGATGCAGTGTGGATATCTGTCTATCTGCCCTCTCCTTTCTGTGGTCTTCATATCTCTGGTGCATAAGTATCCGCCAAAATCCTTGAATCAAACATCTGCCTCCTCTAGAAAAATCAAGGCCAAGCAGGGAGCCAGTTGTTTTATTTTCTTTGCAAATGACCTGTCTCTTTTCAATGTGCTGCAAAAACCCCTCAGACCTGAACGTCTTCACGGTACATCCCCAAGTCATGATCCCAGTCCTGAATCCTCTGCTTCGGCCTCATGGCGGGTTGTGAGGGTCTTGTTAGAACTGGTAAGACACTGGGGGAAGACAAGGAAGATGCAGAGCCCTCCCACTGGAGGCACATCTCTGGCTTTTCAAGACATGGTGCTTCTCCTGCCTTGAAAGCGTCCTATCCCCTCTGCTCCTCTCCCTTCCCTCCCCACAGAAGTTTCTGGTTGGAGTTGGGGTTATTTTCCCAGTCCATCCCAGGTGCTTTGGTATCTGCCCATCCAGATCTCGGCTGGGAAGAGGTCACGGCTCATGGCTGTGATGTGAGAGCTCCCATCTGCCTCCTTCCTCAGCCTTCAGTCAACACCACCACCTGCAGTCCTTCGTGGACATTCCTCCCTCTGAGTCCTCCCGTGTGTTCAAGACTTGCTGCAGAGCAGATGTAAGATATCTTTGCTCTATTTTTTCCCTTGTTACCCACCCGTTAGCTGAAGCACTTGTCTCAGCTCTGCTTGTCACACGTTGTGAACGCTGCAGCGTTCATCTACCACCTGCCCTGCACTCACCTCCCCGATGCCTGCCCTTTGCTCATTGCTGATGCCAGCTGTTAGGAACATGGACCTGGTGGGGACGGTCAACATTTGTCTGCTGAGCAGGGTGAATTCAGACTGTGTGGGCCTGGCCAGGAGGGCCTGGAAAGAGCTGCTGCTGCAATGCTCTGCAATGGATTGAACACCTGGGAAGACCTGTTGTCTGAGTCTCTTCCTTCTCCCAGGGCTGAGCCACAGGGCTGATGTGGGGAAAATATCACTTTTCTACCCTAAATGGTTCCTGTTTTGTGGGCGAACAGAGGTTATAAGTCACTATTTATGTAGACAAGTATAACTTTCAATAAGAAATTTAGCCATTTGAGGGCTCGCGTAGAAGCTAAGTGATGTTCAGACCTTTTGCACTGTGATGGTCTTCACCTCTGCCCACTAACACTAGAAAGCCCCCAGACCAGACCGGTCTTCCCAAGGACAAAGTTGTGGTCCAAGAAACTACATTTCTCCCAGAAAATCTTCCCTAGAAACTGTTTTAATATCGCAGAAGCTACTTGCAGCTCCATAAGGGAGGAGAAGAGTACCCTCTTTTTGGATGATTTCTGGCTTCTTACCATTTTCTGCTTTCCCTAGGTCTGTAACGAGACTGGTGCTGGTTGCACAACTTTGTGGCATGCCACAGGGGGCCAGCAAAGGTTCCCACCAGGGACATCACTTGTTCAGGCATATATGAACAGAAAATGCTAAACCCAGGCCCCTGCATCCCTGAATGTTTGCAAATAAATTTCATAGGAAACAGAATCAAAGAGTGAAGGCTGGCGCCGGTCTCAAGGGATGGAAATGCTTTCACAAGCAGTGTGCCTCATATCCCTTTACATTATAAACCAGCTTAGACCTTTCCTCAGAGCCCGAGCAATTCCTGCAAGGTGCAGGTGAGAGGGTGAAGAGGTGGGGTATGAAAGGACAGGAGGAGCTGCTGAGGTGGGACAGCGGCTCTGAGCAGACCTCTTGCAAAGGGACCATGCTTCCAGATTTGAAGGAAGATCTGGGCAAGAGCTGTTGGTCAATGTTGGCAGGAGCTGCTTCTGCTCTTGTGCCTGGCTTGGAGCAGGAGATGCCTTAGAGCATCTGAATCTACCCATGGCAGGGACCAAAAGGGTCATTGTTTCTCACAGAGATGTTCGATCACGTCCCAGCTGGTGGCCACCAGGGCTGGTGGAGTTGGGGCACAACACTGCTCAGAAGCTAGTCCGGCTCATTTCTTGGCCTGCGGTCCTTTGAACAGATCTGGGATTAAACTTCTCATTGAGAAGAGGATTTGAACTGTTATCTAAGGGATGGCAGCCGGTTCTGCACCCCTCTCCGGTGCACAAAGATCCCATTAAAGGAGCTGTGTTGGAGGGAGGAATGAATCAGTATAATGCAGTTATCTGCTTATCTCAGGTTTCTTTAAGCCCATTTCCTTCCAGCCTATAAGTAGAGAGAGGCTAAATTGCTATTTGAAATGTTATTTTGCAATGTTATTCTGCAATTCAGTATTTGTTTTGGTTTTTTTTCTCCTTCACTGTCCCAATTACATTCCTGTTTTGACTGCTTAATGTTTATAGATTATTTTAATTATGCTGACTTGTTAGTTTATGGGTTTGAGCTCTTCTTTGTTCTTCTTTTTGGAGAATAAGAACTACAATGACCGCTTTCTTACTGCAAAAGGAGCCTGTCTATATCTCTGTTTAGATGGAATGGCCTTTATTGCTTTTATTTATTTTTCACACCTATTCGGGTGTAGAGATAATCCTCAGACACAATCTGTCCAATTATTCCTCCAATATTTCCTAATTTTTATCAATAGGTTTCTCACCAGCCACTGAAAGTAAATCAGAATTCCCTGGGGCATTTTTTTTTTATTATCTCTGAGAAATAAGAGCCAGCCCCTTGATACAGAAATCCGGGTATTCTGTTAAATATAAGGACACCTCTCAAAGGAATCATTTCCTTATTTATTTTAGGTGGAAAATGAGACTAACATAAGAAAAAAAAAAAGAAAAAAAAAAGAGGAAAAACCCAACAGCTCCTTTTTCCAGTCTTTCTATTGTAACTTGCACAGCTGAGGTCTGGCCTTTTCTGTGTGCGTGAAGGAGGAAGTAGAAGGATGGAGATACCAACGCGGTGGTATGCACAGGGCAGCAAGCCAAGTAGCGTGTGTAGGACAGACAGGGGTTTGGCTACAAACTGAGGATGCCAGTGTTTAATTTCCAGGCTCATTTACGGAGTGAGTCTACAAGCTGCTTTTTGTCTCCGTGCCCCTGTTTTGGAGGTGTAGCAGTGGGTGTTTTCAGGTTGTTGCTGGAGACCTGTGCAGCAGGCATACCGAGGCTGTGTTTGCATGTAGGTGAATCACAGTCCAGGGTTATTCTCAGCGCAGGTTCAGGGATTCAGCATTTCCAGCTGAGATGTTTTGGAAGGGGGACAAACTTTCACAGGCAGGTCCTGGATCTGTGCCCAGAAATGGGGCTGGGTGGACGTCAGCAGTTTTGGTTCAGGGAGGAAGGTCGTGTGAAACTGTATCTCGGATCTCCCCGCCCTTGTGCTTGCTGTCGTTTGCGGCCGAGCCCAAAGACCTGGAGCGAAGGGCAGAGTTTTGCCCGCGTGGTGCCCAGGATTTGCATCCTCTGCTGGGAGCCTGCTCCTGCGGGAAGACGTGCTGATTGATGGGGTATATGGCCTCAAGTTGCGCCAGGGGAGATTTAGATCAGATATTAGGAATAATTTCTTCACGGAGAGAGTGGTTAGGCATTGGAACAGACTGCCCAGGGAAGTGCTGCAATCACGGTCTGTGGAAGTACCCAAAAAACGTGTGGATGTGGTGCTTAGGGACATGATTTAGAGGTGGACCTGGCAGTTAGTTAGGTTAACAGTTGGACTTGATGATCTCAGAGGTCTTTTCCAGCCTCAATGGTTCTATGATTCTATATGATCACTTACCCTGACAGGATGCAGGTTGACCTATTCTTAGGAGACACCCCTTGATGGGTACTTCTCTGGTGCGTAGGGGCTCTCAGACTGGTCCTGCACAGCCGTCTCCTTCCCTGAGAAGATCTCTGCCCTTCCAGTTTCACAAGGCTGCATGTGTGGATGAGTGCCTGCTGAGTTTATTCATGTTTTCACCTGTTTTCCTGAGCCTGTTTTCTTAACCAGCAGGTTTCACTGCTAACCTAGCAGCCACAGGCTCCTTTTCCTCCTTTACCAGGTGTTGGTCATGGCTCAGAGTGCTTAAGGGTGGAGAAAGGCACAGCAGCTTCAAGATGGATTTGATGAGTAGCAAACAGGGGATGCTTGCTGAGGGTGCTCTATGGTTGCAAAGCTTGTTGGATACATTCAAGAGGAGAAGCATGGGAAGTGTGCAGACATCCACCATCCCTGCGTGAGTTTTGGATACCCAGTGATGCAGAGCCCTGCCTGTCTCTGAGATGAAGGTGGGAAGCTGAAAAAAAGCATCTCTTTCCACCATGATAGCTTTTTTTCTGTCTTATTAACTCACTACCCCTGATTTATTGCCCAGTAAGAGGGAGTGTGCTCTCCTTTTCCTGCTTTAATTAGCCAAATTAGCTTTATTTGCCAAATAAACCTTTGCAATGAAAACATAAACTATGTTTGATATAGATTTCCGCCCCCAATAATTATCTATGATCCAATTAAAAATATACAAACTTTTAATCAACATGAAAGGCATATGATTTTTCTTTAAATATCTCATGGAGGAATTTTTCCCCTATGCATCTGCTAATGTACTAGTCGTGTCTGTTCAGGAAATGTGTAACAAAGAGAGTATGAGGAAGGCATCCAGTATTGTTATTTTTGCTGTGTAAGGGGAGAAGTTTGGCACGTTGTTTTGCAAGTGAAGAGGGAGAGACATCCAGATCAATCCCACAAAGCGTGAGGTTGATCTGACTCTACAATGCAGGCATCTCCATCTCTCACGGGTTGTTTTGCTTGCTGTTGCAGTCAATGAAGCTTGGGAAAGTCTCAGCATTGGGATAGAAGGATGGAGATATCCGGATAGCCGGACCCCAGACCCTGGAGATACAGGCTGTCTTCCCAGTGTGGAGCAGTAGGGAATCAGCCCCAGGGGGGCTGATGGGTGACCCCCACCCCATTGCTTGACACCAGGCAGCCACAGCCCCAGGGACTGCAGACACTAATGGGCTGCTCTTCTTGGAGCAGGGAATTTGAGTAGGTGAGGGCTATTGTGCCTTTTTTTAGCTTCCCATTTCTCTCCTCAGTCTGAACTTCTTTTAAATGGGCCACTGATCTGCTCGTAAGAGATGGTAGAGAGGACATTACTTGTATCCATGTTTTCTGAACCCTATCGTTTCTAGTGTGGTACCACATTTCCACTGAGACTGTATAGTGCGTTAATATTGCAGAGGATGGACTGTAGTAATAGTATGGTGATAAGATACTTTATCTAGACTGCCCCAGTGCACCCTAGCAAAGTGTCAATTTTAGGGGTTCCTCTGCCATACCATAGGCTCTCCTGGTCCTGGGGGGCATGCCTCGAAGTTGTCTTTGAAACAGAAGAGCAGAGCTACCTTTAGAGGTACTGAACCTGTGTGATGGCACACAAGAGAAGTAAACTCAGCTGTGCTATAATGGGACAGGGGAGGACTAAAACCATGCAGGATGACACTGCTCAGAGACCTTGTGCTGGCCATCTGTCCAGTCCAATCGTGGCTGGGCGGGGGTAAGTAGAAAAAAGGGAGATCTTAGTAGGTAGCATGGCACGCGTTGCTCAGGGTTAGTAGAGAAACTGCTCTTTCAGAATGTTCTGAAAGGGATTAAAATAACAGCAAGCAAAATA
This sequence comes from Platalea leucorodia, assembly GCF_965183815.1. NCBI lineage: Eukaryota > Metazoa > Chordata > Aves > Pelecaniformes > Threskiornithidae > Platalea > Platalea leucorodia. The sequence goes on along the minus strand of NC_138823.1, from coordinate 4,335,376 downwards.
AGGCATTTCCCAGCAGTGATAGAGATGAGGGAACTGGAAATAACAACATAATAACAGCATGCTGTTGTGCAGTCAAGCACTAATCTTTCATCAGAGAAAGACAGAACTAGAGACAGAGGTAGAAGTCCAGGGTTCATCTCTGACTTCCCCCAACCCACTCCTACATCTGTGGAAACAGCTGTGGGACAGCCCTTGCAGCATGGCAGAAACAGAGGGACATGGTGAATGAGAACCCAGAAGCTGCTGTATGGGTGCCACCCAATGGCCATCTTAACGCCAGCGCCCGAGCCCACAGATAGATAGAAAAATTTGTCTGCAAAGTCTTACCGCCTGGATATACCCACTCAGCTTTCAGAAAACCCCAGCTTGGAAAGGAGGATGTGGAGGGGAGAGGGACACGCTGGCTGTGTATGTCCATCTCCCCTTCTTCTCCTGAGTCACGTCTTTTGGATGACTGACTGGTGCACAGTGCAGCAGATTGCATGGCTGTGATTCTACGGCATTAAGCGGGGAGAGATGAAGCCTGAAAGCATAGGCAGGGGGACTGGAGTCTTTCTTTACTTGTTAAGCCCCTGCTGTGCCACTCTAAAGGGACACTTTGGCCTCCAGGAGCATCCTGGTGGCCAGGGACAATGAGCAACCACACAGCTGCAGCAGAAAAGAGCTTTTGGGTCCAGCAAGCCTAGCTCTGCAGGGAAGAAAATACTATCTTAATGTGGAGTAAGTCCGTACTGCTTCATGGAAATAAGAGTTTGATGTTCATCCAGGGATCAAAACATGTTGCAGAGTCATAATTCCATTGTACCCACCAGGAGTCAGAGGGGATAGCTGGTAACTGTTGTCCTTCCCAGGTCCTCTCTGAGACATGCTGGAGGAGCCTATCGAATAGGTATTCACTAACCTGCACCCAGAGGTGTTGCTGCTGTTGTATTAACTCTTCCCAGCTCTCACTCATGAGTAACTTCATGATTTCTTTGTGTATTTAATTTCAAGTTTTCTCTCCATAATTTGCTGGGCCTCCTGTAGTGTCGTCCGTGGCTGTGACTTGTATGACCCTCAGTGCAGAGGATGACTTAGATGGGGAGGAAGGCTTTAGTATCAAATTACCCTGAATGTGGTTGTGGTTGGACAGAAGTAGCTCCTGCCTCTCCTCACACCCTAGTGTGCACCCAAAGCTCTCTAAATATAAGGAGTCCTATTGCATGTGTTGTGGTAGGTGAGGTTTAAATAACAGACTTTGCTCGCAGGCCTTTGCATACTGGCAAAATTGCTCCCGCGTTGAAGCAATGAATTGCTGTCTATAAGAGCGCAATCTTCAGAGGTGACCTCCACACCCCTGGCACTGGCCCATATTAATCTGCTTAAACACAGCATTTTCTCTTGGCTTTATGGGTCCTGGTAAGTTGTTCACTGGAGGAGGTGGGGACCAGAGAGGGGAAAGAGAAGAAAGGAGGATTTAGATTTGCTGAAGAGATGCTTTTTTTTTCAAATTTGAAAGCTCAGATCTCTAGGCTCTGTGCCCTCTTTGAGCTGTTTTGATGAAAGACTCTTAACTGCTTTTGTTCTTTTGGTTGGAAATTTAGTGTATACTATGAGCTTCTGGGCCGCAAAAGATGCACAGGCACTCAGAGAAACTGCCAGCCATGAACCCCTGGAGCTCCAGCTCCTGCCCCTCTGAGCTCCCAGCAGTCCCCTTCCTTGCCACAATTTCCTTCTGTATATGATGGAGATAATAATTCTTTTCTGATAATTTTTCACCTGCCATTAAAGTGGATTTTGGCATCACCACAGCCATGGTATTGATATTTTTTTCCCTATGTTATAAGACAAAATGATTTCCAGAGGAAGGGGTTAATTCACGTGCTAGCATGCTAAAAAGATTTTTTGCCGCCAAGATCTGTCTTGTCCTGGGACAGAGAAATTCAGCAATACCGGACCTTTGATTTCAAGCTGGTTTTTTTCATGCCCATCAGCCAGCACTCCCTCAAATTCACCTTAACCTCCAGCATGACACACAGATGGATCTGGTAATGACCTGGTTTTTAGGTCACTGATGCCCATTTGATGCTGGCTCTGCAAACCACGTGTTCTTACTTTCTGAGATAAAAAAAGGAACACAGTTTTTATGCTCTGACTTCTCCCCTGCTGTGTTTTGAGGCCATGCTCGGTATCCTGAGCTGCTCTGTGAAGCAAGGCAGTGAGAGCAATTGCTTCAGCCATATGCTGGAGACCTGCTCACCCTTCTGAATCCCAGAGGTAGGCTGCAAACCCTTCACCACGAGGGTCCTGACTCTCCATCACTGTCTTGCTCTGCAGTTATTTCTGCCATGTCAGAGCTCTGAACGCTGCCACAGGATCAGAAGGGTAGTGTCCTAAGCATATTTTTTGCTGGTGAAAATATAATAGAGGATTTGTTTTAGTTTTTAAATCAAGGTACACTGGTTCTTTGGGTAATAATTTTGCTTAAATTCTAGAGGCAGGGTTGAAAGAGGAAATGGTATATTGACTGACAACCCAACTTGTTGCCACTTCTTTCTCTGCTTTGTGAAATAACTCATTAATATCTACATTTTTAATATCTACATTTTTAATATCTACATTTTAATATCTACATTTTAATATCTACATTAATATCTACAATATCTACAGAATCAGATCATCCTCATTTTCTGTGTGATCAGTTCCTCAAAACCTTCACAAAAGTCCCTTTTCATTCTTCTGGAACAGTGAGTAGTGTTTAATGTAGGCTTTTAAATATTTTTCAGCCTACTTGACCCAAAACTGTACATGGGATTGCAGTACAGAGGTTAAAATCCTTCCTTAGTCCTGCTTACTTCTTCATGCACCTAAGGATTTATTTAGTTGTGGAAGGTTGCTCTGATCTCAAAATCTTTTCCAGAGACTCTGCTTTCCCAAACACAGCTCCCCTGCTATAGAGATGGCACAAATCCCTGTGTCCTTGTCCTCCCTGTAGGAGTAAGCAGAGTTATTTTGGAAAAAAATCAAATGTACCAAAAATACTTGGCCTTTCTGAAGATAAATAAATGAATTGACTGAGAGGGGAGGCAGGAAGGGAGAGGAGCACCACCGCTCCCTACCACTGCCTACCCTGGCATGCCCCCAGTTTGTGACCCCCAAGTGTAGCTGACTGCTGCACCTGCGGACCCGTTGGTGGCCATGCAAGAGGAGGGAGGTGTGATGGCACCATGTTGTGTGTGACCAAGACGTGGATGCAGGGCTGTGTGCAGCACTGGGGGGCATCTCGTGTTGAACACGTCCAGTTTGGGAGGGACCTGCTCTTTGGGAAGGTGATGCTGGTCTCCAGAAGAGCTCATCAGGGTGGGTTTTGCAGACTGAGATCTGCCCTCATGTTACTGCCACCTCCGCTGGCAGAAAATTCAGTGAGTCATGCAGAGTTGCCACAGCATCTGACGTGCAGAAACCAGCGCAAGCAGCAGCACAGCATCACTGTTTTATACTCGAGGGGCAATTAATAAGACAACCATTGTAGAAAGAGTTCCCAGTCATTGTGCATGAGGTGTGGAGTATGACACAGTTTAATCACCCTGCTCCTGATGGGTACTACGTGGTAATATTGTCACAGAGAGAAGATAATTATGATTTTAGCAAGAAATTATGTTTAATAGTTCTTATAACATTCAGGAGTTTTACGAATGTGTTTTTAGGCAGCTGTAGCAGACACAAGGAGCTTGAGGCCAGACATGTGCTACGTCAGGTACAAATGCATCACCGATGATAGGAAATAGGAAAGAAATGACCATGAGGAGGAGGTGAGCAAGGCTGGGCAATGCTCATTTTAAATGATCTAGAAGCCTTCATACCACACCTCTTTCTTTCTCACCGAAGGACAGGGGCTAGGAAGGATGTAAAAGACACTTTCAAAACTTATATTTGACATTCAAATTGCTTTAGACAGTGTAAGCAACAGAGAATCCATGGATGGAGATTCCACCTCACTTAGGAGAGGAGAAGAGACAGAAGCTATCTGAGATACTGCTACAGCTAAGGAAGATCTTTGTTCTGCAAAACTGTAATTAAATCTGACGTCATAATTTCCTGTAACTCTAGTCCAGTGATGCAAGTCTGTCTTCAAATAAATGTATTATTTCTGGCTTTAACCTTATCAAGTGATCAAACTAGTTCATATTTTATGCCATATCTAAGGGTGTGGAAGTCCTTTGAACAGGGCTGTTGGTGCCTTTTTGATTCTCTGATAAGTGAGAGAGAGAGACCACATTGCTTTGTGGTGTCTAAAGGGTACCAAGATGCGTGTCTACGGGAGCTCTGTAGCAGGGTTTGATATGTAATGTCTGAGAAAGGAATGTCTTTTGACAACTTGCAACAGTGTCCTGGTTTCAGCTGGGATGGAGTTAATTTTCTTCTTGGTAGCCGGTATGGGGCTGTGTTTTGGGTTTAGGATGAGAACAATGTCGATAACACACTGATGCTTTGGTTCTTGCTAAGTAGTGCTAAGTTGTTGCTAAGCAGTGCTTACACTGGTCAGGGACTTTTCAGCTTCCCCTGCTCTGCCGGGTGCACAAGAAGCTGGGAGGGGGCACAGCCAGGACAGCTGGCCCAGACTGGCCCAAGGGCTATGCCATACCGTACGGCGTCATGCTCAGGTCCCACATTATCCAACATATCCTCTTTAACCACCCCCCATCCCCCTTCCCATCCTTTGATACAATACACAGGTATCAGTCCCTTAGTCTATGGACCACCCCTGTGAAATGTCTGTAAAATGTCCATAAACATCCACAAATGTCCTCAAAATGTCCACTGAGTTCATTTAGTCCATGACTTTGGGCTCCAACTGTGATGGTAGTCGCTCAGAACAGGAGAGGTGGTGCGTTGCATGGAGTTACTGGGCACCAAAGCCAGCTCAGGTCAGGTCACAGCTGCACTTGCACTGCTTCTTGTAAGGCTTCTCCTCCATTGGTTCAGGTGGTTCCTGCTGTAGTAATTCCTATAACATACAACTCATATCATGGGTTACAACAGTTTAAAGGTTATTCCATACCATATGACGTCATGCTCAGTATATATAAGCTGGGGGAAGAAGGAAGGAGGGGACTTTCGGCGTGATGGCGTTTGTCTTCCCAAGTAACCGCTATGTGTGATGGAGCCCTGCTCTCCTGGGGATGGCTGAACACCTGCCTGACCATGGGAAGTAGTGAATGAATTCCTTGTTTTGCTTTGTTTGCATGTGCAGCTTTTGTTTTACCTATTCAACTGTTCTATTTTATTTTACTTCAATTATTAAACTATCTTTATCTCAACCCATGAGTTTTCTCCCTTTTACTCTTCTGATTCTCTCCCCCATCCCACCAAGGGGGGAGTGAGCGAGCGGCTGTGTGGTGCTTAGTTGCTGGCTGGGGTTAAACCATGACAAACAGTTAAGCAAACTCCATTTATTCATTGAAGTAGTGAGGCTCATGTCTAACTGTCAATGCTACCGGCTTGGCAAAAGTTTCTAGGTTTATGGATGTCACTTTTTCAGATGTTCAGACATTCAGGACGAGGCATGATCTACACTACAGCATGTCCCACCAAACGTCAGTGTCATCGGCATCCCTTCAATCCTTTGTAGGTCAGCAGCTTGCTGCCATGATGACCTCTTGGGATACCTCAGGGAAAACTCCCCATGCTTTTGCTCCAGAAGCACAGCTCCTCTGTCCACTCTGTGTTAGCATGCAGCTATGTGAAGTCTAGGAGGCATGGTTAAGGGGTCCCACTTCTGTCCTGTGAAGGGCAGTGGTGCTTCTCTCCATCATTCAATTATGCACCTGCAACATTATTCAGAACATGCAGTGCTCTTCAAAATGCAATGTTAGAGCCCTGTTTAATCATTTCAGGAAGATTCATTTTTGGAGGGTGATACAAACTATTTAAATTAGAAATCACATCCACTTTTCATGCCTGAGGATTCATAATAAGAACAATGAGAGCTCCCAGGCACAAATAAGGGCGCGAGTGAATTTCTCATCATGAAATTACCACGGAGGCTATTATTGACTAGCTTTTATTTTTCCTGATCATTAATGTTGTTCTGCTTCTCTGGATGCCTTATTGGCAAGGAGCGCAGTTAGCATCCTATGCAGCAAACACATGCAAGAGGCAATATAAATGTAAAATGAGTTAAAAGTGAGATGCTATTATTTAATACAGACTTGCCAGCTTAAAATGCCAGGTAGGAATTTTGCTCAGAGAAAAGAAACAATAACTGACCCAAAAGGATGGATTTGTTTACCAACTGCATTATACCTCATGAGATCATTTACATCGACACTGGATATGATTCCTTTTTGGAAGCATTTGACGTTATTTTTTCACTAGTGCAAATGACAGTGCAAAGGTAGGATTCATTTGCCAAACACAGATGCTCAGTGCTATCTGAGATGCCTGGTGGCATCCAGAAATCTCTATGGGCCAGGTAGAAATAGCACAGGACTTATGAGTGACTGACCCCTTCCTGGATCGATAGCTCAAGGGCAGCTGGGTTAGAGTGAATCATTCTCTGGGCTCAGCTGGCACTGTTCATCAGTGGAAGGACTTGGTTTTTATGGGCTTCCAGTTCCATTTGACATAGCCCATGGCACTGAAACTGTTTGTATGGGATTGGTAGAAAGAACAGAGGCCATACAGGAGAGCTGTGCCTGGCTAAAGCTGTAGCTGGAGCCAGATAGCTTTGCCTAGGGTGTCTAAAATAGCACTAGAGACCTCTGTTTAAGCAACTGAGTGCTGCTGGTAGTCTCCGTTGATTTTAATGGGAGCTCAGACACTACCACACAGCTACATGCCAACACCTACATGTGGATATCCTAAATCTGAGTGCCACATGTGATATCAGGTGACTGGGAAGGCTCTAGGTTTTCTTTTATTCCAGGCTGGTTTTGATACAGCCTGATGCAAAACCATATGAAATCATCAAAATGATGATGCTCAGGTGGCTGGTTCCACATGCACGTGGGTCCAACTTCAACCACTGTTTACACTGCTTACGTGAATGGTGAAATACAAATGGTCTGACATGGATTGAGGAGTATGTGAGGTCCAAGTGCCTGTTTGTGCAGCACGGGCAGATGAAGCACGGGCAAAGTGCAGTCTGTGGGAAGGTATCTGAGCTTGGCTTTCTGTAATCATGATCTGTCTGCTTTGAGTCTGGGTTACAGTCAGTCTAACCACCTCCAATGTAGACTTGGCCAGATCACGTTCACGATCAGACCTGCTCTTCATCTTGCAGTTTGCATAGACTCCTCTGGATCTTGGTATCAGGGCTGTAAATAGGCTTAAACCTCTCCCAGTTCCATTTTTGGGTAAATCTGCAGCAGAACTGGAGTTTGTACATGGGACTGGATGGGAGACTGGAGGGAAAAAGCTTTGTTCATGAAACAAACAGGTGAAACTTCCAGGCTTTAGCTACCCATTAGTTTAAGTATTAGGTGATAACTGTAGCTAAAATGCATTGCATTAAGGAAGGTCTCATTAATCATTTGTCCTACCAGTGCTAAGCACATATGCTATCTATCCATACTCAGGACAAACTGGTGTTGCACAGTTTGGCCACCATTCATGGTACTTTGATAAGAAAGAGGAAAGCGTATTTGTCTCAGTTAGCGACAATGAGATGTAAATTAGAGGAATTCTCCTCTTTCACCTCACTCACAGACACTTGAGTGTTTTCCCCCAATTACTTGCAAATAGCAGCTTATTCAATTAAGAAGCAGAGCTGAAAATAAACCCCTTCTCCTCTCCTTAAGCTCTCTCTTGGTTCGTTCTCTGTGGTACCAGAGATAAGTGAACACCTTTCTCCTTACAACAGCTTTCTGGGTCAGCAGCATTAACCTTGTTTTATAGAGGCAGACCTGAAGGACACAGAGAGATCAAGCAACTTTCTCAGAGCCATAGAGGGAATAGGAGGTGGCACAAAGACCTGAACCTGCTCCTCAGAGGGCTGGAATTGCGTGTCAAATCAGCAGAAGGATTTTTGCTTCCTTTATGATTTGCAAAATGATGATAACAAGCTTCTCCACATGAACGATGGGAAATTCCTGGAGGTGGCAGTGGCAGAAATCTCTATTTCCCCTGTTTCTTCTTGATTGAAAGGAAAATCAATGTCAGTGATATAGGCTATATAGTGACGGTGTGCTAAGCTGTTCCAGTGCTGTCCTACCCACTTAGTACCTATACCAGGGTCAGAGTTTCACTGTTCATTCAGCATGCAATCGCCAGGAATGCAGTGCAAACGATAGCAGCATGCTAGTATAGCCCTGTCCAACCCTGTCGGACTATACCTGAAAAAATCTACATGGTTGTTTCTTTGATGTACCAGTGCTTTGTAAACCCCTGAGCTGCTTGCTGTGCCCTGTGGTTGAAAGAAGTTCACAGAGCACTCTGTCCTTTACTGTTGCATGGTGGGTCTCTAAGCCCCTGGGTACACCTCACCTCCTCCTGAAAGAGTCACAGCTGGAAGGAGACTCCAGACGTTGGGTGCACACCATCATTCAAGGGTAGAAACCTTCCTGCTCCTACCTGCAGCCTACCAGACACTCTGTATGGCTGTGAGTTGAAAAATGTGGATATTTCACACACATCTGGAGAGCTGGAACTGCTCCAAGGATAGTTCACGGGCAGGAGAGGACACAACAGAGTGACAGCAGGGTGGTGTTGACTGGGCTACACAACAAAGTCCCAGCAGGCACCTGGAGAGGTTGGGTTGTCCATCCCCTCTGCAGATCTCCTACAGTGACCAAGGGGTCAGATACCCTAGGAGGTCCTGGCAGTTTGGCACCGCTGCAGGGCCAGGGACATAACACGAGAGCCATTTCTGGACTGCGTGGGGAGCAAATGAAGTCTGGCAGCCATGGGCTGGCTGTGCCCCTTCTAACAATGCCTGGGCACAGCTATTGTCTGCGAGGGCATACACCATCAAATCCCTTTTTCTATTTGTGTCTCCCTGGGTTCATGCCATGTGTTTGAAAGTCACTTTCCCAGAGTAGGTTAACAAATATGAAAAGCCAAATGCCCTTCTGCTTGCTCAACAGGAGGAAAAGCGTAACAGCTTCTCCTTCCCTCTTTCTCAATATTCAGTGCAAGAACAGATGTGGATATAGTGTATAATTCCATGGGAATCCAGCTATAATTTCGTGTGTATTAATACCTACTTGTTATACCAGCTACTAGAGGGTAGAAAGGATCCTTCTAGTTGGTTTTAGCAGACACCTGGCCTCTCTGTTTTCGTTTGTTTTCCTGGTAGCAAGATCCCTTACCACTTTTTGTGTGTGTAGTTAAAAGATGAAAAGAGCATCTAGCATTTTTTGGCGTGAGCTGGGTGGATGGATGCAGAAGAGCTGTGGCAAGGCAAGATGTTCTTGGAGCTGGAGTTTTTCTTGGATGTCAACCCAGGATTTTTTGGAACAGGAGCCAGTTTTACTGAAAGGTTCATGAACTCTCGAGGACTGGGCCCAGATTTCCTCTGTCAAAGCTCCACACAGCTCTACTGGGACAGAGTAGAGCATAGCATAGCTGTAACCATTCCAGGATAAATTTTGGCCCTGCAGAATTCAGCTTTGCTGTATTTGTCCATCATTGCTGCAGGTGAGATGGGACGGCAGCACTCTGGGGCGAAGGGCTGCAGTGCTGGGCTGTAACTGGGAACTGTGTGCCTTACGGTGGGAATCTGTTGAGTGGGAATAATACGCTCAACATAGAGGACTTATAAAGTCTGGGGATTTCATCACACTATCTCCTGTGTTTTTTCTCAACCATTTACTGCCATCCTTTCATCCCTTTCCCTGTTCCCCTCATTGGTTATGTCCACTACTCCTCCATGGTGATCAAGACTTGTCTTCTTTAGAGAAGACCAATTGCTTTCACACTGTGGAGGATGCAAAGCCAGCTGGGATCCTGTTTGAACACACTGTAAGGCAGGGAGAGCTGAACATGGTGAAATCTAATCTACGTTGCTCACTGAGCATGGGTTTTGGAGTAAGAGCTGCCCATGGCAAACTAGGGGTTGTACTGGAGAGGACTGGCTGGTTTGTTGCAAAATAGCTTGGGATTGAACTGATGTTTACGCATCTGTGGATGATCAGGGACTAGGGCCCTGGAGGTGACTGGAAAGCTAAGTTATATGATGGTAGGGACATATCCAGTGAGACCTGGGTCCAAAGGTCTCTTGAGAGTCATAAGACTGCTCCAGGGCTGACTTAAAAGACGAAGAGCGATACTGTATATAAACCAAATTTCCTTTCTTCCCTTCTCTTCTGGCTGAAAGCACATCATTGCTTTCATTGAGTATCTCTCTCTGTTATGGTGTCCTCCCCATATGTCCAGTTCTCGTTGCAATTCCCAGTGTACAGCTACGTTGCCTGTCACCCTTCAGGTTTAACCTGAAAGCCAACACCCATTGCACAGAGGCACTCAAGCCTCTGGATGGGTTGCATTTGGCTGGGGAAGAAACAAGGACCATCACAGGCATTCTACCACGAGCTGATGTTCCATCATCAGTATACTTTGAGGTCCTTGTGGAGATGCCCCTGGTGATCAAGGATGGAGAAATTACCAGACAAGGTCGGCGAATTGTCTTTGACAGTACTCCATAGCACATACCTTGAGATGCTACAGGTAGTCTGGCCGTCATGGGATAATCTGCCAGCGAGGAGGTGTTCCTCCTGACCTCTATTAGTTGGAGGTTACCACATGCCCTGAAGCATGAACATTTCTCAGCCTTGACAAAGCTCTAGAGACTCTGCTTTAAATCATGAATAACAGAAGTCTGGATTTTCTTGTTTCTCATGTAGAATGGGTGCCTAGAAAGGCCTGAGGCACTCTGGTATATTGGCAGATCTGTAGCATGTTTGATTGCAGGTGAATCAGTAACAGATATAGTTGTACAAGCTTTGTGATGTTTGGGCACCATACATAGCCAAAAGTCTTGTACCAATCAGAATCATATTACCACTTCTCTGGATGTATTTATTCTTGAATTTCTAAGGTATTTTTTCCCATGCTCTGTTAATTGTCAAATGGAGGAAATGAAGTTACACCATTCTGGGGAATAATAACCTCACTCTTGGTTTCCATCATATGTAATATACTTTATAATTTAGGCACATGCTGAAGTTCTTTGCCAAATTATAGCTTTTCTGAGCAGAGAAAGTGCAGTTTTCTGCACTTTTGCTATAATATGCCTCCTTGCTGCTAATACTGCTTTGACAAATGCGCCTTTCTGCTTTCACTGATTTGATTGATTTTACGCCCAAGTTCTAACTGTGTTGGAAGAAATTACTCATTCTGGTAATAATTTTGATAAGCTTATCAAGGAATTTTCTTCTAATAGAGTTACATTTTTAGGCAACTCTAAATGATGTATTGTCCTAAGTTCCCTGGACCCCCACCTTACTGGAGGGCAGCGGAATTCAAATAATAATTTATACTGAGTTTGGACATAGTTGCTGTAGAGCTGGCAGTAAATATTAATCCTGCTATCCCAGTCTTCTTTTCCTTCTTGGGAATAAAAAGATTTTTCTTAAGTACATTATACCTTTCCCATGTTACCTCTGTGTTAATCATGTAAGCCATTGTATTTTGAACACATGACTCAATGCCTTGATATGCTGGTGTCTAAATGAAAGAGCCATTTATCAAAAAAACGTGCCTTTGGGAGAGACAGCTTTTTCATTTAAATTAGGATTATCTTATTGTTTGACAGATCCCATTAAGACCATCTACTCAACCCAATCAAAGAGCGTCATAACAATGTGAAATGGTAATAATAAGGCAAAGTTCTGTTTTCCTGACTCAGCCAAGGGGATATAATTAAGTGAACATCAAAACTTATTTTAAGAGTGCTGTCTAATAATGTGGCCTACTTTGCTTTCACAGGCTCAGTTGATTCCATTCTCCTGTGGCTCAACATTTCAGTGTAAATGTTAGTATCTGAATTTAAAATAAAACTGGTTTTTGTCAGTAGTTTTCCCAGCCATTTATGCACTTTCTGCCTGATGCCAGCTTTTATGGTTTTTTTGGTTTTTTTTTTTTTGTTCCCCCCTCCCCGGGGAGTTCCTTAGCACTAGGAACTCCAGATATTGACGTCCCCATAAGGGATGGCATTCTTGGGAAAGATTTGGAGTAATTTGGTTGTTCAGAGAAGTCAGTCTTTCCCTGGTTGCAGACTGGTGGCAGGCTCTATAATGTCCTCTCCAGGATACTGACTGCTCCAGCTCACCTGCAGCACGTCCCTGAACACTGAGCATGTGGGTAACTCATCTACCATCTCTCTCTTGGATATATCCCTCTTCCTGCAATGTATTCCTCCACTTATGCTTTGAACAGAGCTTTCAGCCAACTCTTAGCATGTTTTTATTTTCATCCTGTATTGGCTGGTATCTTTCTTGCTCGATCAACTCTTCTGTCAAAAGCCAATAAATATTCTATTAGGCGACTTGTCAAGGTCATCTTCTTTCAGCTTTTTTCTCCATTACTTTTTTATCTTCACATTCATGCCCATGTCCACGTTTGTGCAGAATCTAGAGTACCACCCTGGCCTTAGTCTCTCCTCTCTGTTTGTGTGGAACAAGCATCACTTGATGGCTGTGTTAATCACCTAGGAATTATATCCCATGTAGGATAGCAAAGTTTCCTTGTTTGATCTTCTTAATGGAAGTTGGATATACACCTTCAGTGTGACCAGTTATTAGTTGGTCCTTTTTCAGAGTGAGAAGATGTAGACATTTTCATTGACTGTTTAGTCAAGTTAGCCTTTCAAAAAATATAAACTAATATGGTATACTGCTGAAGGAGAACGCTATTTAATAAAATAATTTAAGTCCATCTTTTGCTGTCAATGGTATCTTGCTTGGCATTTTTACTATGGCTCCATGGAGAAAAAAGTTATGAATCATACAAGGAAATTGTGAATGTATATCACATATTGGAATGTATAAATTTTTGCTAATTTGTTTTCAGCTGGGGAAAACAGTTTGGTGTCTAAAACAAGCTACGGGTTCAGTAATGTGTACAACAGCAGTGTCAATCAAGAGCATTGAAGGAAGAGGAGAAGATAACTTGGTTGCATTACCATGTGATGTCCTAACGCCCGATCGCGAGGAATGAGTTAGAGGAAACCATTTGCCTTCCCTTCAGGGACAACATGAACGAATCCACTGAAACCAGCCCCAATCTCCTCTTACCTCTGGTAGTTTTTAATGGGAGGAAATGGCTCCATTTCTGATGCTTTGGCAGCAGTGTAGTAGTTCATGCCTTTGGTGCTGGGTTTCTATTTCAACCTTAAGAAAGTTTCTCTTCTGCAGTGCAGCAAGGTCATTAATCAACAATTCAGTAAAAACACAATGAAATAACTCCAATCCTGTCTGAAATGAAGACTAAACCCCACTTCAGTAGGCGATAACGCTTCTGAGACAGGTCCATTGGCAGCTAGGTGCTTCCTGGGCACGGGGGCTGTGTGAAGGGGGTGGCAGTGCTGCCCTTTGCCATTTTAGGTGGCTGCAGTCACTGACTTTGCTGCTGCCGTTGCTCAGGGAGCAGAGCATGTCGAGGGGCTAGCGGGGAGCTCCAAAGTGTGAGCTCAGAGGCTGCACCACAGCGGTGGCAGCAATGCTGGTAGCATATCTCCATTCTTCTCCCCACCACCACACCTTAAGCTCCAGTGAATTAAGGGAAAAGAGCAAGATGGGCGAAAAAGGGAGGGAAATATCGTCACTGCTCTGAGGGCACACATGGGCATTGGAAAATGCCCCCATTGGTGCTTCAGCTGGGGTGAAGCTGTAGGAGCATTTCATTACTGCTTCTTCTGCAAAGCATTCGCTCCGCAGGTTTTTCCCAGAGCAGGTAGTTGGGAAGCGTTAATTCCAATCTCCACTAATACCCTGTACCTGCTTGCTGTCTCTGCCAATTTGCTCCCATCAGGGTGGCTCTGCTCTGGCAAGACCTGTCATGCATAGGAGGGAGCCTATAATTTCCAGGGGGGCTCTGCAGTCCCTGCTTTGAAAGGTTTGAGAGGTTTCCTAGCTGAGCAGGAGAGGGCAGCAAAACATAGAGATTGAGAGAGAGAGAAGGCGATCCCCTTGCAGAGCTTGCAGGAGTTCATTTAACAGTTTCAGGAAGGGTACACTGGTGTGGAGTGGGATTTGGGATTGTCCAGTGCTGTGCATGGGGATGTTACTGCAGAGCGGACAAAGCCGCTGGGGTGGGCGGTTTGCTATAGCTCCCACTCAGAGCAGTCCTGGGGAGAGAGGTGATCTGCACCAGGTTAAAGAGGGATTCTCCTTTCTCCTTAGAGGATGGTCAGAGATGTGGAAACCTTGATTATCTGCAGAGAATGATTTGTGAGAGTCAACTGCCCCAGAAAACAGCAATATTTCCAATGAGAAATGTGAATACGGGGCCTTGGAGAAGGAGGCACCTCTCTTCTTTCTTGCCTCATGACATGCAGCCAAAAGCTTCCAAACTACTGATAAAGGGGAGAAGATAAGGGTGAAAGTTTTAACAAAAAACCCCAAGATCTTGGCAACAGTGCGAACAAACACAGTCCATATAACAATTGGTGTAGAACAAATAAGGAGTGTTGAGGAATGCAGTTTCTGTGGCAACCTGGTAATAATAGATAACAGCAGTACAGAGGTGGAAATAAAAGTGAGAACAAGGAAACCATCTAGAAATACGAATATGTTAGTCAAAATCTGGAGTAATAAAAACCTTGTCAGAGCATTAAAACTGAAGCGATGCAACAGCATCGTTATGCTGCTGGTGCTTTATTTGGCAGAAGTATGACCAGAGACAACTGCTCCTGAATAAAACAGCAGTTTTCATGCGTGGTGTGTATGAAGAATATTAAGAGTTAAGTGGGGAGAAATGGTTGTAAATCTGAAAGCACAGGAAAGATCAAGACGGATACCAGAGCATCCTGAAATCACACACCAGAGCACTGGAAAGCACCAACTGGGCTAGGCAGAATAGGAGGGGGTTTTATTGCACTGTGACAGTGGTAGAAATAAACAGGGGGATTCCCAGGGCTGTGTTCACATGGGATATGACATGGGCCACAGTGTTGTACACGGACCTGGCTTTGAGCTTAGTGTGTTAGTCTTTAGACTTCCAGGTGGAGACTTAGGCTGCCTCTCCTGACTTACAGGAATCAGATACCAAAGACAAACCTTCAGCAAAGATCTGTTCCCAATACATTGACTGTACAGATCTTCTCTAGCTCTGATTACTGGGATTTATTTGGGCTGAAAAGTAACATGAGATAAATGCTCTGGGGGTAAAACTGGTGGAGATACACTGCCACCATCCCCTAACACCATGAAGAGGATGTTCAGAACAAGGCTAGTCAACCTTCTGGTGATATTTCTAGACTGGCTTCACATCCTTGCAAGGATTAATGTGAAAATTAACCTGATTGCTGCCATGGTTTTCCATCACATTGAACTAGGATTCAAAAACTGCTTTCTGTGGGTGCTGTGGAGAAATAGTACCTGATTTTCCAAGCAAGGAGGCCAGATGACTTAGTCCGATGCAAGGAGAAGGTTGTACAATGAGGCCCTGTAGCTCAGCAGGAAAAAAGGCAGCCGCGGCCAGGCAGTGGACAAATTAATTGTCCTGGCAGCTGAATGTGATTAGACACTGTTAGGGTAGCACATTAGTTTTGATGGTAAATAAATGTTCCCTTCTGTGGGAAAAGCTACCATTTCGAAAATTGCTTTTGCGGCAAAATGAAACTTTAACGAAATGAAAAAAAACCGCTAAAACCGTCAGGGATTGTACAAACATCATGATGTGAAGTAATCAATACTATTCAGAGAAAATATGAAATATGCTCATTTTCTTTCATCTCAGCATATTTTCAGATGGCCCAAGGAACTGTTCCTATAATAGGGAAATATATAAACACAGTATTGAAAGGATCGTAATGTAAAATCAGGGTGAAATAAAACAGTAAGAAAGTCAAAACAAAACCTCTCTGCTTTGCTGAAGCAAAACATTTCAACATCAGAGTGAAACGAGAAAGTCAAAACAATCCCTGTTTCTCCAATTTTCCCGTCAGAAATTTCACTGAAATCAACACGTTTCAGCACAATGTCTCTGTTTCCACGAAATGTCATTTGCAGGTGGAAAATTGTTGTGTGACAAATATTCCAACTTGCTTTAAAGATGGCACACCTGAAGAGTGGCATCTTTGTGGCCAACAGAGTTGGACAACTTTGGGAGGGGAGTCATGGCAGCTTTCCCAGCTCAGCTGCTCATGAAGGGTATACTGCTTCTTGGGATCAAGACTCTTTGTGAACAGCCTTTCCCTCACTTAGGAGCTAAGATGATGAGACACCAAAGGTATTCTCTGATTTATCAGGCTTGCTGGAGTCTTGCCTTGCCTGATTTATGTCAGCTCAATCCAGCTGCAACCCTGGTCTGAAGTTTCCAATATGTAATATCTTCTTTCTTTCTTTCTTTTTTTTTTTTTTTTTGGTTTTTTTTTTTGTTTTTTTTTGTTTAGGAATCTGCACTGCCAGAATTCATTCAAAGAAGGAACATGTTTAGTAAAGCCAGGAGTTTCTTTTGTGGTTGATATTGTTTTCCTGACATACTCATTTGAAATTCAGCTAACATACTCTTCTGCAACATTTGTAAGCAGGGAAGGAAGGACTGCCGTTTCAGCAACAGTAATATGTAAGTGCTATCATTATTAATAACAATCTATATTTCAATACTGCTTCGAGGCCTCAAATAAGATTAGTGGCTCATTATGTTAAGCTATATGTAAATACACAGGCACGGAGTGTTTTATAAAGTAGCCCTTATCTAGACCAACAAGATGAAATAAGGGAGAGCAAGAGGAATTTTTACGACTTTCAATTTCTAGAAGGGCAAAAATTTAAATTAGGTACGATTATGAATAAAACTGGCCAAAAGAGACAACTAAATTTTTGCTCTTTCAGGCCAAGGGGATCAGCCGTCTTGTGAGAGTTTGGTGTTTTATAGAGGGTTTCAAGAATATTACCTTAGGATAATGTTAAACCCCCGCCCCCAACCTTACCACCAAAAGCAACTAGAAAACAAGCTATTCATTGAGACATGTTATTCATATGAACTTCCTACCGAAATGGTGAGATGTTGTCTCAGGAGACAATTACTGGGTACTATTCCCTCTGGATATCGTTAAGGTGGAATCACAGAAGTCTGCTTACTTTTACAGAATAGCAAAAGAAAAATTGTTACTACAGCAAACAAAGAAGGACCATAGCAAAAGAAAAATTGTTACTACAGCAAACAAAGAAGGACCAGTGTTCCATGTCTTTTTTTTTTTTTTAACCCTAACACAGAATTATCCAGAATAATTTGTGTGCATTCTCCTCCAACCGTAGCCAATATGAGCCCAAAACAGCCTGAACTGTTTGAAATTTCTGTGAGGAATAGTCCCATCAGTTAAATTTCTGCAAGTCCAGCCTGTGGCATAGTCAGAGTCTCTGCATGTTTTGTGTGTGCAGCACAAAATACTGCAAAAAACCATCCAGAAAACAAAACCAAACCCACCTCACATTCCCGCTTCTTCAACTCACGTGGTGACACTGCCTGCATTGAGAGGTTCAGTTTACACGTTGACTTTCTGAAGCACGATTTGTGTCCATGGGTGCCTGGGAACTTCTATATCAAATCCTTTATTGCATTCTTGTCTCTTACCCCTTTCTGTCTTCGCACATGGTACTTGAGGCTACCTAGAATAAAGCCCTTTGGAGGTAGGGGAATTTCATGCACCAGCCTGTCTCTTTACCATGCAGCTTCTTGGTAGTTGTACTATTTTGGCTCCTTTGCTCTAGGAAAGGTGAGTTCTTTTCTCTAGAAAAGTCAACTCAGCACAAGCTGCTGTGGTTCCAGAGGACATTGCTAGTTTTCCCTGATGGCCTTCTGCTTTTTGTGTCCCAGCAAGTCTGTTTTTTACGTGACCTGAGCACTTGATCTGGAAAGAAGAACTGAGCCTCCTGAAAAGTGAAGGTAGGATAAATCTTTGTAAAAGGCCAGTTCACTCTGTGACAAAGATAAATCAGCCCTGTTGATCCAAAAAGCCAATAGATGAAGAGGTGAAACGTTTAAGGATGGAGAGCAGAAGAGAGTTACTGTCTTTAGTGGCATTCATTAGAGCTGTGTTTCCTGCAAAAATTCATATCTCTGCAGCTTTCCCCTCACTTAGGGAAGAATAGTGTCCCAGCATCTCTGCAAGGAGGAAGAAGTAGGCACCAGTTGCTTTATTATTCTTTTCTACATTCATATTTGGAACATGTTTTACCTTGACCAAAATAACATCGCCACCAGCCAATTCCTCTCTAGTTCCCTGCTCTCCCAACAGCAAAAAGTGCAAACTGAAATGGCCAATTCTTAACTATTTTTCCACTCTGTTAAGGTTGCATAGACCTCAAGTTTAAAGCTCAAGGCAAGCAGAGCTCCGAGACATGCAGGAGAGAGACAGAGCTGAATGTGCAGAGACCAGCTGCTGCAAATGGGGTTTGCACGTGTCAAGGCAGTGCTGTGTAGATCCACCCTCCAGCTGACAGACTCCCTTCTGCTATTGAAGGCTGCAGACCTGCCCCCAGCTCAAGGAAAGCCATCTAGCTGCACTTATTTGACTTACTGAGGCCAACCAGGTGCCTTGACAGCCAGATCCCTTCCTTTCCATGTTTGCAAACATGCGGCAGAACTGGTAATTACATCTCCTCTGTGGTCTTCCATAAGGCGTGGGCATGGGAAGTTGTTTATCAGTTTTGACAGTGTCTTAATTTCTATGCCATTTCTGGCACCAAAGACTACTCAAGGCTTCTTAGCAAGAGGTAGAACTGATCAGAGGTTGGAGCTGAGCTGCTCCTACTGTGGGAAAAGAGGAGCAAGAAGAGCATTGCACAACGGGATGGAAATTTGTGGTGGAAAGTTCTGGAGAGCTGGACCTGCTGCCCCACCACAGCAGTGAGAGATTGGGACCTATTCTGGGGAACCACCTTAGCTCTAAGCCCTCTCTCAATGGTAGCAGATACCCTGTTTTCCACAGCAAAAGAGGCAGCAGAGCTGTGGCAATGTCACGGGTGGTGTGTGGGGACACGCACCCTTGTTTGGCTATGGTGAAGGAGAGGAGGTGGAGAAGAAAAGCAGGGGCTTGCAAGGCAGAGGAGGACAAAGC
Source organism: Platalea leucorodia (assembly GCF_965183815.1). NCBI lineage: Eukaryota > Metazoa > Chordata > Aves > Pelecaniformes > Threskiornithidae > Platalea > Platalea leucorodia. The sequence continues at coordinate 4,316,172 of NC_138823.1, read as the reverse complement.
TGCCACAACTCCTATTAATCTTCTTTCCTTTGATAAACTCTCAAAAGCCATGTGTTTGGTGTGTAGCCAGAAAATGAAACCCAATCGTTCACATCTCCCAAAACCATAGCTTTCAGTTGTCAAGGGGTAAAGGATACTTATAGGAAAAAGGAATCAAACTATGGCAGGTTAGGTTGTTCATCCCGGACCTGTGATGAAGGTAAATGTTCTTGAACTGTTCATAAGCTGATGTTTCTGCAAAGCAACCAAAAGGCAGGGTGTTGGTAGGTCAGTTGGCTTCCTTTTATTTTTGCAAAAGCAAGAAAATCTCTTGCTAAAAATCCAGCAAAATCCAGCTTCCAGTTCTGATGTTTTTTCTCTAATAAATGAGTGTTGATATTTTGTTTTCTGCTGGGTTTTGGGGATCAGTGCAGAAAGCAAAATTAATTTAACTATCTGGGACAAAATAACAAGTTTATTCCTTAACAAACAAAACAAAATATTTAAGCTTATGGCTAGTAGCAATGGTTCAAGAGGGCTTGAATCCTGATATAGTCTCTGGAGACAAAATTTTTCTGAAGAAACAAAAAATAGCAACAGGCAAGAATTTCCTCTCTACAGAGAAACAACACTCAATCAGTTTTAGTGGATAAAATGTTTTCTTAACTCCTATGGCATTTCACAATTGATGAACGTTTCCAAAATAGAGATAGTTAAAATATTATCTCTTTCCCACAAGTCTTTTTGGCTTATATTCTGGCTTTGTTACAGTTGTGACCCAGGCAGTTTAAATTTATAATCTCACCTCTCCACTATCTATACTGAGATGACTAATTAACATGACTGCCATGTGTAATTGCAGTAACAGATATCTCGTACCCTCACATTGTGTTTTGATGTATTTTGTTATCATTTTGAACCAGGGATCCAAAAGAAGACAAATATTGTTGTGTTAGTCAATATTTTCGTTCAGCTGAAGGACAGGCATAAATGATCTCAGGGTATCTTAGCTCTGTCTGTTAATTAAAACCGTAGGAATGATGCAGGATGCTTTTCTACCAGGTCATCTCTTCAAAATTATTTGTGATTATTAAAGACCAGATGATGGCTCTACAAGTAGGAAGATGGTCAGAAAAGAGATGACCAGAAACTTGCTCTGTTTTTCCCTTAACTTGTCTTCAGTGAAGTGGACACAAAACCAGGGTTTTCTCTCAATATTTCTCTGAAGTAATAATGACAAAGTTATCATATAGAGAAAAGTTACAAAATGTATTTTAGTGTTAAAACTCAGACACCGATGCCTGGAGAATGGTCTCTTCCAAGAACCTGTTTTCAGCTACGTCAAACACAGAGCTTTTCCCAAATCCACAGTCACCAAAAGCAGGACTCTTCACCAGCAATAGATTGTGTGCAAGAACTCTCTGGCACAAGGACTTCATCTTAGATCCCCAGGAAGAGACATTGTGCCTTGCACACCTTATTTCATATATTATACTTTGGATTATTTCAAATTCTTCTGGAAATGTTGAACTTGTGGGAAAAAAACATCATAGAGGTGCCAAAAAGAAAAATGAATCCTCCGTATCTAAATGTCAGAGACTTTTTTTCTCAACTAGAAGAGAGGGAAGTTTGACAGGGACCCCAGACATCAGTCTGAGTGTTGAGTTGCTAATGAGAAAAAACATGTAGACCAATGATGTGCACCTACCTGAAGAAAATCTGGCAGTCCAGGGGAAATATAGATATTTATTAAAAAAAAAGGAAAAGGGGAAAAAATGAAGCATTCAGCCAACTGAATGCTATGAAAGCATTTAATCTGACAGTCCTGGAGGTGGTGCATGTATTTCAACAGTGTAAGATTCCACCACACCATTTTGTAAATTTATCTCCATGCTTCCCAGAGAGGATGCCGGATCTTTATTGACCGTGGACTGTTTTTCCTCACTGCTGAAGGAAAGACAGCCAGGTCAAGAGGTAAAAGCACGTCTGGCTTTGTGAGAAAAGCAGATATCTGGGGGAAACAAGCTTTTGTGCTGTAAAGCTATTATGCAGTAGCAAGCTCATGTCTGCTGCCATTACTCATGGAGGAAGTCCTTAAAGCGTAAGCCTTGTTACTTTGCACACTTTTTAATTTATCTTACTGTCATACTGACCACCAGCAGTACTTCACCAGTGCTTTCAATGTCTGGTCCTCGCCTGAATCCTATCAGTTATACCACTCTGTTACTGGAGACGCTCTGCAGAATGCCTGCCTTACTTCTCCTTCAGTCTCATCTTTTCCATCTTTTCCATGCTGACCACAGCCTCTACAAGCTTGGGTTAGCCATTGGACTCGATGATCTGTATGGGTCCCTTCCAACTTGAGATATTCTATGATTCTATGATCTAAGGTGCCTTCCCTTTTCTGGTATGCAGTGCGCTTTCTCAATATCTTCAAAGACCACATGTTATGCTTGCAGTTTCTCAACGGTGAAGCTACCAAGGAGAAAGACTCGAAGACTGAAGCTGCATTCTCTTTCCTTTCTATCCTCTCTTCCTCCCTGAGTGGCTTTTAGGCTTGTCTTCAAGCAGGTGGAGTCAGGATTCAGTGGTAGCAACTCACAACTATCTAAATATGGTCATACTGGAGAAGAATAAAGGATGGGAGCTTCTGACATCCGAGGATAGGCTGAGAGAGCTGGGACTGTTCAGCCTGGAGAAGACAAAGCTCAGGGGGATCTTATCCATGCCTATAAATACCTGATATGAGAAGGTAAAGAAGACAAAACCAGATGCTTCTCAGTGGTGTCCAGTGTCAGGACAAGACAAAACAGGCAGAAACTGAAATACAGGAAATTCCATTTAAACGTAAGAAAATACTTTTTTTTTTTTTTTTTTTTTTTATTGTGAGAGTAGTCAAACAGTGGAACAGCTTGCACAGAGAGGTTGTGTGTCTCCTTCCTTGGAGATATTCAAAACTCAGATAAGCAAACTCCTCTAGCTGACCCTGTTTTGATCAGAGGGTTGGAGTGGGCAATTTTTCTGCTAACCTTAACAATTCTGTGATCTTCCCATAAAAACATCCCAAATTATTTTAAAGCAGAGACTCTTTATACCTGAAGATTAAGGCGGGCAAATGAAAAGAGGGAGACCGTTAAAACTAAGGTTTCACCTAATGCTCTTTAATTTCTAAAAGCTTTTTTTGTTTCTTTTTTTCCTGCTTAGTCAGACATTAAACGGGTTAGGACCATAGTAATATAACAATACTCTTGATATGCCCTTGTGTACAGCAAATACAAAGTACTTCATCTTCAGAGATAAATGATCTAAGGGCTTTTCCCTCAGTAAATCTACAGCAGCTTCCACCTTTCAGCTCCAGCAACACTCTTCTGGAGTCACAGTTAGATCAGTACCACTGTGTGCAAGCACGGGCACTGCCTAACAGGCCGAACTTTATTTTGGAAGAGACCTGAAAAAGGTTTTGAAGTCTTTTTGCAAATGCTGGCATGTCAACAATGATTTCTGGTCAAATTCCAGTAAGACTCTGTCCAAAGCCAAACAAGCAAATAAACAAACAAAAAATCCCACAGCTGGCTGGTATCCTTCCTTCCTTGTCTTCAAGCCTGTATATGCATAGCCTTATATAAAAGTGTCTGTGCATATTTCTGTATAAGTGTTCAAAAAGCTAACACTTCTCTTTATTTGCAGGTGATTGTATTCTAGTGAGTGATTTAAATTAAAAATAGGTAAAGTTTAAGAACTGGAATTTCTGCTTCTATATCTGTTGTTAATAATCCTTTCATTCATCATCACAGTGTTGTGGCAACACACAGGGGATGGGCTGTTGTTCACAGTCTGCTCCTCTTCCTTTGCCTTCTTTTGACAACCTGAACTAATTTATCTGTGATGACAGTATTTTTCCCAGATAAATTTGGAGTGTAAGTCTCCTTCCATCACTGTTGGTAAATGTACTGTCGTTGCTGGACATGAATTGCATCATACAACTACTTGCAGGGAATTCTAGAGTCAATAACCATCCGTCATCCTGGCAAAGTCTCAGCCCTTACATCTCTGTTAACTACAGCTGTTGCAGCCCTGCAGTAGAAGAATGGGCTTGCTGAGGAGGTCTGATTCATTTTGCTAAGGACTTTAAACATGATGATGAGAGTTTAAAAGCAGAACCAGCGTTTGTGATGCCAGGAATGAGCAGAAAGCACTGGTAGGAGTTGCTCTCATCAAATTTTTTCAGTGGGAAGATGGGATGCTATCAATCTGAATGGGCCAGAGATTCTGCTAGGACTTTATAATTAGTTTGAGCATAGCTCCTGGAAGCTGCTTCATCAGGTGGTGAATGTGCCACTGTGACAATGCAATCTTGCAGTCCTCCCTCCACTTGGAGGAGAAGAGGAGCTACAGTGGGGTGGTCACTGACAATCCTGTTCCTACTTGCAGGAGATGAGGATCCACAATGGTTTTGAGCAAGAAACTAGTGGTTTGACAGGGGCTTATCTTCTGGCTATTCATAAAGTAGATTTAGCTGTCACGGAAAGTGATGAACTGGTGAAATGAGGGACTGATGATGTCTTTGTACAGAGCAGAGAACAATGAGGAGCAAAACACCTTTCCTGCGTCCTATCCTTCCACTGATATCCACTGCTTCCCATAGGACTGTTATGCTAGAAGCACTCATCCAGCAAGCACATTAGTTTCTTGGATTTTCTGTTATTAAACATATGGGGCATGTCAACAGTGACTTGGGTCCTATCTTCAAGTAGGGAAGTTTCTAAAATCAGCGTAGTCACCAAAGCAGAGGATGGGAGGGTATATCAGAGAAGAACCATTTTCTTTATGACCTGTTCTTATACTCCTCTTTAACTACCCTGTGCTTGCCATACCCTGGGGTAGGACACCAGGAGCTCTGCCCTGGGCCTGTACAGATGTTCTTGAGTCCTTCCAAGGCTGTAGACAAATGGCCAACAAGTACTGTGAAGCCAATGTGTGGGGTTTGTCTTATCTGTGACTGGCATCTTGACTCCTCCTACTTCCAAGAGGGACTTTATCTCCAACATCGCCTCTCCTCTGATAAGAATCTATCTAAAAATCCCCCCAAAACACAAAGCGATTTGAAAGTTCACAGTCTCCAGAGCAATGGCAATGAACAGTTGGTAAATTGAAATCTCGCTCATATGATATTAATCTAGTATCTAGTCTTTGAAGAGTTTGAAATATAGCATGGTGTGTTCAACATTTTATTAAACATTAACCATGCCTAACACAAATGTCAGCCATTGGCAGAACTCTTTTCTTAAGAAATTATTCCCCACTTTAAATTCCAACAGAAATGGAAAGATTTGGAGCTGAGAGAGACATTTCCTTTTATGAAATTGCTGTTACTGGCAGTCCTTAAAGGTGGGATCAAGGGATTTAATAAATGTAATTTACTTTTTATTACTGCTCAGAACTGGAGCTACTTTGGAGTGAAATGGGTATATGCTGTGGGAAAGTGCTACCATAAATCTCTCCCCATCAAATGAATCTGCCCCAGAGAGGTATTTTAGAGGAGTGTTTTGAAATGGGAGTGGTACATCTAGGCAGTGGCTTGCAGGAACCGTGTGTGTCTGTGCCCCTTTGCTTCTTTAATCCAGTCAACCACATCTGATTCTTATGTCTCAGAGACAGTTGTCCAGGTGAATTGTCTGGGAATCATTCTCTCTGATATATTTCTAAAGAAAATTGATGAAATAACACATTTATTGAGTGTTGTTCCTACACTGCAATGGGTCTTTGTTGTGCAGAGGGAAGATAGGCCCTGTTCCAAGTCATTCCTTCAAAGCACCATCTGTAAATTTTAACTGTGTTAGCGAAAGGCTGCAATCCTCATGCAGTCAAGAGTAGCTTTCTCCTTGTTCATTCTCTACTAAAAGGTAATTTTTGCTATTTTTAAAAGATAAGATTGTCCAGAAAATCACGGAGTTACTCAACTGAACACTCAGGGAAGAGCTGTCTCAAAGGAAATTTAGGTTAGTCAAAACCAGTGTCAGGATTTTTCCTGCAGCGGGACAGGCTACAGCTTGAAACAGCCCTCTGTCTGACAGGCAGCAATGAGTCTCCAGGAACCAAGAAATACAGCACGACTGAGGAAATATTGAACTTGTAAGGAGAAGTGGTGGAGAAAACGCTGAGAAAAACACACCTGCTACTGGAATTGCTGATCGGTGTAATTTGCAACATCCTGAGGAAGGTTTTGGTGTGTTTTTTTTTTTTTTCATCCAGCAAATTGCTCATGAACCTTCTCTACTTGCAGGTTTCCTGCCAGCACCCTGCAAGCAGCATGCTGGTGGATGGCTACCTCGCAGCCTCTGGAGTCCTCTGCACCAGTGCCAATGGCTGGGCAACGTGGCAGCCAGAAAACCAGGTTTCCATCCTCCTCTGGGGAAGAAAGAAACACTGAGGTTTCGTTATGAATTGCAAGTCTGCCTTTTGGGATATTTGAGTCTCCCATTGGTACTGCATTGGGCCTGCTTAGATTTTCGCTTAACATAGACCAGGAGTGGTCCACTAAAGTCATTGGGTCCAGCAGTTGCTCCAGTCATGTAATAGAAAGCTGGTGCAGAAATGGGGTAAGATTATTCACTCTAGATCCTTCCACTTCCAAACATTGTCCAACATCTTCTCATAAATTTAATACTTTTAGTGCCTAAAATCTAGGGAATGATGACATTCTTCAGGAAGAAAGCAGGAGAGATCAAGGACATTTCCATTGCCTTGGGTCCTTGCTGTAGCCCAGAGTACCTGGGCTGTAAATCCCTGAATGACCCTAGGAGGTGAAGAGTGATTCCATTTACCTGTGGTATTCTGAAGATGATATCTTGCGTAAATATATCTGAACACGAAGAGAAAGGAAAAGTAATTCCTTGAATGTCAATGGCAATTCTACCCCAATTTGTAAGGATGCTTTAGAAAATCCCTCCAAAGTTTTCTTTGCTTGTAGTGGGACTTCCCCCTTTGTCTATCCAGCAAAAAGATTCTTAGGCCATCTCTCCCTGGGATGCTGAAATGAAGCACTGGTCTCTTGTCAGTGAGAAAATCCAGAGTGGGAATAGACGTACAGAAGAATGAACTGGAGGGGATAACGTGACCCTGGCAGCATTTGTCCCTCTCTGCGCTGCAGCTTGACTATATCCTTCTGATTTCTGAATTTTTTCCTTAGAGGAAAAACACACACCTGCCTATAGAAGTCTTGTTAAAAGCCTCCAGATTGGCACTGATACCACATAATGAATTTTGTTTTAAGCAAAAGCTTGTGAGAATTCGCTTATTTGTAAAGCTCAGACGGTGTGATGGATTAGTGCTCCGAACGTTAGATCCACCAAAAGAAAAAACAGATACAAAGGCTGAGGGTGTGGAGAAAAATGTCTTAGGTGGATACTCAGCATGGTTTTATCATTTCATTCAGATTGCTCCTTAATGATTTATCACCACTCTTTTTAGAAGGATATCCAACTTTGATTAAGGGGCTCAAGCAGTGGAGATTTTTCCTTCATTCCGTCATAGTAAGCTCCAATACTTAATTATCCTCTGTTAAAATAAGCCTCTCATTTCCATTTCAAACTTTGTGGACTTTGAGATTGAAACTAATGTCTAGATCTTTGTGTGATTAAGAAAATTCTTCCTGTGGAAAGCTTCTGGCAGGGCAAAAGGTTGCAGATTGTCATAAAGTCTCTTTTTCCAAAAGAAAAATGAAGCTAAGTCTTGTCACCTGTCTTGCTTCAAGTGCCTGTGTTAAAGGCAGAAGGGATTGCAAAGGGTTATAATATCACAGCTGCAAACTGGAAGTTAGCTGGGCAATGATGGATAATGAACTGGTTGATGCCAATTTAACTGAGATGAGAACGTGGTCTTTGGGCTTAGTGTCACCAATGTGCAGACAAATAGTTCGGGGAGATGTCTTTCCCCTTTGTGCAGTAAGTTTGGGGAATGAACAGGTTTCCTATTTTCAGAAGTTTTACTTGTATAGGCACAGAATCTAACACAGCTGGCTCCAGATTTGTCTCTCTTTGTTATGGTGTAAAAATAGGGCATACATGCAAAGATGTTTAACAGTGTGCCTTAGGAAATGTGAATCCTTCCCGTTCTAAAAAGAGCTAGAGAAAGAACTTTGTACTGAACAAAGCAACTAATAAGCAATGAAATCTCTCTTGCCCTAAACTCTGCTGCAATTCTACAGTTGAGCAATTGGAGAGCTCATAGGCTGTCAAAAAGAATGTTCAGCAGTTTTACCGTCTTTACGCCTCATCCCTAATATATTCATTGCTGCCTTTCAGATAACGATGTGTTCTGATTACCCTTGTAGGCAGTGTACCTTGTACAAGGAGGGGATGGCTGGCACCACCTCAGAGCTAAGTTACCTGGCTGTGTAGCAATCAGCTCGTGAAAGCTGAATCCAATGAATGGCTTCCTTCAGATGGCGCAGAATCAGGCAGGAATGTAATTGAACAAGAGTAATAATGTACTTATTGATCCCTTCAAGGTCTCCGATTTCCTCGAAGGCGAAGGAAGTAATGAGCCTTGAGGAGCAATAATGCACCTGCAGTATTGAAATAATGGAGCTCCCAGCTCTGAAATGTTTGATTCCTGCTACCTCTGGAAATCTGCTCCTCCCTTTGGCAAGAGAGAAAAGCTAGGCTGCATATAATCAAAGATTAGCACTTGCAGCCCCTGTGTGCAAGGGCATGTGAGTTTATGGTTTAAGCACTTGATGAAGGATGGGAGGTGGGCACAACGAATTGTGGGCAGGAGGACCATGAGGTCAGAGTGAGGCAGTTACGGTCATGCGAAAAATCAGTGGCTACAGTGTCCAGGCTGCAAAAGCCATGTACAAAGTGCTGCAGCTGATTTGAAGTGATTTGACTTCAAAATGAAAACTGATTCCAGACACTTCATTTGTTTCTTGGCTGCTCCTAGCTATATAGTTCGATAATATAGTCATCACCACACGTTGTGATGTTTGGCTCTTATTTAGCACTTTTGGTTAAACGATGCTTGGATATTTGATGAATAGTGAAGAAAGACAGCCATCATCCCTTACAGATATGGCTACAGAAAAAACACCTTTGCTTCTCAACTGTGTGCTTATGACTTCTCAAATGATTGCTCCTAGATTTGATTGCATGTCACAGATGGTGACAAAAAAAATGGAGGATTTCCTAAAGACCAGAGAATGGACAAGATGAAGTAGAAATGGCACTGGCTTACTGACCCTTGGTTTCTAAAAAGCCTCCTGTAAAACAGTGTCATTTAGCACATCACCATCATCTGTATGTCTAATCCCTGTCACCTTAGCTGGAAAGTTACTGCATTAGGGATCATCTTTTTCTCTTGGGTTTCTTCAGTGTCTAGCCTCTTGTCTGTACTCAGAGCAATGAGTTGCTCATAAGAAAGGTAGTTTCCTATATTCTGCTTCTGCCCAATGTGATACCATCTGAACATCCTCCATATGAAACGAAAGCAGTAGTCAATCCTTTAAGACTGCACAAATTTCTTCTGCATAAGCCTCAAACAAATATTCTCCACCCTTCCTCTGGGATGAGGATAATAGCAGGCATGCTTCAGTGCTACTAAATGGGGATGATGTCTGGTTCTTAGTTGATCTTGTGGTTGACCAAGTCTTAAACATGCGTAGGGATGTCACACAGTTATTGCAAAGTGGTTGCTCAGCTACTGACATGAGGTTTTGGGTTGGTCATAGCCCATCATCTGCACTCAGGACACCCGTCACCCAGCAAGGCTCTGTGCCATGTGTTTTCATCTGTCCTAGCCATATAAATCATGAGATTTATCCACTCCCGTGCTATAAGAATAGGAAACTGAGAATGACAAACCAGTTAGAGTCTTCTAAGCCATGACCTTCTTCCGCTTTATGAGACTAACTAAACTACTTGAGGTCATAGCATTTTGAAGTGGTAATGCTTCCTTAGTTAAAAATAAAGACTCTTCAGGAAACTGAAAAAAGACACATAGTTTTCCCAACAGTGATTAGTTTTTGAGTTTTTGGTTTCAGGTTTTTTGGTTTCTGTTTTGTTTTGTTGTTTTTTTTTTTTTTTTTTTCTCTTGCCTGATATTGACATTTCAATTTATGCTAATTTATACCACTTGAAAAGCCCAAATAAATCACTCAGGCGGAACTGAAGAGAGGGTGAGTGTAAGGAAATTAAAATTATAAAGTTGATGTCTGTGCTAAGATAGCACTTGAGACACAAAGCATTTGCAATCACTGTAGCATGCATCTAGTCTGTATGATACTTAATTAGTTTTTCAACAAGTGGTATGAATTCCTTTGAAAATTTGTGGACCTTTGTTTACTGCCAACCAGCCTCCTCATGTCCACACAATAAATAATCATAGAGCTGGGGCCATCTGGAAACCTGAAAACAGGATATTTTTCAAGTCTTGATAAAGAAAGATTTTTTTAAAAAAAAGAAGGTATCAAAACTTTCTCCCTTTTTCCCAGTTATTTCAGACAGAAAGAACTGTGGGAAGTGTCTTCAGATGGCTGGTTTGATCCATTGAGTTTTCTTTTCTATGGAACCAATAAAAAGTTTACATCAATGGGCAGAGAGGCTGAAGGAAGTGATTTCCAGATTGTTTCCCATGAGACCACAGTAAATATTCTGAAACTGGCTCTGAACAAGAAGTGACCATGGGCGATCAATTTGAACGCAGTCACAGTCCCTGGAGCCAAAACTCTTGAGAAGAACTAGTTTGAGATATTAATAATGAGACACAAAGAACAGAGATACAATGCTAGTCAAGTCCAGGTTGGCAGGTGCTTATGCAAAATTTGTTCCAGAATGTGGTAATCTAATGGTTAGAGAAGACTGGGATGAATGTCTATTGCTAAAATTTCCTCGCTATCAATGCTAATTCAAACGCTGAAACAGGTTGCCCAGAAAGGCTGTAGAGTTTCCATTCTTGGAGATATTAAAAAAAATTTTAGGACAAGGCCCGGAGCAATCAGATCTAATCTCAAGCCCTTTTTTGAGCAGGGGTTTGGATAGAAGGATTTCTTGAGGTCCTTTCTGACTTTAATTTTGTTTGATTCTGGCAATAAGTGCACACTTATGCACTGCAGAAGGTGCAGGGAAGGACAGCAAGGATGACAAAAAGTATTGCTTCACAGAAGAAAGCTTTTCTAAGTCAACCATGACTTATTCTCGTCCCAAAGTTGTTCAGAAATCATTCCTAAACATAAACCTCACACACCATAATGAGCAATACTCATGTACCATATAGTTGTTTGTATCTGGTGTGCTTGTACAGATACCTGCAGATATAAGGATATATCAAACGTAAGGATCAGCAGGAGATGCACTTCACACTGGAAGATGTACATAGTTGTGAAAGATGAAGGAGTTGCCCTTTGCTGAGGCAACAAGTTGTTATTTAGTCAGTCAAGTGCCAGAGATAACACATGCAGAGAGGCATTTGCCTCTCCAAATGCTTGTTTTAATTAAGAGGAATAGCAAGACTGTCATCTGAATAGGAAACAGATAAACCAAAGCTGGAGAGGAAAGCTAAATATGTTGAAATGGCTGGGAGAGCTTGGCCCTGAGGACAGTGGTCTACAAGGATATATCCTCCACAGTGAGGGATACAGAAGGAAAGAGTCTTTGTCAAGCTGAATAACAGAGAAGTCTACAGTAAATCAGGTGAATAAAGGGACAGAGGGGGCGATCTCAGTGTTTGCACATTAAAAAATATTTTTCTTCCATTTCTTCATGTAGGTTTTTTATGAACATGTTGAATTTCTTGCTGCAGGTCAGTGAGAATGCCAGAAGTCTGGGAAAAGTGAGACAGCAGTGGCTAAATTAAAAGGGGGGAAAAAAACTCCATCAAAAGCTATTAAATGTAAAGATCACAGCTCTGTCAGAGGAAGTCCCTAATGCTAGAAAATTATCACTGTGTGCTGGCCCTGAGCCAAATAACTGTTCTCAAATTATACTAGGTCTTGCTCAACACTTTCGTTCCCTTTAGTGTTTAATACATGGTTTAATATATGGGTCTAGAGCTGACCTGCTGTGAAAGACATTACGCATTTCAGACCATTTTCTGGCAGTCACATTGCAGCCAGCACAACTCCGGAAAAATTCCCCAGAAAAGCCCAGAGATGACAGGTGATGATAGTGCTCTTGTTCCAGCACAAGCAATGAATTTGTGGCAGAAATTGCCAACTGAGGAGCTATGTCCAGGGTGATCCAAGGAGTCTGATTACATGAATATAGTTGCTCCCCTTATATATCTATGTATTGAGAATGGGGTACCCCAATGCCTCGGAGGAGCTGAGTGTTAGGCCGCTGCAGAAGGAACCTGAACTTTTAATCCCCAAGGAGCTGGCTCTCCCACTTGGCCACATCATCCTACTGGCCAAACTGGAGCTCTATAGCAATACTCCTTTCCTATCGAGTCAGAGGAATCACTGTGATGCCTTTCAACAGTATTTCAGCACAAAACCTAACCCCTTTACATGGCTATTAATCTCACATGCCAGATCTGAACATACTTGAAAGCCTTTAGCAGAGATAACACAGCTACAGAGGTTGCCCTAAGGTCAAAGCCTGCTGCTGTGGAAATGAAATATTTGCATAACCTTTTCTTTCAAGAATTTATGTGATGCGCAAATGCATTCATTCAAGCTGCTTCCTCAGTGCTTCGGTGAAGCTGCCAGACAGGGGAGAAACAATGCTGTGTATTTCTGGGAAAGAACATGATTATTAGCCCTAAATAGACATATGGTAGGGCTATGATAGGGAGTATGGGCACAGTTGCCCCAGGGAGAAAGTAACTAGATGTAGCCATCTTCTCCAGGCCTGTGTTCCTGTGACAGGGCATGAGCACATCTTGTATCCATCAGCCAGTTCCATTGCTTGGTCTTTTTGGACACCCTGGGCAGCAGAGACGTGTACATCAGCAATGTGCAGCGCTTTTCTCTCTCCCTGTGGCTGTAGATGGAGGGGGGTGGCTGGAGCAGAATGATAGTGGGTATTGCCCACTCATTGTGCATCTTGGAAGATCCTGCAAAACAACTCATCCTGCAAGACAACTGCTGCCTCTGCTCACCAGACCAAAGCCCAACTCAAGAAGTTGCTCTATAATTGAACTCAGGGCTAGGAAGCCTTTGCTTTGGGTTCAGAACTTGCAGCTACTGCATTTGTCCTGAAAATGTGTATGAAATCAGCATTACTGGGCTTACGTTTGGCCCCTCTTCAAGCAGGACTAACTCCCTGGCAATCTCTCAGCTAATTCCTCCTGAAGAGTATGAGTTATTGAGTTTGTTGACTGTGATGTCAGGTTACACCAGCAGATAATGTTGCCCAGGGTAAGTCTGAGCCCCACTATGACTGTGGCACAGTGGATTAACATTTTGGCATTTTCATAGGAAATGCGTGGCTGCGTGATTTCACTAAAATTCAAAACATGGTTGGGGTGGGTTGACCTTAGCTGGACACCAGGTGCCCACCAAGTCACTCTATCACTCCCCACCTCAGCTGAACAGGGGGAGAATAAAAAATAACAAAAGGCTCACGCATGGAGATAAGGACAGGGAGATCACTCACCAATTACTGTTATGGGCAAAACAGACTCGACTCAGGGAAATTAATTTAATCTATTGCCAGTCAAATCAGAATAGGGTAATGAGAAATAAAAAACAAGTCTTAAAACACTTTCCCCTCACCCCTCCCTTCTTCCCAGGCTTAACTTCACTCCCGATTTCTCTACTTCCTCCCCCTGAGCAGCACAGGGGGACAGGGAATGGGGGTTGTGGTCAGTTCATCCCACATTATCTCTGCCGCCCTTTCCTCCTTGCTCTCTTCCCCTGCTCCAGCGTGGGGTCCCTCCCACGGCAGACAGTCCTCCATGAACTTCTCCAACATGAGTCCTTCCCACAGGCTGCAGTTATTCATGAACTGCTCCAGCGTGGGTCCCTTCCATGGGGTGCAGTCCTTCAGCAACAGACAGGGTCACCAGCCCTGCCAGCAAACCTGCTCCAGCGTGGGCTCTTCTCTCCACAGGTCCACAGGTCCTGCCAGGAGCCTGCTCCAGTTCAGGCTTCCCACAGGGTCACAGCCTCCGGGCATCCCCCTGCTCCGGCGTGGGGTCCTCCATGGGCTGCAGGTGGATCTCTGCTCCACCATGGACCTCCATGGGCTGCAGGGGGACAGCCTGCCTCACCACGGTCTTCCCCATGGGCTGCAGGGGAATCTCTGCTCCGGCGCCTGGAGCACCTCCTCCCCCTCCTTCTTCACTGACCTTGGTGCCTGCAGGGTTGTTCCTCTCACATATTCTCACTCCTCTCTCCATCTACTGTTCTGCAGAAGTTTTTTTCTGCTTAAATATGTTATCCCAGAGGTGCTACCACCATTGCTGATTGGCTTGGTTTTGGCCAACAGTGAATCTGTCTTGGACCTGGCTGGCATTGGCTCTATCAGACATGGGGAAAGCTTCTGGCATCTTCTCACAGAAGCCACCCCTGTAGCCCCTGCGCTACCAAAACCTTGCCACGCAAACCCAATATGTTGGTACAGCACCTCTTGGGATAAGGGTGTTGCCCTGGTATGAGAATGGCTCAAGGAAGGCAGTGCCTAGACTGTTTCTTTCTCAACCAACTTGTTTGACTGCACTGCTAGTGTCTGCTTAGCAGCTTCTTCTCACCTTCCTTGCTCTCCTCCCACACTTTGACTTCTCTGGATCCCTTCCCAATGTATATTCCTATCTATTAGGATGAAATCACACCTCTGCAAAGCAGAATCTGCCAAATCATTTTGTATCCTACAGCATGGAAAGTCATCTACAACTAGGGCTTACTGCTGTGTGCTTGAGTGAGCTCTGAATTTTAGGGAAGCATGAGGTGTATTTTCAATTTTTAGCTAAAGGGATTAGTACATGAGGTGTATTTTCAAATATGTAGCTAAAGAGATTAGTGCACACAGTGATGAGAGGAACACCAAACTTTCATGGCCCTGGGTGTCATGGGACAAGGAACTGAGTGGGGTTTTCATTTTGCTCTATGCTTTTCTTTTGCACAAATGAGAAACCAGCTTGTTAGTTCCCGAGATTTGCAGCCTGCTGCTGAGGCTTTTGTGATGGTTATTCCCATTTTAATCTGTCTCCTGGGCATGAATGTTAAAAGTACTGATGCGCTGAAGGCCTGGATCATGGGTTCAGTGTTTGGCTGACACAGCAAGTGGGGCCAAAGCTTTCACTGGAGGCTGTGATGAAGCAGGCTAGCTATTTGGTGAAAGAATTATGAGAGCCTGAGCTCATCTTTTCTTGTTTTCTGTGCTATGTGGTGTTTTGCTGAAGTATCCAAAGAGTTTTCCTCTGACTTGCCCTTTTTGCACTTTTCTTTTGTTTAGTATCACCAGGATTCCCACCTGAAGGCAGATTTCCCACTATCTGGCACAGATCTCTCATTTAAATCCAATCTCTGTCATTCAAAACCCAGTCCCCTTTGGCCTTCTGGGATTATTAAATGTTTTGGTTTATTTTTTAAACCAGACGAGTACAACCTGAAATGTAAAAAAGCAGAGGGATGGCACACGGCTGCCATACTACATTTTGCGTGGCTTTCTACCTGGTGTTACTGACCTTCTGATAACTTTCTGCCACTCAGAAAGACAAATGTTGCTGATGTGTCCGCTCGCAGGCTACTCAGTTTTTTGGTTTTTTTTAAATGCTTGTTTTACTTCCCCTAAGTTTTCTTTCAATCTACTGTCTGTAGCTGGAGAAAGCTGCCAATCACATATGCCCAGAGAGTGATTATCAGTGGATGCAACTGTGCATTTATTGTTTCCTTCTTGTTAAAAAACAAACCAACCTACCTTTTCATTGTATTTAATATGGTCTTTTACTCTCAGAAAGAAAATATTGTTCCTTCCTGATTTCATCTGACAAAACGCACACTGGTTGGTTTGTATTTATTTATTTTTCTTACATCCTGGAATTTTCAAAGCACTGAAATCATCTCTGTCATATTTACTCTTCTGTTTGTGCATGAGAATCAATAGTTATTTTGCCTTAAACGTATGAGAAACATTCCTAGGCATGAGATAATCTTATCCCTGCCTGGTATTATATGGAATGAGTACACCTCCTAAAGAAACATTTTCTATTGAGAATTTGCTTTGAGATGCACCCTTTATAGAAATTGCATTCTTAGAATTAGAAATTTGAGAAGACTACAAGGAATCCCACCATGGGTAAGGAAAAGAGAAATGTTCAACCCTCAGCAAGTGTAAAAGTTATGTGCATAATATTGCTTTGAAAACTCCCAGAAATAGTAATTGGCTGTTACTGGATGGTCTCAGAAGATGGGTCTGAGGGTTGAGAGGGAGTTTCTATGCAGGTAATGTGCCTGGAAGGTCAAATTCATGGTTCCCCAGGCAAGTGCTGAGCCAGTCAAGCTAACAAGAGTAAGAAGGCTAAAATATGAGGCTGTGTTGATTTTGTCCCTGATCAACATGGAAACTAGAGTTGCGTGAGCAGGATCTTGAGCACATAGGATGCAGACCGTACATTCTTGTTTCACTGGCATTTAAGACTATTATGCCTGGGCTGGAACACTGCTTGCTCTAGAAAAACCTCCATTTACTTAGTTGTTGAGGGAGTCTGAGATGTTTGGGAAAAGTTTTTGCTCTGAAGTTTCCATATCACAAGCTATGGACCTGTTGAAGACTGCAAGATCACCTTTAAATTATGTTCAGAGGGAAAGAGTGTCTGTGCACACACATTCTAAAAAAAATAAATGGATAAGAGCAAAAAAATAGTTCATTGCCTTCAAAGCACATTGCTTTCTACTTTAGGCAGGCTGAAGGATCTTCTGGCTGAACCAGTCAGGAAGCTGTAGAGATGGCTGCTCACACCTCCCAGGACAACACAGACCATCAGAAATGGGCTGAAGTGCCATCTTCAAATGCGAGGGAGCAGTGAAGGCCCAAGGAAGAGACAGGTCCTCAGGTGCTGCAAACTGGCAATTTATGCCTGCAGAGGCTCTGCTCATAGATATTTTGTGGTTGTTGCATGAAGAGCAATGGCCACTCATGGTGTCTGGCAAACTTCAGAGGAGTCCCAAGCGTTGGGGTGAATGCTGCTTGGAAAACCCAGTTCATTTTAGAGCACATTCAGCTCTACAGCTCTGATATGGAAAGGAGCTGGGGAGAGGTCACCCTGGGCTCCTTCTCTTCCTGCAAGAAAAAAAAGAAACACCAGAGGATAAAAGAGCAAAGGAGAAAACCCAAAGATCCATCTAACAAAGCAGGATTTCACCCAGCTTTTTGGGTTGCCTCTGTTTGATGAGCCAGTGAGACACATCTGAATGGATCTTGCAGCTTTTTTCTTTGGAACACAGCTTCATGATTTTCCCTTTTGAAGTCTCTGCATCACTTCCCATCTGTTTGCTTACTCATGGAGGGAAAATGTATTCGTTATTTACTTCTCTGTCTGAAATCATGTTTGTGGACTTGATTTCATGTCTTCGAAGTTTCCCTTTATGTCCTGTAGAGCTCCGGACTCTTTTATTAATATACATTTTGCATCTCTTTAGGAAACTTGATCAAAAGTTAAACACTGGTCAGAAATGTATACTATGTCTAATTTATTAGATTAACATAGCCATCTAAAGCCCTAAAATTCTTACTAATGCACATCCCAGTCTTGCAGAAACTTGTGTGTGAGCCATCCCACTGTAGTTAGTGCAACTGCTCTCTGCATAGTGTTAGGCCGATGCATATGTCTGAAGGCATGCAAAGAAGGCAACAAAATACAAAGCTGGCTAAGGAAGGAAGTGCCAATAGACTTGTTTTACTGTAAACTGCTCCTGCTCCCTAGCTTGAAAATCACTTGGCTGGATAGAAGGCAAGTGCTAAGTCTCATTCCTGGCTCACTAGGCTTCATAAAAACTTCTTTTTTATGAGAGATGGTAACTTCTCTCTCTATCTTTTATGAGAGATAACTTCCCTCATAAAAATTACAGCAGTAGTGCAAAGCCCATCTTCATACCTAAGAGGAGGCCAGAGCAGGACAGTATTGATCAATTCAGAAGAAACCTCTGCCTTGTTAAAGAAATCAAGTGTCAGGATTTTTGTCAACAAAGTCAGTATTCCCATTTCCTTGGTATTCTTCAGGTACTGCCTTCAGTCACTGCAGAACTCCAGCAAAGGCTGAAGCCCAGGACTTCCCTTGTCAGAGTCATTAACCCTTTCCCATTCAGGATTTTTTTGTTTGCATGTTGGAATTCCATGTCCTAAAGCTCTAATTAATTCATGTAAGCAACTGTTCTTGATGAAAAAAGTTATACTTTGCAAATCCCAGAGCCTTCCACAAGAAGAAGTCAATAATTTAATTCCAGCCACTGCAGTGCAGCAGAGGCAGTACTAAAATCTGTGTTCCATCCTGGGCTCAAAGCCTTGTAGAAGCCATGAGCTCAACCTGGCTGGAGTTCTTTTGGAAAATCAAAATTTTAATGAAAATATATGCAGAAAGCCAAAAAAGTCAGATTTTGTTTCCCTCTGGAAAGCTGTGATATCTTGCCTTAGCGACTAGCCAAATCCAAAGCCTGTAATTTGCAAACAGCCCTTATCCTAAATTGTTTTTACTCTGCTTGCTTATACAACGCAAAGCGCATGGAAGGCAAACACTGGATATCTGTGGGAGGAGCTGTTGATCAGGGCACGGGCAGGCACAGCCAGAGCTACAGCAGAAGCAAGGCTGGGGTACCGAAGCCAAGGTGAGGACATGGCAAAGTGGTGGGATGCAGCAGTCTGAAGGGCAAGGCAGGACCCCATGCGTCCATGAACGGTCAGGACAAGGAGTGGAAGGTGCTGACAGCAAGAGCTAGGAGTGAGGCTGAGCAGCCCAGAAGAAGACATAAAAATTGGGGCCACCAAAGAGCTTTGATAGTCCAATAGGGAACAAGGTTGAAAGAGCAGGAGATGGATGCAAGAACAATGCGTAGATCTAGACAGGGAAAGGGTAAAGGGGCTAAAAGTATGACTGGAGACCAAATTGTTTGGAGTTTTAGTTTTATGCTACCTATGATTATTTGGGATTGGACTAGATGATCTTTAAAGGTCCCTTCCAACCCAGACCATTCTATGATCCTATGATTATTTAGGAATCATTGCCTTGATCTCCTATTGTCAATAGCGCAGACCTGCACACTTCGCTTGGGTGGGTACAGCTCCAGAGGGCAGCAGAGGAGGGTGTGGACAGAAAACCATCCTAGGATGAGGCGTGTGCAGATAATGAGTTCAATCCAGGTGCTGTACATGGAGAAGGACATATTTGTCCTAGTTACACACATCCTGTGGCCATAGTGTCACTGAATATATAGTGGGGTTGCCACAAATAAATGGAGCCGTGCAATGTTTGATTAAGTCTGAGCATCTTTCTCAAGTGGTGGGGTGGTGGGAAACCATAGAAATACTGAGGTAAGCTGACACAGTTTGGAGGCATGTCATCAGTAGTCGTTACTGGAAGGAACCAAAGCTGCAGTGCTTCAGGCTGTCATTCCTGCTGGTTCCTCTTTGACTTCAGTGGTGTAGTTTGAGACTATGGAGGAAGAAGATCTGTTTTGGTTTTTTTGTTTGTTTTAATTTTCTCTGTGAAATACTAGGGGGCTATAATAGTTGTCCTAAAATAAATCCAGCTGAGTCTAGAGTCTAGTTTCTATGGCAATGTTTTATGGATAAATAAAGGTCAAAGAAGTCCATTCTTTGGTCCGGAGGACACATAGCAAGTTGGCATGTGTATGATCAAACACTCTTACCTGAAATGGGTAATTTGTTCTGCCCTTTGGGAGCAGTCCCTGGCCTGTGCTCCTCCTCAAATGATACTTAGACATGGTCTGGGAAAGAGCTACTTGAAAGGGGTCACAATTGCTTCAAGTTAAGATGGCAGTGGTCCAGCCAGCAGCAAATCAGTGCCCAAGCCTGTTCCCTTCTTACCTTTCCAACGTATGGCCAAAGAGCAGGATGCAGAACAAGGACGAGTCTGCAGTCAGCGCTTGCCAGAAAGCTTTCAGACATGTCGAGCTTGCGACAACCTCTGCGACCTCTGCGGCTGATATTTGATCTGCATGTCATGTACTGTCTCTCCTCACTCTTGTCCTGTTTAATAAATATTCTGAGTGTGGACCCGCATGTGTGATCTTACCGCAGCCATCAGATACCTGGCAGGGTCTCACCTCCCTCTCCCTGCTGCAGGGAAAGAAGCACAGAGCCCTGAAATGTGAGGCAGATTAAAAATAGCTGTTGTTTCTGCACATAAAAGTGCAACTTTCAGAGCCTTGTGACTTGGCGGTGCCCTGCCCGGATGGCTGCTCTGCTGAGGCAGTTCTCGGATTGAGATGGAAAAGGCACAAGTAATGGCTTGGGTCACACACACAATTCATCATCGTCCTATTAATCGGGGTGGCTGCTTGCCCCCCATCCCCTCCCAACACACACATCCCTGACTGGGTTTCAGGATCTCAGAGACCTGTTAAAGAGCCATTTTTAGAAAAAAAAAGACCCATGCCCAGTGATGCTGCATGAAAGGGAATATTTGCTGCTGTGGTGATGTTTGCCATCAGAGCGAACAATTTCTTACGAGCCTTCAGGAACATGCTGCAACACCAGGGCGGTAATGATCAAATTACCATGCTCGAATGGGTAGCTGGGTGGGTATTACACCTCCCTTCTGGCACAAGAAATGTGTCAATGGCATTTGGTCAATCCTAGCACATATATTGCCTGAAGATAGGCTGGATGTTTGAGGAAGAAGTGGGGAGAAAGCCTGTGGGCAAGCGAAGCCTGAATAGTTTATAAACTGTTAAATGAGTTGCCCTAAGCCAATCTGTAAATGTTGCACTTGTTTCCTTTACACAAGATGCCTTAGGCCAACAGCTTCTAAGACAAAGATAGTCTAAGTTATTGGAGGTCTTTTTGTATCATAAACCTGTTCTGGACTGAGCTCATGCTATTTCCTAAGAAAAGACATCTTCTTTAAATAGATTTCTCTCTCTGACAGGGGTACAAGAGATTTCTTAGATACTCATTGCACCTCACACCAAAAATAGCATTTTACAAAGAAAACAAAGCTTTAAAGCCATATTCTTGAGAGCATGTGTTGGCACTGGCAACTAGGAAAAAAAGTGTAAGCTAGAAGAAAAAAACCAACCTAGACTTTGAAGTAGCAGAAGATACCTTCTTGGTTTCGTACATTTATTTATCTTACTTTTCCCTTTCCGAATCATGTCTCCTTGCTTTCACACTTTCCTGCCATCTCCCAGACCTGAATTTGGGAACCTGAGGTTCTTGATGGGAGATCTGAGGCAGAAGGGACTAAGGCGTTACTGGGACTAACTTGGATCTGGTGTCATCATCTCTGGAGCCTTTGAGTGATTGAAATGATGCTGGAAGCTGAATACTGGGTCAATACTGGAAAGAGGGGTTTAAGGGACTGGCATGACACTGGCTTTAAAGGCAGGGGGTTGGGATAATATTGGTGGAAAGAGGTGGGACATACCAAGAGACCAAAAGCTGTCTGTTGGAGTGAAGGGTTGTGCATTTGTGTGCGCACTGAACAGAAGAGAGGATATTGCTTACGTGAAGGATGTAATAGGTCCTGGGCTAACAGACGGACATAAGAAAGGCTGTATTGGCTGTGTAGCCTACTGTCCTGTTTCTGACAGTGGTCCAAGGTGATACCAGGTATAAGAACAAGGTAAGCATATATTTCCCTAAATTACTCTTCTGGCATCCAACCACTTGGTGTTCAGAGATTTCCTGAGCTGGAGGTGGTTTCTGGGTATTTGTAAAATCAGTGGCTCTCTTGGCGTGAACATGCCCATGAGTACTCACCACTTTTCAGAACCTACAACATCCTGTGGTGAAGAGCTCCCCAGCTTCATGATGAATCTCCTTGGGTTTGTTTTGAACTTGCTCTATGAGTTGATTTGAAGCCTATGTCCCATTCTTACTCTCTCTGTCTTATCACCTCCACTAGAGAATAAAGTGCAACAGTGGGAGAAGTAGCTGATGGGCCTAAGGAAGGGTGCGTTCCTCTCCACCAAGTCACAACAGAAGGGCATGCCAAGCCAAGCCTTGTCACTATTGCTTTCTTCTCCAGTGACCTTGGGGAAGCCAGGAGGGGTGAAGGGGTAGAGGCATAGAGGAATGAAGGGATGTAGGGACAGAAAGATGAAGGCATGGAAGTACGGATGGCTGGGGCAAGCCCAGTGCCCACTCTGTCCCCACAGCTCTCACTTGTGTGATCAAGCCATCATTGAGGCCCACAGATAACAGCTCCCTCCAGGAGCTACAATTTTAAAATGGTTTAAACTCCTGTTAACACATTCAACGGAAACAGGGCAGATGGCAATGCTGCTGATGGTTTTTATGAAAGGGTCCAGTTCCTGCTGGACACTGGCCTGATGAGGACCAGCACTACTATCAGTGTCTTCAGCATTCTTAGGTTAAAATAATCATAGAATCATAGAATTGTTTAGGTTGGAAAAGACCCTTAAGATCATCAAGTCCTACCATTAACCTAGCACTGCCAAGTTCACCACTAAACCATGTCCCTAAGCACCACATCTACATGACTTTTAAATACCTCCAGGGATGGGATCTCAACCACTTCCCTGGGAAGCCTCTTCCAATGCTTGACAATCCTTTCAGTGAAGACATTTTTCCTAATATCCAATCTAAACTGCCCCTGCTGCAACTTGAGGCCATTTCCTCTTGTACTATTGCTTGTTACTTGGGAGAAGAGACTGACCCCCACCTCGCTACAGCCTCCTTTCAGGCAGTTGTAGAGAGTGACAAGGTCTCCCCTCAGCCTCCTCTTCTCCAGACTAAACAACCCCAGCTCCCTCAGCTGCTCTTCATAAAACTTGTACTCCAGACCCTTCACCAGCTTCGTTGCCCTTCTCTGGCCACGCTCCAGCACCTCGATGTCCTTCTTGGAGTGAGGGGCCCAACACTGAACACAGCACTCGAGGGGCGGCCTCACCAGTGCCCAGTACAGGGGCACCATCACCTCCCTGGTCCTGCTGGCCACACTATTCCTGATACAAGCCAGGATGCCATTGGCCGTCTTGGCCACCTGAGCACACTGCTGGCTCATATGCAGCCAGCTGTCAATCAATATCCCCAAGTCCTTTTCCACCGGGCAGCTCTCCAGCCCCTCTTCCCCCAGCCTGTAGTGTTGCATGGGGTTGTTGTGACCCAAGTGCAGGACCCGGCACTGAGCATTGTTGAATCTCATACAATTGGCCTCAGCCCATCAATCCAGCCTGTCCAGATCCCTTGTCATAGAAGGATATCAGGTTATTCAAGCAGGACCTTCCTTTCAGGAACCCATGCTGACTGGGCCTGATCCCCTGGTTGGCCCTCAGGATGATCTGCTCCATGACCTTCCCTGGCACTGAGGTCAGGCTGACAGGCCTGTAGTTCCCCGGATCCTCCTTCTGGCCCTTCTTGTAGAGGGGCGTCACATTTGCTAACCTCCAGTCAACTGAGACCTCCCCGGTTGACCAGGAATGCTGATAAATGATGGAAAGTAGCTTGGTGAGCACTTCTGCCAATTTCCTCAGTACCCTTGGGTGGATCCCATCTGGCCCCAATGACTTGTGTCTGTCTAAGTGGTGTAGCAGGTTTGCTAACCATTTTCCCTTGGGTTATGGGGGCTTCATTCTGCTCCCAGTCCCTGCCTTCCAGCTCAGGGGGCTCGGTACCCTGAGAACAACTGGTCTGACTATTAAAGACTGAGGCAAAGAAGGCATTAAGTACCTCAGCCTTTTCCTCATCCTTTGTCACTATGTTTCCCCTCGCATCCAATAAAGGATGGAGATTCTCCTTAGCCCTCCTTTTGTTATTAATGTATTTATAGAAACATTTTTTATTGCCTTTTACAGCAGTAGCCAGATTAAGTTCTAGTTGGTCTTTGGCCCTTCTAATCTTCTCCCTGCATAACCTCATGACACCCTTGTGGTCCTCCTGAATTGCCTGCTCCTTCTTCCAAAGGTGGTAAGCTCTCCTTTTTTTCTTGAGTTCCAGCCAAAGCTCTCTGTTCAGTCAGGCCGGTCTTCTGCCCTGCTGGCTTGTCTTTCAGCACATGGGGACAGCCTGCTCCTGCACCTTTGAGATTTCCTTCTTGAATAACATCCAGCCTTCCTGGACTCCTTTGCCCTTCAGGGCTGCCTCCCAAGGGACTCTGTCAACCAGGCTCCTGAACAGGCCAAAGGCTGCCCTCCAAAAGTCCCAGGTAGCAGTTCTGCTGACCCTGCTCCTTACTTCTCCTAGAATTGAAAACTCTGTCATTTTGTGATCACTATGCCCAAGACCGCCTCCACCCATCACATCACCCACAAGTCCTTCTCTGTTCACAAACAACAGGTCCAGCGGGACGCCTTCGCTAGCTGGCTCACTCACCAGCTGTGTCAGGAGGTTCTCTTCCCCACTCTCCAGGAACCTCCTAGACTGTTTCCTCTCCATTGTATTGTATTTCCAGGAGGCATCTGGTAAGTTGAAGTCCCTCACTAGAACAAGGGCTAGTGATTGTGAGACTTCTCCCAGCCACTTATAGAATACTTCGTCTGCCTCTTCATCCTGGCTGGGTGGACTATAACAGACTCGCACCATGACATCTGCCTTGTTGGCCTTCCCTCTGATTCTTACCCATAAACACTCAACCCTATAGTTGCCATCATTAAGCTCTAGACTGTCAAAACCCTCCCTAGCATACAGGGCTACTCCACTGCCTCTCCTTCCTTGCCTATCCCTTCTGAAGAGTTCGTAGCCATCCATTGCAGCACTCCAGTTATGTGAGTCATCCCACCATGTTTCTGTGATGGCAACTCATAGTTTTCCTGCTGCACAACGGCTTCCAGCTCCTCCTGTTTGTTGCCCATGCTGTGTGCATCAGTGTAGATGCACTTCAGTTGGGGTGTTGATCCCACCACCTTTGTGGGGGGAGAAACCCTAATTTCTACATGACCATTCTCAGGTGCTTCCGTGGTTTCTAACACATCAATAAAGCTTGTGTCTTTACTGCCGCATGGATCTCCATCCCCTACCTCCACTGAGACAGTAGACCGAAGGACCTCACTAGAACACCGTCACTCAAACATTGTCTGCTGCCCTCAGGCTTATCTCTAGCAAGCCTGGTTTTATCCCTTTCCCCCTTCAAATCTAGTTTAAAGCTCTTTCCATGAGCCCTGCTAATTCCTGTGCAAAGATTCTTTTCCCCCTTTGAGACAGGCGTACCCTCTCTGTTGCCAGCAGGCCTGGTGTCTTATAAACTGGCCCATGATGAAAAACGTACTGGAAGGACAGAGGAGAACATTACTTCTACTGGTTTAAGGATCACCTTTAACCAGTCGTCCCAAGGCCCTGGCCTCTCTTGATTGCCCTTGGACTTCTTGTTGCAACTTCATTGCTACCTACCTGAAAAATCAATAATGGATTATAATCCGAGGGCCGTACCAGGGTAGGAAGTTTTCTCATCTCATCTTTAACCCAGGCCACAGGGAGGCAGCAGACTTCCCTAAGAAGTGGGTCCGGTCTGCATACTGGGCCTTCTGTTCCCCGCAGAAGGGAGTCTCCTATGGCAATGACCTGTCTTTTTTTCCTTATGGAAGTGGTTTTGATGCAGGGCGTAGGCCGACTTAACCTCGGCGACACCTCCAAGCTAGATGAACCATCGTCCTCGTTATTGTTCAGTTCCACGTGCAAAGCCTCGTACCTATTATGCATGGGCACCTGGGAAGGCGGAGCAGTCACGGAGGACACGCGCCTGCTGCGCCAGGCAGGAGCTTGTCGCCATTGCCCCCATCCCTTGAGTCACTGTGTTCAGCCAGGCGGAGAGAGGATAGGGAGTCCTCCGTATCATGGGTCCTGTCTGCCTGACAGGTCTGTCCCGGGGAGGCAGGGTGCGGTTCCAGTAGTCTCTCTCTCTCTCTCACTGTCCCTGATGCTCCTCAGCCTACTCACCTCCTCCTGGAGCTCTGCCACCGAGCGGAGGAGTTCCCCTACCTGGGCGCACCTCCCACGGGGCGCTCGCTGCTGCCGCCCGGTACTGGCATAAGAGCAGGGCACAGCCTGCAGCCTGGCACCTGGGCGGCAGCGTGTTCCCACCGGAGCTCTGTCTGGGCAGCTGCGTCAGTCGTGGTGGGTGCAAGGTTTAGAGAGGCCATGGCCTTCTGCCGGGTGGAGACCCTTGCTCCTTGGTCGAACTGGCAGAGCTTCAGTGTCCTTCCTGCCTGTCCTTCCATGCAAACTGCAGCGCAAACTACTACGCCACGTCCTTGCTGACATGCCACACCCTATTTTCCTGCCCTGTTTGCAGCACTCCTGGTCACTAGTGCTCCCTAAGGCCTTTTTTATATGTATGTGGGGGCCTTGGCAGCCGTTGCTCCTAGCCCCGCTCAGGTCTCATCAGCAGCTGTTGTGTGAGCTGTGGGCTCCTGGTCGGTCTCTCAGCTGTCCCTGAGGTTCCCCCAGTTTGGGAAAATCCCGTGTGCACCATGACAGAGCGCTCCACTGCGGATTGTGCCGGCACCGGAGCTGCTCGCCTCAGTGGCATATGAAAACATATGCATTTTGGGTTTTCCCCCCTTTGTTTTTTTTCCCCATCATTGTTTTATTCTGACCACATCCCTCTCCAGCTGCACATTAGCATTCTTCCTCTCTCCAAACCCTCCTCCCTCATTCCCTGCCCATCCTGCTCCCTTTCCTCACTCTTCCACAGAGCTGCTTATCGTTGCACAGTGAAACAGGGGTGACTATGTGGACACTGGCATGGAGTCATCGCTCACATTACAGCATAGGAACCAGCAGGACAATGTCAGCAAGAAGGGCAGATTTCTCCTTGCTGTCTGTCTTTGCTGTGCAGCAGAGCTACCATGCTGCCATGACCATTTCCAAAATGATATTGCCTCATTTTGCTTTACCTGACAGCAGAAGCAGTGGCCAAGGTGTGTTGACTTGGGAAACTGGTAGCTCTGTGGATGGTGCATCAGAGATAACTCTTTACTGGGATGTGCAATATAACTGGAATTTCCACCTGCAGTATCTGTTATGGTGCTTTCCTTATGGCTCTGGAGTGCTTACTGCCACCCATACATTTACCTTATAGGACACTGCCTATAGCTTGATATAAAGACCTCTAAAGAGTATGGTAAGTCACTGGAAAAGAAAAGACATAAAGCCAACACGTTCTCAGCAAGAGATGAGCTGGTTCCTTGTTGTGGAGGTGGAGGTGATCGAGTGAGAGTGTTGGTGAGGGTTCACCTTTTCACAGCCTTCCCCAGCAGATGTGGCTGTAAGATCATGCTGAGAGCTGCAACTTGTTGAGCATCCTGGATGCAGTTTAAATTGAGAAATTGGAAGCGATCTGAAGTGAAAGGAAAATCATTTGTTTTGCTCCCTTTGTTTGCAGTGCATTTTCCCTCTAAATTAGCTAGCATGATAGTTCAGTCACGGAGAAAAGAGAATAAAAAAGAGGCCTGGGAATCCATTTCATTGTGTTTCATACAGGGCTGAGTTTCAGCAAATAATGCTTTCGTGTGTCGCAGAACGGAATCTGCTCTGTGAGTGAAACAGTGCTCAGGCACTTGCATGCAGTAAGCTGAAGAAGAATGTCACTCTATGGATATATGATGCGGGTGCACCCTTCACACATCAGTTCTGACCTCTTCTGGGAGGCAGTCAAACAAATCCCCATGCAATGAGAGAAAGGAAGGGGTTTGTTTGCCAGGGACTGCCCTTAAGATCAGATGCAAACAGCCTTCTGGGATGCCTGTCTCAGTGCATGCCTGTGAGCAAATTCTGTCACTGTCAACACTTTTGAAGTTAATATCTGACCTTAGGCACATTTTGGTAAAACCTTATTCAGTAGAAAAGATACCAACTAGTAGATGATGAAATTCTACTCATTTGTTGGACCTGATTCACTTGGATTTGTATATATGGTAGGTATGAGAATAACTAGGCTTTTTTGGCTCTGCATTGGCTGAGAAATAAAATCTAAAGAAATGCATGAGCACTCTGCTCCCCACTGACACTGCCTTTCATTCAATTCTTTTGAAAACAAACCCCAGACCTGAACATTGCTTGAGGCTGGTGTGTCCTTTTAAAATGGAGCTCATAAATATTTCTTCTTATGTGCAATCCTTAACTGGACATACTGGTACATGAAGTTTTGGAGATCAAGTTTTTGCTTAGGAATGGGCTCTGCAGTAGGCACTGCTATTCTGGAATATAGGAAGACCTCCATGTAGACCAAAAAAGAGACAGCTATGGGAAGGTTTCATTAGACCTGCTGTGTAGTTGAGACACTGACTGCAGGGCTTAGAGACTCCTTCAGTTGTTTGATCATGTCACTTTTGGACATGCTATTGACTCTTAGTTCCTCATCCATGATATGGGCCAGTTGGACTGAAACAGATGAAATATTTTGGGTTAGCCAGTTTTATTAACCAGCTGATAGGAACTTCAGGAGGCAAAAACCGGTTTCTTTCTCTCTCACATGCTTTCCGCCAAAATTTCTTAACCTCCTCGTTGTTAAGTTCAAAACGCATCCTGGCTATAAGTCTTAGCACAGATTTATTAGTAAATGTCATTAAGAACAAAAGCATAGGGAGAATAAATACAGTAATATTTGGGAATGACATTCCAGTGCCCTTCATCATATCTTGCAACATAGGATGTAGGATAGAGCACTTCTACATAGTGGTCACAGCAGGCAACTCAGGGGAACGTCAGAACTGTGAAGGAGAGGGGACCATAGGGTGTGTAGGGCTCTTTCCAGAGCAAAATAAATGTTGCAGGACTTACAGAAAATCTACTGTTGTCATGCTGTATTTCTCATTCACAGAGGTATTTTCCCAGTGATGATTCCAGTGGCAGGACTTGGACCAGTAAGGCCTCCCTGTAGGAAACTTGGCTGGATTGAGTTCTCCTGTAGGCTGCAAACTCTTCCACCCAGTGTAACTCTCCAAGGGCAAGCTCACAGCTCTTCATATTGGTTTAGTTCAAGGGAAATTGTGTTGCCCTGTTGTGCACAGGGTAGAATTCATATGACTGCATATGGGCTTCTAAAATTTTGATATCTATGTAAAAACATGTCTCTTAGATGCTTTTTCAGTCAGTGGGAGCTAGCTAGTAGATAAAGTAGGAACACAATTGTGTCAACCTAAAGTAGTTGTCCATGCTCATCACTTCAATGCCTGTTGCCTTTGCTTAGCTTGCCACTTGGGCTGCCTCAAGGGTAATCCTCAGTGGCTGAATAACAGATACCTCCTGTGATTGTAAATGCTCTGGGATATTTTGGCTGGTCTCCAACCGCACCCAGCCTGCCAGAAGGGTGCTGGCATCCCAGAAGTCCTTTATCCTATCTGCCAACCCCAGATGGCTCAAGTAGTCTATTGTATCTCTTGTGGCAAGAGATGCATAAGTGTAGGTAAATGAATCTTTCCCAGCAAGACCACTGTAGATGCAGATATCCATATTGGAGATACTTAGATTTGATACTACTGTATTTACAACAGTTAATGTGCCACCAAATCCCTGTGTCCCAGCTAAGATGTGATCTTTGAATATAAGCTACTCAGAGAAGAATAAGACCAGCTCATTGATTTATTAATCATTTCAATATATCTACACCTTTTAGCAGGTCAGTTGATATCACAGGATACAGAGGAATATTGAAGCTGCCTCCTTGTTCCATGGAAAGGTTAACAAACAGAGCTGTCACCTTATAGGAGTTAATTTAACCTATTTTTGAAAGCTCTTCTAGTGAGGGTTTACATCTTTCGTGGGGTGAACTTCTCCAGTTCTTGGCTCCTTGGTTAAACAGCTTGCAAAAATCTATGCTATTATTTCTGTAAGCTTACTTCAGACAAGAAACGTCAAGGCTTGATTTACCTGAGGCAATCACCAATGTAAAGCATAAGGTTGACAATTATTGTTGAAGAAGAAGCAGATGGGAGGATGCTTCTGCTGCCTGACCTTACAGCCTGCTCAGAGGACAGCTGTCACCTGTGACAGTCGTGGTTCTCTAGCAGCGCTGAGTTTCTTGCCTCTGCTAAAGGGACTCTATTTACTCTTCCATTCATAACAGTGGTTAGCTGGAAAATGTCCAATTTTGTGAGTAACAGCTGTTACTTTAAAAGTGACAGGCTCTATTCATCTAAAACAATCTCTGATCTGAGCTGTACAACCAACCAAATGGACGTATCCCACAAAAGCTCTGTTGCTACAAATATCATAGAATCATAGAATTATAGGATGAATACGATCTCAAGTACTAGCAGTATTTGGGCAGCTCTTTTTTTATCAATTTTTTTTTGTTGGGTACCAGCTTGGTCCTTAAGAGAAGCAAAAAGGCAGGCAGTGGTCTTGGGTTGTCTGCCTGATGTTGTTACCTTTTCTTCTATGACTTTAAGGAAGTCACAACAGGACCAATTTTCTTTGTGCTGGTATTTTAAATAATTTGCTGAAATGACCATCTTCATCAGAAAGTGGAGTTACCATGGCACAGTGAGGTTACCCTGCATTGGCTATGCAATTATTGCTCACAGCACCTTCTTTTGGCTTATTGCAAATGAGAGGTGAATTGTGTCAACTTAAACTTTCTTCATTTTTGTCAGTGAGTGACCCATAGCTTGTGGAGTTGCAGTAACTCGAACCTGTGTATCATCCCTTTGTTTTCCTGGTGCTGCTGCATTCAGTTATGACAACACTGCATTTCTTTAGTTCTTTCCCATGGACTTCATTAAGCTTTAAAAATGAATGAATGTAGCTTTGCCTCACTTTTAATTAGATAATTTTTCCCCTTTTCAGGTTTTCAGGGACAGAAAGTCTGGTTTTATGCAATATATTTGCTTTCCTTTGCAGAATGCCATGGATGAAAGTCACAGGGACAGTTATTTGTTCCTGCGACAAGGGTTCAGGGGGATCTGGAAGCTGGGAGCCTACAGAGAGCTAACAGACACAAGAGAGCTTGCAAAACAACAGCTCCTGCTTAGATTTAGTGGCTTCAAAGACCAGACAAAGCCTATGACGCATAAAGCATTGAGGATAGACAGGGAAGAGCCCAAATTATCAGTCTGAGCCTAGCTACATGCAGACAAGGAGACAAGAAAAGGGACCAGTTGTGATAACCTGTAGAGAAAAATCTGTCCTGACTTCCATCTGAGACTTGATGAGGACTGGATGTGGAGATGACTGGCATACCTCTAGGCCACCAGCTAATTTCTGTCTGAGACATAACCTTGTGCTGATACCTGTGTTGTGCTTTCCTGTCTGTAAAACAGCAATCCTTCCTGGGCTATGAAGTCCTGGTTGGCAGAGGAAATCACAGAGTATAAATGGCTTGCCACCTCTCCCAGGCTGTTCTCCAGAGGCAAGTCCCAGATTCAAGTTTGGAGGGTTGACCTGTGTTTGTGTTTGCTGAGATTTCAGATCTCTCATGGCTCCTCCAGGCTTTCCAGCCCTCACAAATTCAGCAATTTTTGCATTCCTGGAAGTATGTAAACTAACACTGACAGGTTATTTCAATTGATTTCCAGCTCCTTGGAAACCTGAGAGGCAGAGATTTTGCTCAGTCCTGCCCTTGGCTTTCCTAGACACTTCCTACAAGCAGACTTACTGGTGTTACTGCTCTGTCCAGAGAAAGGTTATGGGATCTTCTGCTGCCAGGACCTCCTCATGCTGTTTCCCCACTTGGTTACCTCCTTCTGATGCCCCAACACAGGCTGGAATGAAAGGGTCAGTCCATGTGCTTGTGTTTGCATATGTGTGTTTGTGCCTCCACAGATATCAGAACCCCCTCGTCCCCAAATAAATAATTCAGGAATCCTTTTGTTTTCATAGGGATTCATTTAAAGACAGTATCAGCATGGACAAGAGAGGCAAGCACTCAGAAAAATGACCTTTCCACTCCTTCATCCTCCTTTGCCTCCTCATCTAGTCTAGCGTCCTGCCAACGTTGCCTTCAACAGTCCTTTACTGCTATACATGCATTTGGTCATTTTACAGCTTCCCTACCCTTTATGGTTTTTTTCTGCTTGCTGTGGTACAGCACTATTTCTCATACTCTGCTTCTCAAGGGATCCATTAGTGTTTCATCCCTCCTCCTGGACCACTAACTGCTAGTCACATATAAGATGTCTTCACTTTTCTACGTATTAACTCTCATAGAAACTGCAGGTAGTGATGGTGGTAAAAAGCCAGGACTTCTGACAGCTCTTGAAGACAAAAATAAATAAAAGCAACTCAGTTAATCAATTGGCAGCATTTACAACAAAACTCAGAAAATGTATAGCACACCAAAATGCAGGCACTTTTAATCCCTAAATTTTGTTGAAAGGCTGCAAAAATGTCTGAGAATTGTGAAAGTGTTTTTGGCTTGTGGATAGCCTCTCAAGTCACTGCAATTTCCTGATGCTATAATAATAAAATCCAGAAAGACTGCTCAGCTCAGCTTTTCAGATCAAAATGATTGACAGGAAGACTAATTCCATGGAAACCACAAAATCTGCCCCATTTTCTTCTTCTAAGACCCTCACGCATGACTGAGTCTCATTTACCTCTGCACAATTTAGCATAATTGCATCTCTCTAATTTAAGTAGAACTTCTTTCTGGCAAAGATGGTTAGAAAGATGAGATTGAGCGCCTTCTGGAAACTGCACGGCGTTTTAGTCTCTGCACTATAGGAAAATACAAACCTCATTTTCCTGATTCCTTCACTGTTTCAATTTCTTTCGTTTTCATGTGGGGTCGAAACGGGATGTAGTTCCTATCTGGTACTGATTTTCATTCTCTGAATTCAGCTCCTCCTCAGACACAGGCACTTGATTCAAATCAGTATCAGGACTTATGGAGAAAATCAAGAATATTTCTGCCAACTGTACTGATTAAGGAAAGGAGTGGGTAACTTAGGGCCAGGCAAGGGGACATGTTGATTGTTTAGTCAACACATGATAAGATATTTTCAATGACAAGAGTAATTGAAATGCACCGTATAACAGACTCAGCATGCACAATGAGATGTCTGTTATTTTTCCTGTCATCTCGGGAAACAGTGAAGTTCCTGTGGCTGTTTTGGTTTCAGAAGTAGGCACTGGTAAAAATCTATATTTACGCTAATGTGTATGCTTTGAGTCGTATATAAATAATTATGAAAGAAGTCATTAACAGCTTCCCACCTTAATCCCCAAACACTGTGCACTAGCCACAGGAGAGTATGCACCAGCATGGTGACAGCAGGAAGGACAAGTCAGGAACAGATCTCTTGCTCATTCATGCTCTATTCCTACTCTCCTTGAGGCCTTTCTATTTTGGGAGAACTACAGAGATTTCTCCTGGAGTCCTGATTGCCACCAGGGTTGAAGGCACATTATAGCCTCATGGGCAGAAACTTCACAGATGTTTGCTTTGTGAAGAAAGTGGACCACTTCCCACTCTTGGGACTTTCTTTCCCAGTTGCATACCTTTTTCCCTGAGGAAAATGACGACTGCCACAGAGGTTGGGCCTGTCCTCAACCTGTCAAAGGTTTATAGGAGACCAGACTTTGAAGGCTAACCTGGAGCTTGATGACAAGAAAGCAGAGCTCCCAGTTGAGATGCCCATTGCAAACACTGCTGTGCAGCAAGTGGCCCCCTCCACACATTAGAGCTTTTTCTATGCCTGTTTTTCATTCCCAAGCTTTTACTGCTGTACAAAATCATTCCTGGAAATTATGAATGCTAACGGCATAGTGGTCAACAGCAAAGCTGCCCAGCGGGAGGTGAGCTCTTGGGCCCTGTATGATGAATTTGCATTGCTGCAGCACCAGGGATCCCCATGAAAGGATCAGGATTCTGTTTGGTGGAGATCTGTATGAATAAATAATAGCAGAGCTCTCAGCCTCGGGGATAAGCAATGTGCAACAGTGTCTAAAACCAGTAAGAGAGGAGAAGGTGTGAGAGTAAGGGAGGAAAACTGCCTACCGGGGACAAATAAAGCCATTTGTTCTGCTTAGCCTCAGCGAAATCCTTGTGTAAGTCTACCAAGGCTTCATAAGCGAGTAAATCATACACAAACATGGTTTCATAAATATGAAGAGAATGTAACGGTATTAATGAACTGTTCTTTAAGATGGTTTATTTTCTGAATAAACTACGTTAAAGGTGAGGTGGGACATGTACAGGCCACCACTGATGAGAAAAAGGAGCTTGAACACAGTTTTGGCTTTTAATTCCAGGACCTGATTAACCACCTGAAATTTATTGCACCCCTGTTTTGAGTGTAAGCCTCTCAGATCAATATCCAACATAGTAAACCAGGCCAAAGGGACAACCAAGCGACCTATAAAGCCCCTTCTTAATTACAGCAAAGCTTCTGGGGCAGGGAAGAGACAGCAGAAGGGAGGCTGCTTGAAGAATATTAGTATGGGAGGCATAAATTAAAGTAATTTATAATAATTAACATTTTTAAAATTTGGTACCTTCTGGCTGACTGTTATCTGAGTCATTCCCTAACACAAGAATTCCTCCATGTGCAGAAAATAACATGAAGGACACTATTTGTTCTGTTTAAAAAAACAAACCAAACCAAATCTGATCTTTATACTTAGACTTTTACAAAGACAGCAGAGCAAAAATCTCATTTTACTGCCTGCATGCAACACCTTTTCCTATATAAATGTGACTCTGTGGCATCATACCCACAAGGTCATGGTTGTGGAAGATAAGTTTGGATGACCCGAGGGCTAAGTTACAGCCACCCGTCTAGGTTGTGGAGCTGGCAGTTGCCCTGCTCAGAATGGCTTGTTGGATCTGGGCAATGCTCTCTACAGCAAACGAAGCCAAAAAAAAATTTCCTCTGTTGTCTCCTGAAGTTCTGACATGGAGAAACTCTTTGCTGTGCTGGAAATCAGGTGTGCAAAATTCCTGTTGTGCAGCTTCAGCTTTTTAAATTGGTGTAGAGGAGCTGAAGAAGAGGGTAAGAATGCTGCAGAAATGCTGGGCTAGAAAACGTTTCTGGTCAAGCCATTTCCTCAAGAGGGTATTGACTTGGATTGAAACCATGCCAGTCTAAACCTTTCCTTAAACATCTCTGCTGATGGAAGTTTTGCAGATTCCCTGTTAATGTTTTAATAATTTCTGTAGGTTTTTGCTTTCTTTTCCTAATTGCTTTGTAAAGTTAAATGCTTTAACAATTTTGCCTTTCTCTCAAGAAATCCATTCCCTTTTTTGTCTTCTTGAGATGTTTTCCATTCTCTGTTTTGCCTCTATTGTTGTTTCTTCAAAAAGACCAGATTCTAGCTGTGGCTACAAGCGGACAAAATGTTCATGTGATGTGGTCTTTTTTAAGAGACTTGTATATATATCTAAATATAGAATCAGACTAAAAGACCTTTTTGTTTTCAATTAAGACTTTTGCCAGGTCATTGCATACATGAAAATTCATCTTCTAATCAGACACTGTCATATGCCTTAAGGTTAATGGTGTAAAACAACACCTGTGGGATTTTTAAACATTAGATAATTGATTGCCTGTAAAGCTTGTTTCAAAATTTGAGGTGCCTTGTGCTGCTAATGAACCAGAGAAGACATGTTGCTCGTCTTTACTAGTGAAATCACAGACACCTGGTTGGGAATGCCACAGACTTGCAGAATACTTGCATTGTACTTTGATACTTGGTGGGAATTTAAAGCACTCAGCAAGAACTACTGGTATTTCTTTTTAGTCCCGAATAATCTTTCCTTCATGCTTGATTTCTCTCCAGAGCATAACAAAAGGACAGCCAATAGCCCAGGAGCCCCGTTACAAAAATCTTAAGGGATGTTGGCATGAAATTCTGACTCTGATGATTATCCCACAGTGGATATTTGAAAGGTAAGCATTGCTCAGATGTTTATGACTTTATGTTTTGAACCAGCCTTATCTTGCCTTCTCTCCTAGTGTCTGTGATGACTCATGGTACCATTAAGGTCACTTAGATGACGCTTCTTGAATACATGCATGAAACACTGTATATCGTATCTCCAATTATTTTCTTTGCAAATGGACAGTATTTTTTACCTGGCCCTTCCTGGCCATCAGTGTTAGATGCTGTCCAGTTAAACTGCCAACACAATGTTCAGTGTAAACCCTTAAGGCCAGCAAATCCCCTTGTTTGTTGTCAGAAGTGTCACACTATTCTTGCTTGCATCCCAGCCATGGGATTTACCAGATCTCCCATCCTGCTCCCAACTGCACAATATATCTGGCGAATCTATTCATTAGCTACTTCTGGAAGAGGGATGTAGGCAACCACAGTATTCAACAAAATGCAATGGACCTCATATGTGATGTGGCTGGCATGAGAAAAGCTGCCTCTCTGCTTTGTCTTTTGGTGTCCTCAAGCCTCTTGGAAATCACTGCAAATGTAGCAGGAGTGGCAGACATCATCCATTAGCATGTTAATATGCTTTGCACTTGATGCCAAGCCTTGATGTCAGTGCTGGAGACCAACCACAAATTTGATGTGTGCTGATCCCCAGCATCTCAGAGGGATATTGCTGCTGAACAGGGAAGAGAACTCACTGTGTGTAGGGATGGGAAAGCGCTTAGTTGGTGTCACTTCTTAAACAGCTTCATCATGCTGGAGGCTGGGAGAAAGCTGGGCTATCCCAACTCTTTTCACATGGCTGAGGTATTGTGCTGTGTTGAAAAAAGTATTAGCAGGGCAGAGCTGTGGAAAAGGACTTTTAAGAAAGGACATACAAAGTTGTTTCAAGAGGAGATTCATATCCAGCTCAGTGCTTTGGCCTAGTTTAAATTGGATTTATTGCTCAACCAGAGAGCTGTTTGTGACACTGGAAGCTGTACATCCAGCACCTGAATTGTGATCCGACTTCTGCAAATAGTTTCTCCAGGCCTTCACAGCTGACAAATACACCCTGCGATTGCTGTCCCTCTGAGAGCAGATTGTGTACCAGGGTTAATTGAACCAAGTTCAGCTGCTAACCTGGTCTAATTGATTTTTCCAGAAGTTTCTGAGTGAAGAGCTCTCTATCCTCTACCTTGAAAATACTAACTCAGCAATGGACTTGCCATGGGGGTGATAATTTTTAAAGCAGTGCTGTTTCTTTCTAGAGGTATGTAAGAATTCTCTTAGACCTCTGTTGTAACAGGCTGTAATTACCGGTGCCACTACATCTTTATTTATCTTAGCTGTAGCATAAACAGTGGCTGAGAGGATACAGCTACTAAGGCTTTCTGGGAAATGTCTGGGAGTCATATAATATGTTCCACATTTTCTATTTTGAAAATGGCTCAATTCCATACGACTGAACTTTTCCATATGTGGATATTCTGATCTCTTCCATTGATGGGTACTTGAGCTTCACCTTCTAGCTATCAGCTGGTTTCCAGAAGAGTTGCCTCTGATTGGCATTTTGTTGCCTTCCTGATGAGTGCAATGCCTCCCTATCAATATCACAAGAAAACTTCTTTACAGTCAAGAGAAGTCCTGGCATTGGCATTCATGTGGAATTATTTTCTCGGATATCAACATCACCCTTGTGCAACACGCTCTCCTTTAAACCTGCGGATGTCTGGAACAATTTTATGTAGTAAAAATGCAATATTCTTCTGAGTGCAAAGACCACTGCTCATGCAATATAAAAGGTGATTTTTCCACCATTTGATCATTCAGTGGGAGAACTAGGGATATTGATAAAATCCAAATGAAGTCCAGGTTAAGTTAATGCCAGTTTCTGAAAAATGAACTGAGGATAGTTCCAGCTGTACTACAGCGCAGCCATGAAAACCTCTGCATTGATTTTCACAAACCTAACTCTAACCCACACATCCACTGGCTCATCCTCAGTCACAGCTTCCACCTGCTCCTGTTGTCTTGCCTCAATTCCCCATCTTGCCTCAAATCCGCTGAAGTCTGTGGGTTCTTGGGTGTTTGACCCTGCGCTTCTCTTGACATGGAACAAGTTTTCCCGTGACATTGATAGGGTTGAGGACCCAGAGGTGGGATTAATTTCACCTACCTTAGATGGTGCCTGCATTTCTGTCAGTGTCAGAAACATGAAGCTCACATTATAGGCACTGCAGGGGAACAGGCACTGTCCATCTGACTGATTTTTAACATTTGAATTATTATACCCTATGAAGGACTGTTTTTTCCCATTGACTCTAAAAGCACCTTCATAGCTAGTTCAGATGTAGACATGTACATTTTAGACCTTTTGAAGAGATGAATCCAAATCACACAAGCTTTTGGCTGAAGAATGTAATTTTATTTGGAAACGTTGTAAATCAACAATTTTTAATCTGCTTTCTCTGAAGATGTTATTTTTTGAAAAATAAAATTTTCCTGGTTTCCATTTTTGGTTTTGCTCTTTGTCTTTGGCTCTTGTTCCTCTTTTTTTTTTTTTTTTCTGCTATCGCTGCATTACATCCCTCTTTCTTAAAGCAGTTTTCAAACTTTTTCTTCACTTTCTGTTCAAAATGTAAGAAAGTTCAGGAAAACTTAAAAATAGAATTGTTTTCACATACTAATATTTCATAAGATGTTCAAGAAAGAATTTTAAAAATTGTTAGACAAAAGTTGATTTTACATTTTCAACAGAAGGCTAACTTTTAATGAAATAAGTTATGAACTTTAATTATAACAATGAACTCTAATTATAACATTTCATATTTTCGTCGATACTCAAACTGACTGCAAACGTAGGCACAATGAGGTCTCTTTTACTGACACATCCAGAAATAGTTTTATCTATAAAATTTTGATGACATGGTCTAAAGAACAAGTTCAATTCTTGGAAGAATTTTTTACTTAAATGTTACTCCTTTCTTTTCTTTGACTGTAGAAAGGACATATAGTTAAACAAATGAATAAAAATAACAAGAAGAGACAATGTAGAGACCTGGGGAATAAATGGTATTCAGGTTGTGGAATTAATCCAAAAGATATATTATCCTATGATTATCTCAATGGCAGTATCGCTGATCTGCTTTTCATGATTTGTTGCGCAAGTGGTACTACACAAGATGTGAGCAACTTGGCAAACCTGAAAAAAACCTAAACAAGTGCTAGTTCAGGCAGCATGGGGTGATAATATAGGGAGGATGGTGTGGAGATGCATGGTCCATGCAGCCCTGCTGGAACATCACCAGGAAACAGCGTGCGCAGTGCTGACGTCCCAGTGTCAGAAAGATGCTGCTGCAGTTTAATAAGGCGAAACACAATCAAGGAAGTTGGATTTCTCCGATTTCAGAGAGATGCAGGGGAAAGCTAGTGTAGCTAATTGGATGTTCAGCTGTGGACTAGGTGTGCATGTTTTCCTTATGAATGCAAATTCCTTCTGGGCATAAACCCCTACCAGAAGAAGAATTAATGGAGGTACCTGGTGGTTTCTGCCTAGACTGTATATGATTTGAACCTGGTGCTGTCTTTTTCAATTTTTTGTGCAGCACATAGTATAGGAGGATCATCACTAAGCTTCAATTATTACTATTAATGAAACAGCATATAAAAAATATCCACTCCTCTCTAAGATCTGCAGAGACATTTTAATTTAAATAGTAGACAGCGAATCTTAAATTACATCCTTTTAATATAAATGTAGCTAAACTCCTGAAAGCGGCTGGGCGTAAATCTAAAAATAGATTTCACCACAGTGAGCCACACCAAAATTTCTACTCAGTAAATATGCACATCACAAAGCGCTGCACCACTCTGTCTATTAAAACATGATATATTAGCTGAAAACTTACTGTTGGTTACTATGGGAAGGGGACTTAGCTTTTGCTAACTTTTTAATGGTGAGTTTGCACATTTTGGGGGGAATATTTGCAATGGGGGTGCATGGTAAGATTGTGTAATCAGCCAGCTTATCTTTAACTTCTCATCCAATTTCCATTTTGAAAGTCTTTAATGAAGAAGCAAGGCATGTTTAATTGATTGCCATTAAAATCTTCAAAGGAATTGGCAAGATGAAAGTTGTTTCTAATTACTGCATTATGATGTAAGCTTAACGATACGCCACTTCTACAAATTGATTTTATTAGAATTTAAGATGAGGAAGTAATTGAGTTGCTGTATTGATCCATTTTATTTTTCCACCATTTAACATGCCCAGTGAAAAAAAAAGTTATTGATCTGTGGAATAGTAATGAGGACTTAAGAAAGAAAGTTGAAGTGAAGATGGATTGGCCAATAAAAATAACTTATAAAACCCATAATGTGATGGCAGAATATAGTGACAGAGACCAATTTATCTCTAGGTTAATTAGGGTAAATTAAGGTTAATTCTTTTGTTATTTAACTTTTATTTCTTTGTCTTGCTTCATCTTATCTGTTCGTACTAGAATAACTGCTTGTCCTTGTAAAGCAATATTCTGCAGA
Organism: Platalea leucorodia; assembly: GCF_965183815.1. NCBI lineage: Eukaryota > Metazoa > Chordata > Aves > Pelecaniformes > Threskiornithidae > Platalea > Platalea leucorodia. Next base: position 4,275,778 of record NC_138823.1, on the reverse strand, counting down.
TTTCCTTCCAGTTCTGCTAAATTTGCCTTTGAAGATCTCTTTAGAATTACCCCCAAAACCTGAAACCACCCTCCATGCATATACTTAATCTTTCCTAAAAATCTTCTTAAGGGTATTTAAGATTGCTTTCTTGGTCTTGTTCTCTTAGAACCGATTCCTGTTTTTTTCCTTATATGTCAGTGCAAGACAGGTGCTTTTAGAGCATGAGACACATGCTCCATGCCATCTCATGTATGTTCTCCTGAGATATGGGCACTGAAGATATCCTGATCGGGTTCATTTTAATCAGTTCGTGTTTGTCAACTAAACCATAAGTACCAGGCATGCATATGCTTTCATTGTATGACAGCTGTACAACTACGCATGGACACATGGTTTCATGGTTTAATGAAACACATCTAGTCCTTCAACGAGGTGGGTGAGGCATGCCCATCAGATCTGCTATGGTGAAATGAGCAGCAATTTGATGATACAAATATAACCCATCAAGTTATTTTAAACATGTTTAAAAATGTTTTCTGTGTTGTACTGGGGTAACTATTCATCATGTCACAGAATTGCAGAATGGATGAAATAGCAATGGACCTCTGGAGATCTTCTAGTCCAACCCCCTGCTCAAGCAGGGCCAGCTAGAACAGATTGCACAGGACTGCGTTCAGTTGGTTTTCAAATATCTCCACGGATGGAGACTCCACAACCTCTTGGGAAAACCTGGACGACGACCAGGGCAAAGATCATCTTTGTGTCCTGTGTTTGCAGAGTGCAGCAAACAACAGGGTCTCATTCTGTGTTTAGGGGTGTCGTGGTTTAACCCCAGCCAGCAACTATGCACCCCACTGCCACTCGCTCCCTCCCCCCGGTGGGATGGGGGAGAGAATTGGAAGAGTAAAAGTGAGAAAAATCATGGGTTGAGCTAAAGACAGCTTAATAGGTAAAGCAAAAGCCGCGCGCACAAGCAAAGCAAAGCAAGGAATTCATTCACTACTCCCCATGGGCAGGCAGGCGTTCAGCCATCCCCAGGAAAGCAGGGCTCCATCACACGTAACGGTTACTTGGGAAGACAAACACCATCGCTCCAAATGTCCCCCCCTTCCTTCTTGTTCCCCCAGTTTCTATACTGAGCATGACGCCATATGGTATGGAATAGCCCTTGGGCCAGTCTGGGTCAGCTGTCCTGGCTGTGCCCCCTCCCAGCTTCTTGTGCCCCTGGCAGAGCACAAGAAGCTGGAAAGTCCTTGACTGGTGTAAACTCTGCTCAGCAAGAACCAAAACATCAGCGTGTTATCAACATTATTCTCATCCTAAATCCAAAACACAGCGCTCTACCAGCTGCTAAGAAGAAAATTAACTCTATCCCAGCTGAAACCAGGACAAGGGGGCATGGTTCCACCCCGTTCTTTTTCATAAATCCTGCAAACGGAACGTTTCCTCTCATTTCTCTCTTAACTGAAACTTGCCAAATTTGAGTGAAATGTGTTTTGAGGGTAAAATGGTTCTCCAGAAGTTCATTGCTGTAGCTGACATTTGTGGACTGCTGCTTCAGCTTCGCTGCTTGTGTTGGGCAAATTAACTGTTATATTTGAGATTTCAAAGTTCACACTGATGCGTTCTCTATCTTTCCTATTGATTATGCAAACTGGAATATTCTGTGTATACAAAGAGATTGCGATGTAATTAAATACATGATTTATAATAGTATTTTAAGCTCTGATACAATTTAGGAGAAGCTGTGCCTATTTGAGCCTTGAAGCTGGAAATTCGAGGCTCAGTTCTGCTAATACTTAAAGCTGTAATGCTGATCAGAAAGAAATGAGAATGGACATACTGGAGATGTTAATTATAACCGTGCCTGGTTTATCCTTGGCATTTATATCTCTTCATCAACACTGCTATCTTTCCTTTGAAGACAGAAATCCCCAAATCAATTATGTTCTCATTCCCTATGCAGGGAAAAGAAAAATTGTAATGAAAACATATTTCAATGGTCATCTCAACAAAAATATTATCGTCCTGAAGTAATATTCCTCTCTTCCATTGGAAAGACTCTTTGGCAAAGGGAGAATGATGCCAGCTTTCTAGCCCAGTGGGGCTCTAGGAGATAATTTGTCTCTTTTATCCCTAAATAATTTACACATGATGCAGAGCCAGTCTATTTGCAGCCATATAGCGGATACTTATCAAAGCTCTAGCTAAGTAACTCCTTTGTTAAAACCAGTAATAGACTCTTATTCTAAATAACCAGCTCTAGTGGTCATGACATCTCACACATTTACTAACAAGTGACATTAGCATGGAGTAATTGAGAAAGTGATTGCAGAAACAGAGTGCTGTATTCAGGAGGAACTTTAATGAGCTCCTAGAGGATCAAAGACTCTTTCAGAAGTTCAGATATTGCCCATTTCTGAAGTTCAAACACTCAACCAGAGCTACTAGCATTTGGAACATTGTACTACAGGAGAGAGGAGTGTGTTCAATAATGGTCCAACAAGGGAAATAAAAGTAAGCAGCAAATATCTCAAAATCTGGCTTTTTTTAAATTCAGTTTTCAGTTAAGGCACCAGGTGTAAAGCCAAATAATCGTCTTGAGTTTTAAATGAAATGTTAATTACAGAAATCCTCAGTGAAGAAACAGACTTAAGATGCAGCCTGAAAATACTCATTAAATAAGGAGTGATGGCTTGGTAGGGTAACTAGGTAAACTTTTAAAAGTTTTCTCAATGGTAAATATCAAATTCCTTTTTGTCTATATGTTGCAGAAATATGGTCTTAGCTCCCAAATGGGTAGATACCTGCCTCACCAAAGAGATACTGAACAGCTGCTGAATGAACACAAGTATTACTTGATTGCTTACAATTAAAAGTAAAATTAAGAGCTATGAATCTTTATAAACATAAAATGTAACTATGTCTCATTTACTCAACCTCTGGCTGAGGAAGGAAATGTGATGGAGCACAAGAGGGCTTGATTAACCCCATCTAATTTGCAGTGCCAACGAGAAAGGCTCCAGTAGAAAGGTTTGGAGGGTTGGCAGAAAACTTTGAGGGTCTTGATTTGATTTTGTCCCTAAGCTTTTTGTAGTGGAGTAGTGACACCAGGCAATTTTTATGTCTCTTACATTGCCATGCATGTGCACATGCACACGTGCACACATGTATTCATATGAGTTGCTTCTAAAAAAAACTCTGGAGGGCAGGAAGGGAACTATTTCTCTTTGGAAGTGTAACTGCTTTCATGAGTTGTATAGTCAAAAGGTAGAAATAAAACAGTATTTTATGAGTTCTAGAATAAATTGCTGCGATTTATTTCATCACTGAGCATTTGACCAAAGAATAGTGCTGAGCACATGCTAATGAATTCACCAGGGAATGAGAACAAAGTAAATATATTTTTGTGAAGGATCAATTAGGGGCTGCAGTCTCTTTTTCTTTGTCCATTTTCCTCTCTTTCCCATTTGTTTGTGGATCTTATCTCTCTGCAGAGCAAATAAGGCTGCATCACTGCTCTTGAAACTGGTACATGCTTGGCTAATGGAGCAGAGCAAGGGAATTATGTGCTAGCAGTCTTTATCACCCCTGCAAAATTTTCCCAGATCTATAGGCATTGATCACATGGCTGAGCAAGCCTATGCATTAATCTATGTCCACTTCACTGAATTCTTCCCATAATTAACTGTGGTGTGCCTGTTAAAGCAGAGGTGGGAAAGCCATTGAGTATTTAAACAAGTGGGGTTTGTGTGGTGCCATATACCAGAAATAAGATTCCTCTCACCTAACTTCAGCTTTTAGGCATCAGTTCAAATCTAACTGCGTAGGTTCCCTCAATAGTGAGTGCAAAAAGGACAAGAGATTCTTCAGAGAATGACCGATTGCATCCTAAAATAGGGGTCTAAGAACTGCCTTTTTTCTGCAAATTGTGTGTCACCACTGGCTCCTGAAGGAGCCTGATCAACTGATGTTAATAGACGCTTAAGTATGGGATGGTAAGGAAGTTGAAATGACTCCCTCTTCTAGTAATAGTGACTTGGATAGGGTAGAGTACTACAATTAATTGCTTGTAATTCGCTGCAACTCACATGCATTCCAGCAACAGAAGAGGGCAGGATGTAACAAATGGCTTCTTACATTATCTAAGGTCTTCTCTCCTGTCTTGCTCACTCCAGTTCATGCTTGGTCCTTGGCATCAATGGCATCTCTGCCATGGGAAGAAGTGCCCAAGTAATTTCTGAATATTTTTGATGACCTCTTTCTGTCAACGCCTCTAGAGAAAGCAGGAAGCATTGGGAATTCAGCACAAGAGCAGCATGATAGTAATTAGGGCTTTTCTTCAGGATGCTTAATATTCCTATTATCTCGTATGCATACATATTTAAATGTTACACGCTTCCTTTTAGGAATAGACTGCTAGTGGTTTGAAGCACCCATAAAACTGCTGGAAAGTGACAATGCCAATTAATCTGTTGACAGATTTGTTATTTAAATATTAACAGAACATTAAGCAAATGTTGGCTGCTGCACTGAGATCCCTTCAGAGAGCCTTTCTCTGAAGTGCTGAGCATTTCCAGATGCTGAAAATGTCCTGGACACTGCAGAGTGGGGAGGCTATCATAAATTTTTAGTCCCTTTTTCCCCATAGCTGCTAAACATACCATAAATATCATCTACCCCTGTGAAAAAGAAAAGATTTGTAAAAGCTTCATACAGATTGTAAACCCCTTACAGCAATAACCGATTGAGTTGTGAGCTTGTGGAGGGTATATCAGGGAAGGGCTTTGCCTCTGACTACTTCACCTAGGCAGCAGAATAAGAAATGAAGGTGGGCTGCTGAATTTATCAATCATCTGCTCAGTTGTTGACGTGGGAAATCTTGGAAAACCTCTGCAGAGGAAGGTAATTTTGATGCAAGATCAAGATGGGCTTGTGCCACATGACCCAGGAGGGCTATGCTGTGGTGAATTTAGCTTCCTCGGTGCTTATGGGTGCTGTGAGTTGGAAGTAAGGTTGGTGGAAGCCGGGGTGGAAGTCAAGTCTAGGTCCGTCTTCTCCATAAACAAAGACATGGGGTACACAAAATGAACACTGACTTCTTTGCTTTTGATTTCCTTGGCCAAATATGTGTACCTCAGAGAAGACCCGGAGCACACAGCGACTTACAGACCGTGTGAACTTAAGCATCAAATTGAGAAAGCATCAACATGACAGTAACGATGCCTCCTGCTCTGCAGTTTCAGTCTGCTACTTTTCCCATTTCCTTTTTCCATCAAGCATATTCGTGGTTCTAAACAGTTTCCTGCTGTCGTTTCATCCTTTTACCTCTTTTATTCCAACGGGTTTCATATCTCACATAACCCATCCATCACACTTCAGTTTGGTCTTGTATTGTTGCTGGAAGCTCCCCAATTTAATTTCTATTATTTTAACACATCATATAATAGTCTGAACATAATTTGTTGACTCTTTCTAGCTGCACATATTTTTTATTTAATGAAGGTTGTGATAAAGACTTGTTCAAAGATTTTAAACTATCCTTACTGTAATCTTACTGCCCTTCAGTTATAATAATAACAACTCCTTATTGACTTTTGCTTTGCTACAGGTTCACTCCTAAATATTGGTCATTCGTTTTAGTTGCACATTCCAGTTCTTTCTATCCAACTTTAACTGAATATGGAAGAAAAAGGGAAAATTAATTACTTCTATGCTAATTGAAGATAAAGACTCAGGAAAGCCAGGTTGACAGCAAACGGTCTGCTCTGGAATTTGAATTTTTCTGGCTTTGTAAGGGTTTAGGGACAGGGGCTGTGAGCTTTCCCTGTCTGGAATGTTGTTTCCAGAAATCAATGATGTGGACAAAAGTTCAATATTGCTCCACAGTTCATTTCTTGTGCCTGCTCCTCTTTTCTCAGCAATATTTGAGCTGCAGCAAAACTTACCAATTTTTTTTGAGTAAGAGGTACAGAATAGCCATCACTACAAAAGAAGAGGTGACTACAGCTTGACGTGAAGCCTGTCTTCAGTCACAGATTGCTCATGTCACAGTCAGGAGGGAGCATTCAGGTCTCTTGGGTCCCTGTTCCTTCCACTGTAGAGGCATTCCTCTTCATCTAAAAATTCCATTTGTTTTGCTTCCTTTAAAAGTAAATCATTGGATCTGGTTTTTGATTTGAAATTAAATGAAAAGGGAGTAGAGAGCCAGAGAGAAAAGGCTCACTAAAACAAGAAAATGTATAGGTTTCTGTGGAATAAAAGCCAATTTGCCTCAAAAAAATTCCATAATAAGATATTGATTACAGTTTTTCTTATGAGATTACTATTGAGTCAGGGACAGATTCAGTAAATAATACCAAAGATCAAAAATTCTCAAGCTTTAGTTTCACAGTAAAGGGTGATAATTACAGTCTGGAGTAGTTTAAACAGATTAATAACTTCTCTTAGAGAAATATAAACCATGGGGGTGACTTATGTTTTCCCTAGGCAGACAAGTTTTGGATATTAAAAAAAAAATATTAGGTGACATAAAACCTCCTGTAGTTTCCTTATTTTTTATTTCCTTTATGTGTTTACCCATATTTTTATTTTATTATTTTCATTTGGTTTTGCTGTTCTCTCTTTTCTGTGGCAAAGGGAAACGTTATAACAGTGACAGTTTTGACAAGTCGTGCTCAAACACACTGTGGGTCCTTTGATGTCAAGGTGGGGGTTCCAGATGCCTCTGATTATTTTGACTTATGTCCTTTCAATTTGTAGGGGAGCATGCAAACCTGATAAAGTGTCCATGGAGACAAAACGCAAGGTAAAATCAAAAGCAATATTTTCTCTATTAATACATATGTATGTATTTTTCCACAAAGACTGCGCCTGGTTGACTGTAAATGATTGTTACAGGCTCCATACACAGCTGTCTCATGCCATTTGAGATGCTTTTCAGTATCTCTCTTGGCGTCCAGGTGCTTCTGCAGAAGGATTTGCATCATCAGTAGGTTTTCTGCCATAGCTGTCAGTCCTGTGCAGATGTCTCACACACCAAAGTGTCTCAAATGGCACTAGCTGCTTATGTTTAGGCAACTGAATTGCACCCCATGGCAAAAACTGCAAATCAGAAAAACGAAGTTGTACAAGTTAGTCACAAAGGGCCTGTGCTGGAGTGCAATGGTGAGCGTGAGGACACAGGCACTGTTTACTGGAGGTCATACCTAGCACGTCCAGGATGCTTCTACTTAACTAACTTAGCGCAGAGGCAATCTGCAGGCTGCTACAGCTCCGGGTTTAACAGATAAGCATGTGCTATCTGCATGGTGAATTGTAGCGCATCAACAAGAGAGGAACCAACTAGCAAATGCAAAATAATGATTCATAAAGGTGGATGCTATGTTTAAAGGGAGCTGTGGTCTTTGGAGTTCTGGGTGTCAACACACAGCTGTCTGTTGCTGTCTAAGCAGCAATACACTGCATTTCTATTCACCTGAGTAATGAATACACAAATGACAAGTATATTACTGAGCTAGTTTTATGACCCTGGAAAAGAAGAGAAGAATGAAATAGGAGGAAAGAAGCAACAGTGACTGCATAGGGAAAAAATCCCTATAGTCCTCACCACTGATGTGGAGGAGGACTCAGCTGCCTACCCTATGATCCCATCTGGGTGAAGAAAGCTCTTGTCACCAAGTCCATAGCCACATGCTTTACAAACCAGACATACCTTATGTGGCTCACGTCAAATTTCTGCCCGTAGTAATAAGTGCAATTAGTAGTCCTGCTGCACAACTAACACTGCCAGGGATATACGTGGAGATGGGTGATGAAGGTTAAGGTACCCGCGTACCAATTTCCATGAGCTAGGTACTTTTTCTCTGTGTCGGATGAAAGTATCCATGTTGTCTGGCTTGCTGTGTGTAACAGAGTTTATAATCATGCAAATGTGTTGAATACACTGGGGCTTCCTCTGCAAGAAAACTCTGGAGCTCAGTCTAAGTCTGCATTTGGTTTTGAGAGTTGGGATTTGAGAGTTTTGCTTCATGTGCGCTTAGCTGAGAAGGTACCCCTAATCTCTGGGTCATGGGCGGCAAGCGCAGAACTTGCAAAATGTGTTAACAAGCATTGAAATTCTTGTTATGACCTTACTAAACTCGTTTTTGTACATTTAATAAGGTCGTTTTCCTTAATTCTCTGAAATCTTTTCCTGTGCCACCAGTACAGAATTCTCACTATTTGAAGGGAGAACTTGGCCAGCATTTTCTGTACCTTCTGTGGAAAAAGAGTGTTATATCGCATATTAATAGCCTCATCCAGAAGGAATATCTTAAAAAGCAGGGATATTGTGCCAGAAAAGAAAAAGAAAAAGAAAAATCAGGGTCAGTACTCGTTTGGTGCTTTTTTTTTTTTTTTAAATTTTCCAAGGCATTGCTCTTGAGCAGAGCCTTCCTCTTTCATCAGGCATGTCTTGCTTCCCCTTTCTTCTGCAGACATAGCAAAACCAGTCACATGAGTGTTATAGTGAAATATGGTTTTGAAATATTGTTTTCTCAGCATGGAAATCTCCTATGTGTTTTTTTTTCTCTATGTATTCTTTCTGTTTTTGTAGTGCCAAGAGCAGTTAACAAATATGAGGCAAAAATAATGAACCGTAACTTTTGCAAACAGCGAGTTGTGATCTAGGCTTTGGCTTTTGCCAATGCAATAGACCTCAACATGCTTTGCACAGTCACTCCTGATAGTGGCACCCTATGGCTGAACAGTATCATGGCTGGAAACCAATGCCGCTGGGAGAAAACAGGCTCTTTAGAACAGAAAGTTTTGGATTAATTAGAAGCTCTATAATAAGTCAAGCGACAAAATAGGTGAATCTTCATCCAGAGCAAACACCTGAAAAAGCAGTGTGTGATACTACTTGTAGCTAATCATCAAACAGTGGCAAATACAGATGGTGATTTCCCATCAGGAAAAGAAAACAGACAGTGCAAATAGACTTTTTGGGCCAAAGCTACAGATAAATGTCAAGCAGGAAGCAGTTAGTTTAAGAATAGAACTTGGTTAATTAAATTAATTAATTAAATTAATTAATTAAAGTCCTGAGAGCATGAAGAAAAAAACCCATGAATTTCATTCTCACTTTATCACGCAGCAATAGGAACATCTTAACCAGATTCATCTCAGAGGTTTTGGGAGATCTTCCTTTATAGGATTCCCAGTGTGTGTTCCCTGTGCTGGGGCAGTTAAAGGAGGGTTTGCTGCCTATGCCTGGCCCGGTGTGGCAGTGAGATCTGGAAGGCTGCACATTATTTTGCATTTTCAGATCTAAGACTGAAACTGCAGCGGGATACAACTTAACTCTTAATGCTATGACTTGAGCAAGAGAAGATATCATGTCCTGGATAAAAATTAATGACTTAATTTTCAAGCTGGAAGGACAGTAAAATCTTTGTTAAACAGCAGTGTCTGATGAACTTGTTCTGGTTCTTCTTGACTGGTTTGGAGAATATTTTTCCATACCCATCAGCTCTTCTAGAAATAGAATAAAGTGTAGCAGCTCAGACTCTGAGGAGTGAAGAGCTGGACTCTCATCCTAGCTAGCACCTTTACTGTTCTGAGTAACAGAGAAGGTACATCACTTTATAGAGTCTGACGTAGTCTGAACATGGGAGAAAGCATCTAGATCCTGATTTTAACTGACATAAACCCACCCCGACAGATATTAAGACACCCCATCTCGTTCTGCCTGAGCTTTAAGCTGGCCAGACAATCAGCAGCCTGTGTTCATAAAAATGTTGACATATCCTATCAGATATATTGGGGTGATAATGCAAATGGGCAACTTTCGGATGGGTTCAGCCTTCTTTCTGTTCAGCTGCTCATTCAGGCATAGCAGCCTGTTTGCCCTTCCCAGTGTGGACATATCTACTGATTACAAATATTTGGAGTATCTGCTGAATGGCTTTCAAGAATCACCTCCTCCAAGGTCAAAAATTGTCCATCCCCACATGCAGGAAGGCAAGCAAAGGTGGCAGGAGGGCTGCACCTGAGGAGGAGGAATAACGCCATGCACCAGCATGAGTTGGGGGCTGGCTGGCTGGAAAGCAGCTTTGCAGAGAAAGACCTGGGGGTCCTGGTGGACAACAAGTTGCACATGAGCCAGCAATGTGCCCTTGCTACAAAGAAGGCCAAAATCTTGTCAATATATATAAGTACTTGATGTGGAGGAGTAAAGAAGATAGAGCCAGACTCTTCTCAGCGGTGTCCAGTGACCAGGACAAGAGACAATGGGCACAAAGTGAAATACAGGAAATTCCTATAAGTAGAAAAAACCCTTATTTACAGGGAGGATGGTCAAACACTGGAGCTTGTTACCCAGAGAGGTTTTGGCATCTTCATCCTTACAACATTCAAACGCAATGTCAGGACATGGTCTTGAGCACCCTCCTCTAGCTGACCCTGCTTTGAGCAGGTGGTTGGACTAGACAGTCTCCAGAGGACGTTACCAACCTCAGCGACTCTGTCGTACTATGAAGTAATTCATCTTCCAACGTCCGTTCCTCCCCCTTCATCTTTCTAGTGAGGATTGTAAGCCCCCGTCTCCTAGAGGGATGTGATGATGGAAAAGTAAGAGGGCTCTCTGAAGGCTGGATGTATGTAGGGATGCTGACTACGAACGTGACTTTCTTGTACTTCTGAGCACATCAGCAATACTCACTGGGCTTGTTTTTTGCTCTCGCTTTCATGGGTATAACACTGGACTCTTTCTGTCAAAGCCAGCTGATCTGGACCACTGTGAGCTAAGACAGAGTGACATTTATTAAATTCTTTCTACTTTCAGCTTGCTGCAATCTGGAGATTCTCAGCTTCATCACCGGAACTGTTGGATCCCACCTTAATAACAACCCCATTTA